>NC_055678.1:7618218-8818218 GCF_017976325.1 Chelmon rostratus | reverse complement strand
AATAAAGTTAAAAGCATCGGGAAACAATTTTAATAATTTTATAAGGAAGAAAACTGAGCAGCGTTACCGTTAAGCAGCTCAACGCCCGGCTCTGTCCGTTTAATTGGGCGAGGCTAATTTCCTGAACTCATCAGACAGAGAAGTAAGCTAACGCTAACGTTAGCAGACACCGATGAGTACTTTGTTAAACTTAGTTGTCGCCTGTTCACGCAGTGCAGGACTAATTATTAGGACTAATATTTCACGGCATTTCAAGCCTAAAATAAAAGCATTTGTGTTACTCACTTGTTTGGCAGTGGTTTCAGACCCCGGACGAGACGAGCAGAGAGCAGCAGAGGGATTTGGCAGAGAGGAGGTGGGTGGGTCCTCAGCATTGTTCCGTCCTGCTGTAATCACCTTTGCTCGGGTGGTGTCGACCGTCAGCGGGGAGGGGGTTGACTCACAGGGCCTTGCTGTGTCAGTATCAGCACCACGGACAAAGCGATATGTGTCTGTAGGTGATTAGATTTATTATCTCTGTGGTGCTACAACAGGCGCAGCGTGTGGATGTTAGTGCACATTTTTGTTGTTGCAATGTTTTGTTAAACTTGAATCTGCTTCACGTCGTGGGGAGTAACTGCTGTTTTAACACGTGAAAAATTAAATACAATTCTGAATATTTGTCTGTTTAAAATATCATTGAGAGCTCTATTTTTATAAATAATTATATGACTTATTTCTCTTTTTAAATCCCCTCCAGACATGTAAAAACACCCTGCTCTGAAGTAATAATGCTTTTTTGTCCAGAAAAAAAGTTTCCTCCAAAAGACGTCTGAAAAACAAATCTTCCTCTCCTTAAATGAGCACTCCAGAATCTATGAATATGTAAATATTGTACATTTAAAAGTTAAACCTTGCCTCACCTTTTAACCACTGTAGGGGCACACTAGAGGGCACTGCACTGTTTTCTCCCCTGGAATGGCATCCTATAGGGCACTGCATCCTGTTTTCTCTAGTGTTGAAATATTGAACTGCACAAATCATTAGATCACAATAAATATCAATAGATATTAACGGCACCAAAGTATTAGAAAGGTTTCATTTGGAGGGCAACTGATAGATATGTCCCAAATTCTCCCCCACAGATGAGTTTTTGCAGCCAGTAGATTCCAGTAGATTCAGCCAGTAGATTCAGCCACAGCTGAGCTCAGAGGGTTTATTTTAATAACCTCCAGGCCACCACAATTTATGGCTTTCCAAATAATTAGAATGCAATTGTTGCTTAAATTCAAGAATTATGTTTCAGCACCAACAAAAAGCACTAGATGGCAGCAGTCTACTTGTAGTCAAAATGTGCATGTCGGTTACACGTGCATGGACTTTACCATGAAAAACATGTAAATTAATAAAAACAAAAATAAAAAATAATTGAAGGCATCCTCAAGAATCGGGGGGGGTTCAAAAAGCTTTCAAAAACTTTTATTAGTGTATCTTTTGTTATTTTATGTTGTGTGAATGAATATGACTCTTACATCTAATAAGATAAGATAAGATAAGATCAATTTTATTAGTCCCCAGCTGGGGGGGAATTTGGTGTTACAGGCAGCGTCAATAAAAATCGCTAATAGCTAAGACAATAGAAAATACAAATAAGAAGTTGACCATGTATATGTACATTTTATATGAAAGACTATAGAAAATATGTTGCAAAACGAAAGTCGTTGAGACATTCAAAAATAATTGCACAGGGATTGAAACAAAAAATTGCACATGATTATAGATACATTAAGTACAGTATTTGCTCTATTGCACAGTAAATATATATGTCACAGTGGAAATAAAAATATACATGCATAGTATAGTATTTAAGGAAAAAGGGATGCAATATTGCACAGGTTACAGCATGTATAGGTAGAAGGATGTTTTACAGGATGTGTGTGAGCACAGTGCTACATTATACAATGCTGGAGCTATAAGCTGACAGCTGTTGGAATGAAGGACCTGCGGTAGCGTCATGAAGGAAACATCAATTTATCGTATCACTGCAATGAAATCAACCAAAATATCTGCATGACTGTCCCTAAAAACATTATATTGTAAAACAGTTTTTGACAACAAACAAAACAAAAACAACAAATATACCACTATGTTCACTTTCTCCCTTCCATCAAAACGTCAAGTTTTAGATCATAATGCTGTAGCTGAATCTGTATAGATAAGGTGAGCATCAAGGTGCGAGCTCATGTCGGACCTCCTATTCGCTGTGACGCAACTCGGAGTCCAGCCCGGAGCGCAGCTCCAAGCCTCCCACTGGCACTCTGGCTCCTGCGCTTCATGCTTCCACTGCGCTCTCCCCCGCCACTGCTGTCCGGTTACCGGGGTCCTTCAGGGCTCCCCAGGTGAGCACGAGGATCACACCCATCCAGCCGGAGCGGGGGGATGACTGAAAGAAGCTGGGTGGTCCAGAAAATCCGGCGGTTCTGACGGTGCTGTTCCAAGAGGCGCAGTCCTCCAAAGGCAACATGATGTCTGCTATAGAGGCTGGTACCCCCGTGTACCAACCTGCACAGCTGCTCAACTGGGTCTACATGTCTCTGCAAGACACTCAGAGCGGCGCATTTGATGCCTTCAAAGCCGAGTCGGACATTTCTCCTCAGGATGTGAACATCTCCAAGCGCAGCGCAGCTGATCTGAGCTCCAACTATCTCAACAACTTCTTCCACCTGAGGAATGAGGTAGAATTCATGTCGTGTTACGCTGCCATAACGCGCCCATAGTAGCGATTAACACTTTGCATGGCGCTTCCATCCACTGAGCCATCTTTTCCTTGCTCTTTGTTTGAAAGCTCACTCCACGGACGTGCATGAATGTTGCACTCACACGTTGCACTGCAGGTTATTTTTGTTGCCCGTAGTAAACCTCACCTGCATGCCTTCATTGGGTCGCACTGTGGTGAGTGGGTAGCATATGAATATGTGTTTTGTACCCTCGTATAGTGCCTGAGTGTGTCCAGACTGTTCTGGTGTCAGCGTGCAGCTGCAGGGGGAACGGCCGGTTGAGAAAGAGCTCTCACAAGGTTTTAAAAATGTTGGAGTTCACCCTGGCTGGCCTCTGCTCGGTTAGAGGAGTATGCAGAGTTCACTCAGTGAGGCTCCCCACTGCTCCATGGAATACTGACACATTCAGGAAAAGTAGGAAAAATGGACAGAAGCCATAAAAGAGTGAGCTTTGATTGAAATATTGACATTAAAAATATCTAAAATCACTTTTTAACTTCAAAAATGAAACATTTCTAATGACATGCTGCAGCTGCATACATGCCACAGACATGCAGTGGTTTTGATGGCTCATGCACAGCATCACCCACTGCAATGGGCACACGCATCCGATCACAATTCGCCCTCTGTGATGCCTTTAGAGTAAACAGCCAGCGTCTGCAGGCTGCTCATCTTCACGGTTGCCCTGCGGTGCCATAGCACCCGTCTCCTCCACTGGCACAATGATGCTGATTGTGCCGCGTCAATAGAACGAGTCAGAAGAATGCATGACAAAGGCATTTTGTCCGGACGAGGAAATGGACACTATTGCTCCCACAGTGTAGATGCAGTAAAGGCAGCACATCTGCAGAAATGAAATAATGTGGGCTACTGTCGCAGAGACAGACGGGCCAATCAATCAGGGTGATGGACTGGCGTGCTGGCTGAAATGCTCTTTCATCGCAGAGCCACTACAATAATCTTCTGTGTTTTTGTGACATGAGAGGTACTTTTGTGGAGAGCTGAAATGATACCAACAATTGATAAACCCATTATTTCCTTCATCAATAAAAACTGCCAATCATTTGCTACTTTAATGTGAGAATATTCTGCTTTGTAATGGAATATCTTTTGGTTTTGGACTATTGGTTAGACAAAATATGCTATCTAAGAATATTTACGTAAATAAGCAGTCATAGGATTCAGTAATGAAGTAATTGCTAGCTGCAGCTCTACTTCACTGTGTATTTCGGCATGGCTCTGTTGCCAGTGATTTATCCTCATGGTCTTTTCTCCAACAGGCCTTGAACAACAATTTCTACAAGAGCTCCTCGCCCTACGGGTCCCTCAACAATATCGTGGACGGCCTGAGCTCTCTGGCGGACCATTTCTCAGACCTCTCCCTGTCCCCCGAGACACGCAAACCCAGCAAAAGGCCGCCGCCCAACTACCTGTGCCACCTTTGCTTCAACAAAGGACACTACATCAAAGACTGCCCTCAGGTGAGCCGGCTGGCGGTGCTGCACATCAGTCAGGTGCAGCTCCTCACAGGCAGCAGCCTAAACTTAAAACAGCTGCGCAGTGCGAGGGGCCATTTTGAGCTGTCAATCAAATGCATAAATTTATGACGAAGAGCACATGAGAAGAACACACAAAGTGCTGTCTGACAAGGACAAAAACATTAAGATCTGATGCATATCCACATGCGTCCTCTCAGTTGTTGGTGTATTCACCACCTTTTTTCAATTTACTGGTATTAAAAGTATAAACTCCAAGTTAGAATATTATGTTTGTATGCTCTCTTCAGTGTGAAATAGATTCCTCAGCACATATTTGAGTTCGATGTACCACCGCAGGTTGGTAATGAGCAGCAGATGCCAGATTGGATCTCGGAGTAGGCCTTAATGAAAGATGATAGGTTTCTCCGTGGAACGAGGCACGACCTCCACTCCAAACACGAAAGAAATATTACCACTGCTTTATGCGCAGCTGCGGTTCCCCATTGATCATGTTCAGGCGGAAATGCCTGACATTTGTTAGGTATAATGGAAATAATCAAATGACTGATGGACAGGATGTGTCCAAGAAGCAAAGCAGCAAAAGTAGAAGTTCAAAAAGCTGGTAAACTTTTACTGGTCAATTATATAAAAGAGTCAGTAAAGTGTAATTACTTCCTTTTGTGAGGCAAACAGAGGATTCCCTGGTGTGAAAGCTGAAACATTCTCTGGTAATTCCACATATGTTAACACTGAGAGATCTTCTAGCAATTTCACCAGCCACTTATAGATAATATTTTAGGGTGTCGAACATCAGAATAGGAGGGTAACGTCTAAAACATAAGCAGTTGTCTGTGCAAGAGACCAATTAACAGGCTACAGCATTTAAATTACTTAATTTCCAGAGTTAAATGAAAAGATTGAGCCACTATTACATCTGCATGCCAGCAGCCTGTTCATCTTAGCTTAGCATGAAGACAGGAAACAGGGGGAAACAGCTAGCTTGGCTTTGTTCCAAAGCACAAGACTTTCCCAACAACAACGAATTGTATGCTAAGCTAACTGTCTCCTGGCTGTTTAATGGATGCAAATGAGAGCGGCATCAATCTTCTCATCTATCTCTCTACAAGCAAGCCAATAAGCGTATTTTCTCAATCATTCCTTTAATTGAAAAACATGCTGCTTCATCCTCATCAGCGCACATCTCTCCCGGCCATTCTTAAGAACGTCTTCCCCGTTTGGAAGACTCTGTCCTCTCGTCTCATCTCTGACAGCTTGTCGCCTCCATCACCGCCAGCACAGAGCAGATGATGTTATAGTGCTTGACACATCTGTGCACACCTGGGCTAACGTGGTGTGCTGGTCCCAGATGGACCGTCCGGGAAGTCGTCCATGGAAATTGTTTGGAAAAGGGCAGGCGCTTTCAGAAAATGCTTGGTGATTGGGTGAACCACCTGTCCATCACCGCATATCACGGCATAATTTCAACCAAGTAGGTGTGACTGTCAGTCCCATGGTTTCAGAAATACACCGCCTTTTTCTCTAAATCATTTGTTGGTACATGTTTTTAGTTAAAAAATGGCCTGGCTCTGGTTCAGCAGCTAAACTGAGACAGTCATGTAGTGCACACTCTGAAAGTAATTACTTGATATGAAGCATCAAAGAGGCAATGCCATAAGTTCATTTGGTATTAGCAATGTTTATTATACAATTATGTATCACTAATGAGTTCAGTAAAAATGACATTTGATGAGATTGTTAAAAACTGTTTTATATACAATCGTGCACAAGCTAACAGCTATGCTAGTGACCATGGCAACTGCTACATACAGTGCAAGACAGCAATATATACACAATGCAACGTGCAATTAAGAATGCAGAAACTGAATATTTTTTAATTGTTTATTTACAGTTTTCACTTGCATGTTAATGAGGTTTAAGTTGGTGTGCAGTCAGAGCTTGAACACACTGCGTGAGAACAATGCACACACACATTCAAAAGAAGAATGTGTAAAACACTGACACATGTTTTGGAGTGTGTATGAGTGTGTAGGTTGAGCCTGACCAGGCAGGAAATGGTGTAACACCAGCATTGCTTCTTTCAAATGAGGATCAGAGAGGGTAAAAACATCTTACTGGAAGCAGCGAGGTTCTTTGGTTTCCTCAGCTGACTGGTTTGTACTGGTGAGCCGGCTCGTGGACAGGAATCAAAGAATGTCACGGCTCAGTAAGATGAGAGAAGAAGCACACAGGAAGTGGGTGTGTGGGGCCTTTAACGGCCTCTCTCTGGGCGCAATGGGGCCCATGTCAACTCTGAAAGTCTGCTTCTTTGATAAAGAAACACATGGCACCTCAGTGGAAGCCGCAGGTGACGAAAAATAATGAAAAAGCACCAGTGAAGGTGGAGGCCATGCATCTGGGACGCAGCCACACTGAAAGGTATTAGCTATGCTATCCATGCTGAGTTCGGCCTGTAAGTGGTCAACATCCTGTTGACAGCATGGTGGAGAGTTGTGTTACTGGCCTCACTCGAAGGTTGAGACGTCGAAGGATTACTCAGAGATATTTACGACTCTTCTTCGCAGCCACGCCCCTTAAAATGTGCAAAATCTGGAAGCCATTGCTGGCTGGCTCTCTGCCGCGCTCACTCGGCTTCAGAAAGACGATGTCAGATTTTATCAAGTGTTGCTAATATTCCCGATCCGAAGCAGTGATTACGGCGCCGTTGTCATGACAAAAAGGCCTCTTCTGTTGAAGCCGAGTTCCTCTGAAGCTGTAACTAATGAACAAACTGCTTTTTGTTCTTGTTAGCTGGAATCTGAGGCATTTTTTAGCTCTGACAACTGAAAATACAGACTGTTAGTTCATTTACTGTAAGCCGAGTTGCAGAAAAATGACTTAAATTCCAACTTAATTCAGCTGGAAAAAAAGCTAAAAAAACTGGTTCCATTTTCAACCAGATGACCTAACGTGTTGCACAATTATCACCCCTCACTCTTTAACGGGGTCACAACATTTTAATGGCCCCTTGCCAATTAAGTGGCTGGACTTGGTTACTGTAAAGAGAAAGCACAAGTGACAGCATGCTGACAGTAAATGGGTGTACGGTGGGAAGAGCCTGGGCTAAATAAGGAGGGCATTGTTTCTCCAGAGAGGCTGTGGAAGCGAAGGTCAGGAAGTCAGGCTGCATTGTTCGCTCAGCTCTGCCCGGCTGCAGTCGTCTCTGTCTCTGTCTGTCTGTGCAGAGCGCCGGCTGTCGGACGCTCGTTTAAAGGGCCAGAGAGCGGCTGCAGAGATGTCTGCATCCAGAGCGTGTTTTTCTGGAAACAGTGCAGCACAGGAAGTGGGTGTATGTCTTTACAGTTACAGTTTAATCATGTTTGAATGCAGGGGAAAAAGTCTGCTTGGTTACAGTAATTACTTTGGACAGGGGAACGTTTGATAGGTGCAAGGCTGACAGAGGAAATGCCTTGATTTATTTGTGGTTTCTGAAAGCTGAAACAGATATTTTTAGTTCTAAACTCTCATCAGCATTTCATCCCGTGATACAATACCCTTAACTCTGCTTTGTTGCACATCATTAGTTCAAAAGTTTACCATGAAATTAAACAGACGAGCTAAAGCAAGTTGATTGATTGATTCTTGTAGTTTTAGTAGTTTTTATGACTTGTAACTGTTAATGATTGATAGAAACTGTTGAATTGGGGCTGTTTTTAGTTTCTAAAGGGCGAGTATGACGTCAAAACTACTGCTTTAACAGAAAAGCTAAACATTTTTCTGATATAAAGACATTCATATTCATGCTGAGAATGAGATGAGAAGGTTGATACCACTCTTACATTAGTTAAATATGAAGCAACAGGAGACGAGTAGTTTAACTTGGCATGCAGGCTGGAAACAGAGGGAAACAGCTAGCCTGACTCCATCCAAAAGTAACAAAATCTGCTAATTAACACACTAGATCTCGTCCGTTGAATCCAGGCTAAAAAGTGTGAACACAACTGGTGCTGGATTATTTCTTGGCCAGGCGCAGTCGCCTCCTGCAGTCGTTTGCAGGTGAGATACAGCAAATTAATAGTGATGCTGGAAGGCAGATTTTTTCTTCATCCTTTCTCTAGTCTTTATGCTAAGCTAATTGCTAACGTCTCCTGGCTGCAGCTTCATATTCAATGAGACAGACAGAAGGGTGGTATTGATCTTTTCATATGGATCTCAGCAAGTAAAAGTGTATTTCCCAAAATGAACAAATATTCTTTTAAAGCGGCTATAATCTGTATTTTATTTTTTATTTTTTGTGACGATGTTGCTTGTAGTGATGAACCTACAGTGAATAACCTGAATCTGCAGCGCCACTCGGCTTTACGGAGATTTGAAATTAAGTTTCAGCTCATTGTTTAGCTGTTTGGATCAGCAGGCAGCTGTTTTCAGTGAAAAGGCTCTAAAAAAAATCACCGCACAGTACCGGCTCAGTGCCAAACCGCAGACAGTTGGTGAGTTAGCGCAGTGAGTTAGCAGTTAGCAGTGTCAAAAAACTGCAGTTCCTCGAATGGCCACTTGAGGCTGGCTCTGAAAGACAGTCAATCCCCATAGACCCCCATGTTAAAATGGCCAACTTAACAGCAGAAATAAACATGTTTAAGGTCTAAAAACAGTTTTCCTCTCTATAGCTAATTTCCCTGTTCACGACAACTCTACAGAAATTTTAATAGACCAAAGACATTTGAATTATATTAAGGCTTAAAGGTATGTATAATTATGGGCGTGGCTGCTTTGAGTCACGTCTCTTTGCCTCTATTTGGATTTGCCAGGAGTTTGGTGGCACTGAGCTCCACAATGGAAGACTGTGACTACACCCATGTTTCATGTTAGCAACCAGCTGGTGAACAAGGCGGAGCATTTGGCAGCTTAAGACCAAAAACAGAGCGAAAAGAGAGTGGATGTTGCATTTAGATTCACCAGGTGGGCCATTTTCACAGACAGGTATATTATTGTAGCCTATTTTGGATGAATGCTTTTGGATTTTAATCTCTGGAGATGGTTGTGTCACTGATGTTTGATCTCACAGTTTAGAGCGTCTTTCTGCTGATATGTCGGTACAAATGCCGACAATGATATCAGTGTTGCCGCCGTACCTCAGTTGGAGCGACACAGCTCATACCCGAAACATGCAACTGGTGAATCTCAAGCAAAGCTGCCTGATTACTGCTCCTTTGGTCCTTTTGTTTGCTCTGCTGATAAACGTCTTATCTTTCCTCAGTAGGCTGTCTGTTGCTTTTGGCCAGATCATCTGCTGAGGAGGATGAGCGAGATAGAGGAAACCCTGGAATGCGGGGTAGATAGACTCCCCCCGTAAACCGTGGCTGTCATCTGCTCAAACCTCATGAATATATAGGAAAGAATGGTGCGGAGCTCAGTTTTTGTATAAGTGCATGTTTTCAAGATGAGATCACTTCAGTCATCCTGGAGGATTTGGTCATTGTAGGTTACAGTTTTTCCACTTTGAATGACATGTGAGGACAATGAGTGTGAAAAGATAAGTTTCCCTGTCTTCGACTCCAAATGCGCTTGTATCACATCTTTAATTACGTTATTTTTACCTTGCCAGGTTATTCCTGGGGTTCAAAGTTCATTCTCAGACCTTTGGAAACAGCAGTTGACAAAACAATCTCACCGGTACCCTTTAGTAGCTGTTCTGGCGCTTTCAGCTGTATTATATGATCTTCATCAGCAGTTTGCTCAGTTGTCATGGAAATGTAGGTGTTCAGTTTTCAAAAAATACTTTATATAGAATTGTGTTATCTCCTTGCTGGTTGTAAAATACATTTTACTCTCCCTCAAATGAAATTACAAAGTCTGGGGATTATAAGTAAATTATGGGGAGCTACATCAAATTTTGGGATTTTTCGAGTGAAACATAAAAATCTGGATTTGAGGATACTGTACTAAATTAGGAAATTATCACATATAACAAATTGGCGGAAGAACAATATTAATTATTGGTATTTGGGGGTACTATAATAAATTCTGTGATTGTACAACCCCAGTTCCAAAAATGTTGGGACGTCGTGTAAAACCTAAATAAAACAATGTGATCATTTGCTGATCGTTTTTGACATGTACTCAATTACAGTATTGAATGTTTCACCTCATCAGCTTCATTGATTTTTGGAAATATCTGCTCAATCTGAATTTGATGCAGCAACATGTTTCAAATAAGTTGGGACAGGAGCAACTAAAGACTGGGAAAGTTGTGGAACGCTCCAAAAACACCTGTTTGGATCATTCCACAGGTAAACAGGTTGATTGGTAACAGGTGATAGTGTCATGATTGGGTATGAAAGGAGCATCCAGGAAAGCGAGGATGGAGCGAGGTTCAGCACTTTGTGAACACAGGATTGTATAAAGGATGTTACTACATGGGCTCAGGAAGAAAACTGTTGTCAGTAAACACAGCTTTTTTATGTTTTACACAGCGTTCCAGCTTGTTGGAATCAGGGTTGTAAAAAGCAGAATAATTATTATCAGATCTGGGGTGCGTACAAAACTCTGAGGTTTGCGGGCATTATACCACATTTTTGGTATTTCTCTCTTGCTTATGGCCTCAAACTGATTTGGATCAGCCCTGCTGTTTAAGTTGCTCAAGTATTGTGAAAGAGGATAACTGACAGAAAGTCTAAAGGATTTACATCCTTCATGCACATTGCTTATGTAGTCTACATGTGGTCGAGCAGTTCGGGGTATGAAGGTAGATGACAATTCAAAATGCGACTGCAGAACTGTTTGTTCTTGTCTTTTCCTCAGAATCACTCTCGCAGTGAACATGATGGTACTGTGTTACTGAGCCTCCACACAGCAGCCCTCTCCACTCACTCTGCTGTGTTTTGAACTGAAGTTGGGAATATTTCGCTGTTGCTCTTCTTGTTCGTCCGCCAGCCCACCTGCCCCTGTCATTCACCCTTTGTGAAACACAACGCCAGCTCACAGCTGTACATGTCGTCAGCTTGACCACAGCCGGAGCTGGAGCTCAGTCACACTCTGGATGGATCAGAGTGTCTGTTGGTAGATAGTCTTCTTCTGAAAGCAGCACTATATGTGAAAGAGATGATGAGAAACATAATGTGTATGAATGTGAGGAAATCGTTAAAGGCTGCTGCTCTGAGCACTGGGCTTGATGTATGACTGAAAATCCAGAGAGCCACGTAGGAAAACCGAAAACCAATCATTTGCCCTTTGGCCTCCATTTTTTTTAATCTAATCATATTTGTTCTGGAGAGGAGGACGGTTAATCTGTTCATTACTTCAGATGTGCAAGATTTGCAGAAAGGCTGCAGATGGATTACAGCTTCATATAGCGCAACTGTGCCTTAACTGTCATAATAATCCAACAACAGTGCCAAAGCAACACTTAATACTTTCAATAAGTCAAATATTTAAAGAAAGGGATATTATTAGCACCAGGGTGTCTGTGATAGAACTGTATTGATTTATAACCAGGACGGATTTCTTCCCAAGAGTTGGATTTCCTGAATATTTTCAGTGACACTTGACACGTCATGATAATTGTGAGCAGCCATATAATCCAAGGGATTATCCAGAATTTACTAAAGTACTGATTTCTTTTGTATATTGTTAGTATATGATCAGGACATTTGTCTCCTTTGGTGCTTCCCGATGTACGACTTTAATCATATTTGAATGTGCGTTAACAACAAGACCAAGGTGACGTCTTCAAATAGCTCATTTTGTCCGTCCAACACTCAAAAACCCAAAGATGTTTCCTTTATAATGATAATCACAGATGAACAAACAGAGAAATTGCTCAACTGATCGTGTCACCTCTCTTTGCATTCCTTCATAATCGTCTTCCATGAACTTTCTCTTTAGGCCAAGTGTTTGTTTCAAACCCTCCTGCACATAATTGATTTCACAAGATAATGAAAAGTGTCACTGACGCCGACACAGGAGTCTTTAAAACTTTGGAGAGCCATTGCCGTGGATTTTGGGCCAGGCATTAACGTGCTGTTTGGCTTTGGAAACAGCTGGGCTTCTCCCTGCTGCTGTGGGGGTCTGACACAAATGAAACCCAGCGAAGGGAGAGAGCTGTGGGTTTGTTGGTGTCGAGTAATTGACCACATGGTATCCTATGGGCCTGGTGTTGCTGTGTTCTCCGGGATAAATGTGTCATGGGGGTATGGAAGTGGGGGAGAGCGAAGGAGCGAGAGAGAAAGGAGAAAGAGGGGGGTGAGGATTTGGAGTAGTCCATTGTTTATCCTGATGGTTTCCAGATGATGGCAGAGGGAGGCGGCCAACCTCCCGGGCCTCTCTCACCAGGCTACAAGGATCTGGGCCAAGCTTATCTGCTGCAGCCTGGAAATCTGGCTTTACATCGCTCTGTGCACTCCTGATTTAAGTTACACAGCTGAAGTTATGGCTCTTGGAAGAGGCGGCTTGTAATGCACATTATGAATTAATTATATATCTTTTTATCTTAAAACAAAACAGTTTCTCAAATGTGGTTACGGGCTGCAAAGATCTTCTCTCAAATGTGAAGAATCTGTTGTCAGAAAAATGGAAAAAAGTCTTAATATATATAAAAAAAAAAACGAGCTTTAACCAAGCCTTAAACATCATGCTTCATGCTGTGCGGCTCCGGGGAGGAGACATTCATGGTCCGCAGAGGATGAAGCCCACTGACTTTGTTGATCCTCTTACTTTACGTGCGGCGCCACCAGCAGGTTAAGTTTTGCACCTATCCAGTGAAATCCACTGGGTGAATCTCTTGACTTTTCCTTCCAGATGTCGGACAGGTGTTTGGCGGTTCATTGTATTTGCATTTTGATTGCTTTACACGTCATTTTCCATGCATTCAATCTATTGTGATATAAATATCGGATAAATATTCTCACTGCTATTGAGACATTAATCTGGGGGAGAGAGGGATGCTGTTCTCAGCACAGTGTGTTCGTCCAAATCATCTTTATTTCTAAAACATTCACAAAAGCAGTGAAAAATATTCAAAGGTGTGGTCAGTAAACTGGTTGTGTCGTGCACACACACACAGAGAGAGCTTAATGACAGATTTGAGCGGTTTTTTTGCATTCACTCAAACTTTCCTGCTTTCCACAAGACAGCCCCTTCACTGTCAGGTCACAAGTGCGAGTCTGTCGCTGTCACATCTTTCATGGGGCCGGTGGAAACTCCGGACTGTGCCATGCCCTTTGCTGCCCCGTGGGCTCCAGGCTTTAGGCACGGTTTGTTTTGCTTGCTCTGCAGATTGAAAGCTGTTTCCTCCCTCAGGAAGATGATGCTCCGTCTGCTCTCCCTGTAGGCGCTCCAGAAAGAGGGCCGCCATCAAAAGTGACCTCCAACAGTGCCTCATGGTGGCTAAGTGATGCAAACACGGGCCTCAAAAACGCTTCACAGTGGCCTGAACAGAGATCTGGCTGTCGGAGCCTCCGCTGTGTTTTGTGAAACAGATGTAGTCCTGGAAATGAGTAAAATGATCTGTGAGACGTTTCTGAACCTGACATATGTTCCTGCTGTGAAATCAAAACAAGATTTGACATGGACTCCTCCGGTGGTGCGGATTCACTCTTAATTTTGACTTGCCCTACTTTCAGCCGAGGAGCTTCTAATTTAAACCAGTCTCGTCGAGATGATTTCTCTGTGATGGGTTTAGGATTTTGTCATGTTATACAAGTGCAGAGTTCATCTGGGTTTTATTTCCTCCCTGCTAAGATCTTTGTGTCCTGATTGGTGGGTCGGGGCCAGCTGGGAGGGATGACTGAGAGCCTGAGGTATTTGTCCTATAGCAGGGAGGCCTCTCCCATTGGTCCCCCCACAGGCCGGGGCCTCCTTTATGGTCCCGCGGGAACACAGCTGGAGGGAGGGAGTTCATTTCTAACGGGAAGGCTGAGACTCCTTCTTTTCTGTCCAACCAATAAATTACACCTAACCATTACTATACATCACAACTTCCTTCAGATAAACCGTTAAAGCTTTTCTCCTGCAGGACTTTCAGCACTTAGAGTTTAGATAAGAGTTCCTTTGAAATGTAAAGCTCACACCTCCTGGACTGTGTATTAATCAAGCATCAAAGCAAATGAGCTTTTATTGACAGACACCATACACACTCATCTCATTCCCGAGACCAAACTACTCCATAAAGCCCTCGCTCTTGACCACCAGCGGGGCTGCTATCGCTTCCCGTTGTAATCACGCAGAGCTTTGAATTGGCTGCCGTCCAAGGAAACCAAATAGGTCAGTCAGCCTCCTCCACCCGAAGGTGGTGAGAGGCAAAGCTGTTGAGGTTTTACACGCTGACAAACGTCTCAATTTTAAGTGTTTTCATTCCAAACCTTTATTTAAACTCGAGGAACCTTTGACAATCATGTTGAGTTATAGACAAGTTAAGAATAAACAGGTGACATTACAGAGAAATTAGTTTAAACAGATCATGGTTTTAAATCGTCCATAGGTGAGTATTGATTTTTAACGCGTGTTGAAGATCATTCCAAGAGGGAATAAAATAAATGGCTGACTTTCCAAATCCAGGCCGGGCTCGGGCGAGGACAATGCGGTCCAAAGTGCCAATCCAGCATCAAAAAGTGGGTTTCACACGAGGTCGGTCATGTAAAACTTGACGTCTTCTGTGTACCTCTGTCCAGGCTCGGCCCAAAGGTGAAGGCCTGACCCCGTATCAGGGAAAGAAGAGGTGCTTCGGTGAATATAAGTGCCCCAAGTGCAAGAGGAAGTGGATGAGCGGGAACTCCTGGGCCAACATGGGACAAGAATGTATCAAGTGCCACATCAACGTTTACCCTCACAAGCAGGTAAGAGTACATCCAAGCTGCAGACAGACGGCAGCAGAAAGCCATGCTGGCTGCAGGCGAAGCGTGAAGGTTTCGTGGGTCGATTCCTCACAGGAAAACACTGCTTCACAGCACACGACATGGCAGTAAACCAGTTTTACTTTCTATGACTGCATGCTGGGACTGTATATTTCTTGTAGTTTGACCCTTGCGGCCAAGAACTGCTTTATGCTTTCTTTATAACTCAAACCAACTAGTTTAGCAGTGGAAATCAGACCCTGTGTAACTGTAGATCAGGCACACTGTTGCAGGTACAATGTTTTTACCAGTCAAAACATCGGAACGTGCATTTAAATATATCCTAATGTTAGATTTTATCACTATTTTGTGTCGCTGCTGGTATGATGATACCGAACTGAGATGTTCCACCAAAATTCCGAAATTTCTAGCCGTTATGAGTTACTTCTGCCAAGATTGTGACTCTCATCACATTTTTTTGTCTTGATGTCTTAAAGTCATGTGGTAAGAAAGTGAAAGTGAATTTATTATATGCTAGAGGAGTTTAGTTTTGGTGCAAATAGTGTAATTTATAAATGACTTTTCATCTTCACCTAATCCACTACACTTATTTTTTTGATATTCCAACCAATTTTCCAACACTTGGTGGGCAAATTCTTGTGTGCATGGTCTATAACTTGGATGCAAATATCAGCTCTGAATGACTGTGCATCATTTTATGGCATTTAAAGGTGATTCGTCTGTCCCTAATTAAATACTGTGCATACAGCATGTTGATGCAGCTCTGGATCCTGATGCAGATTCTTAACAATACTGTACAATCTGATAAAAAAGTCAAAAAAGTGTTAACTTAAATATTTCCAGGAGTATAATTCTTGTGTCTAAACCACATATTTCAAACTGATTCCATAAAGGGCCGCGTGGCTGCAGGTTTTCTTTCCAACCAAAGAGGCGCACACCAGGCCAACCAATCAACATCAAGGGATCATTAGTTATCAGCTAAAGACTGAAATCAGCTGATTAATTGATTCCAGCCTGGTGTGCTCCTCCTTGGTTGGAACGAAAACCTGTAGCCACACGGCCCTTTATGGAATCAGTTTGACATGCCTGGTCTAAATGCAGAACGTAAACTCCACCACAGGTTGTTAAAATCCTTAAATTCCCAGAGGCAGCACTGAGGAGAAAACCTTGCAGTGTCACTGACGGTAACAGTAATTCGCTGTTTGTTTGTTTGTTCCAGCGACCTCTGGAGAAACCGGACGGGTTAGACGTGTCGGACCAGAGCAAGGAGCATCCGCAGCACCTGTGCGAAAAATGCAAAGTCCTCGGCTACTACTGCCGCCGCGTGCAATAACACACTCCACACGCCTTATATTCTCCTCCGAAGTTTTACCAAGAAGGGACACTTATATTTTCATTACTAAAAATACGTGTACTGCAGCATCTAACGTTTTTTTTCTCATGATGTATCCTCTCCAACACTGTGACTCATAAGTGACTCTTTTTTTTTTCCTACAGTATCTCGCAGTGGACACGAGCACTTTGCATTTGCTGGGTTCTTGTTCCTCACTCAGTTATCATTATGTGAATGTTCATCTGGAGTCTTAATGAAGAACCTTAAGAATCTTACCAACTGTGAATTAAGAAACTTTAGCTCTGTGTCTGCCTTCACTCGTGTCCAACGTGTTGGAACAAAATTCGTGAGTGAAGTTTCCAGATGAAAGATTCTCTTTTACATGTTTGTATATTCCAGAAATAACTTAAGTGAAATGTTTTCTGTATAAAATATGCAACAAGTCTTTACTAGGAAGGATATGCAGTATTAATGTGTATCTGCATTATTATCAGTACTGGTACATAATTTTGGAATATATTTTTAAGCCATTACTTGTTGATTATTACACTTTGTGAAGGAATATATTAGCCGACTAACATTTATTCTATATATGCTATGTGCCTGTATTTCTGAACACATCTTTTGGGTAGTTTGTCATTCAAAAGTTTTACAAAACTGTAAACTGATGCAAAACGGGAGAAACATTTAATTTCCTGAAAGAATTAAATAAGTTAGTTATATTTTGGCACCCAGTGCTAAGAAAGACTCAAAAAGGTGCTTTTCTTATGTCTCAAACGTAACATGAGACAAAAAGGGAACAAAAATCTGAATGTACCAAAGATAATGAAGGGTTAAGTGGAAGGTTGCACGTTGCTTTAGAGGCTTTTAGAATAAATGAACATGGAGCAGAAATACACTTTCACGTTTAACTGTTTAAAGGTGTGTGAAACGCCATTTAATGTGCCTTACTTTGAGTGACCCCTGAGGTTGATCGTTTAAAATGTTTTTTGTATTAAAATGTTTTTGAACATGTTATCCATTGTGTGATTTCTTTCTATTAACAGTGTAAGCTGATCACACAGCTTTTAATTCATCCATAAGGCAGGAGGGATTTGGTAAAGTCTGCACAGGGCTGTATAGTTCACAACTGATAACACCACATTCTCACTTCAACGTTGACCGATCCAGATGTTGCACATTTCTATCTCCCCAAAGCAGAAAACTGAATCTCAAACTCTCCAGATTTTTGCAGCATCTGGTAAAATTTACTGACAGCAAGACCAAAACAGATTAGGCTTCATTGCCCTCTCATATACCACCGCTGGCAGAAGCTGCAGTACGGCGTATTTCAAAAGAAACATTTCCCTCGGCAGAATGGATGTTCAGCGGGATAAGATCATTAGTCAACTGTGGCTGATGAGGGAAACAGAAGGAGGCGAGAAGAATGACGCAACACTGATCTCAGCCGGTGACCAAACATTCACCTTCCCACCAATAAACAGACACACCCTCCACTCTAAATCAGCTTTATTTCAGCCACATGTTCAAAGGGAAAAACTGTTGCTGAAAGCAGTAATGGTTGATATTTTTATATCAACTTACAAGGTGAGAGTTTTCAATCAAAGTGGTTAAAATCTGCTAATGGATTTTGTAATACTGACATTTAAGGTCGTGCAAATCAAGTGGCAAGAACAAGCTCACATATTTAGAAAACAATGACTTTATTTTTTGCAAAGAAATGCCATGTTTCAATGCATGTTGAAGAATTAATAGCTCATTCAAATACAGTAGAACCCGTCATCCTGTTGTCTTCTATAATACAAGTTCACATTTTATAGCATTACACAATTAAGTGCGTTCCTGAAGGAAGACTAACATTTTAAGTACCAGAAGAATAAAATCTGAGTGTGGCTGTGAAATAATCAGTTGTTAGCAAAGCGAGGTATCACTCTGTGCCATGACTGAAGAAAGAGCCTCTTTCACTCAGACTCTCACGTTGAAATTACAGCAGGAGATGAGACTACGACCGCGTCCACATGGGGATCTCACACGAGCTCTCCGCAGTCTGTGATAGTGATCCTCTTGGAGGTTCGCCCAGACCGGGAACCGAAAGACTCCACTTTCATGATCACGTCCAGTCCTTCCTTCACGCTGCCAAAGACAACATGCTTGCCATCCAGCCTAAATGAAGAAAGAGGAGCTTTGTTATCTCTGCGCCCGGACAGCGAGACCATCCGTGGTGCAACCAACTGGGTTTGACTCACGGCTTCTTGTCGGGTGATGCCACCGTTTCTGCAGTGATTCGGCTATTGCAGGCCATCACTCAAATCTTCACATTTTTGTTGTCATCATGCCAAAACATTACAAGAATTCACTGCTTACACAAGAGTTTTGTTCCCAGCAGGGTGGGGAAAAACCTCTGAAACAGCATTTCAACAATAACTGACACGGCTAAACTAGCATATACATCTAACATGTTCAAAAAAGGCACAATAAGAAAAGCTTTCCAAAGGTTGCAAAGATTTAAAGCTGGACGGTACTAATCAAGTTATTCGGCTGGGTGAGGACAGATTGCAGTTTTAAAGTGTATGAAAGACACTTTCTGTATGGCTCTCTACACAAACCCCTTGATAAAGAGTATGATGGAACATATAAATATCCTATTTCAGTTATGAGGTAGTATGTAAAGCCTCTTGTCATCTTCTTTTTGTTTGAGTATTTCATACTATCATTTTACTGTCTTATTATGCTTTTTCCTTCCTTCACCTAAATGTATTCTGTAACCTGGGTGGGTGAGTGGGAGGGTGGTGGAGATGGGGATCTCAGTTTCAATTTCATTTTGCATTTAGGGGATGAGTAGGTGAGTTAAAGTCAAATATACATGTTTTGTATCTTTTACTCTTGTGGGATAAAAGCCTTATAAATCAATAAAACATATTAAAAACAAAGATTCTGGTGCTGGTTTGAGGCCTCTTCTGTTTTGGATCCTGGGGAAGTTGCTGTAAGTGGCAGTGCATCCTGCACTATGATTAAAGGATGCAAATAGGCAACAATACTCAACTTAAAACATATACTTTTGTACTAAAGCTACTCTTTTTTACCATGTTTCCTAACTAACATTTCACTGAAAGTTATAAAGTTTGCCGTGACCAAACTGCACACTGCCACCGCAAGCACGCACAGAATTCAGGCAAAATCCGCAGTTATGTTTTTGTTTGTCATGTTTTTTCGCATTTGCATAATTCTGAAGTAATTTCAGGTTTGAAAAGAGCCAGAAACACACAGATTTCTCATGATCTATATTTTAAAAAGACAAATCTACAGATGCCTTCATAGCCATAGAGCACCATTCAGCCAAGCCAAAGGGACACTGTAAGAAAGGAGAACTATCCATTGTAACTCTGCATACTTTGGATTAAGTATTGACGTGTCTGTTTTGCTCATTGCGTGGGGTCTTCACTTTTCCAGACAGCAAATCATCAGAGCTCTTTGCAGATGTCTCAACAGGCCATCCAGTCACAGACTTGAAATGGTGAAATGCAGCCTTTCCTAAACTTAGGTTCGCGACCCAGGGACGGTCACAGAACTACATTGTTATGTGAAATACAAAACAATGGCATATATTTGAGTCCAAGTGGGCTGCACGCACAGTTACATCCACTAACAGCTATTCCTTTTGTTGCTGGTCTGTTCAGCTCAGATACTGTGTGTCAGTAATGAGAGCTTAAAAAATGACCAGAAAACAGAACGCAGCAGTTTGACAGCAGACAAGTGAGTCACTCGTGCTTGTTTGTGGCGCATTTTAACAGCTTGTTTCATGTGTTTGTTAGTCGGTGACCAGTGTGATGCTAGCAAGCTAACATTACATCTGGCCCTAACTTGCAGGCTTGTCCCTAATGTGAAGCAGGCAGCAAAGTACATTGTTTATCTGTATTATTTGAGGGTGGAAGAGTCAGTAATCCGTGTGAGTTATGTTTGTATCAGTTGAATGTGTATGTGTGTCAGTTTCCATGCCCGTGTGTGTGAAAGAGAAAGACTAATGTGGTTGTGACAAGTGATAATGATAATGTCCTCTCTGTTATTATTATCTATACATACAGATTATTACACACACTCTAAATCCATGGTTTGTTGGGTTCTTTATCGGTAGTTTATAAATTAAGATATTGTGACAATGAATGACATATTTTTAGAATAACCACCGTAGCATCAGAGGCACATACCATTCGGTTCTGGCGGTGCAGATGAAGAACTGGGATCCGTTGGTGTTGGGTCCAGCATTGGCCATAGACAAGATACCTACAATGCAGTATTGAAAAGGTTAATAATTTTATTAGTAACACCTGTGCTTCTCCTACTACAATAGGTCAAACTGTCTGCTGTGTGCACAATGAAGGAAACAGGGCAAACTTTTCAAAGAGGTTATTCAAACACTACTTGCAAAATGCTGCCACCTGGTGTTGCAATGAAGAACTGTATGCATTAACTTTATTCCCATTAAATTCATTTTTGAGATAGCTATAGCAAAGGTAAAAGGTGACTATAACATTTCATCTGTTGCTGGTCCATGTTTGATTTTGGCTCATTCTAAACTGCTGCTCAGACTGGTTTCCAATGTTTTACTGTAGAGACGACTGCCTGAAAAACACCATGATGCATTGCCTGATGCACTTGCACTGTCCTGTGTAACGTCACACTGTCCTGTGTATCCCACTGTGCTGCTAAATCTCATTATAGTTGACTGCAGATTAAGCAGCCCTGTCCAAAGGAAAAACTGAGTTTGGAGCGACAGCTAGCCGCTAGGTTTCACTTAGCTCCACAATGGGTCTTCAGAAACAAATGTCCAAGGAAAATTTCTCAAATTTGCTGACATTCCCCATCTGGAATATACCTCACAACTAACTGCAATACCTCAAAATGAATGAGCAATGGAAACTCCACAGCTTTGTCCTTCATTCACAGCAGTGTACAAGCAGAACGGGATGATTACCAGGTCCAGTGTGCTTCAGCTTGAAGTTCTCATCGGGAAACTTCCAGCCGTAAATAGACTTCCCTCCAGTTCCATTGTGGTTGGTGAAATCTCCACCCTGAAAACACATACACGGCTGTATTTACACTGTAACAGCACGCCGGACGACAAAGGGACACAAAAGAAAGAGATAAAGACGCCTACCTGGCACATGAACTGAGGGATCACCCTGTGGAAAGTCGATCCCTTGTATCCGAAGCCATGCTCACCAGTGCACAGCGCTCTGAAGTTCTCTAAAAGAAAGATTGTCAGTCAGATTGTCTCTGATGATCCATACAGGACATTTGATGTCTGGTATCACTGGAGAATTCCCAAACGAGCTCTTCCTGCATGATTACATAAACCTACAGAGGAATACCAGTGACGGACCTTCAACTAAATCAACAAAGAAACAACATGACCTTTAAGAGTGTGAATCATCCCTTCAGCTCCTGACATGCCAGCCATTTAACAGCCTCCTGTCAGATTAACGCACTTGACGTCTGACACGTTTAGGTTCTGTTCTAACTTGTATGTTTGGTTGTGTTTGTATACAGTAGTGGAACAAGTACTCAGCTCCTTAAGTAAAACTACAAATAGCACACTGTGAAAATACTCCACTATAAGTAAAGGTCCTGCATGCAAAACCCTCTTTAAGCGAATGTACGTATTATAAGCAAAAATGAGTTAAATTCAAAAGCACCAAATTTGCACATAAATAGTTTTTCACTGGACAGGAAGGGCATGAAACACCGGAAACGAAACTGGTAGCTAAAGCTTACAAATACAATACTGGCCTCTGAGACGTCATGAAGGAAAAGTTTTAAGCTGCATAGAATGCAAATACTCGGGTAAGTATAAGTACCTCGAAGACTTGTATGAAATGAAATGATATTAAACGGTAAAGATCATGTTACCTGCGGTTTTCGGCACAACCTCGGCGTTGAGCTGCAACAGAGAAATAAAATGCCTCAGGCGCTCGTTGTGAACAAGTTGTTCTCTGTGACTCACCGACTGTCAGTCAACCGCTCTAACGGGACAAACCGCAGGTGTAATTCACGGCAGCTGTTGTTTTCTCATTCATTCAAAAGCAAACTGCGTTAAAAAAAGAAACTAAAAGCCATGTATGTGTTTTCATCTCACCTCAAACGTTACCCTGCCGAGAGGCTGGCTGTCCGCAGAGATGTCGAAGTAAACCGTCGGGTTCTTGTTGGCGGCAGCCGGGCCGCTGCTGTACATGCGCGCGGCTGTGAACGCCAGCGAACATAACTTTATCCTGTTCGATAAAAGCAGCATTTTAAAGGCTAATGTGGCTCAGTCACTTCCCTCAGGTCGGCAGTCGGCAAAGTCACGTTGACATGTGAGGGGAGGAAGTTTTCCTTCACACAACCGGAAGTAATTTCCGGATAATCGCGAGATTGTATGTCATTCCAATACAAAACCTCTTTAATCTCGCGAGACTGAATGTCATTCAAAGCAGCAACAGATGTAGTTACATGAGTTGTTATAAAATTACAAAATTGGGCTTTTACAACCCATATGAATTGTTTAAGATTAATGCAGCAACTAATGATTATCTTCATTGTCCATTAATCAGTGATTTTCTTGATTACTTGTTTAGTTGTTTGCCCGAAAATGTCCGAAAATGGTTTAAAAAAACAAAGTGTTCCTCAAAGATGATGTCCTCAAGTGTCTTTTCTTGTCCACAAAGATATTCAGTTTACTCTCACAGAGGACTGACCAGAACCAGAAAATATTCACTATTAAGTGGAATCAGAGAATTTTTTTTCCATTTTTTATCAAAAGTTGCTGGCAATTAATTTAATAGTTGCCAACTAATTGATGAATCATTGCAACTCCAATAAAGATTTTAAAAGATATTATCAACATAGAGTCACATGTCAAAAGATCTCTAACAATGCATTTACATAAACTTGGAAAGTCTCAAAATCAAATCACACAGCACATCATGAGTGCAAATGTCTAGGAATGATTTGTTTTAAAGACTTTCGTGGCCTTTGCTAGTTTTTAACCAAGAGACTGTGACAGATGCCACCACTGCTGTGCTGAAATGTCTCCATTTCCCATGAACAAAAACTCATGGCATCATCTTTTTTTTTTGCTTGGTGTCTTGTTGTGGCCTCTTGTCAAGCTTCAGATGTCTATTAGGTGTTAGGAGTTCCCCCAAATGCTGATTTCCACTCTAAACGTCTCACATGGTTTCATTAATCATCTTAAAAACCCCTCAGATGTATCTTGTGACCTTTGGTGGGTTCAGACCTTTAGGTTGGGAAGCACTGCACTTACCAACTAGCTGTACATAAAGTAGTTAAAGCTAGCTCTAGCTCTAGCAGCCCCAATAAATGCAAAAATGCATCAATATTAATAATATAATTCATGATAATATATCAGTCACAGGGGTTGCTTTTCTGTCAGGGGTCACCGTCACATTCTATTATTGTCTGAAAAAGTCTGAGAAGCACAAAACATGCATTTTCTGCTGTTTTCACACGTCTTCATCATTTCATTCCCTTCATGACAGATTGCAAACTGCAAAATTCATCAATAATTCCTTTGAGCAGGTTTACAAATAATTTACTTAATTCTAATTGTGTTAATTAATGTGGGCTCACATCATTTCCACATAACGGCAAACTGGCCCTTAAGCTCTATTAAGCTAAATCTGACACCCATAAATGTACACTTTCTGCTTGGACAGACAGCCTGTGCGAGCTAGGCAGGCCGAATCAACAGACTATGCAAGCGCACAAAAGACAAGACCACAGCGACATACAGGTATCATCTGAATACATATTTATTAGATAAATATTAGGATGTCACATCATCTAACTACATACAGTTCTGCAAGACTAAAAATCACAATTAGTTCCTTTATTTTCTGACCAGTTTAGAATATGAAATGATTGTACATACAATGTACACAATAGAGACAATGGCCACATTGCATGAATCACCTTAGATTGTATCATTTTTCCAACTGCTCATGATATCAAAAATTGTACAAACTATGGATTCGGTTACAATCTTCTGGACCCGTCCCTCCCACTGCCTTTCTCCCGCCCCTGCAAACGATTTTCTTTGTAACCTTGTTTTTTTTTTTTCTTTTTTTCTCCTTTTTTAGCTTTAGCACCTCAGAGTATGCAGGTGACAGACTAGAACACTTAGGCTAAATATTACATGTAAAACATAGCTGTCCCAGTTCCCCTAACAAAAGAGGTGAAAGTATATTACAGCGGGGGAACAAAATGCTGAGAGATACCCACAGACACTAACTAACAAGTTTCATTTTCCATATTCAGCCACTTCCAGTAGAGGGGTTGCAAGCTTTTTATTATTCTGAAGAAACAATGCACATTCCCAGGGAAAATGAATACATTTCTGTTCACATGTCTCTATATTCATTTACATATATACAGGCATCCTCGGGACGTTTGATCTAGCCTTGCCCTCAACATCCTTTCCAGGCCAGAATGATGAACGTGCCCTTTCTCTCTGTATTTTTTTTTTATTTTTGTTTGACTTTTTTTTAAAACGACCCCCCCCCCACAGAAATGGCCCTTTATCGTGATTGTGCAACTACGGGTTTGGGGTGCTGCCTTATACACCAAATTGGCTCACTTGAAAGTGAGAACAAAATATGAAGTGATAGTGACTTCCATGGGATTAATGGAAAATTTCAATTCAGAGAGTAAATAAATGAAAATGTGGCAGTGTATCGGTAAAAGAGGGATCATTTGATTTGATGTCTCTTTGTGACATAAATATGAAACAACATGTCAGTGTGCTGAACTGGAACAAATAATATATCTTAAATGACGTTTAAAATAACGTTTACATAAAACCAGGGCGGTTAAATCAGCACAATGCTACAGTTGAAAGAAATTGGATTTCTAGCCTTACAGATTATAAGAAAACCAGTACAAAATAATTTACCAAAAAAAACAAAAGGGGATAAAAATGTATATGGTCTCGTGCTTTTAAAAAAGCCACATTTTCTATAACAAAAATATAAACAATATCATGGATTTCTTTAAAATATGGTTGTGATATATCTTTAAAATACCACTGTGTATTGACAATTAGCAACAATTATGATATTCACATAGCTCACTAATTACACTGAAAGCCAGCTGATACCACATCTTTTTAAAACCATTACTCTTCAGTATCACTGATAAAATGTTAACATAAACTCATGAATAGACAACATTGATCATTTTCAATCAAATACATCTGAGCGTGAGAGAAAATATTGCGTCGGACTGAGCTTGACATCTGAAAACTGACATGAAGCTACACAATCACCTCGAGCTGACGCGGGGAAGGAAACGGGGGGCACATAAAAATGGGACACCTGTCTGTAAACGGCAGGCGAGAGACAGAGTGCACCGGGAGGGAAAATGACCAGAAAGCACGACGACCTGCAGGAAAATAGCTTATGAGACATTTGGACTGGCCTCCCCACGACGAGGAGGCGAGACAGCTGTTGAACGCTGGTTACAAACAAAGTCAGTGGTTAGATGGGAGTTCGGGAGCACGCGTGGTTAGGTTGGACGACTAATGATCGAAAGGACAGACATTATCAAGATGATACAAAAATATTCACAATGATATTTACAGTACAATAGCATTTCTTAAAAAATAATACATTTGCATACTGAACAGCACTCTTCTCAAAAAGTGAAATTGAAAACAAATGTGGCAAAAAGGTCTGCACCAATACTGCTTTAAAAACCACTTCTTGAACAGCAGTGATGGATAAACTGTGTTTGTCCTCCCCCTATATCTTTGAAATCAATATTACCTCCCATCACACTAATAGAAACACACACTCACACACTCACACACTCTCACACACTCTCACCGAACAAACACAAACGCCCCCATCCTCTCCCCTCTAACTTTGGTGATGTTGAGCAGTTTCCCAAAAGATTTATGGATAGTTTAATTATGCAGCAACAAGAACAAGAAAACAAACAAACATAATACAGTATATCCAGCAAATACATAACAAATGTATCGCTGATATCAGCATTATCCCTTCAACGTTAGTGTTAAATAAATCATACTAAATCTGACGGAAATCAAAAACAAACGTACAAACAAGAGAGCTGTGGAAACAGCAACTGATAAAAACCACACTATCTTTTTCTTTTTAACCACTTGGAACAGCACGAGACAAGGGCTTGGCACACATGCACTTTGTAGACTACTTAAACAGCACATCATTTAACAGGGAGAGAGATGCAACGTTGCAAAAATGCTGACACGAGCGACACCGGGGCTCATGCAGAGCAGACGGCATGGAACGAGTTGTAGCAGCAAGCAATAAACGCAGCAGGATCGTTACGGGAACCCCAATCTCTCATATTGTACCTTTCGTTTCCTTTAAAATCACTCCTCTGTACAGGAGGACGATAACTATACAATATGTAGAAGTGCAGGTATGCTGTTGTTGGTATGCAATATAAAGGTTTTTTTCTGTTTTAGTGAGGGGCCAAAATCTCCGTGCCAGCTGTCGACCCTCAGAGGGCTGAAAAGCAGGGATATCGTCTCTTTTTGACAAAAATATGTGTGTATCAAATTGTGGAAAAAGTGGAAGCCAATCATTCCCAAAAGTCGCTTTTCTTTAAAAAAAAAAAGCAAAAAATCATTTAAAAAACTTTTTTGTCGAGGACAGACACACGCTGATCTAACTGATCTGTTTTCTTCCGTAATGATTTTTCCTTTTTTTTCTTTTTTTTTTTGCATTGCCGAAATCTCTTTGTGCTTTTAAATGATGTGTGATGGACAAAAACAGTGCGACTAACCAGACCAGTCAGGGAATGGAGCTGTGACACCAGGAAGCTGTGGCCTCTCAGATTGGAATAACGACATGGATATAACGCACACTGGCCAGATAGCGCAGTTTGTTTGTTTGTTTTTTCAGTCATTTTTCTGTTTTATACAGTGAATTCCTTTTTCTTCTCAAAAGGAAACAAAACATGAATAAAAAATGCTACAACACGTTCCTAGTGTGCACACATACACCTGTGTGTGGCGTAAATAAAAAAATCAACTGAGTATAGCTGCACAGTTCAAAAGTATCGCCACGGGGTGAGAGGGCGGGGCGACCCCCTCGCATCCCGCCGTGTCTTTGAGTTTTAACCTCTTTCAGTCAATCTGCGCTGGCCAATGAAAACTGTACAAGAGGAAGAAGAGAAAGGGAGTGCATCTTTGTGTTTATCAAGTACTGAGCGACCGCCCTGGGTTCTCAGGGAAGCTGCAGGCAGTCAGAAAAGTTTATGTGTGTCTGAATTGCCTCAGTTGTTTTCGAAGAGCGACAGAAGGTCGTCGTTGCTATTGCTGGGGAGGTCCGGTGGATCCAGGTACGACAACAGCTCATCCGGGTTAGCGAGCTCTGGAAGAAGCTGTGGAGATGAAGGGAGAGTTGGTTAGGCATGCAAAGTGAAGACAGGTGATTTAAAGGCTGGCTTTGAAAAAACTGCTGTTCGTCAGGACTTACGTCTAAAGATGGCTCGGGCATGTCCGACCCCGCTTGGCTGTCCAAACTGCTGGAGGGGTTGAAGGCCAGGTCGCCGTGGCCGTGGTTGTTGGGGCCGGGCTGCTGCTGCTGCTGCTGCTGCTGCTGTTGCTGAGGAGGTGGAGCTTGTCGTGACGGCTGAGGAGGCCCGCTGTGGTGTAGCTGTTGCCCTGATTGGCTCCCAGGGTGTGGAGATGCATGTAAGCTCTGCTGCAGTGGACCATGCGACTGGTCGTTGCCGGCAGAGTGAGGTATCTGGACAGAGAAAGGCGGGAAACGTATTACTCAGTTATTCTGATTATGCATTAATCAGTGAGTTATTTTAATTATTCAAAGCTTAATCATTTAGCCTAAAAACTGCCCGATAAGAGTGAATAAGGCAAATCACAAGTTTAGTGAGTGAATTCAGAATTGATCACAGTCTTTGTAACTTTAGCTTAGCATGATGACTTTATCTTGGTTTAAAGGAATAGTTCAACATTTTGTGAAAAACACTGAAATAAAAAAATAAAGCAGGAGACAGCAGCGGTTGGATTAGCCAAACAGCTAGCCTTGTCCAAGATTACCAGGCGACCAGAGGACACTCCAAGACATTATTGGCCCTGGCCAAGAAATAATCCAGCATTTCACCCTACATAAAACGATGAATTCTCATTTTTTCAATTTTTGCACAGATTAAACAAATAAGATATAACATGTTTATTATTTTGCCTGAGAGGTGCTGGTAAGCTTTGTTTGCTTTGTTTCTAGTGATCATATTGGAAAACAAAAGCGTACAGTAGCAAGCTAAGCCTTTCTAGCATGAGGAAGTGTCCGCTATCAGATTTTTCTTTTAACCCATAAAATCAGATTTTTTTTAGGGTTGTAATTAGTGGCCAAGGTCAATCTGCATGCAAGAAACTTTTCAGGTGTCTGGGTGCTTCTTTGGTGAGTATCCACTACTGTCACCTGCCAAACGAAGCTGAAGACATAAATACTCAAACCTGATGCATGCAGCACTTTTCATTTAACAGATAAACAACAGAGTAAAACAGAGAGAAGCAGTTTAATGTGCAGAAAAAATGCCACAAAAAGACAGGAAAGAGAATAAAACAAAGCAGCAACCAAAGAAAAGAGAGGCTGAAATGCAGCGTCGATAAATGAAATGTCGGGAGAACTCACTGAGTCAGGCATGTTGTGGGAGAGTGGCTTGTCTTGGGCCATCAGGCTGCTGGGCATGTCAGGTGGGTGAGACAGCTGGGGGCCGTGCATGAAGTCATTCATCGACGTACCACCGGGGGTGACGTGAGGGAAGTCAAAGTTCCCGTGCCCTTGGTAATTGTTGCCTGGCACAGAAAATAAAAAACATTTAGCATGTACATTTCTGACAGTTATTGCTCGTCTGGTAGCGTGACAAACGTTTACAATATGTCTACTTGTCTATTTAAGGGTTGTATGTTTGCATCCTACCCTGGCCGCTGTATTCGCTGTTGTTGCCCCCTTGCTGAGACGACAGTAACGGGTACGGCGACGGTCCGGGGCCGAGCTGGGCTATCATCTCCATCACATTGGGCATGATCATCTGGCTCGGACTCATCGTTTTAAACCTCTTGGCCAGCGGTCCGTCTGGGTCCTCCTTGATGTGGATATCAGATTTGATAGCCACCGGCCGCCAACTACACGTCGGGTCAATGGTCACCTCCTCAAACTCCGAGCTGGTGAGATACAGACAAAATCAAAATGTTACGATACATGGAAACGAAGAGAGAGACATTATATGCACTACAAATTGGTTTCTTGTCTCAGCTTACTTTTGAATAGCGTTCAAGATTCCCCACATGTACTGGTCGACTTCAAGTCCCTCTAACAATGCTGTTTTACTGAGAAGAGAACAGACACAGGGCTTAAAATGCTGAGAGAGACGATTACGTGGATCACAGTCAAAACTACAGACAGGGCAAGCACTGTTATGTATTGAAGCTGGATAAACTTACTTGCATACAGGACATCGCCATGTCCCCCTCTCACAGTTCAGTTGTAAATACGATTCCAAATCAAAACACTGCAAGAAGAGAAAGTCTAATTTGTTATTAGGGACACAGGGGCACAGTATGTAACTTCTTGATGGAAACATTTGGGATAACGTAAGTACACAACTCAACAAAATATACAGCAAAGGTCTAATCGTTTTTAGACATTTTAACACAGAAATGTTGCATTTGATCTTTTTAAGGCATCAGATTCTGAACTCTCAGTGTGTTTGTTTCTCCCTGCACTGCCTACCTGAACATGTTTGCAGTCATGGCCTCTTGCTGGAAGCTGTATTCGACGGAAGGTGATTGGACATTTGAGGGAAACCTTAATGGCCGTCTGCTCCACGCCGTCCTCTCCGTTGAGCGTCGCGTTGCCTGATGATGCTGCTACGCTGCTGAAGTTCCTCTTAACTTTGATGCAGGAGGAGAGAAATATAAAGAGTAAACGAGGACTCTGAGAACGATCAGGACAGTATATTATTATTATTATATATTTTGTATATACCTTTGGTGATGCAGTGCTCTGCAGGCAGAAGCCTCTTCTTCAGTAAGCCCTGGAGGACAGAGCGAACTGAGGGCCTGTGGACCAGCTGCAGCACAAACAAGTGCGACTGCAGGAGGAAACAAACTGTCACCATCACAAACATCCTCATATGGTGCACTTTAATGGTCTCTTTACTGTTTCAACATCTGTATCTAGTAGAAAAAAAGGCGGATCGATCTTTTATTTTGTTCTAAGCTTCAGCATTAAATATCGTCTGCAGGTAGATTTTTCATACCTGACTTTAATTTACCTGCTGACTACCATTTGTGTCTGGATTTGCGTAAACCTCCTTTTATTAGTTCTGGAGATTTGTGTACTCACACAGCAGCAGGCGGTGACTGTGATCTGGATTGTGTTCCTTCCTGGCTGGCATACGTGTTTCAAGTGCAGGGGTTTGTGGGAGGTCTTGTTGTCGCCCCGCTCGATGGTGAGCGGTGTGGCGTTTACGCTGACTTGGACCGACGCCGGCCAGTTGGTGTTCATCTGACGGTCTTCGTGGTGGTAGCACTTGAACTGCAGCTCCAGGTCCGATCTACACAGACGAGCGAAGAAAGAATGTAAATTGGATAGCAGTATATTTTCATTAATCATGTAACCTGTCTCTGATGTAAAATAGGTCTTATAAAAAGTCTCATCTGTCTGAGTTAATGTTATACTATATGTAGCAATAAAAGAGCAGTTCCTCAAACTGTTTAATCGACAGCCTGTGGGTGCTAATCTATGATGCTTCTTCCTTTCCTGCCTCCTAATAATTCTAAAACAAACGGATGATGTGATTTCATGGTTTGACACCAGAAAGTTTCATCATTTCATGATCTTGATAAGCTCCGGATGTGAGAGTGATTTTTGTTTGAGAGGGGAGGAAAGGGAATTACAATAAATCAGAGGAAATGAATGCACGGTTGACCTTCTCCAAGTTAGCTAGGAATAATGGTGGTTTGATTTCTTTTTATAATTCTCAGCTGCAGACAGTATGACTGCACAACCTTTTCAATCTGCTTGCCAAAGGTTAAGAGGACTTGAAGGATATCCTTTGGGTTGGTTCTTCATTTTTATGTGGAGCCAAATTTCCCAGAAGAGAATCAAATGATCAGAGATACCAAAAAAAATCTTGCCGACTGTTACAGTGTTTTAAACTCAGGTATAGCTTGGTGTCATTCACATAACTATGGATGTGTACATATACATAAATGTTTTCTAGCACTGTTTCTTTTTTCTCCCAATTGTGAATGGATGATCCTGCAACAAGAACATGATCTCTCACTGGCTTCCCACACGGAATCTCCACTCGTTGTACTTAATTAGGCTTGTGCATGTATATGGATGATTTGAACAAGGCTGGTCAGGTAAAGGGAAAATAGTATTGACCCTAGTATAGCGCCCTGTGGGATCCCATGTGATAGGGCTGTATTAGCCCCAGGAACCAACAGCTAGGAGCTAAAGGGGTAAAAAATTATTTTTCCACGTTCATAATTGTATTTCCAAAACATTTCAAGAACTGTAACCACTTTAACCACAGTTTAAGGTCTCTTGCTCTCTCTCTCTCTCTCTCAATCTTGCTCTGCAGACAAGTCAAGATATCGTCTGTATTACTGTCACTTCAACCACGAAAAACATTCAAAGAAATTTCCATCTCTAGTTCGAACGTTAATTGTAGTGACAACCAGTGTTTGGGTTCCTGGAAAAGTTCTTGCATTTGAAAAACCCTTTGACTGAGCCAGAGAATATTTTGCTGGTACGGCCAACTGTTTCCAGAGAGCTAAAACTGTGGCCACAGGAATAGGGAAAAAGAAAATGACTGTACCATGAAGCTCTAAGAACAGAAAACATATCTGGGAGGAATATTTAGAAATATACTGTTTGTTGATTCAGTGCATGGCGTCTTACCTCCACATGAGCGTCTGGTGGACAGACGGCCGTAAGTGGAAGACGTGGTTGCTGACAGCCAGGTTATGCTCTAGCCTGAAGGGCTCTAGGACTACCCCGTCCCGCACTGGGAACGTCAGGCGCAGCTCCTCGTTGTGGTTGGCTACGTGGTTGAAGAGGAGCCATGGTCAGACGATTATGAACTTCTGAAGGGATAAATAACTGTTCAGATTTCAGTTACTGACCTGGAGGGGGAGGGAGAGCGGTCATATTTGGTTTGATGTCAGGAGGGAAGGGTGGCTTCACGTCCTGGTTTGGCGACAGGTATGGAGGGATGTTACTTCCCGGGGTCATTGGAGGAGTTGGGTTGCCTGGCACTGGGGAGTGAGGGTAGTTACCCACCGGTCTAGGTGGCTATAATGAACACAATCGATTAGTGAATCAAATGCTAATGGGGCTGCAAACAACACAACCAAGAGTATGATAATGTGATTAAACAAAATTGGTGCAAAAATGCACTTACCCCATTCATATTACCCTGGTTGTACTGGTATCCACTCCCAGAGAAGTTATTTGTTTGGCCATTAAAAGGTGGCTCTTGCTGTAATTTGACAAAACAGATTAGAAATTATTTTTTTCTCCAAATTAAGCTCTTGTTTGTACAAAAAAGCTGCTGACACCACACTCAAATTGCAGCCTTTTTTTTTGTTGGTATGACACCTCTTGATCATCAAATCACCATCATGATCATCAAACAGAAGGATTACTGCACCTTATAGTACTGGCCCATGGCACCGCTCGGTGGCGGGTACTGGCCCTGCAGCTGCTGTCCTGGCATCCTCTGTCCAGGGTAGTTCGGGGACGGCAGTGGCCTAGAAGCGTTGGGTGTGGGGTACTGCCCCTGCTGGTTAGGGAACTGGTTATTTGGTCCATACTGCTGCCCACCATAGTTTGGCTGTGGATGCAGTGACGACAAACATATATTCAATTCACAGAAAAGAAGCTAAAACTTGAAGGTGAAAGTGTTGAATTTATATCCCCTCACCTCTCCTGGGTACGGTCTTTTCATACCCTGCATACCCATGCCCTGAGGCCGGGGTCCTGCATAACCTTGCTGGGGCATTCTTTGGCCGTGGGCGCCGAAAGGCCCCATGCCTTGGCCCCTTGGCTGGCTCATTCCCATCGGGGGCCCGCTCATGTTGGATGCATTCATGCCTGTGCCCATGTTCCCAGGGAGGGATGGAGGGCCGCGGGGTCCTGGCTGGTTCATGAACTGGCTGTTGTACGCCTGGTTTGGTGCCATCTGGAAAGAGGAACTCATCTGGAAGACAAAAAGGGCTCAATCAACCATCTCTGAGTTGACTGTCAATGCGGCAAATTTTGCTGTTAATAGAGTCTATTCAAATTCACAGACGACAAAATCTTCTAAGCAACGCAAGTCAAAAATGTTCTAACTGCTGAAAAAATGTGTGTGCTTGTTAGCTTTTGTTAAAGCTAAATGTGCTATTTGGCTCCATAACTACTTCAGTTAATTATTCACCCTGAACACTGATTATGCCTTTTTCAACAATAAGCCTGAATCCACTTCTCTCAGCTCCCTGCTCTAGTCGTATTCCTGGTACTGAAAGGCACAAAAATGCAATCATTTCCTTTAAGAACACAGATGTTCACACACAGGTGCTATTAGTTGTTTGTTGCGTCCTACCGGCCCGTATTGGTTCATGTCCTTGTTCTGGGTTTCTTGCAGGGCGGCTACGGTCGCTGTGGCAGTGGCGGTTGCTGTGGCGGCGGCGGCAGCAACTGCGGCGGCGGCGGCGGCAGCTGCAGGCTGGGTGAAGTCTGAAGGAGGACGGGAGTGTGGAGGGATGCCCATTCCTCCAGGTCCAGCATTAGGCCCTCCAGGGTAACTGTGACAAAGAGCAACAGAATATACGTGAACGTGATCAATTTAACTGATTACGTCTTTGGAAGCGGTTTTAATCATTGCAGCCATCAGCGCTGATCCACAGTTCACTTACTTGCCACCAAAGCCTCCTCCTCCGGGGTAGTTGGGCCGTCCATACATGCCCTGCTGCATGTAGCCCTGGTTAGAGTTGCCTTTGTTGGGGAACTGCTGCTGAGGACCAGGGAACTGAGGAGAGTTCATCCCTGGATTGTTGCCAGACATACCTGAGCCCATAGGGTTGCCCCCAGGGTTCATGGGATTGTTGTTGTTGGCCATAGGATTCCCCAACACCTGTTGGGCAAAGACATAAACAGACATACATATATGTAAATGTTGGATGCTGTAACATTCAGATAATGTTTAAAAAACCCATCAAAATCAGACTCCAGGTGTATTTGAGTGCTGATTTCTCACAAATAAAACTGCAAACCAAGACAGCGTGACAGCATTTTTAAAGCTGCTACCAACAGAACTAAGAGTAGGAAAAGGTGATGTAACATGTATTCAATCTAAATCTCAAATGAACTTTCTGCCACATCATAATATACGGCATCATGACAATCCTATCAGGCACAGTCCACTCAGACACATTTTTATTCTGTTGAGCAGGTATACGATCTCACCTGGCTCTGCGACGTGTTGGTCACACCCCACACGGTGGTCACCACGGACAACGAACCTGGAGGCTGATTGGTGTTCTGTTGCCAGGGAACTGAGTCGTAGGGAAAAGACCCATCTCTGCATGGGACGGACACAAACACATCATGTAGGAAAAACAAAATGTGCCCTGCGTCACTGCACAAATATTTACCGTGCACAAAAGCACATTCGTATCAAGTATATTTGCACTGGCTGAATGACAGGGAAAGATGAAGGTTTTATTGTTAGGATTATAAAATAAAAGCCTGTTCTTCCTGTTGAAATGCACAAACATTGTATTGTAATTATTAACTACATGTACTAGGGGTCCAGAGGTACTGTTTGTCCCTATTGACTGTGCTACAAGCAGTTAGTCTGGCAGTTTGTCTGGTCACTGATCCATAAGGAACACCAGGATTCATGTGGAGAGGAAGGGCTTTCCCCGAGGGCCTGATCTGTCTCTACACACACACACACACACACACAAACACACACACGCAAGCCAAAAAGTGCAGCAGTGTGAACACTGACCCGTGTGAGAGGCTGGGCTTCATGGAGCTCATGGGAGGCTGCATGGGCACTTTTCCTGGAGGCTCGTTCTGCCTGTTCTTCTGGTGACGGAGGAGGAGGAGGCGTCCCAGCTCCTCGCACCAAGAGGACAGAAGCGCTGGAGAGAGAGCAGAGGAAGAGTGTATCAGTGCTGTCGGAGTCCTGTGAGAAATTACTGCAGGGGTAATAGCCCTACTACTGCAAGCACTGCAGAAACCTGCAAAAACTGATTATGTGAGAAGACGAGGGCGACGAAACAACAAATTAGGAACAGAAGCTTCTGAGCAAATATGGATGTAAAATTAAAATGGCCTGACAAAATGACGTATAAAGTCTTTTCTACCTTCAACAGAGAGCGAGCGTACAGTGTGTCTGTACACCCAACTATGCAACAACATCAAACATATAAACATCCTATAAGCTGAGAAAAAATAAATGACACTGAAAACAAATGTAATAATTTGAGGACCTTGTCTGACATTATCTAAAAAGTAAAAGTGAGACTGGATTCTAGGTACAATTGTGTCTTCTAATTAGTATTTTTATTTTGTTTGTTTGCTTAAATTAATTGTTTATGGGTCATTTTAAGATTACCTTTGGACAAATTAGAGCTTTTATTTCGCTTACAGACTTGTTTATGTTGACTGGACTTTTTTTATGACATATTCAGATGAGGAACAGGACTGCAGAGTAACTGTATCGCTTATATTCATGCTCGCACATTAGCTGCCTGTTTACTGTCAGTCGCATTTTTCTGTTGTGTTCCATCACTGAGTGTCACTACTACTTCCTGGAAATGACATGAAGACTGTATGGGGGAATGAATGCAAACAGTCAGAGACTTAACCTTGATATGATGTAGAAGGTGACAGCACAGAAGAACTTTATCATTGAATCAAAAATGCATTTGCTTGTACTCTTTTACTGATTGAGTGACTGATTGTTGCTCCATAACCTTCTTATTTGAATAGTAATTTGGTCTTGTTTTATAATGTTTTGCTGTCTTTTAAACCTCATTGTGGGATCATATGCACCTGCACTCTCTTTATCATTAGTTAAGTCAAGTATATGCACACTGGTGAATTTGTTTACAGTATCTACTACTGAACCCCAAATTACACCTTACATCAAGCATGGCTTCACCCTGAAAAACACATTTTTCTAACATGTAAATGCCTAAAGCTTACAAAATGTGTTGCATTATTGATTCATTTAAATGCATTTTTTTGCCTGTGAGAAGCAGCTCACCTTCCAACAGTTCAACATCCAAATACAGCACAGATCAATAGAAAATAAATAGATTTATTTTTGCCTTTGAAATATTAGATTTTAAAGTATTTGGCCCACTATAGAAAAGCACTCTTTATGCTGCAACATCACAGCTTCAATCCAGCATGTCACTGCAGCTCCTGGCCACTAGGGTTCACTCTGGGCCTGCAGATGGACTCCAGCCCTTCCCTTCTCTCCACCTTCCTACCTACCGCTTGGTTAGGCAGCTACCACAGAGCGCGTTTGATCGAATCATATGCTTTTCATCTGCAGTGCATGTTTTTGTGCTGTGCCAACTACAAAAGACTCACTTTTCCTTTTTCTCTCCCTCTTGCTTTCCGTGCCTCCTTTTAGCCTCTCTCTGCGGCGTCGGAGGACAGAGGGAATGTGGATTCAATCAAAGAGCAGGGCAGCCACCTCCTCTTATGATTCACAGCACTTCTAGGCTGACTGAGGAGCGAGGGAGGGGCGGGTGGGTGAAACAGAGTGCTGGGTGATTTCAGCTGCGGTTCGCGCAAAAAGCCACGTCAATATGACAGCAGACAGCGCAGGCTGTCCTCGCAGGCAGATCCACCCTGCTGCCACATGCAAGGACGGGCCGCCACAGCGCGTTTTACACAGAGAGGGAGAGATAAGAAAAAAAAAATAAAATGAAATAAAGGTTGAGTGAGTCAGTGAGAGAGGAGACATCAGGCTAATGGGGCTGATGGGAGGAGGAACAAACAAAAGCTTCTGACTCCTATCACAAACATGGCAACCCAGAGATTTGACCACACATGAGTGCTTGCAAACAGGGTACAAGCCCTCTGACACACACACACGTGTAAGGAAGGACACCACACTGGCTTATATTAACACACACACAGAGGTAAAATAAATAGGACACAAGATGTCCTCCAAGTGCGGCGAATTTCCGAGGACAAAACAGAATTTCAGCGTCGAAACACACACACACACACATACACACACCTTCTCCTCTCAGAGCATCGCACCCCAAAAGGCACCTCCTCTCCTTTCATTTGAACACTGAGCACACCAGCCTCGCTCTGTGTAAAGATGAGGGCTGGAATACAAAAGACATGTACAGATGGTGCCAGCAGTCTCCCTGCCTCTCCCTCTCTCCCCCACCCCACCTCCCTCCCACTCCTTTAAAAGCAGCACGGGGCTCAGGCGCAGAGGCAGCTGGGTTTTTCCTCCTTCCCACCCGCTCACGCTCCCTCTCTTTTTCTCTCTCTTTTCCCCCCTCCTTCCTCCTCCTGTTCTTGGCAAGGCAGGTGCCAGGAGACAGGCTGTGCTGTTCCTCCAGAGGATTGATCTGACTTCACCGCGCCCGTGCTTCAGTTGACGGAAAAGGCCTCTCGGGCGCTCTTCACCTAAAAACATCACACTCGCAGGTAGATGCGCAGATTTGTAGGTTAGTTTTCATTAAATACAACCGGGTCCAAGCGCGGCTAATGGGCTTACGAGTTTCACGTCTATGTTAAAACGTCCTGCAGTGTTTCAACACCCTCCCTCTCCCCAGACCTCCTTCTGATGGAGTGAGTTTTCAATTCAAGGGCCTGGCGAACAGCCAGCATGTTACAGCTCAATTAGGTCCCATTATTCTCTTCCAACAAGGGGTAACTTGCACTTCTTCTATGTTGATAAACATGTCTCCACAATTTATCCCCTAACTGTGCCACCGCGAGGCCGTCTGGCTGAGGGGACGGTATCCTCGTTTCACACCGAGGCCGACATCAACAGCCGCGAGACAAAAACACAACAACGGCGTTGAGCCAAGCGGGGAAATGACAATACATATCTAAGAGTAAGAGAGAAGAAGAGGAGAGAGAGGGGAGCACCAGTGCTGCCACTTAAGGTGGAATTATTCTACCCCACCATTAGATAAAGGGCTTATCACCACACAAAATTACCACCTCTGCTGAGCACCGACCTGTTTAAAGGAGAGGCACTCTGTCATTGACTCAGAGGATAAACTTCAGGTTTCATATGACAGGAGGAGGAACAGCCAACGCGTTACTCCTCACGCTCTCCCCCTCCTCCTCCTCCTCCTCCTCCTCCTCCTCCTCCTCCTCCTCTCCTTTACTCTAGCATCTCTCAGGACAGTGCGGATGATGAACACAAAAGGATTACTGTTTTTCTTCTCCTTTCCTCCCACAGACGGCCCTTCAGTAGACTCATCTGTTTCCCTCCCTGAGAAGAGCCAAAACTGGAGATAACCGTCCAAAATCACAGTGACTATTCTGGAGTGAATCAAACTGCCATTCGGTGCTACAGAGCTTCTTTTTGCTCTGTTTGCATTGGTCTCCCTGGCGGCAACGGGTCTCTGTCTTCCATAAGGAGAGGAGCCTATCCTATTTGCCTTGTAGATAGTCCCAGGGGCCCGGCTGAGTCTGAGCCGTATTGATATTCTGGTGCTCAGCTGTGAAGCCTGATGGTCAGCTATGGCGAAGGGCGGTAAACGCATCTGCTGGGACTAGATGGGTGGTTCAGTAGATGGGCCTGCAGCTTCCAGCTTCACTCTCCGTCATAAAGCCCCGGGGAGGCATGACAAATGACATGGACTGCATCCCTGACAGTTGTTCAATGCTCTTTCCAATGATAATGCTCCCCCACCCCACCTTTCACCGCACATACAGACAGGAGGCAGAGAGATAAACTGTGCTGATTCAATAGCTTGATTTGGTCTCTTTATGCTCGACTAAAAGAAAGAGGCCTCTGGATTAAAGGGTTAGTTCAGATACTTTTGCACTTATCTGTGGTGGTGTCTAGCCCATATTTTGAGATGTCTGTCTCTGGGACTTCTATCCATAACCCAACACAACGGATGGGAGTCAAATTTCATTTGTGCTAAAGGTGTTATATAGGCTCTGTAGCTAAACCATAGCTGTCGTGCACTTCCTCAAAAATCTAGCTAATCGTCGGGTTTAGGCAGCTTCAGAACTACCACGAGCGGAAAGTGGTCAGTTCAGGCTGCCAGTTTCTGATGCTGGTAGAGATCGTTGAGAGTGAACACAACATAAAGTTGAGAAAAAGGCTCAGCAGTCTTCTCCTTTTAAATAACACACATCAGGCAAAGCCATCACCGCTGCAAAGCTTCTTCCCACCATGAAACAAGGCAAGACGCTCCGATCACACAGTAACTGAAAGCGTGTAAACACAGTTACTGCAGCAACTATAAGCTAATGAACGATATATCTGTCTACTGCGGCAGCAGACGCTGAGCTATAAATTAAAACGTATGCTCTGGGTGAGACTGCCATCATCCCTCTGCGTCAGCTATAAATCCATCTTAGCAAAGGAGTAGTAGCTATAGAAACTGTTGACAGCATGTTCACTGGATTATCCAGTTTCAGAAAAGACTTGTTCATGTTTCAATGCTTTGAGGTGGACGAAGAATTAATGTGTTTTTGTAACTTGTGTGAGCAAATCCTTTAAAACAGATATGCAGCAAATGCACCAACAACCTGTGGGAGAGGATGACCCTAAAAACACGGCCGCCATATTAAAGGTCACTCATTCACTTCTGCCTGTTCCACAATATCCTCCTCGTCTCGTCCCTTTTCTCCCCTCCTCTTTCCCTCCGTCTACTGGCAAGGGGACTGTAGGGGAGGCAGCAGGTAAGGCAGATGCCAAGAGCTCTTATGATCCTCCTCGCTCCCTCCCCTCCCTCCCACCTCCTCCCTCTCTCCCTCTGTGCTCTGTAGCTAATAGACACCTGCTCCCTTGTCAACGCTGGACTCCCTCCTGGCATCGTCCCACATGGCTCGGTCACCAACGTCCACGCAAACACAGAGCACACATCCAGTCATCACATCACACTCACATCATCAGAGGTACTTCCTCACTTATTCCCACACTAACTGTAAAAATGAAGTCCAATTTTTTGCTATAAACCTGTCGGAAAGATTCACAACCCCCAAACGGCTTGTTTGAAGACATTTAGCCAGAAGGGCTGAAAGGAGAACAAAGACCATGAGCAAACTAACAAGAACGGCTCTAGTGGGCTGCACTCTTCAGTTTTTGAGGGAGCTCTATTCACATTCTGTTCCTCCCTCCTCCCTCGCTCTGCCCAGAAAGGTTTGAATGGACACAAGCCTCCTGCAGGCCAAAGTCAATTAAAATAAGAGAGAGTCTAGGGAGCCCTAGTATCCCTGGTTACTGAAAGCACCTAAGAGGCCATGCAAAACAGCCATGTTTAGTTTAAGCCAAAGAATTCCTCGCTTATGTGCCTCGTGTATGCTTCCCAGAACTGTAAAATTCTGGGATTTTCCTCATAAAATATGGAAAACTACACGAATAACTGGTTGCTATGCTGACGAGGGCCCAGCCGGTGCCAAACTATCCTGCTCAAACTACCGGCTGGATCGTAAATCATGTCCCACTCTGCCTCGCGGCTCTCCGGCACAGTCACCGCAGAGCCATGGATGCCCGCCTGGCAGCAATCAAACCCCTCTTTGTCTTTTCACAGATGCCACAGATGATTCATCGATGCCAGTTTGGTAATGAAATGGGAGCAACTCCTCAATCATGCAGGCTTTCAAGGGGTGGGTATAACAGGTATAACAGGTTACGGACTTATCAACCCATGACAGACCAGAGCTGTGCTACTTGTTTTTAAGGGGGAATCATTACAACCTGTACTCCAAGAATGTTGGGGCTCTGTAAAAAATAAATGAAAACTGTAATCTCCTTTATACAATCGTGTTCACAAAGTGGTGAACCCCGCTCCATCCTCGCTTATGAACGACTGAGCCTTTCCAGGATGCCTCGTTCATACCTGATTCATACTATCACCTGTTACCAATCAACCTGTTTACCTGTGGAATGTTCCAAACAGGTGTTTTTGGAGCGTTCCACAACTTTCCCAGTCTTAAGTTGTTCCTGTCCCAACTTTTTTGAAATGTGTTGCTGCATCAAATTCAGAATAAGCAGATATAATCAATGAAGCTGATGAGGTAGAACATTAAACATATTGTCTCTGTGCTGCTTTCAATTGAGCACATGTCAAAAAGGATTATAAAGTTATCAAATTATGTTTTGTTTCCTAACTTTTTTGGAATCACGGTCGTAGATTCGAGGCTCACAGGTTTAACCACCTCTAACACATGGCGCACATTTCAGCTCTCTGGTCAGCCCCTCGACTTCCCAACACTTTGTCACGGAAGCAAGTGTGAACTGGGTGTTGTAAAACTAAGTCTGTAAACTGACTTCATTAGCTCAGTTAGTGAGATTTTAAAGTCGGGTGAGTCACTTGGTGACATATTTCAGGGTGAGCGATGTTTTCAGGAGGCTGCTGAAGTGGGAAGGATGTGTGAAGTGGGAACATGTGAATGTCATGGCTGCCATGTGGCATCAAAATGTGACATATTTCCCCTGAGGTCCCTTAAACATATGCATTTAAGTGGCTATTTCATTAGGTGAAAATGAGCTGAAAGACAAATGAACAAAATCACAATGAAGGTGTTTAGCAGTGGAGAAGCAAAGGGAAGCAGCTGCATATTGTGGATTGAAAGCAATAGTGCTAACAGTTATAAAACAGCCTGTCTATCTAGGCCAGACAACTGCCTCCTGTCTGCACCTCATCTTTGTCTCCTGCTTTTTTTCTTGCATTATTTCCTCTCCCGCTCTCTCTCTCTGGAAAGTCAGTGATGTTGGAGTCTTGTCAATGAGTACTTAGGCCCGTTGCCTCATGGGGAGCCAGACTTGCTGGCTAGGTTTTATGGCCCATTTCAGAGCTGCCCCAGCTTAAATACAGCCTCCTGCTGGCCACATGGCCACAATGTCGTGCCATGTCCATCCGGCGAGGAGAAGGGGGGGGGGGCACTTGGACCCGTGCCAAAAAGGTTTTACTGAGGCCACAAGCATATGTGGCCATGTGGAAGCAAGCGGAACAAGGAGAAAAAGAAAATTCTGGGTTTCTGTTTTGACATCCTGAGTTCTTTGTTTCAAAATCAAAAACCACTGCAGACTGCCTCACTGACAGATAGGAAAGCTGTCCCTTATCCCGCTTAACTTCCCACTTGTGCTGTCACAATAACTTCAGCATTAAAATATCCAGCTAACCGCTTTGTGATGCAAATTTCTGTCTATACACATATAAAAATGCAGGATTTCTAAATAGAAAAATCAAAAATGTCAAAGATAAGACAGTTATGCTCAAATAAAATCTGTGTTCACAGATTCAAGATGAAGATTAGACTGCATATCTTTAAAGAAATCCACTTGGCATTGACTGAATACCAACAGGAATAAGATACAATATACGCCACAACCTCAAGATGATTTATGCAGATCTCATCACTGGGCTGTCATTTCTTGGTCATGGTTATACGGGAACCAAACCTTCGTCCAAGCAGGCCAGTGTTTTCAAAGATAATCTCTTTTGGCACATGCAACAAATCTCTTCATTAAAAACAGGGCACGCCATTCAGGGTCTCTGTAAAGCAAGAAGGTGGAAATCTATAGCATTTCAGCCCCCTGGTGTGAATTAATTCCTTGTGCGTTAAAGCCAAACATCTCCCACGTCCAACATTCAATCTTCAATCTGTTACTGTATGTCGCTCCCTGCCACTGTAAGCAGATTGGAAGCAAAATTCCTTCCAAACCTACATCTTTATGTCTTAATTCAGGAGCTAAAATCTGGCGGCATTATGTCAAAGTGTCTGAGGTCAAGTTTCAGAGCTTTCTTAACCACAGCGGTTTTAGCCCATTTACTAAAAGCATATATACAGCTAACCGACTTGCAAACTATCCATTGTGTTTTACATTTTTGATGCATTTTTCAAACTGCTTCAGCCAACCATTCATTCCCATTACTTTTTGTAGTGTACAAAAATAAACTAGCAGAGTCTCTAAACTTTTTTGACTTTTTTAAGTGGAAATAAATGTGCATTTTTGTCACTTTATCGTTGTGTGGAGATACAGAAGAACTGCAATTTGAATTTAAAAGTTAAAAAATCGAAAGCAAAATAGAATGCATACTTGACTCACAATTAAGCGAGAACTTGCAAAAATACTGAAAGGGTCCCATATAAGGAGAAAAGAAGACCACCTGACCGCACTGAGGTTCCTAAAAGCCATCTGCCCAGTAAGGCCGGCTGCACCAGAACAGTGTGTTTTTAACTGTGCACTTCTGCAACCAGATTATCAGATGAGCAGACCTGCAAAGAAGCAGCTTACAGGAGCCAGACTGTTTCCCCGAGCAACAGGCTGCTATTAACGAAGGCCCACCCTTAAGCCCTCGTCTACAATGATACTAATTAGGCACGGAGCAGATGTGCCCGGACTAGTGCCCACCTCAGGGTGCTGGGCAGGGCCGGCACTGTCATGGTGGCATACGCTGGTGGCTGATTCACCTGCGACCTTTTCACAGTGGGCCTGGGGTCAAAGCCTCCCTTTAGAAGTACAGTAGGAACAGACACTGGAGGAGCCTGGGCCGGGTCCTGGCACCCCTCTAGGCTCATTAGAGTCATCCATATGTGCAACGGCGGAGGATTTGAATAAAAAGCTTCCTCGTGAAAAACACCAAACACCGCCAAATGGAAACAATGAAACCTCTGATGGTTCTTATGCCGGACTTTTCTGTACATACAGCATGTTTGGCCTCAGGCAGAATTTAAAACAATATACATTTTGCAGATATTGTGCGTTTTTTCTCATTGCTTTAAACTGAAGTCTCTCATTTCTATTAGTTTTCCAATTTTTTTATTCAATTTTATAATATGCATTTATATTTTTACAATGCATTTTTGGACTGCATACAATGCATTTCACACTGTCTTTTTAAATGTTTATTAAATGTATTTTTATATATTTTATTGTACACATTTTCTGTCTCAGTTAAGTCCCTGATATTTTGTCCATATGCAAATAACATTAAAATCTGCATCATATAAACATAATATAATTTCATATCCCATATTTTTCTATGACCCAGTGCTGATACTCTGTTGTACAAGTTTACTGTCTACAAGATCCAGTCTGCTATGTTCTCATCTGTGCTTGTTGTCCCTGTTTCCATTAAAGTTTCATCAAATTATTCTGACTTTGACTTAAGCTCCAGTCACAACTTTTACTACTTGCTTTTTCACATAAGTGAGAAGGCAGGGGGGGGGTATAATTAACATACAAATCACCAAGAGGAACAAGGCATAAACTCAGGTTGTTAATGGCTTCAATGAACAGCCGAGACCACAAGTGTGAGCTATGATGCAGGCAAGATGATAAAACAACGTGTGTGACATGCTTTAAAACTGTGAAGCTCCGACAGACAACACAACAGCAGCCATGTTCTGTAGCTTTTCTAAATGACCAACCAAAGAAAGCACGTCTGATGTCATTCCATGTACAATATGTCGACACACGTCCAATGTGAGGACATAAGGGCTGTGATGAGGATGGTTGGTTGGATTCAGCCAATGTGTATGAGTTTCCTGTGCAGCACTTCAACACACAGCAAGTACCTGAGTCAGACTGACACCTCCTGCAGCAGTTGGTTTCTGTAGGGTTCAAATTTTACATTTTACTGTACTTCACAAACATTTCTAAAGATATTCAGTAAATGACAAACATTTGATTATGAGTTGCTCCCTTATTCAAACAAAAACCTTTGAGATGACTGAATGGTAGAGAAATATATGAGTTTGTAGTTCACAGACTGTCTAAAAACCTACTTAGAGGAAGAGAGAATGATTGAACATACTATACTTGAAATAAGCAAAATTATGGGTATATATGGGTATATAGATATTTACTGTGGCATGGTATAAAATAATGATAATATCCAGTGGGGGCAGTTTAAGGATTTTTGACATTTCTGGCTGTCATGTCATGACATTCCTGCTACTAACACTACAAAAAATTACTAAAAGGTATTGTTATTATTAGTTATTGTTGTCCATGGTGATGCATCTAAGCACCATAGGATGTGTACTAATTCATGAGACAACTCTTCTCTGTTACTATTGCTCAAAACGTGACTTGAAAGAATGTGGAAGTCTCTTTCGGAGCAGTTCATTTATGATAGACAACGATGTGTAAGAAGGTTTAAGCAGTGAACGCTTTACAGGTGAAAAAGGGTATGTTTATATATGCAGGGGGGTTGTGCCATAGACATGTGAAAGACAGTTTAAGTCCTATTGATTCCATTTAAATCTCTGGTCATAGATTACTTAATGCATCTTTAATGTGCTGCTTTAGCAAGGTCCAGTACCGTCACTCATAATCTCTCTTAACTGTCTCAGCCTCACTTTCCTGTTTTCACCGCTGATGCTAGAAAGCGTGGTTGCAGCTTCCGTGACGTCACCCATTGGTTTCTGAAGAGCCATTATGAAGCTGAGTGACAGCAGCAGTGTCCAACTCCACCAAACTCCTGGGTAATCCAAAAATAGTCAAAGAGGAGGAGCACAGGTGGAGCTGAGGTGGGCAGAATGAAGCCTGGTTGCCCTTTATTACTCATAACTTTAATATAATATAAAGTGAGTGATTAACACAAAAATTCACCCCCCCGTACATTTGTCATGAATGCAGAAATTAGCTATAGAGACCAGAACTGCTTTTTGTACCAGGCTATAAGCATATTTATTTCTGCTATGAAGGTGGGCATCTTAATATGGGGATCAATGGGGATTTACTCGCCTTTGGAGCCAGCCTCAAGTGGTCCTTGGAGGAACTGCAGCTTTTGCCACTTCAGCCCTGGAGGTTGCTGTTAATTTATCTCTAAAAGGATCTTTTCACCGCTTTCAGACTGTCTGAACAACACATATAAAAGATCTTGCAAGGCCTTCACTTCCTTTCTGCAGAAGATAACTCGCTCTGCTGTAGGTGCAGATCAAGTTAAGCACTTCCACTGCACTGTGATACCTGATCCACAGCTGACAAAAGAGACCAAATATATGATTTTTCACTTTTCATCTGTGGGACTGATCACAAATGAAGATCAAATAACAGTGAACCTGCAAATGCCTGCTGTTGGTCACTGTTGTTAGTTCTCTAAAAGACTCACAGTGAGAATAACGAGGAGGAGGAGGAGAAAAACGTACCTACTGGTATACCTGGCATTGCAGTGCAATTTCAGTACTCTGAATACTAACATGTTCAGAGATCACATCAAACTTTGTCCCATTTTTTTTGACAAATTTGTATGACAAATGGCTGTGGCTGTTTTTTTTTTCAGCAAATGTCACTGGATTGCCACACTAACACCTTCTCTAAAATTCCATATTTTAAGAATATATTCAAACAATTAGTTTGAAAAGTAAGACACAGGATATTTCTGCTTTTCCAGCTATGACATCACACCCTGAGGCAGCTGAAAATGGTTCGTTCAACTCGAACTCACAACACATCCTCATACCTAAATTACAGAAAAGGTCGTTGGCCAGTGACTCCCAAAACCAGCGACCAGTCAGTACGATGAAGGCAGAGCTTCAACGTACCTGGCTTTTCTCCTCACGCCATCAACGTTGTGAGAGGTTTGCAGTTTGGTTAAGTTTAGGCGAGAAAACTACTTGGTAACTACTTGGTAAGGGCTATTAGGGCTCATGGGTTAAAAGTATGTTGCTGCTACATACGTGCTTAAAACGGGTCAGTGTTGACTTTCAGTTTCACACAGGACATAAACAAGCTGTCTTCTGGGTGAAAGTCTTGTGTTAGATCCCATCCATCCGTCCCACCTTCCTACAAATGTGGACTTTCTTGCTCTTTATAGTACGTCACCTAACGTCCTCCTTTGCTCCCATCATAATTACTATGGCCACTAGAGGTTGCCGCCTAACAATAAACGTAAATATGGGTTGTAATAACCTACTTCAAAGTCGGCCCGTGTGGCCATTTCTCTGCTGAGGACGGGCTCGGCTTTCATCATGTCATAAAGTTGGTGAAGATGTGTGGAGTCGCAGCTCCGTGCCCCAGCAGCACTTCAACATCACTAACTGTGACTAACATCAAAATTGTGTCGCTGTCAGAGACCGCCTGTAATTACAATCCCCATTTCATATCTGATCTTTGGAGGATTCAATATCCAATGTGATCAAAATCCTACACTGGGTTTGACTGGGTGATCACAATAGGTGTAAACAAACAGCATCCCTGTCGGCGGCTGCATGTTCTTTTATTAAAAGGCTACGTGAAAAGAGCCTGAATCTTCCGCAAATACACAAATGACATCAACTGCTCCTGCGTGCCGTCTGCTCTTATTTTGATGCGGGACTTTATTGGGACAAACTTCAAAGAAAAAGGTCAGTGCAATTTCACAACTTGGTGGAAAAGAAACACATCTCCAACAGAGAGAACAAGAGATTCATTGAAGCTGACAAAACAACAGTAATGAATAGTTGGAAATGTGGAGAACCGTGCAGCTAGCCAGACATCTCTTTACCAACACCGCCTGTTGCAAAACCTCTCTTGTCTTAGCATGTTGGGAGCTGTCCCACAGACACATTTTAGAGGGGAAGAAAAATCATTGAAGAACTGCCCAAACCAGGACTTTACTGTACAGTTTAACAAAACCCCTCTTGATGGAGAGAAGTGAACAATAAAGAAACCAACATGCCAAAATATCATTCTCGAGTGAGGCTGATAGGAGGGAGAAATCACACCAGCTGACTTTACCTCTTAAGAGAAGCTCATTCATTAAAGGAGTACTCCGCCCTTTTACCTCGAAGGTGACATAAAAAGTTGTTTTGTTGCTGTTGTGAGGTTGGATTCACGGTTGACTCGCAAAAAAATGGTATCAAAATGTCCAAAGGAACTTATATAAAAAAACTCCTCCAGCGAAATCCACCTGCCCATCATTGATCTATCTGGTCTAACACTGGCCACTTCAATGATAAATAGCTAAAAATGATACATCTAATGGAGATTTGGAGCTATAAGGAGGAGAAAGAGTGACATGGAATAAGTTTATTTACAGTTGAGCATGCAGACTAATGGTGGAGAGGTGAACTGTGCTGCAGGAGTGGTTTAACAAGTTTCTATGGCTGTTTTGTCTCCTGCTGTGAGTGAAGGAGCACGCTACCAACCTTCCACAGCCATCTTTAAAGCCTACAGACACTTAAGTGTCCCCTGAAGTTGAACAGGAAGAGAGCAGGTGCATAAGCATCTCGCAGCGCAGTCAAAAGCCTAAAAATTTAAAAAAGCATGATAAAAGCCATGATTGGACCATGAGAGACACCGAATCCCTGATCTGAAAGCAGTGAATTGCTACACAGGACGGGAATCTGTGCGTGTCTCTGCAGCGAGCCTGGCTGGTTGTGCTGTGTGGCACCGAGGGGAGTGGGTGTGATAAACTGCCAAGAGCCTCGCGGAAAACGCCGCCTCAAGTAGGTCAGCGCGACTCAGAGAGATAATCAAGGCCATTTTGACCCCTTCTGTGCGAGCTGTAAGTGGGTCAAACGCAGCAGTCAGCTGTTGCAACTCTATCACGCGGGGCGCTGCGAGGCACTCGTCATACTGTCAAACCCCATTCCGTTAGTTTAAGACGTGGCAGGGTGCCCGCCTGCACCCACCAATGCAGGGATCAACCCTCCATCTGCCCCCCCCAGGGGTAAAATAACACGGAGCTGCTCTCAGCAGCAGCAGATCCCACCTTCCCTCTTGTCACTGAATACACCCCCTGCAAACACAACCCTCTTTAACTGTTGTCTCCTCCTTTTGACAGCTCAAAGCTTCGCAGCTCTGTCCTATTCACAGCAGCGCAGACACCCCCCCCCTCGTCTATGTCTAAAATGCCACCCGCATTTCAACTCCAACTCGAGCAATGTCCTTGCTTATTTCTCACTCTTCCCAGCACAGAAAAGAGGGGGACTCATGTGTCTAGAAACACTTCTGAGCACAAATCTGCAACAGCAGAACAAAGGCGATACAGGGCAGCCTTAATCTCTGCACTACTGAAGCCAGCAGCTATTTTAAAGCTCTTTCTCTGTGTCTCTCTATCCCTCCCACCTTCCTCTCTTCTCTCTAACATTCTTCCTCTCTCTCTCCCCCTCCTCCCTCTCTCTTCCCCCTCGTTTCCCTCTGTGTCTCAGGGCAGCAGCTTCTCTCTGTTTTCCTCTCCTCTCTCCCTGCGTGTCCAGTGACTGACTGCACAATACACATCAATTATTCATGGCTGCTCTCTCCGTTTCGCAGGCAAAACCAATCACAGATGGAGTCATTGCTAATGGGCTCCTGCTGTACTTGCCACCGGCTTCTTTGCACTCAAGCAACAAATACCCCAGAGACAATGAGAGGAAAAACGGAGGGAGGTGGTGGGGGGGGGGAGGAAACTTCATACAGCACTAACAGCCATGAGGAGAAGAGGAAGACACACGTTTGTGGTCAGAGAAGAAGAAAGGTACGGATCGCCACAAATCATTCAGCAAAATTAGGAGCCGGCTTCTGCAGCAGTAAAGGGTTAAAGACGGAGGGGGCGAGAGGGGGGAGACAGAGAGGGGGGGGGGCAGAGGTGGTGGTGGTGGGGACAGGCAGAGAGGGAGAGAGAGAGAGAGAGAGAGAAAGAGAGAACCAAATGCTTATCTCCTCACCTCGGATGTATGCAGCAGTTATTGATGTATCTTCTTTTTCTGTCTAGTGATCCATTGCTTGCTCTCCCAATACACACATCACACAGAAGCGGCCACAGCCACTTCGCCAGAAGGGAGAGAGGGAGGGGAGGGGAGGGGAGGGGAGGGGAGGGAGGAGAGGAGAGGAGAAAAAAAAATGCAGGCAGCTCACATTTCAAACCTGCAAAGGGGGGTGGCGCCTAATGTGCTAGACAGCCTGTATCTTGGCCCGGGTCCAGAGCAACGAGTAAAAGAAGCCTCAATCATTTCATTTAAAGCAACATTTGTTGCGAGGGAAGTCCCGCCGAAAAAAGTGGCGGCAGAGACGGTTCAGGTGGGTACATTAAGCAGTGATTTCAAGCCCCCAAACCTTGTCTATGCATACAGTCGACTTAATCCATCAAACTAGTCATTGTAATTAAGGGGCATAGAGGACCGGGCGGAGGAGGAGGAGGAGAAGGAGGAGGCTGGGTATTGTGGCTTCCTAATGCGCAGAGGGTTGGAATCAGAGAGGGAGGGGCCAATTAGACCACATTTGTCTTTCAGCACACATGAGCCCGAGCAGGCTTTTGGATAAATAATTACACCCATATAAAACATGTAAACTGTGGGCAGACACACCACCTGAGGCAGTCTGGAGCGTCTATTGTCATCTGCAAATAAAAATACTGACGCTCACCAGCAGCCAGTCAATTCAGGTGTCAAATTGGTGCAACTGATCTGTGGCTAAAATACAACAACGAGCATTTAATTAGAGACATGAGGTAGGAAACATCCGATTTTGTCGCGCTGAAAATTACGGAGCCACACGTGAGTGGCTGAAGATGCTACCAATCACCTCCTGCTGCCACAGACATAATAACTGCCACAACTACATAAAGGGGAGGAAGGACAGACAAGCTGAACAGCTCTTATCTCTGGTCTTTCCTGTCTGTATTTGCTCTCCTGGTATTTACTATCAGCTAAGTGCACAGCAAGTGACTTACAGCCCTGCGGCCCTACTGCAAGTTAACGCATCAATCATGGCCGGGTGGAAGATTTTACACACAGTCATCATGTAGCGTAAAACACACAGATTGTCCAAAGTGGACGCAAGTGTAGAACTACATCTGCTGTGACGTGGGTCCATCATCTGCAGCCAAGCATGCTTCATATCCGTGCAACTGTGTAAATGCTGCAGAAATGTGCATAAACTGATGCACAATGTTTTAAATTCATGGCTTTGAATAAAGAACTCGAAGCTTGCAGAATAAACACGTGATGTTGTCGTAGTGAAAACTGTTTTTTTCAAAATTTAAAGTACATTAAGGGGAATTTTAAGGATAAAACCAGAGTTCAGGAGCTTTTCTATAAAAACAACCAGACGCATAATGCATGTTATGTAGGCCTTTTAATGCATGTGGAGTGTATTTGATTTGATGACTAAGAACAGAGTTATAAGTTTATACTGTAGGTGGGATGAGTGGCTCTCAATTCTTGGACTAAACACCATGTGAGGAAGCATGGCTGCACCACTATCTGAAAAAATGCTGCTACACAAGCCAATAAAGTCTGATTAACTAGTGGTTGTTAATTTCTCAGATGCAACTGCTGCTGATACTCAAACGAGGTCTCGGCCACCAGCAGCGTTTTTGAACTCTTGCGTTATTCTCTATTTAGGAAAAGCCGCAGCTAAACTGGTTAAAGAAAGAAAAAAAACAACAACATTTTGGTGTGGAAAGAGAAATTACAGCCCTGCAGGCCCGTATGTGTTTATCTGACCTCTGTATTGTGTGTAGAATCGGAGAAGTTTCTACAGCTCAGTGACAACATGTCTGACCTCCGCGTCTTAAGCACCACTTCACTGGAAGTCGATGTACGCTCAACACTTCAAACCACTGTTTAGAAGAAATTTACGTTAGATTTGCACTCCGGTGAACTAAAGAATTCAAACACTTCAGTATGAAGAATAAAAGCTCTACAAAGACGTTCATCTTAACCTTAACAATCTTTTTTTTTTTTTTTTTTTTTTTTAGCTTCAAATCAGTGAGAATCTCTGAAATTGTCCTGTCTCAGGACCTTCCATTTAGAAAATCAGTATCTTGACATAAGACTAGCATTAAGATAGCATTAGCATTAAAATAAAATCCCTCTTTCCACTTCGTTGAAGAAAATGATTAAAAATATTCAGAAGTCTGACAGAAACTTGAGTTTCTCAGGTGGACTGTAGATTTTGTTTTAAAGTGAATTAACTGTTATCTTCTGCCTTCACTCCAAATGCTTTCATACTCTGCCTGAAACCCTTTAACTTATTACACTTAATAATTACTTAATGTTATGTGTTTTGGACTTCATATAAAAGTACTTTGTAATTCTGTTTCTCCATAGTGGAAGTCTCATCCTGCTACCTCTGCCCACTCCGCACATAAAGCTTATTTGTCATCTGAATGAAGGTTGTAATGAGAGTGTCACATGTTGCATGTATTTTAAAGCCCTCTTGAGACAAACTTGTGCTTTAACACATACACTCTGGATAAAATCGACTTGGCTAAATGTTATGCTGGATATTCCAGGTAGATTCTAGCTTTCTTCAGCATGAAACACTTGGTCACGGTGCCTAATCTTTACCTAAAACTGCAAACAAACACAACATCCCCTCCCACACTGGCTTTTGCTTCCTCATGCTCGAACTGGTTGGAAAACCGAGACACCACAAGTCCCACCGTAAAAACTCCCACAGTCGAACCAACTAAACAAGTTGAAACAAATGATAAAGACTCTGCTGCTTGGATGTTTTTTGTCATGCTGACACTGCTACCTACAAGCCACGATGTCTGCTGATCAGTGTGTAAAGGAGTGTGGAGACAAACCAGCCTGACAGAGCGAGAGCTGAAGCCCAACTAATTATCTGCTGAATTGCTGGTTTACCAGGCGTTTGTTACATGAGAGAATGAACGGCTCGAGGAGCTGAAGAACTTCGACTGGCCCCCCCCCCCCCCCTCTTATAAAGTGGTGCCTCCTTTCACTCTTTTCGAGCTGAGGAATTCCAAGAGCTTGGTGAGGCGCAAACGATTGGGAATGTGCCACTCTGACCCTCCTGGAGGAAAAAAAAAAAAAATCGTGATTAAGCGTTTTGTCGACGCTCTCGAACCAGACTGAACAACCGCAGTCCTGCAGGGGGGGTTAAACAGGGCTTCTAATGTACCCTGTGATGGCGAGAGAGGCCCTGATGAGTTTATCCACACCGAGCGAGTGATCTGCCTGCTTTGATGTCACCGCGGCTCCACGTGCGTGGCTTCGCCCTGCGGTAAGACAGTCCAAGTAATCACAGATTAATAGAGCAGGCTAATCTCATTCACAAAGAGGTCACTACTAGCAGACAGACGCCCCTCCCCCAGCCCTGCCCGAGGATTGTGGGCCGCTTGCGAAAAAGGCAAAAGGACTACAAATGGCCGATCCCCCTGAGTACATCTACTGAAGAGATCAGTAACTCACTAAATCACACTGAGTGCAGAGTTTTCTCTTTCCAGTCTGCTGCAGAGGCATTTAATATACAACAACAGGCATTATCTAAACCCCTAAACTGCTCACTTTGCTGAAATTCAGATATGTTAACTGATAAAATCAATAAACAGTTTTCCTCAGGCGAGAAGATACATATTGCTGGTGTCAATAACATCAACGTCTGTTTCTTTGAATTTGCCCCCCTAAGCTTTTTTCTTACAGAGAAATTAACAAACTAACATTTTAATCTGTCGGAGGCATTTCGCGATGAATCGATTTGTCGGAGCTACAACCTGTTTCAGCGGTAAGTTGACTGTGAACATTGATTTCCTACCGCTGAAATCAGCTCTGCCCTCCCCTCAGCGCAACTTCTGCCTTCAATTTTCTCCCATGTCCGCGAGAGGAATGTCAGATGACATAACAGAAATGTAGTCGCTCGACCACGCTGTGTGTCAGAGCCAAGACAAGTTAGGCCTGGTTAAAACGGGACACCAAATCTGATTTACTTATTAGCGCTCATCCATTGACCTGATGTCCTCTGTGGCGGACGGCCCCTGCTTGTAACCACCGGAGATCTTGCCCTCCCCCTCCCCTCCCCTGAACCACACACACTTTTTAACATGGGTTTTCAGAGCAGATTACAAGATGCATGACGCGACTGAGGAGGCCGGTGGACATGAGAGAAAGATTTGGCTTCAAATGCTCCCTGGACACTTTTTCTCTTAAGAAACACTCCCAGGGCGTGGGCTACACGAGCCCCTTTGTTAGCGGAGATAAGGAATAAACATAAGGTGGAACAGTTTCAAGCTGTCTTTATCCAGAACAATAAAAAAGCTTGTTACGCAACAAATGGCAGGCTGTCTGTATTTATGACTGAGCTGGGAATTGAAAAAAAACTTGGATCAAATCCAGGAAAACTGTCAAGAGTTGGCTAAATTAATTAGCGGTAAAACAACATTATGCACAGGACGATGTGCATGACGTCCTCCCTGCACACACTTAATCTAGTTTCTCAGATTTTTCTCGGCTTTTTCAGTCCCCTCGATGAACGGCAGACACTGACTCGTCTGTCTCTGGTGTTGGGTGGCTGACCCGCTGCCGCCATCCCACCCCTATCATGTGACTCACTCCCCTTCCCCCGTCACTCGGCAACGGCTCCGCTGGATGTCGGGGAGTGGGTCCTGCCCGTGGGGCCCCGTGGGAGTGTCGTTTAAGATCCATCTCCCATGGCTGCCGGAGAGGGCTTTCGCTCCGCCTTAACAACCTCCTCGACTGGGGCCTCCACTCCAAAGAGCTTCTGGGAGCTTTGCAGGAGAATGCCTCCTCAGTGGTTTCCATTGACTCTCTCTCTCTTCCTACAGACCTCTCCTCTCAAAATATTCATGCATATACAGGTACATAATTGTCCATGAAATGCACTTTGGGATGTTGCCTAGACTGGAGGACTTGCCGGTTTCCAAATGACTACTGTTGCAGGAAATTATTCAGACAGAGAATCAATTGGCAATCTTATCTAAGCCCATAAAGTGGGGCCTGAGATTTGGTTTAGCATTAAGTAGAATTAGAACATTTGGCAGTGTAAGTTAATTGCAGGCAGAGAATGATTCCCCTCCCGTGGCTGACACAAGAGTGACATTGCATGATTTGAAGCCTCATATTACCACATATAAAACCACGGACGCCATAAATCAGAAAAGGCAAACACAAGTGAAAATTCGAACAATATGTGCGTCTGACTTTCATGTCCTAGTCGACTTAAGGCGGCTCAGCGGAGGGGCCGAGCACACAGAAGCAATTGCACAACCCCGCTTTGCTCATAACCCAAGACAGGTGGAAACCACAAATCAAAAAACTGTAAAGGAGCACAAAATATTCCGGTTATCTTCCGAGCTGCTGACAGCCTATACATCTTCATTCCCATCGTGCTTCAGCATGCTTTTTCGCCAGCTTGATAACAACATTTAGCAGCGTACATCCGTCCCAATAATCCATCACTGTGCCGAGGTGACGGTGCTGTATGAAAACAGGGACTCATCATCACTTTTGTAGTAGTTTTTTGTCACGTGTGACAAATGGAGTATTCTGCTGTACACTCTTTGTCTAGAACTCCAGAGAAAAGCTGGGCTGCTGTGACCGAGTTTGGAAGTGAAATGCGACATGAAGAGGGCAATGCTTAATGTTCAGTCAGAGTGAAGAAGGAAAATGTATTTTGTTTAATTACTATTGTTCAACCCCCAAAAAAGGCGGTATGGCTGTTGTCATCATTTGTCTCTTTTAATCTTTCCAAAAATCCAATAAATCAGCTAAAATGTTAAATAACCTGAATTAAAACATGGCAGCGACCATTTGGTACACTTGAAATGCTGTCCAACACAGTTAAGTGTGCAGTACTTTCTGGAGTGAGAGGATCTTGTACAGTCTAGCAGCAATGGGTGGGTATTATGAAATGCTGCCAAGAATGCAGACAGGAACTTTGAGCCCGGACTGGCCAGCATGGCCAGATGGCCTGAGACGGTGGTTGAGAAAACTCTGGTCTTACCTGCTGATTTTGGAGTGAACTTGTCCCTGTTGGCAGCGCACACGGCCAGGAGCCGGTAGCCCAGGTCCAAGTCGTAGCCCTGCTGCGCTGCTACCCGGCTGACCACCTGAATACAACGACACAGCGTGCAGCACTCAGTCAGGACAGCATCTGACATTCTCTTCTACTACGGTGCAAAGTTCATTCCTACTGAGGAAACAACTGAATGAATCCTAGAAAGAGGGTCACAAGAACGCCAAGTTCATTATCAGCTTAACAGCAGACATGAGCAGGAAGTAAGTAAAGTTTGTTTGGTCTAACACCTTTCAAAGAGCAAGGTCACAAAGTGCTTCACAAGAATAGTTCCAAATAAGACCACAAGAAGAGTAAAAGAAACAAACATTAAAATGTAAGCAGCAACGGACCTTAAAACCGCACGCAGCAGCCGACGACACGAGACGCGACAGAGGCCACTTTGAATGAATGAGCCTTCAGCTGCTTTTTAAAGGCGTCAACAGACACCACAGAGCGCGAGTCTGCGGAGAGGGCGAACCACAGCGCTGGAGCCGCAACTTCAAAGACGCGATCACCTTTTTGTTTTCAGTCGAGCGCGAGGGAAAACCAGTAAGCCCTGTCAGAACAGCTCAGTGACCTGCTGGTGATATAAGGATGGAGCGGGTCAGAGGTGCACACAGGTGTCTGACCATGCCGGGCTCCACGTGTGAAAACAAGTGCTGCACTGTCCTTCATAAGTGTTATTTTATTTATTATTATTTGCATCTGCGCTTCTGTACACATGGTGACAGACCATCAAGAGATACACGTGCCTGATTCTATTCATTTGGTTGCAGAAGCTGATGAGAAAACAGTAAAATGCAGTTTTGATGATGTTAGAAATTCCTTTAAATTCCAACATCCACATCAAATGCTCATGACTTTTGTTTTTTAAAGCCAAATATTACTGCAAATTGCTATCTAGTTATTGAGAGATCCTTCTGACTTATAAGCAATAATACTGGAATGGATGCTTATTCGTCCTGTCCAAAGTGATGATAAAATGCTTTAAAGTAGCTAGACAGATTGAATACAGGCTCATCCTGGTGGTTAAACTTTTCAAAAGGATTTTGTCTTGACATTTTCTCACATTCTGACCGTTACACAAGAGTGAAGTTTGGCAGAATGAAAGACACACTTAAACTTAAAGGATGCAAGTTTATCAGTTCCATATGAGTCAGTGGACAGAAAATGCATCACGCTCCAGTGCAGCGATGCCCACTGAGAGGAAACATTAACAGAAACATCCACATGCCACAGGAGGTGATGTAAATCACCCGTATGTGGCACACACTGCTTTGATTTACCTTCGCCATTACCAGCTCAAAGGGACCCGCTCCAGACATTTAGACCTTTAGGACCTACTAAGACCTGAGCGGACCAAACGGCCTCACTAGAGACAAATTCTTCTCCCTGCCTGGGTTTTCATAGCCTGCTGTCACACTCTGAAGTTCAACACAAGCCCTGAGGTAGCACAGCTGAACACTGCTCCCTGCACCATGTCATTATCTCCTGTAAGTATAGTCTTGACGTGACACCAAAACAGAGTATGTATATCTGGCCTTTATTTATAGGAATCCCCCATTAAGCAGAAGATATATGAGTATAGGCTGGCTAATTAGAATCTAAACTTGTGAGGGACATTTCGCTAAATGGTAATTTTAGTGTAAGAAGTTACGACAAGTAGTTCTAATTTCAGGACTTAAATTGTACACGGTCAGCGCAGCTGTGGTGGTGGATTGTTTACCATACAGTAGTCACTCATTCTTTTCTGCCACATTGCTGTCACGAGGCAACTGGTGGCTTTTGCCATGATTAATGCAAGGTTTATTTTTTTGTTTTTTTTTCATGTTTGGAAAGAAAGCCAAGACCCCCAGTGTTTTTTTAAAATATCTGCTTTATTGAAAATGCAACTATCTTCCCGCCCAAGTACCTCAAAATAATATATTTATGGCAAATACTGGGGTTGTGATTGTTTCAGTGGTAGTGGCAAAGGAAAATGAGAGACAGATGTACAGATAATATATGCCTTCGCATTCAACATCTTGTTTATTTCACATACGTGAAGCTTTTGAGCTGGTTAAAACTTCTTTTTTAAAACCAAGCTATTATTTTTGTAAGTGGTTTTAAGCTACTTGTGCAATTTAAGAAAAAAAAAATCATCTTTGCTAGTATACAAAACAGACACTAATGTAAGCAAACTAACATGAAAATCAGGCCTCTATGAAACACCTCAAAACTAATAAATCCAGCGTCATTTAATGTAGCACTGTGTTGATGTGGTTTCACATCACAGCATCACAAACCTTCTTTTTTGCACTACCCTGTTATTTATTTTAATATTTGCAAATATCCATTACATCTGTACAACTACCTTGTGCAACATTACATTTATTTTACTACATATATACTTTACTTACTTACTTAAGTACTTAAGTCAAGATTATTTCTATACAATTTTTGTATATAATGTACATATATATAGCTATATATATAGTTATTTATTTATTTATTCTCCTTTTTATTCTTGCTGTCTGCAACAACAAGATCAATAAAGTTGATCTTAATAACAAGATTACAGCCATAGCATGAGGCTGCGCGAAGCTAAATGCTACTGTCAGCATGCTAACACGCTCACAGTGACAATGCTGACATGCTGATATTTAGCAAGTTTGATGCTTACCATGTTCATCCACCTTACTTTAGTGTGTTAGTATGAGATAAAAATAAGATACTAAGACTTCAGTGATTTGCCCTTTTTGCAGTGGCATACTTCACATAGCAAAAAAGTGGAATTCCAGGTGTAAAGATGTCTTAGTAACTCTTACATTAAGATGATTTAAAAGAGAAATAACCTTGATTTAAGCAGCCTTTTCCTTGCATTTAAGTTTTTTTGTTTCACAATGACCTGATTTTTAGTGTAATTTCAAGAAAGAAAGACAGTTTTGCTTCCTGCGCTGGAAATCTGTTGTTTGGTGCCATAGCAAATTTCTCTTGATGACACAATATTTAGCTGTTTGTAGAAGATTTTTTTTTCTTTTTTTTTTTGCAGTGTAGCCACCTGTCTTACATCACCAAATGGCAATGTTGAGGCAGCAGCGAGACACAAACATGCTGGCAACAGGGTGAAGTGTTTGCCATTGCAGTCGTAATTTCACAATCACATCAGATTCTCTGTGCTCCCTCCCAGAGTGGCTCACGCTAAGGTCTATACAACCCATAAACTAAAAGGAAAAGCCTTGAGATTTTCACGGCAGGAAACAAATTGAATTGGCGAAATGGAGGAAAAGGCACCTGCTGCTGCACATTAAAGCAGTAACACAAACAATCACTTGAATGGAGGGATGTGTCACAACGGTTTCACTGTGGTGCTCAAGTACAAATCTCTTGGGTTCCTTTGCTTGCTGTAGCCACGCTTTCTCTGCAGGGTTACAAATTGTACCCAACAGGAGCTATATGTATCTCTTATCTAGTGCTGGAGGCAGTTTGGAAATGTGCATGTTAAAGCACAGTATGTCCCAGGGTGACAGGTGAGTGACACTTCCGCAGTCCATCCATTGTTCTACCTGTCTGTCTCTTCTGTCTTTTGGCCCACAGTTTCCACACAGTGAGGACTTTGTTTAGTAACTCTCCAGCTTGCACTGACACAGAATAATTCAGAATAATTCCATTCTTTTGAAAGAAATGCTCAAAATCTGCCAAACGCTCACCCCCTGTAGGTTTGAAAAGTGGCTCATCTGAACAGTTTGTAGTTTGCTTTGCCTTTGTGGCGGACGGCAGCTGCAGTCGGCTCCGATTTAAAACAGTTGCAATGGATTCCAATGGTGGCCGAGAGCCACGACAAAAACAAACAAACAAACAAACCGACGTCCACAGAAACTTCTGAAAATACTAATCTAGCCCTAGTATGTTCCAGACACTCATATGTTGACCAATTTATGGCTTAAATAAACAACAGCTTGTCGTTAGCACAGTTAGCTGTTTAACTTTGTAATTCATCACCAAATTAAGCTAATATAGTTGCACAAAGGTGAACAGCTAACCGCACTAGCAACATATGCTGTGTGATCTGTGCATTGTTTGGTGGTTAAAACATATGCACTACGTTTCAAATACTGTTTTGCAGAAAATATACTAAAATATGGCTAAATGGACGGCTTCCATTGGTTGCTACTACTGTTAGCTGCTTACCTGTGTTGCACGTAACTAGTTACATTTGCTAATGTTGGTTATGGCTAATGACAATATTTGGCTTGTAAATGTGAGTGTTGGACAACAGATTACTGAGCACTCAGGTGTATATGGACATATTGGTCCTTTTTTTCCACCATGATGCTGCATGACATCCAACTGCTGTAAATCCAAGCTGCTGTCCTCTACCAAGGTGCAAGCTGCAATCTTTTCAGTGCCACCTTTTAAATCTGCAGATGGGAAGGTGATAACACAGATGAGATATTTGGTATTCCCTTTGAATACATGTCGAACATCAGATACAGCAAAAGATTCTTCAAGCTGCATGCGAATGTTAACCTCCTTTGACAGTTTAGTGTAATATTGCCAACATATGCAAACCTTCTTGATAATTACCCTGATGCATTTTGCCATTTTGGCCAAAATCATTCTTTGTTTACAGTATATGTCTCCAAACAGTCAAGCCTCTCTTCAAATGTCATGGGATACTAATAATTCAATTAATCAAAACCCCCCTGACATTTAAGTAAGGGAATTACAGGCTTTGTAAGTGTATTTCCTTATAAGGACTGATTGCTTTGTGGTTTGAGGACGACACTGCGCTCCTTTTCCTGTTCCACTGTGCCGATTTCATGAGCCACAGCACAAACTGTCACTGAAGGTGGCTGAATCGCAGTAGTTTCTACAGGGCGAAATGCTTTTTATTTTCCAGTGACCTCAGTGAGGATCAGGCAGCCAAACATTAGTTCCCTCGTATCCCTGGGGGAGTTATGGAAAGAGCAAATGTAGCACTTGTTTTAGTGCCTCTTTCATCGTCCTTGAACCTTCCAAGTGTGAGGCTGCGGAGGGGGAGGTCATGACTGGCGGCTTACCGTTAGGCATCCCATCAGGCTCTGCTCAAAGGGGCGCTGGAAAGCTCGGGGGTCGCCACACCAGTCCAGCAACTCGGTCGCTGCTGTTTGGAAATTTGCTGGATTTTGTAAGTGCTGGAGGGAGAAAAATGGGAAAGTTTGGGAATATTTTAGAGTCCAGTAACTTTCAAAGGTCACCAGGAAACAGAATACAGATTATATCTTTGTTAAGTGACCCAAGTACACATGACAGGATAAGAAATTAAGAATATTATATCATTATAGGTATAAAACACTAATACTGCAAGATTAAATACATTTGCATCATCTCCAATCTTTTCAGTATATATATATATATATATATATTTAAATAAAAAAGGACAAAAATCCAGAAGAAACAGATGTGGAGGGTGTGGTTTGACTACCCTCTTAGTTTTCTGCCTCCCTAACCCGGATAAGAGACGGAAAAGGGGTGGATGGACCCTGAGACACAAAATGTCACCAAGATATCAACCATCCCAATAATATGATAAATAATTAAAAGCACTCAGAATGGCTTAAAAAGAAAACAGCATTTTTACAACCACATTTCCAAAATGTATCTTGTTACACTTTAGATGACTTATGTTGCAGGTTTAAAGTATTAATGCGCAGGGGTTAAGGGATGTGTCCCCATCAGACTCATGCTTCCACTTCACTCTCCCCAGGTTTCTGTAGCAACGCCTCACCACTGAGTGCAATAAATCTCCATGTATGACTGCATGAATAGCCGAGGAAGCCCTTATTTCACCAGCCGGCCCTGAGCTGCGCTGTGACTTTATCTGACAACAGGCTCCTTGACCTACAGGCACCCCTTTATGCTATTCATTCCCCAACTGGAGCCAGCAGCCCACTCGCTAACCCTGTTGTCTGTCTTGCTGTAGAGCAGCAAAGGAAACTGAAAAATGGACCTCTCTGGGTCGCCGCATCAGACTCACTGTTGGTCATTTCTTCTCTAAAAGCTTTCAAACCTCAATATGAGTCACTTTATACATAGAAGAGCGGACACACCACCTCAGCTCTGCAGTAATCTATTGCCTTTGGAGAGATAATGCACACAAGCCTTTGCAGTACAAACCAGGAACAATTGGCTCCCACTCCACAGCATCAAAGGTAAATAGAGAGGTTTGTCAGCCTAAAGTGAATGGCTGCCTTCTTAACACGTCTGTGTGCTTTGATTTCACTGTCAGGGAGAAAGGGAGAAGAGGAAGTGACAGCGGTTCAGTCACTACCTCGCAGTGCTTTTTTCTTGTTTGCTCTTTAGGGGGCAGCAGAGGTCAGGATTTGATAAGGCAGCTTTCATATCAATTTACAAAGCCAGTGTTTGACAAGGTCCGGATGAAACCAGTCTTGTTTATTTTATGCTCTGTCTGAGACTGTTCCCCACTCCGCCAACACGTCTTTGTTGAGGGGAGACTAGGACGGGACGTGGTGGGGCTACTGAGCATGTAAATTCTACTGGTGGATAAAGTCTCCTGGAGAAACACACACATCCACAGATGCTAAATTTAGATGAATCTGGAAGCTAGACAACACACGCAATCAGTGCACCATGGATGGAGAGGGGGAGGAAAGGGTGGGTGGGTGCAGGGGTATATAAAGGGGAGGGGGGAAAAACACCAACACTTGGGCTTGAAGTGATTACTGTTCTTTGCACTCAGAACAATTGGTCCCACCAGTGTGGCTGTCACATGGAGAGCTTGGCACTGCCACGCCACAGATGTTCCCCCTTCTCCGGCCAAAACCCACCAATCAAACCTAAACTAGTGGCCAAGAGACCCTTCACCCCCCCTACCCTCATCCCCTGGGTGAGAGGGATCCTCCAACATTTACACTCCAGTCAAAGCTCGGCCCAGTTCGAGGGAAAACAAAGACGGACAGGACTCGCAGTGTCCCGAGGATACAGCTTTCCTCAGATACAATCATCCTCTGTAGTCACGTCTGGAAAGGACTTGATCTGCACATCTGCAGCTAAACCGAATGTGACAGCACACGCGATCTGGCCAAGACTCCCTTCCCTTTCAAAATCACAGCTTTTGGTTCTGTTGCTGCTGTTGTTCTACATTCAGCGGCGCCCCAGAGCACTGAAAACATATTAATGGAGACAATTAACCCTGGAAAGAACATAGCGGCAGACAGAAAAAACAGCTGCATAGCCATGCAGCGCAGCAGCAGTACAGAGTGGGTTGTTTTCCAGTTTCTCTTGAAATATTGACGCTTGCAGTCTGAGGAAGTGCTCCTGCAGCGAGAGGAGAGTTCATAGTTTCCGCCAAACCTCTGTACGTATCACTGAGTGGAGAGTCTGACAGCAAACTGGCTTCCCCACAGTGAGAGGAAAAATACTGTCTCTGAAATAGATACCAGCGGTATCACAGAGCCCATCTTCCCCAAAGTGTTCACAATGGTGCAATTCCAGGAGGTGAGAGGAAAACAAACTGAGAAACTGGGTGTTTGGGGTGAAATCAGATAACTGCTCTCATGTATCATTTTTCTAAACATCCTCGTCTGTTTGGAGGTTAAACAAGTGAACGTATTTATATTACTGTGCCACTCTTTATAAGTTACAGGTAAGTTCCCTTGAGGCATTTGGTACCAGCTGCACACACCATGGAGGAAACAAACACTATTAGTATTGTTTACCTTTTAATAATATTCATGTAAAAATGGTACAATGATGCTTCCAGTGATGAATGAAAGCAGCAAATCCTCACATTAATTTTTGTTTAATAATTGGCTAAAAGGAATTACAACTACCGAGTTTGTTGTTGAGTAAATTTCTGTGCCGACTAATCAATCGGTCCGCTAATTGTTTCTGCGTTACCTCACACTTTCATATATTCACCATTAACTAGCATGCATATTAGTAGCATATTGGCTCCTGAAGGGGTAGGGTTAGGTAATTAGTTCATGGTCTATTTGGTGTGGTCATGCAGAATAAGGCACTACTAAGTGCTTTATAATGAGCAAAAAAGAGCCAATATGCATGCTAATAAGCAACTAGTTAATGATGAATGTATTAGAAGAATTACTTTATAAGCTGAAATCGAAACAAACATGAAATCACGCAGGTGCTCGGTCTTTCTCACGCTGGTGTCAAACAATGCAAATATTAATGAGACACCTATTCTAAGTATCAAAATTAGCGTACTGGGGTGAAAAATAACCATGTTTTCACCGTTTATGAAGTGTCCGTATTGTAAGTTATTGTTTCTAAATCACATTATTACAATTTCACAACAAGACGGTAATTTAAAAATCACCACCGTAATGATTTCTGATTTAACTTTCAACCCATGATTCAATCAGGCTGACAGATTCCAATTTCCTCTACTTTATCATTGCGCTCAGCAGTAATTTATCATTTGAGCAACAAAATCAATTTGTTCCCCTGTCCGCTGCTCTGGCTGGGAGTATTCAGACAGACGTGTCACATCTTCCAGAAAACAACAACACAATGGACGAGGCTTCATTTATATTCCTGCTCCACGTCCGTATTGCCTTCGAGATGCCAAATTTCAGCATGTGCACACTTTCAATTAGAGCAAACAGCTGGATTGGTTTACAATATTTCCTTAATTATTTTAATGGCTTGGATATTGGACAATGGGGAGCAGGGGAGAAGATAGTGAGTTAATTGTTCTGATCTCCCCTGATGATCATCTTTGTGTGCGGGGAGGAGAATAGACGACCGGCTGAATGGGCTCACTGCTAGTCTAATTGGCAGGACATAAATGGTATTTATTATGCGGGCCTTCCAAACCCTGATTGTCTGCAGCACAAAGCTGCCTCTATTAGCAGGGTGCTGGCTCTTACTGGTTGGTTTGAAATGACCCGGTGCTTAACCATTTATTAGATGGACTGGAGGCCTCCTTGTATGCCATGGATCTCTCTAATTGGCATGTTTACCCATGTGATGCGTCCCCGGCCGCTAACATTGGGACGTGTTTGTTTAAATTTTTGCCTTGCGGGGTTAATACTTTTGACCCCGCAACATTTGAATTGTTTGCACTTTTGTGTAAGACAGATGCAAATCCCCCTTTCTGATCTGTCAACTTCCTTTACAGAATAATTCATGAGCTATTAGCAACACAGTGCATTAATAGAATCCAATTTCACCTCCCATACAACTAAAGAAGGAGTGGATATTGAATATTTAATAGCCTGCTGTGAAGAAGGTAACCAGACTGAAGGCTGAGAGTGTTTACCTGTCTCTGCCTTATTACTTAAGGACATCAAAGCCTGTCTCTACACATAGGGGCTTCCCTCTGTTTGCTCCCTAAACACTCGCCCCGTCTTGCTATCTGCCTCACCTTGTCTCTTTCTCGGTAATAGCTGGGAACTCCCTGCCGAGGGTAAAACAATTTGCCACAGCCACACTTGTGTTCAAGTGCGAGCCCAATACGTTGTCCCAGAGGCCTTCTGATGTACTTTTCAGGAGCTGGACCTCAGCACAGAGCCCAGAAACAAAACGGGCCGTCAGTTAAGAAAAGAGATCAAAGGGAGAGCCCTGTAGCCCGGGGTTACGCAAGTATGTCTGTTTAATTCTGCCAGAGATTCGTCCCGCAGCAAACGGTGGTGAGGCGAGAACAAAAGGACTTGCCGGGAGTCAGGGAGGTGGAGGGAGAAAGAAGGGTGATGATGGGGGAGGGAGGGGAGCCTCCGCTCTTTGACCCCAGTCAGTAACCTGAGTCACACCGCAGTCCTGATAATAAGGCCGAGCAGCTTAGTCACTTCACTGTGGCCAAACAGGAAGACTCTGATGCCTTGTGGCCATGATTGTGAGTGTGTGTACAAGCACGAACTCAGAAAAGTAACCCAAAGTGATGGTTTCCTACTTTTTCCTGTCAACAAGAAGCAGCCGAACATAAAGAAATCCAGCAAATCAACTTGTGTCGGTAAGAAAACCCGTTTAAGCTGGATGGCTGTGTTTTTTTTAGGAGAAATAGTTGAAAAAGTATTGAATGTTTAGAACATTCTCTCAACCTACTGAAGACTTTAACTCCACTTAAAAGATGAAATCGCCAAAACTGGATTCATATGGACTGAATAGCACGCGTACACCAAATGGGGGAATAAGTACTAATATCCTCTAATGAAGCTAGTTCAAGCTGTAAACTCAGGTCCCACGCTACACTCACATGGTGCACTCTTCTCAATAATATATGCACTGAGCATCCACCTGTAGGCTCTGGTTCCTCATTCTCTTTGGGAGAATTATTACCACCAGGGTCCCTGAGCTTCCTTGTAGGGGAATGATGAGGTCAGAGCCTGGATGCCAAATATCAGTGCTGTACTACGGCTGACTGAAATTAAGTAAAAGTTGCAATACCACAGTGTATTTTTATCACAGTGAAAAAATAAAGCGCTGCAATCACGTGTCTAAGTACAAATTTGTTAGCCCGTTAGCCTCAAACTGTCCATGTTCCATGTGGAGCTGAGTCTGACTGTTGGGAAGGATAGTTTTGGGAATTTCCCTGCATGCAGAAAACATTTCCAGAACAAAGATTCTTTCACAATTCTCTCCTGCTCCTTAAAATGCAGAAATGCATCACTAACAAGATAAAACATTCCCAAAAATGGTGACATCCTAAAGTGTCACTTGTGCCTCGTGTTTTGAACATTTACGTGAATGTGCAACTAAAAACTGTAAATGCAGGAGTAAAAGTAGAAAGTTTCATAAGGTGGAAATGTTAACACAAAGTAGCAGTACTTTAACTACTATAATAAGGTTAATGTAAGTGCTACTTTCCACTTGTATCCTCAATAATAGGGAACATAAATTCGCCTCATGTGATTTATGTGTCAAGCCTAATCATATACAGCGACCCAGTAAATCAGACAGCTGACACCGCAGCGCGCCTCACCTGTTTGATACACTGCAGACGGTCATTGGTCTGCTGTATGTGTCTGTCCATCGACGGAATCGAGTTCATGTTGATTGTCCCTCTTCGGCCTCTACCTGCCAGCCATTAAACTGGAGCGTTCTGCAACAGACACACAGACACGTGTTAAAGCTCGCCTCTTCCCAGAGAAGCTGCCAATCCCATCACCACCAGGATATTGCAGTTTAGCGTGTATATGTGTGTGTGTGTGTGTGTGCGTGTGTGTGTGTGTGGGGTGCTGTGAGCTGAGCGGGGAGATATTGATTTGGCAGGTGACAAGCACCTCAGAGAGCCCAAAGGATGACATTCCTCTCAGCTCCTGTGACACCCTTAACAAGCCCTGGCGGTTGCCCCGAACGCTGCCATACAGCTTCGGAGAGGACACACTGGATGACTTAGAGAGGATGTCTGACCATGTTTAAAGCACCTCGGGGTGAAAATGAACAGAGGTGGAGGCGCGCGCGCGCGCACACACACACACAGACACACACACACACGTGCGCGCACAGAGTCCGCCAGTCTGTCAGCATTATCTCAGAAAACTGCATGAAACCCCTCCATCCTGGCCTGTGAGAACATTAACTTGGCATGTGGCTCTCTGTTTACATTACTTAGCCATTATGTAATCTTTGGTTAACAATTATCTGTACCCTGGGCCCAGACATGCTCTACATTTCATGTCTCCCTCCTCCTCCCACCGCTCTCCAGCTACATAAGAGTTCCTCTAACAAAACCCCTTACAGCGTACTATTGATTTTGGAGCAGCGGCTTATGGAAAACCTCTTCCTCTCTCCCCCCCCTATTTTTTTTTTTTTCTTATCCAGAGGAATAATTTTTCACGGAAGGCAAACAATAGGGCTGTGATCTGACATGCTACATAACATTATCACAAGTTAAAAAGTATTACAAGCTACATTAAAGGTTATCAATTTTGCCTGTGGGGCTCTGATTTAATGTTGCATTCAACATCAAATAAATATCACAGTCAGGGTGTCGGCTATAACTCATAGTGACCTGCAGCTTCATGCGGAGGGGTAAGTGAGTTAATAAGCACATGCAGCATATGGGTGGTGGTAGGAAAGCGTCTCCTTCTTCACCCACCCCCCCTCGCTCCTCCTTTATCTCCTCCTGTCTCAATCTTTCCTCTTGCTACTGCAGGGGCATCTCCTCCTGCGGTGCCTCATCTCTCACTCAAACACTCGCCCCCATCACTCAGACCCCCCCGCCCCCACGCCATCTTTCTCCATTACCATCACACAGTGAGAAATTTCACTGCACAAAGTACCGGTGAGATGAGCGAGAGAGAGGAAAAGAGAGAGGAGGCAGCATGCTGCACCATACTGATAATGCTCACTTAGGGGTCTCTAGCTGGATTTAACGGTAGGGCCAGTAATCTACTCCACTAGACAGCTAAAGAGCTTTTATGCTACCTATTGGAGCTGCTCATGCCTGCACTTGAGAGGAGAGAAGGGCACACGAGTGCATTCCTCTCCATAAATTAGAAAGCTCATAAAGAAACGAGACATCGCAGGAGTTTTTCCACTCTGACTCTCTTTGCACATGGAAAGTATTTGTTTGTTGACATTTCTGAAGCCTCACACAGACGGACGTTTGAGGCTTGAAGGAGCTTGCGGGCTCACTAGTCGAACACCTGGGTGACTTGGAAGGGTTAGAAAGTTTTAGAAAACGCTTATTATTTGTACATTTGTAAAAAAAATTGTGGTCATTTGAAGGTATTTACAATCTGGACTCAACAAATCTGATCCAAGATATTCTGTCTCTCATTTCTGGGTAAAAACTAAAACTAAAAAAATAAATACATTAAACATATGATTTTAAAATGTATCAACACCTCTCCTGCTAGCATATGAATAGAAGCTGTTCTGTTTTTCAGTATGTGCCACACAAGAGATAAGCATCACCCTGAGTGATGGTATATGTTCATGCACTGACTTTCTTTACATCCCTCTGGTGCTCGCTGCTGTGACACAGTCCCCCGCTCGATGCCAGCTGATACTGAGCTGATGCCTGGCGAGGGCGGCCCATGACCATCGTGCCCCTCAGCCACCAGCAGGTGTCTCCCTGGCCCTTCAAAGGCCTGGCTAGTGGCACAAAGAAGGCGGAGCGGTGTTGCTTTAAGCCTTTACAAGCTCTACAAATCCTCAGCTGCTGCTTCCTAACAGGGCCCACTCAGCCCGGCACTGCCTGTCTGACCTTGTGGTTATTGATGAGCGAGTCGACCTGCTCTCTCCGTCTCTCTTCCCTCCTGCCCTTCCCTTCCCTTCGCTCTCTCTCTCTCTCCCTCTCTCTCTCTCCCTCTCTCTCTCTCGATGTCATCTCTCTTACCTCCAACAGCGAGTTAAAACGAGGGGAGAGAAAAGAGGCTGGGCCGCCTTTCGCCACCCCTGCTTTTTCTGTTAAAACACACATTATAATGATGCTTCTGACCTCCCAGCACTAAAAAACCCTGTGTTCACATATTTACAGTTACTTTGTTTCCCAGGATAATTTTAAAAAGTATGAGACGACAGTGCTGGAGAGTAATTTAATTTTCAGATATTCACTTGTTCTAATTAAACACTAGTCCTTTGTTATATCTTTAATGACTAACAAGAGCCAAATTAAAGATTAAACCAGCGATGCTGTGCAGATATGACAACAGATGCAATTATGAGCCTTCCCTCTATTTACATGCTCTTTTCTATCTTGCAGATGTTATCACTTATTATTTTCTCTGCGCCATTACCTAAAGTGAACTTATTTGCCTTGATTCAGCTAGTTACCCCAGAAATCCTACCGCACGCTTTTGAGAGTATGAGGGGGAATCGGCGCAGATACACGCGTAGCTTCAGCTTAATTTACTAAATTGCACGGCAGGCGTTACACAACAAGTTGAGAGCTGTGGATTCCTGCACAACAAAAGACACGCATGGGGGGGTGGACTTGGGATAGAGTGTGGGAGGGGAGGAGGGAGACCCGCTTTCCTTCCCTATTCAAGGGGGAGCTAAAATATATGTATTGAGTGGGAGCTGTAATAAAACGAAACGGGTGAGGAGATGCAGGCTGGGAACAAATATGAAAGGCAGTGGAGGATGGCGGCAAGGTGATGGAGCACCACCAGAGGATTGGATGAAATTATCTCTTTATAATCAGGGGGCTTCTGCATGGCTGCCTCCTCCATTGCCCAGTGACAGATGAGGCCTACCTCTTCAAATGGGCTTTTCACAGTGCTATCAGCCCACCTCTAGGGTAAAACAATGTTGTTCTTCCCCCCTATACCACCACTTTAAAAGCTTTGTTTCCACACTGCACCCCGCAGAGGACAGGATTGTCTCCTGTCAGGCAGGGTCTGTGTTTGTCTCATTACGTGATCATGTTACATAAGTGTACCTTGAAAAGGGCTGCGGATTTAATTTGATGACAAAACTGTGCCACGGCGGGGACTGGGAGACGGTGACGCTAAATAATGTTGAATGAAGACACTAAAGCAGAACATTATCTGCAGTAAGTAAGAGGGATTGCTTTTTGAACTGTCACAATCGCACAGTTTGGAATCTAAACATTATTTCAGACACCCAAAACCCATCCCTGCATCTTCAAAGAGAGTTTCTAGCCTGTTAATGTAACGCAGACGAGTTGTGCGCCTCTGCTCTGCAGGATGAAAACAGTCTGAGGGGGAGAAGAGTAGACAATGATTAGCTTTATCCCGCCATCACAGCAGAACAAATGGATCACGAACCCTCGCCGCTTTACACAGACTCTCAGCTGAGCTGTCAAGGCACAGAGAAGTGGTAAACAGATTTAATTTATTCATATAAATGGCTTGTGAACCAAAGCAAGTCAGGCTACTCTGAGGCTGGGCACACTACTGCTGAAAGGATATTTACAGTTTATTACATCGGGTCTTATTTTTTTGGTAGGTTTGGTAATTGGTTATAACAATATTGTGCTCGCCAAAGTAATCGCCGAGATCCGGGAGCATTGTGACAACGTTACAACAAAGTCCAACAGGGCAAGAAATGAACCGTCAGACAATCAGACAGGTGGTGAGCAAGCCCGCAGTTTACACTGGGTTCATCCTGCACAGCGACAAATACCCAGGTGACGTGAGAATAAGTTCAACGCATTTTTCAGACGAGAAACCGAACTTATGCTTTAAAGGGAGACGCAGATGCAGTGTTTGAATGAAGACGCATCTCCTGCCTCAAGAGGGACTCGGCCGAATCATCGCACACAGGCAGTGAGGTGGAGGGCGGCTGCAGGAGCAGTAAGACAGCAAGGCACGCTGGCCACCATCCCGACCACACACACACACACACACACACACACACACACACACACACACACACACACACACAGATCTTCTCACCTTCCCTTGAGTGCTGGACCGGCATCATGATACCATAACAACACCCTCAGTCACTCCTAATGTGCTTTACAACAACACTACAGGCGGGGTGTTACACCTCCACAGAGCTGTGTGAAACACCCCCCTCCACCAACACACGTACAGCCAAACACACACACACCTCACTAATCGAAAGCTCAAAGTACTGCTGACACTATTAAAACGGAACGAGGTGGCCCGAGCGCAGGAATCGGCATCACTCTCGCGCCTCGTGGGGACACATCGGGACGCCCTGCTCAAGGTGATGGCGTCCCCGCATGCCGTCTATTGTAGGTGAATTAGGCAATAAAGGACTAATCTGCGCCATCATTGACTAGGGCTCGGCTGTTTGCAGCACTTGCTTAAGGGCGATAAAGATGAGGGAGGAGGGGAGGAGGAAGAGGAGGGGGAGGAAGCATCTCCTCACCCTCATGATTTTAATGAGCTCTGATTCTGAGATATGTCTTGTTTTCTTCCGACTGTCGGCCGAGGCCTGCGTGAAAGCTCCCCTTTAATTATCTCAACATTGTAGGGACGCTGTTTTCTTGCGCCAAGGGAGGGGTGTTTAGTTTGGAGAGGGCAGCTCTAGGACTCCAGGTGTCTGCCTGGTTCTCTGCCTGGTAAGTGGCCAGGCGGGCAGCGAGGACAAAGCTGTGTTTGTTCGACGGAGGAAAAAGCAGAGCGGATGGAAATGTGTACGAATCGGCGCTGCTTCCATTGTTGCTTTACAGAATGTGCCATAATCCTCGGCAGGCTCCATCCAGAGCTGGCACGGAGGATAATATGAGCTGCCTCCTGCCTGTCCCACCTCCCTGCTCTACCTCCCCTCCCCTCAGCCCTTCTCCATCACCTCCTCCTCCCTTCCCCCATTTCTCTGCTGCACACACATATGGACACACAGCCACTCGAGTGCACACACACACAGACACACACTCTCACACCTCCCCACATGGCTCCTTAACAGGCTTGGGAATGGATTTCTTTTATTTAATGTGGTTTGGTCTGCAGCTCCAGCGGCAACCGTGAGCGAGGGTGGGCTCGCAGTTGTGCCACTCACTCACACACTCGCGCACACACACACACACACACACTCTCAATCCTAGGAGCCCTGCTGCGTTGGTCGCTGTTCACTGATCTCTCCCTCTTCCCCTCTGTCTTTCTCCATCTCCCATTCTTCCTCTAACTCACTCCACTCTCTCGCTCTCTCTCACGCAGACCCACATTCACTCCCTCCTTCCCTCCCTCCCTCCCTCCCTGCCCTCTCGCTTCTTTTTTTCATGACAGCTCACATAAGCAAGCCTCCTGGATTCCTGCGGGAGCCCCACGTTCAGTACACAGAGATTGTTCAGCCATCAGGCACATCTGCAGCGTGATTAGAAAAGCAAAGGGAGCATGGTGGTGGGGGCAGGAGGGTGGGGTAGTTGAAGCCCCCACCACTACTGCTGCTACAACCCCCCCCCCCCCCCCCCCAAGCAGCAGCAGCAGCAGCAGCAGAATAAGAAGAAAACAGAGGGCCGGGGATCATAGAGGGGCCTAAGCAATATCTCCTCTCTAACCAAGTGTAACGTTTCACCAAGTCTCAGAGGCCTATCGCCGCCTGCGATTTCAAAAAAAGAAAAAGGACAAAGGCAGATGGGGGCCAGTCTCTCTCCACCACCAAGCCCCCACCTACCCTCGCCTGCCTACTGGAGCAAGCAAAGGGAGAGGAGATGCTCCTGGCCGCGTGCGAACATGAGCAGCGTCGCAGCAGTTTCTCCTTCTCCCGCTTGCCCTCTACCGCCTCCTCCAAACAGCTACTCTTTTAATTTCCTTCCACCCTTGCGCTAATAGCACGGGAGGGGAGGGGGGGGGGTCAATTCCCCTGGGGCGCAGATGAGCCACACGACTGCGTGTCGCCTTCCGAAGAGCCCCGACCGAATGCAGAGCAGCGTGGAGCTAGCAGCTAGCCAGCTAGCCTCGCGCTCTCCGTGCCGGCCCGCGGTGCTCTATCAGTAGCAGTCCTCCAGGAATTCTGGAGGCATGTGATGATGATGATGATGATGATGATGATGAAACCAGTGAGCCAAGTGCAAACCGTAGTAACTGTTGCGATATGAGGTGAATTCGCACTCAATATCTCACAAAGAATGCCGTCACCACTACCCTCAGCCCCTTGAAACACTTTGTCTTAAAAATTGCCTTTGATTGTGAGCACAGAGGAAAAGTCAAAGAGGCATTTTATTTCCATTTGGGTGAGTGATATTGTTGCCGTGTAGGTGCTGACACTGCTTCAGACAACTTGTGAGTGAGTGTTTTTCTTTTTTTCGCCCCCCCCTTCCTTCCTTCCTTCCTTTCTCTGCTCTCTTTTTTCCCTGCCAGTCTCCTGGTTTATTATGCATTCAGCTCATGTGTCCCTCCTGTGAGTGGCTGTTCATTTTCCACATACCACGCTTAATCCGGCCAGCTAAAACTTTGAAATAGCGGGAGCCGCAGACGCAGCCGCTACCCAGGAGGAGCCATTATGAGGTCTGGGAGAGAGAGACTGATAGCGCTGGGGGGAGGAGTGACAGGCAAGCTGCAAGATACATGGGAAGGAATTCAAAGAAGGCTGAGAACAGAACACGAGGGTGTGCGCGTTTGTGTGCTCGCTGCCTCGCGAGTGTGTGAGGTGCGCGGGCAGCGGTGATAAGTCAGTGGCGGTTGTGTGTGTTTGTTGGCTTGTGTGTGTGTTTTTGAGGGGTTGTTGGTGGGGGCAGGGGGATGGATGACCTCCTTGTCTCCATTGTGCCGGCGACCTTTGGCCGTTTGTGACTTTGAGTGAATGGGAGGGTAGAGAGAGAGAGAGGCGCAGAGAGCGAGAGGGGGAGATTTTAAATAGTGCATGAGCTCAACCTGCCCAGACGCTGATGGACAGCAGCAACATGAGCTTTCTCTGTTTCACCCAAGAAGCCTGAGACGACATACCATGCAACTGACGGCGCTCATAACGACCTCGCTAACATCTCTATTTTAAAATTTCATGAGCAGAGTTTCTGTATCTTTGCTGCAACCGACGGTTATCGGCATTATCTATTCAGCTATTCATTACCATTTTGGTCAATTGGTTGTTTGAGCTCTGTAATGCCTGTCAAATAGTGAACATTACAAGTTGCCAAAGCCACAACAGACATTATCAAATTACTTGTTGTCAGATGCACAGTCCAAAATCCAAAGATATTCTGTTCATATTGATATAAAACAGAGAAAGCAGAAAATTTCCGTAGCTGGAACCACGACACTTTTGCACTTTTTGCTGGATAAATCACTTAAAACAATTCTTTGTGATTTAATCCTGCAGACATAGACTAGATTTTACTTGATTTATGGATATATTGCCATGTTATTTATCCATTTTATTCTTATCTCTTTTTAAAAAGACTTTATCTGCATCACACAGTCTGTTATACTGTCTAAGTTTAACAGCGATCTCAGACAATATATTCCTGTGAAACAGATCTTTGTGGGAGATTCCCTGGTTAAATCAAATATATTAGAGCGAGATTATATAACTTTCCAAACATGAATGAAAAGTTGAATATGAGCAATAAAAAAGACAGCTGCTAAATTCATACACTCAGAGGATCTGCTGCTACAGTCTTACTTGGTCTGATACGACCAGTAGCTTATGGTGGCTAATGTTAGCAAACGCTTGAATGGACATTAAGGGTCAGTTAGCTGACTTAAAAAATATCATGAGATTACGCGTCATAGCCACTGTGGCCATTGTTCAGCTAAAGGTGCAACACTTATGGATGCCAACTGCCATAAAACCCAACAAACGAAGAAGAAGACGGGCCAAGGCGTGGACGCGGTGGAAGACGTCTCTTATTATTTTCAGGAGCTGTTTTTGTCTGGTGCTCTTATAATGTATTTAATATGAAACAATGAATGTTTTCTCGTGATCTCCTGACTGTAAACAAGTCGCAGATTCAAACACATCATCAGCGGAGTCCGATGATTGGATAGATGCCCATAAACGGGACTATAGATGTTAAACTTTGGGACTATAGATGTTAAACTTTGCTAATGCGAACACCACCTCAGCAACCATACAGATCAACTCTTTTCATCAACTTCGCCATGTTTTTGTCTCTCCTATACTACCGGCCTGCAGACCTGTATTATGATGCTCTAACTGGCATGACTCATAAAGATAGATTTTTTATATCAGCAGATTGTTTGATAACCTCGCAGAGCGGACTGATCCTGTGTTAACAGCTTGCTCGTATCTGCAGCCATCGCTCCCTCCAGGGAGAAGCCTCTCATTCCGCAAATGTGCTCAATTAAAAAGAGCAGAGTGCTTAGAGAGGGGCAGCGAGGGGCCATTCCCTGCGCCTGTTTGATCTGGATTTCCTAATTGGTCAATGACAACACATTACCAGACAGGCGGACGCTTGATCCACCGAGAGGAGGCTTTTGACTGCAGCAGTTCGGCCTCTCTTCCCTCCCCGTCCCCCTCCTCTCTCCACCACCGTCCTACATGCCCCGTCCATGACCAGGCGGAGTGTGTCTGTATGTAAAGGAGGGGTAGGGGTCTGCTGTGCGTATGTGTGTGTGTGGGGCTGATTTAGAGGTTAGGTAACACAGGCTGCCGTAAATCTGTGTCAAAATCTTCCTCATGGAGGGGCTGTGGGGTGTGTAAACACACACAGGCATGTGATGAATCCCATGCAACAGACAGACCTCAACCTCCACCTCTTCAACCTCTGATCGGGTCCACGCCGCACGGCTTGTACTGCTCTAATTTGCCAGAGATTGCGGGCTGCCACATTTTGATTGCCTTTGTGTAAATGAATCGGGAAGCCTCTCATTTCACGTGTGGCTGTGAAGAATGCCAATGTGTCTGGGGAGAAAAAAGAGATTCTCCAGGGGAGTAGACTTAGCACAGTCCTCAATCAAATACTGAGACATTTAGTCAATATTTTTTTTGTGCACATCTTCCCTTCTTAGGCATCCTGAATCATCTCATTCAACATATATTATTTCACCCATCCCACCCTGTGGTACTCTTTGTGAACAGCGTATAAAAACACGAAAGGCAAGCCAGAGAGCATGCAAGTAGTCTCAGCGATGCGGATCACATGTTTGTAGAACAGTATGTCTCATTTTATATAATCTTACAGGAGCTAAAAATAGCATCAAATGAATATTGAATGCTAGGACAGAGGAGGCGTTATGCAATTCACGACTTATGCTGTCAAATGAAGCGATAACAGCCCCATCCCTTCACACACATATACACACCAACATCAAATAATCTCTTTCATACACGCTAGGAGAAAAGAAAATAGCCTGCACAAATACTTTATAATGTGAGGACTTGTTTATTTTTACCATTATGTGTCATCAAAGGGTGCTTTAAGCTTATTCTAACAGCCAAACTGACATATCACTGCATAAATACAGCGATGCTGAGCTACAGAGGTTTCTTTGGCCATGTCACGAGTATCATAGTATATCAAATAATTGGGTTGCACCTTGTCACTTTTGTCCTACTGGTTTGTTTTTTAATGAAGTGGTTATTCATTCAGTCTACAATTGCCAAAACAAGTAAAAGACACGCGCCAGAAGTGCTCAAACGCCAAGGACCCATCTTGAAATTGCACTTTTTTTTACCAAAATCCGAAAGACAATAAATATATAATAGTACAATGGTGAGAAAAGCAGCAAATTCTCAGATTTAAGGAGCTAAAACCACCAAATGTTTAGCTTTTTTGCTTGTAAAATGAAGACAAATGAACGATTAATACATTTTTGGTCAAATATTCAGCCACCAGTTCCACCTTACTAGTAAAGACAGAGCTTTTCTACCTGTGGATGGATGGCTTTTGTAATATTCCTATCTTGTATGTTCACGGGTGTAATTTAGCTACAACCCATCTCTAGCTGTTGGCAAACAACAGAGCTCCACATCATCCATCAGGGAAGTTGAGGTAGCCTGACAGGTGAACATAAACAATGCTGCCTGCAGTAGCATTTCTAGAAGTGTGCAGGACACACTCACACACACACACACACACACAGAGTTAAAGACAAACACATCCACAGACAGACAGAGAGGAGAAGGTGTGAGAGGCAGCGAATCACTGAGGGAGAGAAAGAGAGACGCACCGGATCAGAGAGGAGGAGGAAATGAATGCTGCAAGAAGCGGAGAAAGCTGAGAAATTCCGTATCCTCCTGTTTCAGGCCCCGAAAACTGCTGAACCATCAGCAATTACAGGCTGGCTGGATCATGAATCTCCCTCTGCAGTGGTCTGCTGTCTCTCTCTGCCGGGTGATACTGCAGAGGTGTGCGGCCCTGTAGTCACCTGGACGCCAGGAGACACACACACACACACACACTTAAAAAAAAACAAAGCAACGTCGAGCTGCTGCGTGATTGCCGACTATTATTAAGCCTGTGTGCAAATCAAATTGACACTTTGCATCTCCTTTTCCATGACTGCAAAGATTACGCTGTCAGGAGCGAGCTGATATGCAAAGCGGTTGTTTTTACAGACGCGCAGGTGAGCGTGATCCATGAGCAACAGACCAAACAGGCTGTCGCGGTGATACAGCGCAAGCAGCCATGGGACAAAGGCGAGGGGGGCATGTGCACATACATCAGGACACAAGTAGAAAGTGCTGAACATATAATTAGCTAATCCAGTAGAAAGCACAGATAGGCAGCCACTTAATTAAAATGATTAATTAAGGGCAATAAAAAAAACTTCTTCTTTCAAAACTGCTGTCTATAATTACAAGTGACTCCCTCTTCTCTGTGGCAGAGGGCTTCAATATGTGCGTGCGCGTACGGACGTTTGCATGTGAATGTGTTTGTGTGCGTGCGCACGTGATTGGTGTGTCCCGATGAGAGGGAGGGAGAGAAGTCAGTTTCTGCGGCTCATTCAGCGTTAGGATCCTCGCCTAATGAGATTAGTCAATAATGGATTGAAAGCAAGTAGCCTCCCCTCCCCGACACAATGGCCAGAGAGGCTGCCCTGTCAGCGACACATCCTGCACTGGTCGATATGACACACACACACACACACACACACACACACACACACACACACACACACACACACACACACACACACACACACACACAGATGCACCATACACCCACACACAGAAACACACTTAGAAACACATCCAAGCAACAGGGGCCACCTTCTTAACATACAAATTGTGTTATAATATCGAGCGGCGCCTGTTTCAGACAGTGCTACGTGCCTTGCAGGCTGCAGACAATTCGCTAGGATTTAAATTCAAATTAGGAAGGATATCTAGTCTTGATCTACAGAAAAATGGATACTGTAGACGTCATGCCGGGGCCCTCGAAAGCCCTAGATCTCTTTCATCACATGAATGAATGCTTGGTAGGGAACACAGGGAGAAAAGAGTCCCCCTCGATCCGCCACTGCAGAGCGTCTGAGCCCAGGAAGGACAAACAAGTCTTGAGAGTTGAGAACTCTTCTCAGATAAACAAAGACAAAGACATGAAACGGGCTTTAAGGCCAGCTACAGCACAAACAGAGCTCTTTTCAAACATGTGAACAACCTGTTTGCAAGGGTAAAATAAACCCTGCACAAGCAGGACACACCAAGCTGCCGCTGGTGTGCAGAACCTTGATGCATCTACGACAGCATTGTCTGATACAAAAAAGGAGTTTAAAAGCACCAGCAAGGGCCAAAACTTGATGGCTTACTTGTATCTATGATGATCAGAAATATGCTGCTGCATGCATTGAAACTTGCTCTGAATGTCACCGAGCAGTCTTCAAGCACATAATTTTCTTACTTTTGCCCCTCGTTTGATTTACTCATTAGAATCACTTAAACAATGTCACCTTACTGTCCTGCTGTCATAATCCAGATGACAGAGTGGCTGAGTAGGCAAAAATGCACTCACCCATCATTTGTTACCATCCACTCACACAATGAGCTTTGCAAGCAGCAGAAAGTGACCATTTAAAGCCTGGATTTAGTCTGTCAGGCAGCAAAGGCTGAGCGGAGGACCTGCAGACAAGGCTCAGGGCTGAAAATCATCACCCTTCTGTGGATGCTTTTTCAAGAAAAAATATTTAATCTAGATGTATAATTATAATATTCTCCCAAAAACAGACGAGATGAGACAGTAAATGGAATATTTTTTGCTAAATTATCGTTAAGCACCAGGTCTCCATTAATGAAACTAAAGTAGTGAGAGTAAAACTACTGCGTCTGAGCAATTTACATATAATTTCACATTCTTTCCATAGACTGCCATTGTTATGGAAAGCATGATAAGCAAATTAATTAAAACACGTAATTTGCAATGTTGATATATGCAATATATGCATGTAATGTATCTAAATGCAGGAAACAGTATTAAGTATTATTTTATATTATATACCTGTCTATTTCTGATCCTGCTCCACCCAGTAGCATCCAGATTGGTCTGTATGGCACCGAGGTGTGTTGGTGTTCCTGTCAGGAAGCCTCCCCGGCTGGGGTCAGCACCGCGCTACCAAAGGTCAACCCCCTGGTAATTTGTTTTACCGCTGCCCCATCACCGTCCAAACACAGGCCGTCGTATCAGGTAAACCAATTATTATCTGACATGAATCGTAGAGCAGCGAGGTCCCACATGACCACTTCCTCTATTATTAGTAATGTGTCTCTCTCTGCGAAAAGGCACCTTGTCCCTGATTCCCAGCGTGTGTTTTCTGCTGCTTATCAGCTGCCAAGTGACTCATTTACCTGCAATGTGCAATTCTGTGTGGGATTTAAAGGTAATTTAACCTACATTCAGACAAGAAAATGAATTAAGCGCTACCGTTTCTCTCTCGTTTTGCCTCCCTCTTTCTGTCTCAAAAGCATAAACAGCAGTCAAAGCGGAGAGCTTTCTCCTGCTTAGTATTCAGCTGTAATTCTCCTGGGTGGACACCATGCTGTGTAGACAATCTGCATTTTGATTGGTGTACACTGGAAGTTTCCGCACGGCTCTTTAAAAGCAGATGCATTGGAAAACAACACAGAATAGCCATTTAGAAATGTATTTCTAAGAATATTTAGCAGACTGTGTTGTGGAATAGAAAATAACTTGGTGAGATTTATCTTGTTTCATTAACCAGGGCCCGCGCTGACACGAGGATATGATGTGAAACTGATCATTTGTTGCGCCGCGGCTGTGTTGGCCAACATGGAAATGCCAGCGATATATAACCCTCTCAGAGAGCCATTTGTACAATCTCACCATTAGGAGCCACTTTGTTCCTGTAGCCCCTCTGGCCTCAAACCAGGCTTCAGCCTCCGATGGCTGTAACCATGGCAACTACCTTCATTCAACACTTGCAAATAATGAAGACAATGTGTTTTCCATTTAGATGAGCTTTTTTTAGTGCAAGAAGATATGGAGAGTCCATCCTGACTGTTTCATTAAGGGGGCTTAATAACACGATTCCTTTTGCTGGATGCACTGTACGAGCTGAATCACAGATTAAATTGGTCTGGTGGGACACGAGTCAATACCAATGTTCAAGATTCAATATTATGTTCAACAACTAAACTTGGAAAAGTTGTTTTTCTTCCTTGCCTCGGTGGACTAGAGTGTTGTTGGGAGAAACATCAAAAAACAGAGAAGTGCCTCAGGCAAAGAATTTAGTATCTTGATCACACGATGCAAAACAAAAAGTAGAAGGAAGGCAGGCAAATGAAAAGGAGAAGTGGGGGCTCTTTAACAGCATTTAACAGTCTGCCGATTACATTTGACTTACAGCAGTTTTAGCTGTGTTGGACCTTTGAACGTGAATCTTATCATGTTTTACAGTGTAATTCCTGGTGCAACCCAAATGAATTTCAAAGACATGCAGCACCTACTGTACATACTGCGGGTGTGCTCATGTTTGCCTTTTTTTTTTTTTTCCAAATGAAGTGATTTACTTTGCAGTCTCTTTCATCATCTCACCACTGTTCTTTTTGGCCCTGTCAGTAGCGATGTTGCAGTTTCCCCAAATCTCTATGGGATGTCATGGGTTATCATAACTGAAGGAAATGACAGTCAAAACATCTTGGGTGAAAATTGTGAAAAAAGCTCAAACAAGTCAAATCCTAACAGGGAATAATAAGGTGAATGTTTGTGAATCTGTGCACGTGAGCGTGTGCAAACACACATACAACACATATTCCAAAAAAGTTGGGACGCCGTGTTGAACATAAATAAAACAAAATGTGATCATGTGTTTATTCTTTTTGACAAATACTCAATTGAAAACAGCTCAAAGAGAATATATTTCATGTTTCACCTCCTTAACTTCGTTGATTTTTGTAAATATCTGCTTATTCTGAATTTGATGCAGCAACATGTTTCAAACAAGTTGGGACAGGAGCAACAAAAGACTGGGAAAGATGTGGAACGCTCCAAAAACACCTGTTTGGAACATTCCACAGGTAAACAGGTTGATTGGTAACAGGTGATAGCATCATGATTGGGTATGAAAGGAGCATCCTGGAAAGGCTCAGTCGCTCACAAGCGAGGATGGAGCGAGGTTCAACACTTTGTGAACACATGATTGGATAAAGGATGTTACTACATGGGCTCAGGAACACTTTGTTAAACTGTTGCTGGTAAACACAGTTTGTTTGCAAATGCTTGCATTCTGTTTTTATCCATCTTTTGCACAGCGTCCCAACATTTCTGGAATGAGGGTTGTACATCGGCATGGTGGAAAGAATGGAAAGAACTCAGGAGGCAGGAGTCTCCCTTCCACTGTTTATAGGGAAAACTCCCTCTAAGCAGAGCCAGCTTTCCAGGCCAAAATTAATTCAAGAGTTTTACAAATCACTAGACAGGAAACATGGTTTTGTTCTCCACTTCCACTTCTTCTCTTTTGCAGCCCAGTAAACATTCTTTTGATTTGCTGTGTTGTTCGCTCACAAGGAAAACACACAGAGCAGATAGTTACTCTAATTCCTTGATGACAAGAGTTTATCTTGCAGAGTGGAGTGCATCTTGTTGCCTCGTGTGGTGTTGGTGTTAACACAAAACCCTGTAAAGACTATTGACTGGAGGAGCTGCTGTCAAAAGAATTCGTATGATTTCTGCTCTTGCTGTTGCTGGGCTTTGTGAACCTGCAGTCTGAGGACTCTGTTCTCTCTGCTTCCCTGACAACAGAGCAGTAACCTTTATAAAAAATATTAAAAAAAAACAAGGGCACCACAACACCACTTCAGTGTAGGTTTGTTGCTACAACAAACAATGCGGTGAGCTCTGGCGCTCGTGTGCGCAGGGGCCACAGTGCTGCGTGATTGATATACAAGAGATAAAACGCTGTTTGACTGCTGAATCCGGCTCCAATCACACGCTCTCTGTGACGCACTCGCCGCACGCTATCTCTGCCACACACGGCCCGCGCTGCTGATAAGCAGGACTGAACCAGTCATATCTACCACTTCTGGGAGAGTTTCTTCTTGAATAAATAAACTATTTCTAAAAAAAATCGACGTTTACGGCGCTGAGGTGCTTTGTGGATTTCAGTAGCCTGAGTGGCATGAGTGACAGCGTGGAGGAGACTGGCAGGAATACAGATTCTAGTAAAATCCAAGTTTTGCTCCTGAAGCTATTAGCCAATTTATCCATTGGTTGTTGACAGAAATGCATTAAATAATAGCTTCTCAAATGTGAGGATTTGCTGTTTCGTATCTCTGATTCATATCCCTGCAAATTGAAAATCTTTGGGTTGGTTTGGGGGCAAAAAAAGTTACCTGAAGACATCACCTTGGGCTGTTGAAACTTGTGATGGGAAGCTAACATTTTATAGAGTGAACATTAATTGATTAAACCAAACAGACTGATCCATGATGAAAATAATTCTTCGTAGCAACCCTAGTCCCTTCCTGAAGTGCTGCAAAATGTAGAAAATCCACTTTAGCCTGTAGCCGCTCATTACCTGCTGACTGTATAGCAGCATAAGGAGTTTTTATGGAAAGCCCGTATGATTGGTCCACTTCAGCTCAATACAGCGCATGTATTTTTAATGAGACAAGCCTTTTTGATGGAGAGGGAGATTGCTGGCATGACTGATGATGCATTACATCTCAACTGGGTATTTGAGAAATCTTTCATGCGGGTCCTTCTATCTTTTGAAGTGATCACAAATAATGATATTGAATTAGCTTTTAGCCATTTGTGGTCCCAAGGCATTAAAAACCTTCTCTTAAGAGATCATCTGTCCTCATGATGGATACTGGACTGTTGGGCACATTTAAGCACCGTCTCTATTCTCTGTGGAGATCTACGTCACTGTCGGCATCTTTACGTGGTCGTATCCGACACAGCGGCTCGGCTAATGCTTCTCTTTGGGTCTCGGTGTCACTGCTACACACACTAAAAGTGCAAACACTGTTAAAGCGCTTTACAGTGCGACACGAGAGGACACTACGTAGCCAAAGGTTAAAGAAAACACAACAAAAGTGAAGACTGCAGGTGAATTTTGATTAATGTTAGACCTCCGCCACACAGGCACACACACAGACCACCACCAGGGAGGGATGGAGGCTGCAGCGAGCCTGTAAGAGACCACCAGGTGTGACCTATTCATTATTTACCAACAGAGGCAGGCTAGCAGCGTCTGCACGCTGTGCACAGCCCTTCCTTTGTAGGAGAGATGTGTCGGGATCAGATGAGAGAGGGCACCTTTGTGGAGAGACATCTTTGTTCACACCCTGCCTGTCTGTCGCACTTACTGCTGCTGTTTTCATCAGTCAGGAAAAGATGATTGTACTCGTCCAGAGTGGCGCTGGACAGTAACATGTTACAGTAATGTGATTACTTTTTTTCAGAAATGAGCAGTGCAGAGATTACGATTTCAAATTTAGTAATTACTCCTCACAATAAACTGGGATCAAGACACACAACAGTTACTGTATGTCCTTCCAGATGGTCACCATGCCAGATTAGAAGATCAGACCTGCTGTGACTTGACCAAGAGACGTGTCAGGCCGTGCTGAAGCCCAACCAATATTAGCTTCCAGTCGTTCGCAACATGCACGATGTGCGAAGGCCAGACGGTGACGTCAGCAAACATGGTGACACGAAACATCGTAAAAGTTGTCAAACAAGATGAAAGAAAGCAAACATGTTGGTCTTTCTGTCGGGGCCATGTGAGGTGTACATTTGGCTGTCTTCCACTATACCTCTCTGCCGAATAAAATCACACTTGACAGGTCAGACTGTTGTCGGGTTGATATTGTTTAGGCTGATCCAACATTTGGAAGAAGAGCATGTTTGCTGTCTTGGTGGTGATTCGATGAGAGACGTAATATAGGTTAAGCTGTGTTAGCTTGGTGTGCGGAGGCAGCAAGCATCCACCAAATGAGAAGGCATACGACATCTGGTGACTACAAAGTTGTCTAATTTGCATGGTATAGCTAACAATTGGTACAATCCCCTCGGTTTGAGAAGGTAACTACTGGAAAAGAGAAGAGAGACTCAACCAAAAGTTGGGTTGTAAAGCCAAAGCAGTGCAAAAAATCTGTGGACAGCTGCAGAGTCTGGTGATAATTGTCGTTGGGTTTGCCACTACGAGCATACCCTCTCACATTGCTTGCAGTAATTTTCCGTGGTTAATGCAAAAATATCAAGTAATGCAGCTTTAAAAGACAGACGAAACATCGTCCGAGCTAAAGGTGAAGCAAAGGTTGAGCTCTGACCTGCAGGTTGGACCGTTTTGCATTGACGTGTAACTGAGCTTAGAAACGGCCACAGATGTATGGATGATTTCAGAGCAGAGCGAGCTCAGCAAAGGTGGCTGCCTGTGAGGACGAGGACAATTACAACAAACGACTGAACATATGAAATGTTGACAGATGATGGGAAGTAAGCCTGATGTCAATAAGACACTCGCACGGGGTGGTATCACCTCATATCCGTGACTACTTACGTAAACTCTGCACCAAAACACTTAAGATAAAAGCTCTTAAGAGGAGCTATTTTAATGGCTTAGGTGAGACAAACAGGCCACCTTCCTATGAATGATCGATTCCATCTTGTCTATACTCTATTTTGTTCTATTTTCTTTTATCTTCCACATAACCACAACACTAGTGGAGATAAATCGCTCCTCCATGGACAACTTGGCACAGGTTCATACACATCAAGGGTCATTAAGGCAGCTGACAAAAGCTTTTTTTTTAATGAATTTGTGTATAAGAGTTCAGCCTCTTCTGGTTGAGACAGTGTGTGTATGTGAGTGTGTGATGAGTTGCAGTGTGTGTGTGTGTGTGTGTGTGCAGGAGCCTGCTTTCATTTCTTCTTGTAACACCCTAATGACTTTATTGTTTCATTCTTATCCAGCCTCCAGAAGGTATTACCATATAAACACCTGTGTTATCAAAGCACCGCAAACAATTTCCTGGATAATTTAACAAAGATGCGATTGTTGATTCGGTATGAGGTGTTGTGACTTATGAGTGTGTGTGTTTGTGTGTGTGCGTGTGTGTGTGCATATTCTCAGATATCTATTTTCTCTGTGTGTTTGTCTGTGTGTGCATATTTCGAGATGTCTATTTTCCGTGTGGGTGTTTGTCTCTGAGTGCATTTTGTGATATCCATTTGGTGTGTGTGAGTGTGTGTGAGTGTGTGTGTATGTGTGTGTGTGTGTGTGCGTGCGAGCAGAGCTTAAACCTGCCGGAACTTGGCTACAGCTGGCCACTTTGCGGCTCCGATTGTAGAGGAAAAAATGTCTGAGTTACCTTAAATGGAGGCTGTTTTGGTGAAGAGGGGACAGAGCGAATGTTCTGCATTACCATCATGCTTCATGCAATCTGTATCAAAACCCCGGGTGAGGCAAACAAAAAGGGAACACTTGCATAACGTAGGAGCCTGATGTTACACTGCAGAATTGGACCTCTCTACTCTTTTTTTTAACCCCCCCTCCTTTCTGGTCCTCCCTCTTTCTGTCTTTGACTCTCTCTCTCTCTCTTTCCCTCCCTCCCTCTTAGTCACAGGGGCTGGATTGTTCTGCTGAGGCTTGGCAGAGGCCGCGGATGGGAAAAGTGCAGGGGAGGCAGCTAACACTTCCTGCCTCCCTGAATCAGAGAGTTAACCTTCACCGAGGGCACAATGGCTTCTCGTTAGCGAAACCACCCCACATGCAGGCAGCCTGTCACCAGCCATGTTCCTGTCCGCTGACCCCTTTTTGTGTTTCTCTGTCCTCTCTTGGACTTGTCCAACCAGAGCTGCACCTCAGATCTACACAATGGAGGAGGTTAATACGCTGCAATGTTTGTCTACAGAAATAACTTGTGGTGTTTTAAAACAAAGCTTTTATCAAGATTTCCATATTTTATATCCAGAAGCTAAATATCTTTAGCTGCACATTTATGAACTGGTATTCTTCCTCTAGCTATTGAGGTTGGCAGATTCAAACATATTCAGGAAGAAAATAGAGCCGAGAGATCTGGATTGTCAGTCCCATTTTCATCTGTAGCGTACAAAGTGATGACTTAAGACTGTCAGTTACTTATGAAACGGACACATTCATGAAATATTCTCATGTTCAAATAATCGAATTTGCAATATTAGTTTGATTTTGATGTTTTTAAGATGAGCTAACTTAATCTCAAACATTTGGAAAGAAAGACAAGAGGTTGTTGTGTTACAATTACAGATGCTAGTATAATTTCCATTAAATTAAATGAGTAATTTATGGATTTTGCTGCAGACATCAACATCTGAAAATGAAATCATTGAAGTGTGTTTTTTATTTTTAGACTAGTATCATTTGAAAATGTATGTGCTGCACTCTGGATCTGGTTTATATTCATTTGTGGTGTCTTGTAAGCCCATGTAAGCAGTTTGTATATTAACCTGCAACGGTTAGATGATTAAGCAATTAGTTGGCCAACAGAAAATTAATATGCAACTATCCGGATCGGTTAATTGTTTTAGCCATTTTTTTAGGCAAAAATGCCAAAAATTCCCTGGTTGCAGCTTCTCCAATATGAGGATTTGCTGGTTTTCTCTGTTTTCTATCATTTTTAACTGATTATTCTCAATATTTGGACTGCTGGTCGGACAAAATTCAATCTGATGATGCCAACAAGGATTCTGGGAAAATGTAGCGATAATTTCTGGATATTTTATAGACCAGCTAATTAATTAATTGAGAAAACAGATGCAGATTTAATCATTAACAAAGCTAGTCATTAGTTGCAGCTCTATTGATATACATGATACGTCATCATCATCACGAGCAGAAACACGTGATAAGAGCCAGACAAAACCGCAAACAAGCCATAGGACGAACACACACTCTGCTGTACACTTCCCAGAGTGGCAAAGTGACACACGAAACCTCACAGTACAAACACACTGCAAAAACAAGCATGACATCACCCACCCACCACTATAAAGAGGTGGATTCATGCTCATGAGTGCGATGGAGATAAGGAGTGAAAAAATATGAGGGCCAGAGAGATGACAAACAACAAGGCTGAATTCGCTAAAAATGAGTCACTAAAGTCAATGGAAAGGATGAAACGCAGCGCAAGTACGTGGTTTCTCCCATGTTTTCCTCTCATTTTCACAGACAAAAAAACAAGCATGAACAAGGCTAGCCTAGGAGAAAATAATGCATTGATTTTGCACACTGCCCTCCCTACTGCAGAGGACTCCGATCAATAGGCACAAGTAATACTCTGCACAAGTTTAATGTTTGAGCTGTACAGAGGCAGACAAGTGCTTTGTCTGGAAATTATTCCTTTTTTTCTATTGCACCAGGACCACTGTTTGAAAGCAAAACAAAAGCAACTGGATCTGTTTAAAGAAACAGCGACAAGGGATGGGGGCGACCACGGCTCTGAGGTCGTCGGATGGATCGCTGTGGGCGAGGGTTCATCTAAATCGGAGGAAGTGACATGTGTTGACCACTTTGTAGGATCATCAGAAAAGGAAAGCACAAGGGAGAGGGAGAGAGGGGAGAGGAGGTCATATTGCCGACTGTCAGCCAACCAGAGAGATGACCTCAAGCTAAGGTTGTGACCTTTGACACAGAGCAGCTACCGAGGTTGGAGAAACAGACACTCACATAAACTCACACTGAGTGAGGTAAACTTCAGATCCTTTGAAGCAGTCGTTGAAAACTACACATCGGAGGCTGTGCAGGTGATCCCATCTGACATTGTGAGAGCAGATGGAGGAAATCTGTGAATGAGGCAACGACTGAGCACAAGAGAGAATCTGAAGAACCAAAAAAAAAACCAAAAAACTGCTTCTCCTTCTTTACCCTGCAAAACTTTAATTTCCTGACTGCTCACTTTTCCTTTTAAGGTGCCTCCAAAGTCAGCGAGAAAAACTCCTGCGTCACCTGTAAAACATTAAAAAGCGTTGACCCAGAGATTTGAACACTCATTAAGCTTTTTAAAGTGGAGAATTCTCTGAGATCCCCCTCTCTCAGATGTTTCCCTCTGTGTCGACCAAATGGTATATCAAGTTCAGGAAATTAGCCAGTTCCTGTTGGGGGAAGAGAGGGAGAGCTGAGAGAGGCCAGCGTCAGCGCACTGCACTTTTTACTACAATGCTTCTCTGGGCTCTATTACATCCTGAAGACAAACTCGCACCGGCTCGTCCACGCCTGTGTGTTAGCGTGAGAGACCATTTGATTAAAATCCTGGTAAAAAAGGCAAGTATCCAGCTCGGAGAAATGTCTGCTTGAAAGCAGAATATATGCACCTTCACAGCACAGTAAATTACATCTCAGACACTGAGGCAGAACAGTGGCTAGACATCTCAACACCTTACCTAACACGCAGAGATTCCTTCAGGTTAGCTCTGCGCAAATAATATGGCCATTAGGTCATTTAATATCCTCTGGATAAATTGCTGCGGACCCCTGAGACACGACTGCCGTCCACACATCAGGAACCAATCAAAGGTCCCTCCTGGTCATGGCAAAGATTTTGGCAGGCTTGAAGCAGCAACATTTCCCCAGGGAAATAGAGAAAGGCCAAATAATCAAAGACACTCTGCCACTTCCTGCCCTTTATCAGTCCAGAGCATCTCAACAGGTCCCGTTCTGGACTGTGATGAGGTTAAGACAGCTTTCCTCGCTTTAACCTAATTAAACACGAGCAAGATTATACTGCAGATGACAGCACGAGCCGATGCACCGAGTGGTCGGATGAGTGACAGCACCACCACCGCCGGACTGGGCTTGGCATGTCACACAACTGTGACCCCTGTCGCAGTCACAAACCAGACACACACACAGTATAGTTGTAGCATAGGTTGAAACCCTAACCCTGCTGTTTCCATTGGACCCTTCGAACAGACAACTGGCCCTGCGGCATGTGGTGCAAAAAACCACCTCATGTGTGAATAAGCAAGCGCACACAAAGACACAGAAGCACGTTGGTGCGAGAAAAGGTGAGGCGTTCACAGGATTTTCCTTGGAAAATCCTCTCAAAGTCAGAAGTCAGGATGCTGTGGTTAGACAACAAGCCAACTGGGCTCTAGATTGGCTTGAATCTGCACAGCGTCTACTCAAACTCTATTGACCGGCAGGCGTCGAGGCAGACCCTCGCATGCTGCAACTGAAATTAGGTTAGAAGAAGTCATTTGTCTTTTGTGGGGGGAGAGCGGGGGGGAGAAAACGGAGGTTAAAGAGGCCAGATTGAGCAGGAAGGCTGTAAAGGGGAAGGAGTTCATGCAGACTAACATCTGTGATATTTCTTCACTTCTTACTTGTTCTCCCATCCCCCTTTGCCTTGGGTGTGCCAAATGCTAAGGTGGGGCTTAGAAAAACAGCAAAGCGAGGGTATTTTTCGGTTAGCACAAGTGTTGTACGTGCTGCTTCCACTGATGGCCATGTGCCCTCCCAACTTTCTGGAGATTAGACTTTTCATCAAACAGCGTGACTTGTAATGCTGACCAAAGTCTGTCAGAAATTTTATATTAGACCTCAAATGTCTTCATTCATGACCTCCAGTCACATGCTAATTAGTGGTGAACTATGGGTTAGATTAAAGAAGACTTGGGAATGACGAAGTTGGTAAAGCCTACTGTTGAACTAGTATGAAAAGTCAGCAATAGCCAGCATTCTAGCTCAGAGGTTTTCTCTGATTCATATTAAAAATAACGTATACCTCGTCTATTTCATGGCCAGCAAGCTGTGAAAATTAGACTCAGCTAGAAAGCTACGTTTAATCAGCTTTCCAACAGTAATAAAACACATCATGCAACATTTAATTGTGCTTGATATTCCCACATCATGGCATGAAGCTTTTTTAAGGTTAGCTCCTGTTGTTTCAGTCTAGGAATAAAAACCCTCAGTCGTATTTTAAATGCTGGAGGCATTTTTGCATGCTTAGGGTTTACCTACAAATCACAACCATAAAACTGAAAAAAAAAAAAAAAAAATTAGATTCGATTTGAAGTAATATATATATAAAAGTATTATAATGATTAATAATGAAATATTTTGCCTGGTTATGTCAAGTCAAATGTCAAAAAGCCTGAGGAACACAACTGCTGTCAAAAGGCAAGAGTCAGACTGCCATCGGTGTTAATTGCGTATGGATAACCTGTAATTCTGCAGCCATGCTGTTGTTGAGTTGTTTATAAAATGGCTCATTAAGGGAGCTAACAGGCTAACTAGCGTAGCGTGCTAACAGCTCAACCCTGTCCAGGCAGGGGAAAAGCCTCACTTCGCCGCGTTGGTTCATTATCTCAGCCCACGTACAGCACAACCACAAGCTGCCTCAGCTTGCTTGAACAGATACTTACAGCTTGTTGGGCTTACCCCACTTCACCTCAGATACATCACACACACACACACACACACACACACACACACACACACACACACACACACACACACAGGCATACGCAAACACAAAGCATCTCTGTGCTCTTATCATATCACTTGCTAATAGGTGTTTTCTTCCAGTGGCGGTAACAAGCTTTGCAGGCTTTGCTGATAGGCAGCAAGAAGGGTGCCTGATTCATTTTTTTTTTTGACATCTTAAACACTAAAATAAAACATGCACTCAATTTCTCAATCACAATGTATGTGCAAGTGAAAACAGCTTTAGACCTATGACGTGGCAGCTGGTTGTTCAAAGCAGGGAGGATTTTTCACATCAACAGGCCGCTATATTTTGAAGTCTTCTTATACTATCTTTATTTACATTCATGTCATCTTAGACATTTTTGGACGGGCTAATGTGCTGATTTATAGGGTTGTAACCAAATGTATGTATGTATAGAATTAGTGAAAAATGCCCACAACAATTTCCCTGAGCCTGAGCCAATGTCTTCAGTGTCCAAAAACAGCAGTCAAACACCAAAATATACTGAATTTACAATGATTTAAAAAAAGAGAAAAGTAGCAAATCTTCACATTTGAGGCGCTGTAACAAACATATTTTTTGCCATTTTTGTTTCGTAAATGACATAAACACATAACCAGCTATCAGAATTGCTGTTGATCTGCTTGATTTCTCAGCTAATCATTTCAGCACCACTAATCTGCACCCAAAGAGACCCTCTTCTTCAGGCTAATGTTTGTTTCTGGACGTGGCCCCCTCCCCTCCTCTATGACAGGGGCAGCGCCGGCCTGCTGTAAAACACTTTGCCGTTGCTGCCACCTTGTTCTCGTGTCTGGAAACATTGTTCGTCTGCTGGCTCAGATGGTGCCTCCTGTCTCCAAGATGAGACCACCCCTCCTTTCCCTCCCTGTCAGCCCTTGAGTCTCTCCCCCTCCTCCAATGGTTGGGCCCAATGGAGGGGGGGTGGGGAGGGGGGCTGAATTTAATAAAGGCTCCCTCAGCCACATGCTAAAAAGGTATGCAAATGTGCAGGTCCTTCTGTTTTCTGATGTCCCCCTCCCCATCCAACTGACTGCTCTTCTCTCCAAGCCAAAGCCAAACACAGAGAGAGGGTGTGTGTGAGAGAGAGTTTGGGTGTTTGTTTTTCAGAGCAATGGATTATTTTGTTAGGACCGCTCTTGGGTATTTGATCTGAAAAGCTATTACGATGATTGCGATTAGAATTAATTACATTATGAGCTACAGGAACTGTGAAAGAGGTACTTGACGTGCTTCCTTGTGGAGAGAGGAATCATAAACATACACACACCCAATAATTCCTTGAGTGCGACAAGATGAAATTAATAGTGCCACAAAATTGGTAACCTCGAGGCCATCGCTAATAAATAAAATAATAAAAATTAAACACCCTTACATATATGTGCAGTAAAAACCAAAACAATATTGACTCCTCCAGTCGGCTGCAGCAGCTCCTCCTCCTCCCCAGATATCAGTGATCCCTATCTAATACAAAGGGCCCAGCCTTTGCATGGCTACCACGATGACCCGTGTTCATGAGGAGGTGAAAGCTGATCATTTTGTTCCGATGTAGTGAGCCGTGACAGGCAGCAGTGCGGGAAGGAGGGCGGGAGGAGGAGGTGGGGAAGGAGGGGAGGAGAGGAAGGCCTCAGAGGGACCCACCAGGAGTAGCAGAGAGCCAGGCCAGACTGAGGGGACCAGCCTTTCCTGCTGCTTCCTTCCCGTGCTCTTGGCCAGCTGAGCAATCAGGTCACCTCTCTTTCCCGTGTCGCTTCTGGTCAATTGTTCTCCTCCCTCTCTCTCCCTCTTTCCCTCTTTCTCTCCCTCCTCTCCTCCCAGTGCCACAGCCTGCAGCTGTTGCGGCTGATGTCATTTTTTGATAGGTTTTTGTCTGTGCCAGCTTGTTGGTTTCTGCCTCTCTGCCTAAACAAATGCAAACATGGCGAGGGCTCATTTAAACAGGCGCACGCTGAGGATCTTCCATGTGGGACACACGGAGGGGAGGAGGAGCGATTGCAACGCCGCTCTCATGCAAACCCGTGATGATATGCAAACTCAGATTTGCTCTTTCGAGTTCTTCCTGGTGTCATTATGAAAAGACGCTACAACAACACGAGAACACACGAGGGAATGCAGCCACTTTAACAATAAAAGATCTCCATTCATGCTAGCACGCTCCCAATGTTTGTTCTTGACCCACACCAGCCAAGACTGAGGAAGAGAACAGGAAGTACACAAACATGCCTTTTTGACCTCCCACAACCACCATTCACAGAGCACGACGAGTCCTTCAAGCTGAATATCAGCTCATACTGTAAACAGAGCTGAATCTATATCCAGCTACATTTACAAAACAATATCAAGGCTTCTTCCTGAGGGCGTTTCAGGAAAATCCACTCCTAATACAGCGCTCGCTTCAAGCTATAGAGAGAGGCAGAGAGAGGGAGTTGTGATGATGCTAGCTGACAGTTAATTCCCAGCTTTGAGTGCAAGATTTACTCCAACATGGTCATGAGGAAAACTCCCTTTTTACACGTGTTCCAGGAGAGTTTGGAAAGAGACAGATTAGATCAAGTCTTGGCTTGTTCAAAGACCACGAATATTTACATTATTGGCTCAAATGGCATCCGAATGAGCACATCAAACCCCCATCAAGGACAGAACAGGGCATGCCTGCAGATTTGGCACATTCTCATCCCTATAAAGAGAGATGAACACGATATTCAGAGTCTTTTTTCCCCAGTGGTAATGTATCCTAAAATGAGCAATCTCACAAGATTGAACAGATTCGAGACGCAGCAATCTGTTGAAACTGAGAAAAAGATAAATAAAGTCTGTATGTATGCGCAGCACTGAGACACAACTGTTGTCCTGACCTTGAAATAACTGCCACTTATGAAAAGCTGTTTTGGTATGAGAGACACCGATTATAGCTCATTTCTAGGCCAGCACATAATCAGTGTCCAAGTTCCAAATCAATGACCTACTTCCAAGCACACACACATATATCCACTGCACATACGCTGCGAGGCAAACTCTCTTTTAACAGCTTAATGTGGAGGAATACGGAAATCAAATCGAGCCGGCGCTTTGTTTTGATCTGAAAATGTACCCGAGTGTAGATATTTAGAAACACAAATGAGGGCAGGGTGATTTCATAACAGCAGGCAGAGGCAGCGGAGGCCCTCCGCAGAGCCGCTTGTGTTATTTTGACACTGGCTGGCAGTGAGGGGGGCAGCGGGGTCACGAGCGTCAGTGCTTTACTAGTGAGAGTAGATCAGATCTGACCTGGATAAAGTGGAGAAACAGTCAGCGCTGACTTCCACAGCCTCCCGCACAGTGAGGAAATGTGAGCGGCGGCTTGGTCGGTGAGGTCAGGACTGCACAGAGCGCAGCCCCGGCATGCCAGTTCTTAACGCAGGGTGGGCTATTTACAGAACCTACAACCCCCCAACCCCGCCGCCTCTCCTGCTCTCCCCAACTTGCCTCTACATCCCCCTCCAGCAGATCCACCACCACACAGCTCCATGCAGACAGACTTTTCAGAGCATATAACCAGGAAATACTTAGCTCCCCCAACACAACCTTCTGAGTTTATTGTCTAAATGAGATGTTATTTGACCCGCGGGTATAAACATTCAAGATGAGACAGAGAGGCTAAATGCGCTGTCCATACATACACATGCTGCTGTCATGTGGAACTGCCCAGACAGGCTGCGGGCTGATGACAAAGACAGACCGGCAGACATGATTTAATGAACGGAGGACACTAGAGTTCATGCGCATTCATTTCCTCATGTGTGGCTCCCTTATCTTAAAGTGTCAGATCCCCCAAATTACAAAAATATCATGTTTTCTCACTTAAAGGATATGTTTACATTTTACACTACCCACATGTCTGTATGTACACTAAAGGAGTTATTAGTTGCTGTAGTTGCTTCTTCTGTTCATACTGTCTGTGGAAGAGAGCGTATCTCCAGTGGAAGTGATAGGACATAAATCCACAGTCCTCTTTTCCTGCAAGATTGCATTCAAAAGTTCAGCTGGAGTGAATATGAGGCTTGGACAAATCAAGTGAGTATTTTCCGAGCTTTCAGTCTCTTCAGTTGAATACTACCCTTTCGTTTCCCCCAAGACGGCATCTCCTAGCTGAGCTGCAGCAGAGGAAATTTTGTACTAAAAAAGACTTTGGCACTGGAAGATGTCCATTTGATTTGTCCAACTCACACTGTTGAGGCCTCATACTAACTTAAAAGAGCACTCCACCAATTTAACATCGCACTCCTGTAACACTGTCAGACCCATGATGGACAGTGGGAAATAAAAAGGATCAAAATTGATGCAGCAGAACTGGAGAAATCGTCTTTTTTATTCCATGCATTCCTCTTCCTTGTCGAAACCTGGCGCCCACATCATCCACAATGCAGCACGTGGACAGTCACGGTTTTATTAGCTCGGGTTTGGATGCATTCATCTTGGAAATTTCTGCTGCCACAAACCTAACAATGAGCAACCTTGACATTGTTTCTGGAAAGATATCGTGCTGTTGAATCTTTCTTATTTAATGTTTCAAATAACTCCATTCACCTCCTTTTTTTTTGTCCTGTGGGCATATACCTTAAAACCTGGGAGAATAAAATCTGCACAGCTACTAGAGTTAAGTGTGAAAGTGGGTGCATAAACAATTCCATGTCATTTTAATGTTGTGTGTCAGTTTTCATAAAAGACAGGACGGACATTAGATGAATTCTGCGAGCTGAATAAAAACATCCACATAATTGCAGGTATGTGGTGTGTACCTTGGCCTGCTGAACCATCAAGAAGAAGCCTGGGGCTGTTACATATTTTGACGCACTCCTCCATCTCTGTGTGTGGCGTTTGAGCCTGCTGTTTCTCTGGGGAGCATTGATCCAGCATAATGACTTTTGTTGAAAAAGCTCTTTCCACAATGGACAGCCTTGTCTTGTGCCATACTTGTTATCAGGTTTATACAACACAGGAGCAGAATATGAACATGCCAGCGACTGGAGTAATCCTTCCCCACTTCTCCTCCTGCAAGGTAAATCAGGTTTTGTCACTGAATCAGGGCAAAAACCCATTAAACTGAAATGATATATAAACAAATCAATTTTTTATGTTCATGCATGGTTTGACAAAACTATTCCTCCAGCCCAGAGAAACAGGCACGAAATTACTTTGGCTGAGTGTGGCCGTTAATACGCCGAATTAGTGGAACCGTTTGGGAAAGTGATGGAGAAATCTTTTTTTCTTATTTTAGTCAATGAAAAGGCAGACAGACTAAGCCGTTCAACCGTGCGTTATCACTCAAGACTAAATGAATGACTTCCTTTCTCTGTGCTGCGCAGGTCTCCAGCAAGGTTAAACGGGCATATCCTGCTGACCCCGCTCACCAGTTCAACCATAAACACGACCTGGGTTGGTTCCTGCACTGCAGCAGGGCAGAGTGCACAACCCAGGGAGTGAAAGTTTGAGCTGGAAGTAAAGGAAAACAAGTGATACTGAGGCTGTGCTTTCCAGTGTTTGGTGCGATTTGTTAGAAAAAAAAGAAGGGAGCTAAGGTGAAGACAGCAATTTAAAAATGATTTGGAAATGACAAAAAAAGCAAAGGGGCACTCGAGTAGAGAAATCATCTAGAAACATGACAGCAGCATTCAGAGCCACTGTCCTGCCCAGGGCATTGTGGTCTGACAAAGACCTCAAAGCTGTGTTTCTGGTGAAAAAGCAGAACAAATGGGGATTACAATATTTGAGGAAATAGAGCCTTTCAGTTGACCTACATCCCCCACAGAGACTCCAAATTATAATCCCAGCATACATGCTCAGCTATTGAATTTTTAGATTGTGCATCAACACCATGAAATTGTGTTAGATGGCAGCTAAATGGGTAAAAAAGGAGATTAGCGGCAAGAGATACTGACAGCACGTAACGCATCTGGAGGTTGAAATGTGGGCTCGTGATATCAGTTTGTTTAATTTAATTCCAACTTGACAGTTTGAGACGCAAACATTTGTCTTTACAGTTCGTATATTGACTCCCTCTCTGGACTACAGCGCGGAGCTAAAACACATAGACCAATCCACTTAAAGCCGCAAGCTTAAAAAACAAAAGCCACAGACACATTAAATCATTCTTTACCGTTTAGCAGCAGCCTCCAAGGTTTTGATTAGAGTATTCATTGAACCCTGCACTTTAACACTCCAAATCAATTAGATGGACCAGTGCGAGCGCACACACACACACACACACACTCACACTCACACTCACACACACACACACACACACACACATTTCAACTGGTTAAATCGAATAATGATTTAATGCATGGCCATCCTCTGGCGAAGTCCAGCACAATAATCATACTCACACACAAACAGCATCCATTAATGGCTTTAGTGATGCTGGTGCAATAGCTAAAAATATGCTTTTTAGCAAGCTAAATGCATAAGAAGTGGATTAAGCTGTGTTCTATTAATGTATAGTTGAAGCTTTCTCTGCTGGGTGTACAGTTTGGAGCTTTGATCCACCTTTATTTATTGTAAAGATATTTCTTGAGGAGTATGAGAAGATTAAAAAAAAAGGAGAAGTACAAAACAAAGTCACACTTCCTTCTGTTTTTCTATTCTATTCTGAGGCAGGAGTAAATACAAGCTAGAGGCAGATTCACAGTTATTCCACTAACGGCAACATAACAACCAAATGCTGGAAAAAAGACAGATAGGCAAGCGCAACAATGGAACTATTAACTTATGAATGATTACAGATTTGACCTTGCAAACTACTTCTTGCATTTTACACAATATTTACAGTTTTTTTTATACATTTTATTTAACCCTTACTTAATCAGGGAAGCCTTTTGGCCAAGACAGTAGCAATAACAAAGAGTTAGAGACTAGCAGAAGCTGTATTAACATGCCTTATCTTTCATTTCATTTTATGTCTCATGGTGACAGGTTTTACTTTGCTTCTGCCATGTAAACACTTGCTCTACTATACAAGTAAAGATCATTATCATGATCATTATATTAATATAAACTGTTTAAATAGAACCTCCTGTATGTGTGTGTGTGAGACAGAGAGAGAGGAAAGAGAGACAGGACTGCATGTATGTTTTTGAAGCCTCAGGAAATACCAAGACAGACAGGCTGACTCTCCACAGCTTCAGACCCATGTGACTTGAAACACACAGGCCAGATTGTTTGCACGTTTGCTCGGGTGTGGGGGGGTCGCGATAAGAACGATAGAAATATCAAGGCAGAACTCAACATCTGAGTCTGATCTGTCGCTGGAGGTGTGGTCCGGTTTGGCTGCTTTATCTCTTATTAAAACTTTGTTGTTTTTTTTTCGAGCAATCAGCCATCCTGCTTATTCGCATGATGACTCTTGCGATTGTGTCCCCGTAGCGATCCGGAGCAACTAGCCTCCATCGGCTTCCTGCACTCATTACATTAGCATAATGCAGATGCAACCAGAGTCAGTAACCTTGCTGTTGCTAAGCACTATTCACAGCAAATACACACGAAAGCAGTGAGAGGTGCAGTGGTTGACAGTTTTTCTCTACTAACGTACTTTCTTGCTACACGCCTCTTATATATCAATTATGGGTGGGTGATAAGACATAAAATTTGTATCGCAGTGGTTTTTTTGTTTGTTTTTTTTACAGTGATGGCATATCACAGTATGACAAAAGAAAATAAATGTGTTTACTGGCTCCACCTATTTGCGTTTTGGAAAAAGTAACCCGCCCCATAATATAGGTTAATTAGTAAGTATAATGTGATTCATTCTCAGAGTTAGACAAAGGGTAGTTTTAGGCATCTCAACAGCATTTATTAGTCAGACAACCCAAAGTACATGGTATAAGTCGTACAGCCAGTGCACCACGGGGCATGTCTATCAAGTATTTACATACAGCATCGACAGACACGTGTACCCAAACGGCACGCAGCTTTCCTCTAACAACAAAACCAGCTGAGCTTGCATTGCTGTGTGAAGTGTGGAGATAACGTTACGCCTGGCTCTGAGAGACGACACAAAAAGCAACGTGAAAAAGCAGTAACTCTGGCTATTTAATTGGCTTCAAATCAGGCATAACATTCATACCATTTCTCTTGACTGTCCCTCAATCATGAATGAATGAAACACTGCTGTGGCGTGTGGGACGACAATATGTGCTACCAGCCACATTAGCCACAGAATGTGCTAACGGCAAATTCAACAGGCTAACCAGCAAAATAAAAAGTAAAGCTAGATAAAAATGGCAAAACTTAGAGGTTTTAAGTCTGAAGTCACCATTAATTAACCATTAATAAGTTCCCAGCCTTTTTTAAATTCTCCAGCCTTTTACTTCAACCAATTCTCTCCACTCAGTAATGTACTGTGCCCGAATAAGCAGTGAAAATAATGACTAATTCATTTGTCAGCTGAAGGATCATTGTGTTGAAGTTGTCATCCATGATCAAGAGAACGCCGAGTCAAAAAATTCCCCTTTTCCTAAGTAACACGAAAACATTTTCAATCCATTGAAGTGCTGTCCTGCCTCGAAAAGGTCAGTGGGAACCAGACTACTGATCATTATAGAACTCGGCCTTTTCCTCGAGCTGTAGAAGCTAAACAGCGGTGGCAGAGATGTAAATATTGTGAGGAAAGGCTCTAATCTCTTACCTCTTCATTTCCTCGTATACTAAATATTTAAGCAAATCTCATTACCATAGGTTCACGCGTGTCAGCGTGAGCCAGAATTTCCAGACTGCACCGAATGAGAGACGAGGCATAAAGATGTGGAACATCCTAAGTGATGAATTTCAGGGCAAAGAAATGCTCACACCCTTCGTTCCCTTTGTTTGTACCTGGCACGCAGAGAGCTGTCTGGCCGGACTTTTGTGCATTTTCTGCTTTGATAGCCTCACATCACCATTAATCTCTCACAAAGATGTCATTATAGATGTCATTAAATGTGGTGTCCAGCAAAACGTGCGAGCAGCCAGTCTGAATAATTAATTCCTCCTGTTCGTGCTGCGGGGGCTCTTCTGATCACAGCTCAACCCGGTAACACGCTCTGTTATGATTGGCCAAAGCAAGGTCAGTGTCTTCAGAGACCTCGCTCTAATATCCAGCAGCAATTAGTGGCTGCTGCGCGGATGTTGCACATGTTATTATGTGATAGGGGACTGAGAGTGACCGCAGGTAGAGATTTAATGTTGGGTTTCTGAATGCTGTCGCCAAGCATAGCGGTTCATTGAAGAGCACAAAGACAACTGGTTACTGAATGGTGCACACGTGGCTAAACAGAGAGCCACGAAATAGAAAACAGTTTCAAAGGCAAGCAGGGAAGCGCAAAAAACTGTAATGAAAACATAAACCACTGAAAGAGCATACACTTCTATCATTATGCTGGCTTCTTACAAATATTGAAATTGCGGGATAATTTGCAATCGTCCAGAGAGAGGAGAAAATGGCTGGTAGCGCCACACACTATTAACACTGGCAGTCATTCCCATACTTTTCGAAACTATGGCACCCCGCCGCGGGAAATGTTTCTCCATGGTCAGTGAGCCTGGTAGCTTTCAGCGCTCAATCTGATCTTAATTCTGTTGCTCAGATTCGATTTGAGCCACAGACTGTGTTGGGGGCTGAGACGTGTCAGCGTTTCTTTGAGCTCTACTTACAGTGACAAATATTTCCATTGCTTGCTGCGAAAGCAGTCGCTACTTCTGACTGCTGACTACCTGGAAAACAGGAGCTGAAAAACCCGTCGCCTTACTGTGTGTTAATTGTGAGCTGTTGTGTGATTAGTGGTGGTGTAACAGAATTTATCGTATCTCTCTAGTATCTCTGTTATGACATATTTGAAAACGTGATGCTGGAAGAAGCTGGAGTCGTTTGCTGGGAAGCCAGTGAGGGATCATGAGCATATCCTAGAGGTTGAAGGAGAATGGGGTGGTTATTTGGGTGCATGTTTCATACTTCTGCAGAAACACCTCCATGTAATAGTCCACATCCTCTCCGGGAAAACAGCGTAAGAGTCAGGGATAGCAAGAAGCCCAGTGCGAGGAGGGAAGGGAGGGAAACTCACCATTCCCATGAAAGAGGGAACAATGCAGGAAAAATACACATTCATAAGAAAAGACCGCTGTCTCCATCAAAACACAGAGGCAACAAAGGAGTCAAACAGAACGTTCCAGTAAAACGTCTGAGAGATGGACACTGAACAAGCTCGGCGTGTACTCCAATGAGTCAGTCCATTGTGAGGCGCACAACACACAAGTCAAGTTCCCAGTGAATCAGAGCAGTCAGCTGCCATCCACCACCTCAAGGCACAGGGCCAGTCTAGCACAGGACCGTAGACATGTGACCAGCTGTCTCGCACAACCATCGTTACTGTACCGCGTCTCGCCAGTCAGGGGTAAGGACGGAGACACTGACAGCGAGCTCTCAGATTGGTTTCTCTCAAGGATTAACTTAAAAACACGTTGGAATAAGTTTTCTCATTTTACTCGGTTTACACAGATAATATACTGCTATGATATAGGCTTGGGGTAGCAGGTGTTTGTAAATCTATAGATGACAGGGACTGATTTACAGTCAGGAGGGTGCAGTGACATCAATACTGCAGTTTGTCTGAGGCCCAGCTGAGGACACTGAAATATCCCTCCACTTCCACCCCCCTCCCGCTGACAGCGATACGCAGAACTGCACGTGCAGCTGTCTAAATATTACTTCTCCCGTCTTCTGCTCTTCATCTCGCCATTCCTCTGCTCCTCCTCTCGCTTTTTTCTGTCCCCGCGCGAGCAGGATGAGTTTAGGAGGGACAACTGTTCCACCGGCACAGCTGGGGACGTCCACATTTGGTGCTCCGTTGTCATGTCAACAGTCCGAGGCAGAGGGGCCGAGGGCTGGGAATAACTCACCTTCTGCTGTCCGGCTTTCAGCTCTAACCAGCCGCGCACCTGTGGTACCAATTATCTTGTAGCCAACCACAATTAGATTATTCCAGATGTAAATAATATTTTCCACAGGGCACTGCAGCAGGCAGCACCTTTTGTGTGAGTACAAATCACTAAATCACTGTATGCAATTAGGCTTTTAACGCAATTCATATAAGAAGCCAGACTAAAGCTAATCTCATAAAAGGACAAACAGAGCCATTAAAAGTCTTCTGCTCTTTACTTCATTACTGGCTCAGCTTGCTCTCCTTATGCAAAGAGTCCCCAGGTGCATGAATGTTTCATGGCCACCCTGCTGCCTGCTTCCCTCTGCTCAGACTCAGCCTTTCTCCCTCCTCCCCGAGGAAACTCGAACTCCGCTGTCAATTGCACTCACTTACACTCTGCTACCGTCATCATCAGCCATTAGTGGGGGGGTGGGGTGGGAGGGGGGGCACATAAGACAGCTGTTTTGCCTTGATGACTCAATCATCCCCTTCAGTGGGATTAGCATCAGTATCATCATCCTCATCATCGCCTTTGATCCCAAAAATTACCAAACAAGTCTGAAATTGATGACTATCAGCCCGTCTGCCATGAATTCCTGAGCTTTTGAAAAGATCTGACTTCATTGTATGTCAATCGTGCTACAGAGCTTGAAGAGATAAACTGGTAATATACACCATATTTCATATCAAAGCCTTTGAAAGAACCAGAAAAACAAATTCTTAATTTCGCTTTTTTTGACGTGACAAAGTGCTGTATATCTGTAAATACTCAAATATCTGTTTTTCTCGATTCTCCACGGCTAAAGAAAATCTAAGAGCCGTGGATCAGTAAAAGTACTCAATTATATGAATGTGAAAGTGAATGTTTGACGTGCAAAATTCTCCCCAAGTTTGCAAGTATTTGTTGCTAACTTTAAAGGAACAGTCTGACATTTTGGGAAATACTCTTTGTCTGTTTTCCCTCCAAGAGTAAGATGAGACGATCAACATCACTCTTATATCAGTTCAGTCTGATGCTGGAGCCAGGAGGAAATTAGCTTAGCTTAGCAGTGAGACTGGAAACAGCACAGGTGGTGTAACACCACCTCTGGAGAGACTACTTGCTTCCACCTGCTTCTGGTCATTATGCTAAACTAAGCTAATTGCCTCCTGGTTAATCAATGCAGAGACATAACAGCGGTGTCAATCTTCTCATCTAACCCTCAGAAAACACAGCATTCTTTTAAACCTTTGTTTCGGCCACATCTGGGCTACAGAATTATCAGGTTTTAGGTCTGATATAGTGAACTGTTTCTTCCTTTCACATCCAGCAGTTGCAAACAGCATCATCATTCCTTTGTAGTCGCGTTTGTGTCCACCTGATGAATGACTATGACTGAATATTCATGCTCTTTTAGCTCTGTTTTTGGTCTCCACCTGCTGAAAACAGCTGCCTCCTCTCATCAGAAATCTAAACAATTGGCTGAAACTTATTATAAAGCTTCATAAAGCTGAGCATAATGTAGTGGAGAATCAACAATATCTGAAATATAGTGGGGAAGAAGCATGATGTAACTAAAGAAGACACATAAACTTGATGAACTTCAGCTATAGCAACTAGGATCAGGGCTTACATTTGTCCTCATGCTGTAAATACATCTTCAAACTGGGCCACTTGACAGTCAGATCAGCTGATGGGCTAATTCAAGGCCCTGCAGCGCTGCCACCATCATCATTTCATTAGCTTTAAAGAGACATATTACAAATAGAACATTCAGCAGAAGCTGTGTGGAGTCAAGTCAAGCTTGTTCGGTTATATTCTACAATAAGACTGGTGTATTCTACCAACCTAATGAGACCACAGTAACAGTGTTCACTGACAAAGACAAATGCAATAATATGGCAGCATTCGGCAGAAGAAAGGCTCGTTAATGCGGTCGTATTTCACGAATCAGCATCAAGGTAGACCATTCACAAGCCAACAGCATCTCAATGCCAAGCGTTCTTAAAACATATTACGCCATGCCATTAATTAATTTGTTGGCTTGTCAAGCGAAGCTTATTCAGGCTATTCATCATGAGCAGGAAATTGACAAGTTATCCGTGGAAGGCATGTCAAAGGGATATCAGGTTTAATTTTGCATCAAAGGAAGCAGCAAGCGCTACACCATTTGTTCAATACTTGGCGTTTTCTTTGCGGCGCCTTCGTTTGAGAAGAGCCAGGCAGATAGCTCACACAAAGACACACGAGATGTAAAGGAGGCTGGGAGATTCAACAGGGTCACGGAACAGTGGGGAGGTTCATCTCGGAGCCAAGTGTTGCTTAATGGCTTCCTCCTGCTGTATGTCAACTCAGACCATCTGAGCGGGCTGCGGAGAACATCTGTCCTGAACACACGCGCTTTGTACCGCCGCAGTCACCCTGTCAATCAAACATGTTCTGGCATGTCACCGACGATCACCAGCGGTTGCGATCGCCTCTGAAGACGTGTGCCCACGCTGGTATGGGGTGCGCGTACAGGCATGAGCGCGTCCACATTTGTATGTGTCTATGGGAAAGCAGGGTTGACACCATGTCTATTTTTAGTCTAGTACACTGAGTTCTGCCTGTGTTGTGCTGCTCTGTTCCTCGAACAGCCGGCCGGGTCATCATCAGCAGCAGAGCACCGGGATAGCTCCAGGTCTGCTCCCTGACCCCGGCCCTCCGGCTCCTACATCAGTGGGAGAGACTTACAAGATTCCTGTGCAGCTTTTAGGGGAGGCTATCTGCAAAAAAAGAGGCACTTTCATGACGGATGCCATGTTCATCCACCTCTTTCTCTCTCCGGTGACTAATGGGCTAATAATTCAGCTGTCACCCTGGAACGTTATCTTGCACTTTTTCAGGAGAAGGATACCATCCTGGAACATCTCCGCCGCAGTCTCAGCCTTGAACAAGATATGCACTAGATTCCCAAAGTTGCTTTTTAGCTAAAGGTATTGTGAAGAGAACAAGATGGGATCAGGTGGAAAATCCACATGAGCATTAAGTACAGAGGAAAACCCAGCTAGATTAGATAATACATGGATGGTTGTGACAAGGCAAACCGGCTCATCTGCTACACATCAATGCTGAGACTTTGAGTTAATAGTCTGCACCATCTCAGTCATGATGACACAAAAGCTTCAAGGACAAAATCCTTGGATAACTGTTCACTATTATCAATATGAGTGTGTCAATTCATCTCACAGGGTTTTCACTGTGGCAAAGTGCTTTGTATTTCTATCTATTTTGTTGTAGCCACTTTTACACAAATTGTGGGATTATTATCTATTTAAGTGAGTTCCTGAATTTGCCAGGATGTTTTTGGACACTCCAGCTGCTGGTAAAAAGTGCAGTGAAAACCCATACAGAACCTGCAACGTGCCTTGCGGCTGCGCTGCACTTCACTTCACTTACTGAAACTAGTGTTTGTGTAGAAACAGAGGACCTTTCTTCTAGATGACGGAGCAAGTAAAACAGTTTTGCACTGCACTGTTGGTACTGATGGTTTATGTGATGACAAAAACACCTTCAATCACTCTCCATGGTAACTGAAAGCATCTTGATATCCTGGCCTGTCATTGATAGGAATAAAATGCACAGTCTGAGAAGAAAATGGCCCAGAAATGTAAGGCAATACCCTCCCAATGGCGGATTCATTTTTATTAAGTCATGACGACATTAGCACGGTACGGAGTGCAAACAATGACAAAATAATGCCATAAAAATGGCACACGGCAGGAATGAAGCCTGTATTCCACAAATTAATGGATGGCATCCTTAAAGAAAGCATCTAGTTTACATACAACTTCTGACTTATGTGGTTGCAACAGCAAAATAAACATAACCGGATGGGTTTAACAGCACTTTGGCAAACACTTTTCTGGTTTAAACTATGTCATTTTTACATTTGAAAGAATCATAGTCGTGCACTAGACTATTATCATTACAAAGATTACAGATCTACTTTTTCCGTCCCAGCCGCTTTTATCTTCCGCTAACTTTGAGCAATCTGTTGTTTATAACCCTGAAGTTACAGATAGCCTGTCTGTAATTTCTGTTTTCATGCAGTAAATACTTCACAAATGCCATCCTGTCTGTTCTGTTGGCACAACAAGTTCACCGAAATAGTTCCCGACAACTTTTTGATGTAGCGGCAAAGTTAACTCACGAAACTGATCTTTCGACCTCTCTTCAACAGCTTATTCACGCATTTCACGCACAATGTCAGAGTTCATTCTACGTTCCATTTTGTTTGTGGTGTCTTTCCCCTTAGAGCACCAGCTTCAGGAAACATCTCTGCGCAGCCATCACGGTTATCAGTTTAACAGCTTGTCATTCAGACCTCCGGGTGTTCAGGTTGAATGTTAAGCTCTCACTGCTCTGCCGTGTGCTTGTTTAATCAAGTACTTCTACTTGACTGGTCAGTGGAACAAGGGAGTTGTGATCGTGCCTGGGTGTGAAGCTGCTGCAAAGCATTAATTTGGCTCAGGTCTATTTAATCAAAATAGCTCCCTGTTATTATATTCAACAGCAATCTCTTAAGAATAAGAGTTCACTCTAACAAGTGATAATAATCCTTCTAATAGGCTTAAATATTTTTTTAAACTTGAAGTGGGAGGCTCTGTGGTCTTTGTTTGCAGGGGAGGTGGACATGTGTGCAGAGGCAGGGGCTCCGGGGCCAGGCCCTCTATCCTTCCTGTTCAGTTACCAGAGGCCTCACACTTATCAGTTCCAGATCTCACAAGAACAGAGAGAAAGACAGGCCACTGACAGGAAGGGGATTTTTTTTCTCCTCCCCTTTTTTCCTTTAGCGAGGTTAACAGAATGTCTGCACCCCTCACATTTCACAGAGGAAAGCAGTTATTCATTAGGGCTTAACAGAGACCAACCTGGCAACCTTCAGACATCAACCGGCTGATATGAAACTGGGAGCCAAAACTGCTTAGTGTTATAAGTACTAGTCAATTACTTGATTGACAGAAAACACAAAAGATTTCAATCATTGTTTGAGTCATTTATCCAGCAAAAAATTGTCAGGCTTTCATTGGTTCCAGGTTCCAGTTTCTTTCTATTTCATATCATTGGAAACTCAATACCTTTTGGTTTCGGAGTGCTGCTCAGACAAAACAAGCAATCTGAAGATGTCACATTGTGCTCAAGAAACCTGTGATGGCCATTGTTTTACAGTTTTCTAACAAAAACATTAACGACAGCGAATAAAAACACACGTTCCATTGCTGGAGATTGTGTTTGGCCATGAACCTCACAGATCACACCTCTCTATTTGCGACTGTTGAATGCAGCCTTTCCATCAAACCCAGCCAGATTTTCCCTCCACAGAGGCAGCCTTTAGATCGACAGCGAGAGTGAAAAAATCTGTCAGCGAGGGTGAGACAGAGAGAGAGAGAGCCGACTGTGAAGCACTCATGTCATGGCCCCTGTTCATGTCATATCCCCCCCTTGTTTCACTTGCTCTCACTGTCTACCTCGCCTGACATTTCCACAATAATCACTTTGGTTTATCCCACTCAGCTGTGTGGCGGGCAGATGTTTGTCAGGGCACCGTATTTCTCTGCATTCACACTGCTCTAATCAAGATTAACCACTCTTATCATTCTGTGTGTGTGTGTGTGTGCTGGATGTCCCAATTCCTAATCCATAAAGCCATGGCTGTATTGTATAATACAGTGGACGAACCAATTACATTCCCTTTCAACAACATAATTCTCCCTTTTAGTGGAACATACACAGAGCTACATTTTGCATAAGGATGAACTGGTGGCTTGCTGGTGAAGTGGATCGTTATGACCTTCTGTGTGTGTGTACACATTCACCAGACTTCATAAGGACCTGGATGTTGCAAAAAACATAAATGGACACAACATCTCAGCACTTTGTTATTCAAAGCCCCCCCTCCCCCGACCATGTTGCATTTCTCCTAATGAAATCAACATGCTCTGCGAGGTGAGCTGACGGGGGCCACACACGAACCGCTGCCATCGAATGTTTACCAGAGACACTCGAGCACAGCGGACGATGGAGCATGTCCGAGCAAACAAAGTTGTAGTCTTTAAATCACTGTAGTGACAGGGGGGGGCAGATATCTGTTTCCAGTAACAAGCTTTGTTTTCATTCCAGTTGTGACATGACATCTTTTCCCAGAGATATTTCAGGCAAATCAGCATCTCGGGCAACTAAAAAGGTCCTTACAGAGGCCGGAAAGCTTCAGGGATTAAAAAAAAACTATGAATGTACACACTGATAGCTATTTTTTGCTCTCAAATTATTCAGTTCTTGCACACAAATGAGTAATTCCTGCTCTCAAATTTATAGATCATAAACTTAATTCATTATGTCACCTGTGCTTTCTCATGTGCTAGAGGTGACTACTCTCCAGGCTAGTTGGTGAACTACTGTCGATGGTTAATGTGGGTTATGCTGGCGCTAATCAGCAAAATTAGCTCTAAAAGCTTGTTTTCATTTTCTCTCTACTGTCCCTTTTCCTCCCCCAGAGCATTTTGTTCTCAGGGGTGTATCTCAAAAAAAGAATTATTGATGCTCTCTGTGCTAGCTACCTTGCTAACTATTGGTAAGCAAACTCATTGGCTTGGTTAATAATGTAAGAATAGGCTTTTTCACAATGGCTTCCTTCATTTTGGACTCTCCTGCTTCGTTCCTGTTGGTCAACGGTGCAAATTCATTATATTTGCACCAGCCACAACAACCTCCACCTTCAGTGTCTACCTACAGTAACACCAGTTTCAGAACAGAAATTTCCAATTTGTGCATACAACTTAATAGAAAATGTAGCCCTGATGCTTGCTGGGCTCTGCAGGACCCGCCACATGTGTATAAGAAAAAACAACAACATAAAAACTCACCTGCGTTGACTTCAATCCTTGATTCTTCTCCTCGAAGGACCCCCCCACCCATTCACACACCAGGAGGAGAAACACTTCAGCGCCTCACGTCTTCTGCCCCTGAGAGAAACCGGGGACAAAAACAGAAAATACATCAATCACCGCTGCTTTATCCACCAATCTCCAAACACTGAATTATTACATTTGCATTTTTTTTTTTTTTTGCTTGAAAATCAAGCCCACGGGCTCTGAGTGGCTTCCATCTGCGCCTTGCTTAACGTGCTGCATGTCTTCCCTGCACGGATAAGCTCCTTCACGCTCTCCTGCACATGAAGGACGAATCAAAAGAGCAACCGATACTTCACATGATCAGTGCGGTATCATAAACATCCAGCACAGAGTAGGTTCACTGCCGTGGCACACTCACAATTCACTCCCGATTGACAGATAAGCCTATTAAGAGAGGCCTTCACTGTCGTTTTGCACTTAGCCTGGGCTGGCAGGGCTGGTGCAGTGACATTCAGAGCCTTGAAAATGACCGCATTAGTTATTGGAGTTAAGAAAAACATTAAATATTAGCCAGTAAAGGTCTTAACACAACAACCCTGAATATAATACAGCATTAAAAAGTGACCAAATTTTAAATAAAGACAACCATATTTATCTCACCCAGTTAATAATCATCTCTTATCTATGTTCATCCAAGCAACTAAGTACAGAGACTTCATTTTCCTTCGTGAATCAATCATAGTTCATTGTAGTTATTAGCATAAAATACATAGGCTGGAGTCTATGATATGCTATCGTTCCATAAATCACACTTCCCTCTGATGGCATCTGACAGGAAAAGCACTTGTATATTTACATTTTCAAGAATTCAACACTCAGATGAGTGGCTGCGGATTATCTGAGCGCTGAAACTTTATTGTGTAGTTCCACAAGACCTTAAATGTGAAGAAAAATGTCAAATGTGGATCAGGTGTTCATGAGAGGGTGAGTACAATGTCCTAAAAGTCCTAAACCCTGCATGAAGGGTTTCAGTTAAGGTGGCACATAAAGATAGTCAGCTTTTAAGGCAGCACGACTCTCAGCAGGTGAAACAAACTTGTTGCCCTTTCTGTGGGTTTTTGTTTTGTACTCAGTTTTTCTTTAAACTCCCTCCTTTGTTCAAAGAGGGCGCTATCGAGCTTTTTTTTTCCACTCCCAAAATGTTGCACACAAATTTCAAGGAGCTAATTGAGATGGTAGAAGGACATAATAAAAACAAAAATGTCTTATATATATGTGGAGTGTATAAGTATGTGACAAATGGCATTTTTTCTCCCACCCTTCTGCTCCTTTATCCTCTCCACCTTAAAGTCTTTCGCTGAATCCTGTTAAGAGTATCATTTTCATCAAGCGTCTGCATAGTGACACAGCATGCTAGGCTTTTCTATCCCCAGCCAGAACTCCTCTGGCCCCTCCTGAGCTCATGCTTTGGTTGACAGGACAAGGCTAATGCTCCAAATATAAAAACTGTCGAACCACAAGGTGTATTTTCACATTCAGCGGGAGAAGGCGGTCCCTTGTGCTCTTGCACTTTTTTTTTAATCCTTCTTTCTTTCTTTTTTTTAATCATTGGAAGATTTTTCAGGCAGCATTTCTCCCCTGTTGGAAGTACCGCTCTCTGAAAAGAGAAAGTGGAGGAGCGCTGGGGGCTCAATGGGTCGGGAGAGGAGGAGGGGTTGACGCTGGGTGCCTCCTTTTTAAAGCCAGATTCTCCCCAGATACCTCTGTGCTATTCATCAACAGCTTTTCCAGGGCTGTGAAAAATCAATGTGCTCTGCACTGCAAACAGTTCATAATGACGGGGGATGGAGGAAAAAAAGCTCAACTGCAACAGAATTGATTTGTTTAAGTACAATAACACGGCTCTGCAGCGCGGCGAGGAGGAGGCTCGAGCGCCCAGACAAAGACTGACTGGCACTATGAAACCACAAGCAGTAATTGACAAACTGCTGGCAAAGTGCAAATCTGAAATACAGAGGCCTGTTATCTAATTAAAGTAGTTTTTCTCTGAATTACCACCTGACAGAGGAAAATACACTTTGAGTCTCCAGTGACTGCATATCTTCTCTCAGACAGAGTAAAGCCAAAATAAAGGCTTTTAAAAGCCATAAAATTAAACATGATTTGAAAAAACACTAAAAAAAGACAGAATTTTAAAAAGGGATCTGTGTTCTTTTCTTTAAGTTTATTACCTTGCGAGGCAGCTGGATTCTCAAGAACACAAGATCACGAGAATCCATCTTGCTAAGGCCTCAATTACAATCCTTCTGACCAATCAGCATCCAAAGAGGAAGTACCGCCAGCTTCGGGCGGGCATGGTTTCGGCGCGACTGTTCATTCGAGAACAACAATGGCGGCTCCTGAAGAGGTGAGCACAGACGCTGCCATAACAGCAACCAATCAGACCTGGAGAGCATTTCTTCATTGAAAGAAAACCAAACAACGGCACTGAAGGATTGTCTTGATGGGAAAAGATATTTTGCTCTCCTACTATGCCAAATGGTTCATTGATTTGATTGGTTGAAGTTTGCCTGTAAAAGATGGTGATTGAGAAATGGTTCAACCAATCACCTATCAATATTTTTAAGTTCCTCCCCTTTTCCAAACAGTTTCCATGAACAACTTCCCAGATGGTCTGGAGTGTAAAGTTAGTCATGCAGACTAATTCAATTAATATGTCAATTATCTTTTGATTAAAATGTGCAAACACTTTGAGAAAATTTCCCTCGTAAGTTCCCAAAACTCAAATTAACACCTTCAAATTGCCTTCAGTTGACTTCAACGATTGATTAATGACCACAATTGATACATTTTTCTGTAAATTGATTAATCAATAAAATGACACGCACATAAAAAATCGAGTCCCCACACACACACACACACACACACACACACACTTGTACTTTTGGCAGGGAGTCACTACTTCCCAAGCCAATTCAAAGCACATGCAGGGTTTGAAGGGTTTAAAGCCAAGTCATGCAAATGTTTAAAAGATGACACTAAAAAAAATGTAAAAAAAAAAAAAAAAAAAAAAAGCTTTCACAAGGTGAGATTTTGAACCTCCTGATACTGCAAAAAACAGAAGCTGGGAGCAAACTGTGTCAAGACAGGCCAGCACAATAAAACCGTTCTCCCTGCCTCCTTTAAACCGACCTCAGAGGTGCATTTATCATTGTTATTATTCCTTCAGAGAGGCCCTCCCAGGTTTAATTGGGTCCTCATGGAGTCAAAATCCCCACTGTCGCTGCCGCCGCCAGAGCTGGACAGACTCATTCCTCCCAAGTCAGCACCGGGTTTTAGTGGCTGCACGGAGAACAGTCATTCTGCAAAAAGTGGCCATGAAACCCGCTGGTGAGTCAGACGGGTGGCGGGAGCTGGACGCCACCCGCTAAGCATGGACAATGGCAAAGCAGAGGGACACCTGGGGAGAAACTCTCACCTGGCCCTGCTCTCAACGCTGTGGGAAAAGCTCTTGAGAGCCACAGGCTGTCCCGTCCACCCAGCCAGCTCTCTGGGGCTATTATTCCCAATGCGCCACATTTGCATTTTAACTGGTAAATACAGTAGGTTTTGAATGCGCACGGACACGAAACATGTGAGCAAATGGAACAGGATAAGGATTTAAGAGGTTTTAAGCTGGGTTTTTTTTTTTGGCTTCAATGGAAAAACAGGAAACAATGAGCTAAGGTGATAAAACAGCTCACAAACCGGAGCTGTGATGGTATGGATTTTTTCTGACCGTGTTGAACAAACAACGTATCCCCACAGTTTGGCAGTTTACCACTATAAGTGTTAGTGTTCGCTGTGTAGTGTTCCTACAAGCACTTGCAATTACAACTGAACTCCAACTGTTTAATTTACACTTCTGTTTGTCATGTCTGTGTATTACATATTCAATTTAATATCTGTAGATATCACAAGTACTCAACCCTGGGGTACAGGTATGTGTATATATATATATATATATATATATAGTATGTGCATGTGATGCCTATTTGGTTATTGTCACAGTCCTTTAGAAATGCGCAGAGCTACTTTGTGTTTAAAATGCTGTTTGTTGTGTGAAATTAATAACTTCAAATGACCTCGACCTTTTTTTAAACCACATATTCACATATAATGAGAGTCTGTTGCAATGATTCGAAGTATTAGGAAGCAGACAAAGGCAGAGAAATGTGTGAAAAGGAACGGTTTTAATCACACCACGATGTTCTCAGCAAATACCAGCTCTGAAAGGTTTGACCTCCCATTCACCTCCTTCAACACTGCCTCACTCTGCGTTGCCTTGGCACAGAAATCACGACGCCTCCTGTAGGCTGCTTCCTGTTGTTGATGCGCTCAAGACACGCAAGATCAACGGAGACGCGAACCTCTGCTTTTCAAAAGACGCCCGACGAAGACAGCTGATGTCAAAGGACGAGCTGTGGAACAGCACATGTGGTCGTTCGGCAGAGCAGCAGGTTTTCAGATGAATGCAGGGCCGTGTGCTCTCGCCTCGCAGTCGGCGTGTTTACATACACTAATGACGTGATTACAGACAAATTAATTAAGGGGGACACTCTGACTTCTGCAACCTTCATGTAACGCTCTTATTGGGTTATTTTACTAGAATTAAGGTTAAACGTCGATAACTCATCAATCATTCTGATTACATGTTTTGCAACTAAAGACTAATTTCACTATAAACAAATCTGTTGATTGCTAGTTCTATGAATCAATTTGACTATAAATATCCATGTAAAACAGGTCATAACCACGCATGTAAATACTGCCATTGGAACACCATTGAAAGAGTAGTTATATGTAACCTAGATGTGTAATAAACTTTCATTATTCAACTAAATTTTGCCTGATTTTAACCTTTTGACCTGCTAACCAGCTAATTGATGCTTACTGGGATTTAGTAGCACGGCCAAAAAGGGTGGAAGAAAATGTTTTTTTGGTGCAACAGCAAAAATTCTTTTTATGTAACTAATAGTTGCACACATTACTCAATGTAAACACAATGATTCTGGGTTTTGTGGCACTTCTAATTTCCCAAAGACACAAGTAACCCAATTATTTAAAAAAGCATGCAAATTTAGGTTAGTGGAGAAGACAGGTTATTGCAAACCAACACTTTTATTAAGTGTTATCCTAATTTTGTAATTTACTGCAGTAAGGTTATAATGCCTTTGTATTTTGTATGCACTGTACTGACACAACACATGCTGCAGGACATCACATGGAATGATCACATTAGAGTCACATGTTGTTGTTGTTGTTGTGGGGTAAAGCCATAAACATCAAGTGTATCACTGCAGTGAATGAGTGCTGTGGCCATGATTACAGGTTTTAGAGATAATGGTTTTTAGCGTGATACATTTAGAGAGCATGAGACACCAGCTCAGCTAGCTCCCCAGTCTTCACTCTCTACTGATTAACACAAACGCCGGCGCCTAGTTAACCACCGCTGCTGTAATTATGTGGAGCCTCACACTCACACATACACATAACTTATACAACGCACGCAGGCCGACACACTCAGAACAGTGCTGTCGTATACATGTTGTGTGCCACTAGATCAGCATCACAGCAACTACCAATTATGTCTCTTATTCAAGCAAATGCAGGTAATTTACTTCCTGCTGCGCATAACGTCCCAATGTGTTTGCCCTCTAGCATCAATTGTTTGTGTTGAGGATCGCCAAAACAAGCGGAGCAGTTGAATGAAGTGACGCCAAAGCGGCTCCTCTTACAAACGAGAATCATTTTAAAGGTTAATTTAAAAGGCTCGTTAAAACTCGGGTTTTCATTTTGCTTGAATGATTTCGATAAGTTACGATGACTTATGATGACAGACAATTTGGGTTCTGATTTTCAGTAAAGAGGCGCTGAACTTTATCGTCACATTGTCACGTGATAGTGGCGTGGCTAGAGACCATGAAAATATGACCAAAGTTGTATGAAACCAGAATTCCACTTTAATGTCTGTTTTTTTTTTCTTAATTCAAAGGAGTGAGTTGATGCTTAATGTGGGTCTCACATGAATTGATGGCTTCAATATTATTTCTCGTCCTCCTCCCCCTCTCCACCGTATATCTTGTTTCAAAAGCGAGAGCAACCCAAGAGGGCGCCTGTATTTTTCTTCCTTTGTTTCCAGTCTTTCCCTATCAGAGCGAGAAGGTGGTAGCAACTCCCACGAGGGAGATGGAGATAGAGGTGTAGGCTGCTGGCAGAGCGCTAAAGCAAGGAAATGCTGCACCGTCTGACCACAGACATAAAAATGATGCCCCCTACCCCCCCTGCTCCTGTCCTGCTTCATCTGCAAAGCAAATCGTGTGCCCTGCAGCCAGAGATTCCTCTTTGGTCAACTGGCCGTCCTCACAGTTTCACCGGCCCGGGAGCAGAGGAGGGTTTACTAGAGGTGAAAGACTTCATCATATAATGGAGACAAGGCAAGAGAGAGGAGATATAGAGGGGAGATCGTCCTGAGCCTGTTGCAAAGGAGAGGCGGGTGTAATGAGGCCTGATCTGTCACAAAAAAGAATCACGGACCTGTATTTGCATTTTCTCCCTCCCTTATCTTTTCTTCCCTCTTGTCATAATAAGGAAAAAGAAAAAGCAATGAGAGGAAAGAAAGGTGGGGAGCGGACATATACACAGAGGAATCCAGGGAGGGGAAAGAGAGCACATTACTACTGGGAGGGCAAAAATGATTAAAGGCTGAGATGAACACAATCTGCTGGTTCTAGAGGAAAGAGGAAGGAATTTCCAGAGCCAATAATCAAAGCATCGCAGGGAGACCTGCCTCTCCCTGCTATTCAACCATGACCAAGCCGGCACAAGCACATTTTCTACATCCGCCCTTTTACACAAGTCTATGGCCTGTGTGCTTCACGCACATGCAGTCATTAGCGGGGTCCAGGATATTGATTTTTAAAACAGCGCTACGTCCTAATTATAGGAAATACGACAGAATTTACACATTCCTCAGCATTGTGATTGTTGCGGCTAACCAGGTAAAACAGTGTTAAAATGACTTAGTTACAGAGGACTCTGGAGGTAAAAGGGAGAGGGGAAAGAGAAAGAAAAACAGCAACATCAATAATGAAGTGAAGGAGACGGGGGGAAGAAAACAAAGCCGTTCATAACAAATGAGAAAACAGGCAGAGCGTCTCATTGCGAGAGCACTAACGACAATCAATTAGCAATTGCTCATGATCTTGGGTGCGTCGGAGTATAAGGTGTCTTAATGAGTCCCATTTCCATTAGCTGCTCAACTCGAGAGGCATAAGGAGGAGGCTGCTCCCACCAGCTCCTCCATCTCAATGCCTAATGACTGCGAGAGTGGATTACTCCATCAATTCCTCGCTTCTCTTTGTTTATCCCCTGCGTAAATAATGGTCAACCATTACAATGCATTAAGCGGGCCACTCTACGCAGAGCGAGTGAGAGGGAGAAAGAGGAGCACAAGTGCTCCGACGACATCCTCCACTGATCTCTAGGAAATCGGCTAATACCGGCCATGTGTTGGCAGAGAGGGGGTCAGGGAGGGGAACACATATCTGATGCTCCACAAATATCTGGCTGGTTTTAACTGGGAAGAAAGATTGGAGAGCAAATGTGGGAGGAGGAGGAGAAGCAAATCTTATAAACACCTCATCTGGCCAATCGTGTTGCCTTAAAGGGCCAGTTCACCCAAATTAGAGACAAACTGAGAGCCTTTTTCCATTTCAGAAACCTTTCTAGGAACCCAGGAACCTTGTAGGTCTACTTTGTAACCTCAATTTAAACTGTTATTTCTCATTTACCATAAATCTGGACTCATTTCCTAATCTTCATGGTTCTTGAGAAGCTAACAGGAATGGCTTAGTTCATGCGGTTCCTAAACTCCCTGAAATATTTGGTTAAAAAGGGCCAACAGGGACTCCAGAAGAAAGCAGTTCTAGTGAAAACTGCTCACAGCAAGATGTGTGAACATAACCAGGACATTGTTCACTGACAGACGCATTGCTGCTGAATATTTGAAATGTAAATTTCCCATAATTTGGGCATCACAAATGGAATTCCATTCACCTCCATTGTACTGGGGCGTCGACAAAAAAGACTGGGGCAAATAAAACCCAAAACCCTGTGTGGCTAATTTTTCCACTTACCACCATGGAGGTAAGTGGAAAAATGAAACGGACCCTTGAAGGAGGTCACTTTACCACTCAACCTGGCTGATTATTTCGACGCCATTCATGGAAACAGAAACACTGTGATGTGATTTGTAATTTTCATGTAATTTGCCTTGAAAAAAGTAAATCACCATTAAAAGACACCATCAACGACAAACTAGGGATGGATTTTCAGTCTTATGCAATCAGCAATACAGAGAGGCTTTCTTGTGTGTCATATGAGAAAATATAATGTACGTCTGTTGTTGCAGTGCTTTCACCCTGGATTGTACCAATCGATACTTCACCCAAGGATCCATCACTCCCTTTCTATTTTCCTCTCTCTTTCTGGCACTCTCTGGTTTCCCTCTTGTGTCACAGCACCGGACAGGATAAAAATTAAACGCATCAGCAGAAAAACACACAAGTGGAAATGATCTCGCCGCTCCAGCCACTCGGGTCATGAATTCAGCTAACTGTGCTTATCACAGGCTGCCGCTATTAGTCTTAATAGCCGCGGTGACAACCTGCCTTGAGAGGAGATGGGCTCTGCTTCCCGGGGCTCACCACAGACAGGTGATTCTCATCTGCGGTCTCTTCATGTGTCATAGCGAAGGCAATGCTGGCTGAGAAATGTCTGGCGGCTTATTGGAGCAAAACATCAGAACCCGGCAGGCCATTACAGACACCAGAGCCATATGTTCTTACGCACTCGGCATCAATCAAGGACAAATTAAGAATTCAATCAAATGTTGATCACATTCAAGCTGTTCCTTAGCGGTTATCTTGAATGATGAGGATTTAAGTCCCAAAATAGACACATGAGGCTAATTCCACACATATTACATACTAATATATCATACACAACATGCTAACACACAGTATGTACCAATAATTCTTGTGCACTCCATTTGCAGTTTGTATGCAAAGAAAATCAATGCACTTATCTTTATTCTATACAAACACAAACTGATACAAGATGCACGGCCAACAGATGACAATACGTGTGCACTTTCAGATTGCTATTGCCAAATTACAGCTGCACAGAACCATATTTTATGCTAAGAATGGAAAAATTACTACAGTATGAGTAACATAAAAGAAGGTTGCTCATAGTCACCTGCAGAGAGTCATCATCCAGCTCTGCAGTGTTTTCACCTCTTCCAGCTCATAGTTGCTTCACATTACTGTTCTGGATCATCAGTGTCATTTATGCAGCTGGCAGATAACTTGATCTATAACATATATAAGTTAAGATTTAATACTTATTCTTTGGTATTCTTGGGTCTTCCCATTGTCCTGGATGACGTAACAAGACTACAGGTCTTTGTTTTGACTGTCAGTTTAAATGAATTCATAATAGGTGTGTTATAAATGGTTTCAGTCACCGGCATGGTAGATGGTTATATATGCTAGAATAACTATCAGCTTCAGCCGCTGTTCCTACAGAGATGAAGCCAGTCAAAGACAATCAAATTAACTGATTATTAATCACACCATTATGCCACTTTGCTTGAGATAAGTAATCCGTATAGTATAGTATAACACTATATGTGGTGCTATATGTGTACTGTTATTGCCTGTAATTTTGAGTTTTAATTGCTACTGTATTGATTCTATTTCATTTTCTTTTATTCTTACTTTTATTTCATACAGCTTTTATTATTTTTCGCTAAGTTCTCTATTTATCTGTGCTTACTTCTGTCCTTTTGCTGCTGTATCACCTGAATTTCCCCTCTGGGAGCTCAAAAAAAGATGATCTTATCTAATCTTAACTACACAATGCTTTATTGTGATGCTGGGAACCAAACACAGTGCTGAATTTATCCAAAACTGAACAAAAAGTGAATTGTTGAATGTATTGCAGGGTTGTGCCTCTATCTTCTGCAGGCCTTTGGTGGCATGCACAACAGAATTTTAAACTCTGTGGCGAGATTTTTTCTTGCAAAATGCTCCTTGGGAATCACAGATGAGCTTTCTTCCTAGGCTTTTATGCACACAGGCTTATACATTTGACTTTTTGTCAAAGAACAAAGTGTTTTCTAACATGTTGCTCATCTTTTGCACTGATGATTCAACTGTTTTTCTTGCCCATCCAAGCCTTAGCAGTGCTCCCGCGGTGACACAACATTATCTATAGAGAAAATTCTGACTTTTATTCCACAACCACAGACAGCAAAAATAACCTCTTTTTCACTACGGTGAGTCTGGTGGGCATCTGAACAGCAAATACAGTATGTATTACGTTGCATTTTTCTTCTTGTGGAGTTAGTAGCATCAAGCCAAGCTCTGCAAGATTTAATGCAAACACAATCATTTATTTTGCTCAATGTGAGACCACTTCATGACTACAGTATAAGAGGGAACATTGCCAGGGCCAAGAGGTGCATGTGGCATAAGAGCGAACTTCTTACTGAGAAAAATGATTTTTTCCTCTGAACGAAAGGTTACTTGCTGTAGCCTGTCGAGGAGCCGTGCTGAGTGGCCATTGACTGGGACACAGGCTGGCCAGGTTGAAGAGACGGAGCGGCAAAGTGAAAGTTAGGTGCCTCACAAAGTAAAACCACATGACGGAAGCACATACAATCAGCTCGCGTAGGAGAAGTCAGCCTGCATGAACACCGCTGTGCAACAGAAAACCCACTGAACACAAGATCCTCACTGGCCCTTAACATGAAGGCAGACAAACACTGTTTGGAAAACAAATGTCAGGACGTCTTTTCAGCCGGAATGCTTTCCCACGAGCCGGAGCAATCCTCAGCCGCTCTCCTCCTCCACAAACGACCGAGCTTTTGACTGGGACCGTGTCAACATGTTGCTCCGTTTAGACAGGGGGAGGGAGGAATTACTTTGATCCACTTTGAGGCATGTCTTCCTTTACTGTCAAGAGCCGGTTAGGGTTTATCGAGGGAGAGGAGATGCTTGTGCAGACACTCTGTGGCAATGCTCAGACTAATTTTTTTTGCCACAATTGCACTTAAAGCCCAAATAGGATGAAATAAATTATGGCTAGTTTGAAGAATTTGATGTTGTTGTAACTTCCAAAGCACAGTAGGGGTAGCAGAACCCGTGGCGACCTCTTATCATAGCTGAGAGATGACACTGTATTTTACAAACATGACAAAGTGCAGAGATATTGGGCAGAACAGCCTGTAGCTGCAGATCTGTGTGGAGAACAATGGGAGTCTGTGCTGATTTCTGGCCCGAACAATAGCAGGATGACATGGAGCCTGACAGACACACACAGAGCAGCAGGATCTACACTGCAGACAGGAGAGGCAGCTTCACAGAGCAGCAACACTGCCAAAAAACATCTCCTCATCTTCCTTTTTCCCCTTCCAACATCTTTTATGTGTTTTGGCACCTCTGGCACTCATAACTCAAAAGTGAACAATCAAACTTTGAGCACCACCATGAGCACAACCTTGTGGAGCGAAACAAGCCAGTCACTGCCAAACAATTGGGCACGAGCTAAGCGAATCTTAATTGGAAGATATCAATTGTTTCCATCCAAATTCAGAGCAAATTTCAACTGGCTTTCCAGAAAACTGGCAAAAGAAAATGTGGATAAATGTGCATTTCCATCCTCTACTGATATGCAAATATTTGGAGTTGGGCGCATTGAGATAAGCAGCTAATTCTTCAGTCAGGTATCATTACACCATTGCAGAAGAAGACACTATACTGAGATTATGCTTTTTGCAATATTTTTGTTGAATTGCTGGCACTTCCACTCAGGTTTTTTTTATGCACAAATTGAAAATGCGCATAAAAACATGGGTGGAAACGCACTTAATGATGTAGTTTATGGGTCTCAAACACAAATTACCTGCGAGCTGGTGTTTTCTTATTTTTCAACAACTAACCATAAGAAAAATCTGGGGAAAAACGGAGAAAAATGAATACATAATTTGCAGGCCAGATTTAACAAAAAATTATAAACATGACATGGCGTCTGAATGTGTACAATACTTAAAACTGCATGCATATATGTATATACTTATATTGCTGGCTGTTAGTGGAGAAACCAATAATTGGGTGGATTCATTTCCACATACAGTAAAATAGAATCTAAATATTAAAATCAAAATAAAATTATCAGTAAAACTTCACAAAAAAAAAATAGTAGTGCAAAATCCAGAAGGTGATGAAATCTCTTGTCTTCCATACGCCACTGAGGCGCTCAAAGTGTCCTCCATTATTAATGTCAGCTGAGCAGGACTTGAAGCAGCTTTGCTTCTCTTATCAATCATTCATTTGCTTTCCGTTGAACACACTCCGATCCTCTGGTGTCAAATCAGACTTGAAGTGGCTAAAGAACCACCAATCCAAAGTCTTTCCTTAATTAAACGAAGCTAACATGTCATGAACCCAAAACACCTGCTCTAAGAGCAGCCGCACTGACAATCCGTCACCTGTCAGTCATTTACCACACAACACTCAGGTCTCATAAATTACGAATAGGTTGCCAAAACCTATTTGTGCTGACTCCTGTGTGTGTCTTTGTGTTTTGAAAATACCTCAATGGTGAAAACTACAGATTGAATTGGACTGAAATATTAACGATGATGCTACTTTTATGATATAACAGAATAATAATAAAAAACACCTTCAGCCCGAGTCGCTGCCTTCTCACCTTCCCACCTTGCGTCCTGTCTGAACAGGATCTCATTTCGCTCGACAACAGCAGGCGTTTAGTCAACAGCAAACATAATCAAACTTTGTGGTCTGTCTCTCTGTGGCGCGGAATTGAAAGCATTTCGTGCAGAGTTCTTTGGTGGCAAGATCTCCAATTACCTTCTGCGTGCGAGTGTTCACTGTGCTGGAACTTTTCCATTTCATCATTACACTCAAGCTGCCCCCATCCAAAGCCAACCAGCAGCAGTGGCGGTGGCAGCAACACAGCAGACCGTGTCATCCGTGCACCGCGGGGGGATCCTTCCAAGCTGCAGTGAATTCCTCGTTTTGTCTGGGAACAGATTCATGTCTATACAAACCGCAGGTGCAGCGAGCTTTTTTCTTAAACCACCACAGTGAAAAGGGGGCAGGGCGACACCGAGCTCCCCCTCGGCTATGTTTGTCACAATTACTCGGTAGGTCAACTTTACCCCAGTCTCATTAAGAGGTAAAACACAGAGGCTAGAACACTCGTCTTTTTTCCGACCCCCGCAGGAAATGTTTCAGCCTGCCGCCGTGTGCTCGGAAAGCCACTGATACAATCGTTCCCCAGCCCTCACAATGGATTTGGGAAACAAGAACGAGGGATTATTTGATGCAACTTCCATTCAAGAGGCCAATTCAGCCCAACCAATCAATACTAATCAACGGGGAGATGACAGGAGATGAAATTCCCTCTGCTGCAGCCATGTATCATGTATCAGGACTTGGAGCCTGCACTCAGGCTCGTTCTGCTCCTCCTCTCACAAATCCAGTGCTGGGAGGTCAATTTACTCAAATACTGTATTATTTTATGGTACTTTGATGGTATTTTCATGATATGCTGCTTAATCCCTTTTAATCCACTACATTTAGAGGTAAATACTGTACTCGTTACTCAAATCAAAGATACAGTTTCCAGTCACTTTCCATATTTGTATGTTACATACAAGTCACATGAGCTCATCCATCACCAGCTTTAACATTTAACTACTTTTGAATATATCACAGTTTATAAATGATTTGTAGGTTGTAACTAATGGCTTTGTTTATGGTTAATACATAATTTATTATAAATTTATTGGACCAGCAATACGCCATCAGTAAGGACAACTTCTGGGCTGCTATATTGTGAAAAATGCATCACCAACTGCCAGTTTTTAGCTAACGTTAGCTCTCCATTTCATCAGGAAGACCCCTCACAGGGACAGTTTGACCATACTTGACCAAAATTCTTTGATGAACAACTTTTCATTTTTAACTGCAGAGTTCACAGCTTATAAGAAAATATGAAACCCATGAACGAAATCAAAGTATATGTACTTTTGCACCGTCTGTGCGCTACCTGCCCAGCGCCAAAAAGTTTAGCAATTAAGCTAGCTGGTGAACTTTGTGAAGCACTTAGCAACTAAAGAGACAAATATTTGCCTCAGGAGCTGGTGTTGAATGAAATAGAGATAAAAGGAGAGTGAATGTTGGACTTACATTCATGAGGTGGAGAGATGACTCCAAATAAATGCCAATTTATTAATGCTAATGTTGCTCCATGTCTATGTAAACATGTTAGCTAACATGGTCGCCATAACAACTTGCTAATATATCAGTGTTGCGTTTACAGCTAGCTGCACTACCCCCAACTGTCAATTAATGCAAAAAATGTTAAACTATATCCTTATTACTCCTGCATCAGTGTATCTGTAGCATTTTACTTTCGTAGTTGGTTGAGGTGGAGCTAATTTAGAAATATTTTATATAAAGGCAACAAATCAATTAAATTGATTAATAGATTGATTGCTTGATTTGTAGTTGTGTGAAATGGCATCACATTTGCCTAGATTGGATTTATCAATACATGGAATTCACTTGTTTTGTTCATGTATTGGTCAAACTGAAAAGAAGCCTAAAATTCTTAAAATAATTAGATGGAAAAAGCAGCAAATCCTCCCATTCGACAAGCTGAAACCATGTTTGGCATTTATGCATTAAAAATTCCAACTAAAGAACTAGTACCTTTAATTTGTACAGTACCTCAGTTGTACTTCTGCTGTGCTGTAGTGAAGTTTTGAATGCAGGACTTACAGGCCATATAATGGAATATTTTCACACAGTGGTATTGCATCTTTTACTTAGGTGAGGACCTTAATTCTTCTTCCACCACTGCCCAAATCTCGTTGCAACAACCTACAAATTAATAATGTACAGCATTAAGCATGTTGACAGCTCTGAAAGGGTACAGCCTGTAGAGGGTGTCTTTCATCCGATTCAAGGAGCAGCAGAGAGCATGAGCTTTTCATGTTAACACAGGAAACATATATTTAATGAGACAACCACTGCAAACTCCGCTGCCATCCTAAGTGAGTCTGACCCACACCGCAGCTCGGCGGCGCTGCCAAACAACAGTCATGGCAGTCTAGACGAGGCCGAGCGGCGGCCGGGCCGCCTGAAAGCTCTTGTAATGCACAAGGAATTTGGTGCGGTTTTCCTCGGAGCAGAGAGGAAACGCATGAGTGAGGGCGAGGAGGGAGGCAAGATCCCTGCAGAGGTCAGAGCGTGTCCCCGGAGGTGTCAGGGGAAGTAAATGGGCATGAGTGCAGAACACGGGGTTATACCCTCCCTCTTCTTCGCTGGGTGGCTTCGCGGACTCGTCCCAGAGCGCCTCAGAGCGAGAAGCGCCGCGGCTCCCCTCGTGCACAAATTGGAACAGGAAGCGATTGTCAGCTTCGGGCGAAATCACCACCTTATTAGAAAACAAACGTAAATGTGACGTGAAAGGGGATCTCTGGGAAGGATGGAAGGGGCCGCATGACGAAGGCTCCAGCTTGTCCGACGACTGTAGAGGCTGCTGCTGGTTCTCTGCACGGCTGGCTGAAGGCTGACACCGGTATCAAGGCTCATGAATATTCAGTGACCGGGTAAATAAGGCAGATAGCACTTGACATGTTTAACATCCACCTTTGGCACCTTCCCTCTACAAAGCCAACAAGGTGAAGCAGCAGAACAAATATGTTGGTTGTTTGTGGGCGGCAGCAATCCCTGCTGATGAATTGGATGGTTTTTGAACAAAGAGAATGAGTTTCAGTGGGCGAGCAACATCAAAATAAGCTGGACTTGGAAAAACAATCTGATTTCCTCTGTGGGATTTGAGTTGCTAAAGTGCTGTTTTTTGGAAACTGGCATTAAAATGAAAATATGTAGCGTTATGCCTTGCAATATGCTGACATTTACATTCTTAGAAAAACATGTTTCCCTCAACTATAATCCCTGCTGGTATCAAAATGTTTGCTCTCTAAATATTTACCAACCCAGAGTCACATCTAAAGCCTAACACAGGCACCTTGAGACTTCCCTTTTTTTTTTTCCAAGTGTTGTGTCCCAAAGGAAATGCAGTGAAAGCACGACAGACTATCTTGCAAGCGAGTAAACTCCACCGAGCACAAGACGCATTCCTCCAACACCTCAAACGGCTCCGAGAAAGAAAAAATATCTGCCACCAACAAACTGCGCTGCTTAAAATCAGAGTCGCTCCAGTGTGAGACGAGCGAGTGCATTTAAATGTGTTACGGCGACGAGAAAAAGTAATGCAAATATTGACACTTTGATAGTCCTCGCCACACTTATCCACTGGACCTGTCCTGCCAGAGCCATTTAACATCTGCTCAGTGCTATTCCAGGTGAGGGGGGTGGGGGGGCTCATGGAAGACCATTCTCAAAATCTATCCTTCAGATGTCAAAAAAAAAAACCAAACTTTTCAGAGCCACCCTTTAAGCTAATAGATCGGATGATAGTTCGTTAATTCAGCACTGACTGGCATCACAGGCATAATTCATGCCGCTCGCCATAACAAGCGCACGCTTCTCATACAGCAATCAATTAAACGATCAACAGATTCTGAAAACTGATGCTGATACCTTTTATCCATCAGCCAATCACGGTTCAGGTCTATAGGTTCAGGTTCAGAGCTTCGTCCAACAGCACCTCTACCTTCATTAACACTTTGCAGAGCAGGAAATGTTCAATTATTTCCTGTAAGTGTCACTTATACTTACTTACTAGCATTCAGAGCCGTTTTAGTAATTTTAACATTATGTGATTCCAGATTCTGAAATGTGAGCATTTACTCATTTTCTGTTTTGTATCATTGTGAATTGAATATCCTTAGGTTTTGCATGCATGCATTATTTTCTGACATTTCACCGATACAATGATCTCAAAAATCATCTGCATATGAATCCATAATGAAAATTATCATGTGTTGTAGCCCTGCTAGTGTTCACTAGAATCATACTGTCTTGACATGAGCATATTCTGTTGCTATGTAGTGAAAACATGATCCTTAATTATTCTCATATTGATTTCAGCCTGTTTCTAATAAAAGGTATTTGATACTCGCGATGGAAATATCTTTGGCGGCGTATCCCTTTAACGGGGATGGTTAGCGGCTCACACATGATCGCACACATAAACACACATGCAGACGCCATATATTCCCAATCGGAGCTGTCAGTGACATGCGAACACAAAGGGCCCCCGCGTGGAGCGCCGCCCGGCTGCATCTCTGCATCCCCGGCGAGCACGCAGCTTCCGAGTGAACTGAGAGGTTGTGTGCCACACATGCACTCTAACCTCCGCTTACAAGCCCCTCGCCCCACCTCCCCCCACCTTTCGCCGTCAATGCTCAGTGCACCCTGCCTCCTGATAAGCTGGTTTGCCAGGCTTGCCAGCGCCGCTGATGGCTCCGTTTGCACAACCGCTCCATTGTTGCTGTGCAGAGTGGACAACTGCACTTTGGACCTTTCAGTGGGGAAAGCCTTCTATTTTGTTTCCCTTTAGGGCATCCACTGTGGTTTATCAGCAAGCTGCCAACCACACACACTTTAAACACTGCATTAAGGATATCTAAGGATAGAAAACATAAACAGTAGCTGCAGCATATCCTGTGTGCTGCTGCCGCCGCCGCTGTTGAGTACTGTACACTCAGTTTGCCTGACTGCTGATTTTTCCGGAGCTCAAAAAGACTCATAAAAGGCAGCCGAATTATCTGGGTTGCTGGAACCTGATCTACTGCCGGCTGACCTTTTCCACAAAGCAATATTAAACATAATAGTTGGGCAGAGTTAAGTGATTGCAATTTATGAGTCGATTTAGCTAGATTTAATATTGGATGACAAATGATTACCTCGGTGAAGCAAAGCTTACATACACGAAAATAACCCCCGCCACGCACGCACAAGACTGAGCTTTATCAAACTTAACAATCAGCTCAGTGTCTGTCTGCTGCGAGTCTGGCTCAGCGGAGGGCTGAACAGAATTTAAAAAATGCATGACAAGAAGAAGAAGAAGAAGAAGAAGACGAAGACGGAGGAGGAGAGGTTGCATATTAAATATACACAGATATCCTCCTTTTTTTTGGCTCAAACTCCATTAAGCTAAAACCGATGCGTATTGAATAGATGTTGCTTCTGAATCTGGTCAACTGGCCAAATGGATTAAGTGTATCAAATCCATTTTCCTGAGTGCATTGAGGAAGTGTCAAAATGAAACATTTTCAATTTAGCCCCTTAAGGTCCAGGATTTCTTCATCCTGCTGTAGAACAAGCTGCTTAGCCTGCAAAAACAGGCTGCAACACATCGCTAAACGTGGCCCGGGCTTTAAATTAGCCCGACACAATCCACATATTTGATTCACTGTGCAGCCAGAACAGAGTTACATGACTTTCAGGCATTCAGCTCAGACTATAAAGAAACAAAGTAGCCTACTTTGCACACTCCTCACTGCTCTCTTTTCAGCCACATCCTCTTGGATTTTATGACTCTGGTTAAAATGCAACCATTAAATATTCATGTGCGAGGGCTTTCACCCGTGAAGCAGTTTCCCCCTCTCTTTCTCTCCCACCCCCCCTCCCTCTCTGCGAGCTTTAGAGAAAGTGAGAAACTTTTTGATTTTAACTGACAGGAGCTAAATATTAAAAAAAGACGCTTTGGGAGTTCAGCAAAGTGTAGACTACTCCTCTCCAATATCCTTCTCCGCTGATATGAGCCTCGCCTTCTTGCCTTTCATCCTCATTGTTCTTAAGACTTCACACTGTAGCGAGACCCTTGTAGAGTAAATTAACATGACAATACAAACTGTGGAGATTAATAAAAACAAATACTCACTCGCTGAACAATGACGTTATGAAAACTGATGGTTGACAATCATTCCAAAGAGAATAGAGCGCTTTTTTTTTTTAAGTCATCAGCAAAGATCACACCGCATGCATCATAAACTATATATTTCTCATTAATTTTTCACTTGTTGTCTTGGCTGTTTATTATGCAAAACATTTCCTATCAGCAGCAAAAGTAATGACACAAATAATTCACACTTTCCCTCTTATAACTCCTGGCACGCTGAAATCCATAATATATAGCAAGTTAGAGCGTCCCTAAAAGATTAAGGATGAAATTATGTCTTCAGGTGTAGACAGTAGCATAAATAAGGCTGAAATGTGATTTTGCTGGAGTAAACATTAGGGAAATTTTTGAGGCTTTATTTGGGTAGATGTGACTCGCATACAAATGGCGGGATGCAACACTCAGCGCTTCTCCAAACAAGCGAATTTTGTAGACAAATGAAGCAACTGCTCAGACATGTGAGTCTTTGTGCTCAAGGTGGATGAACACATGTGCGACAACTCGCAGCCGCGAGCCGATTTAGCCGCGGGAAAATTCATGAGGGGCGAGCAGAAACGGGGGCCCAACAAAAGCATTGCTGTGTGAGCGGCGGTGGAAGCGCGAGCGGCATGAGAAGTTCATTCATTCTGAACTAATCTTTTTAGTGATTTGGGAGTAACGGTTCGTGCCACTCACTAATGAATGAGGGACTGAGCTAATGATTAGGATATTTGCGATTAATATTGCGCCGGCTGCTACAAGCAAGCGTGCGGCCGATCGCTATCTTAAGTCGGGACGAGAGCGTGGAGGCCACCAGGAGTCCATCCCGCTTCAGCGCTGAGCAGCTGATTGAGATGAATCAAAAGGGGTTTTTTTCTTTCTTTCAACCGCACTAGTTTGAAAGAAGCCACTTGCCAAAAACAGAGTCAAACTTTCCATCGGCGCTCATCGGGCGTCTTTGATCGCAGACAAATAAGAAAACAAAAAGCCGAGGACGGCTCGTGAAACACGGAGGCTTTCAGAGGCATTCTTCCACTCTTGGAAGACTGCCCGCTCTTCTGAAAGGGGTTTTCTTCAAAGCAAACGCCGGTGACATTACCCATTCTCCTCCCAATTAAAATTTATTGAGAACATCCAGGAAACACTGCACGGCTAATATCATCACAACTAGCTTGTCAAAAACAAACAAATACAGCGATCACAAGGGCAAAAAAAAAAAAAAAGGAATCCTTCCCCGGCCTTTTGAGTTCATAACCAGCATCTAATCCGCTGTAATGATTTACAATATGACAAGTGAGGCAACATTTACTGTGACAGATTGAATGGGACCCAACATAAATATAATTACAGCTCACATGATCATCTCCACCTCCCTCCTCCGAAGGAGGTGTCTGCCGACGCCACACAAAGAGGGCGCAGGAAGCGCAGCCTCGAGCGATTTGCTTTTTCAACTTGCTCCTCAAGATCAGCTGATGCCAAACACGACAATAACGAAGCCACAAGGTATCGTGGATTCATCAGCGCTCAGAGGAGGTCTCGATAGCGATGCACTTTTTTTCCTGAATGGAGGATAGTTGTGCCACCAAATCCAAGACGTCCAAGGTCAAGCGAAACCACAGAGGAAGAGCACACGGCAGCGGGGGGGGGTTCTTAACAGCTGCAGCTAATAATTGGATGGAAGGGTGGATGGAAAATGATCGTATTGAAAGATTACCTACTAAACTGCGTTTTTAAGAAATCTTCTCAAATATGAACATTTGCTGTTTTTTTAGTCCTCTGTGAAAGCAAATCAAACATTATTTGGTTTTGGACTGTTGTTCATGCAGAACAAATAATTTAAAGACACCACCTGCTGATGTCTGATGGGCTAAATGATGAATCACGGAAACAATGGCCAGATAGAGACAATAATCATCAGTTGCAGTCCTACTTTTTAAAATTGTATGTTGACAGAACATCATCCAATCAAGTCAAATCTGTCCAAAACCCTTCTACAAATCTGCCAGTGAAATCAGAATAGTTCTACCGTTTTCCATTAAAGAGAAAAAGAATAAATAAAGACAGTTGCTGCACTTCAATCAAGAAAAACTGAACTTTTTTTTAAACAAGTTGATCCCCAGGTTGAAATAACACAATAATAATATGATGATAACCTTGATTTATAGAGCACTTCTCAAAATCCACATTACAAAGTGCCTCAGCAGCAAAATAAAACAGCCAAATCCAGAAAATCAACAGGTTTTCTAACTTCTAAAAACCAAAGCTACTCCATGTGCAGATTTTTGCTCGTTTTAAGAAAAGAAGACTTTATGGAAGATTATCTGCACACATGCATGAAGAAATATGTTGGAAGTACAGAATCACAAGAACGTGAAAAACACGAGAACAAGCATGAAAAGTCAAAATAGTCCAAAGAAAAGGAGTCGTAAACTAATTCTCCAAAAGAAACCCACTGTGCCCAACCCCCCCGGCCAGACCAGATTAGGTTTCACATTCCTACCTTACAAATAACACACACACACACACACACACACACACACACACACACACAGAGAGAGAGAGAGAGAGAGAGAGAGGTGGAATAAGACACAGACACTTGTTGAGACATTTCTGACCTCAGACCATTTCATCTCACTGACGATGTTTACACCATAAGTCAAGCACAAGGACATCATCTCTCTTGTTCTTCGTCCAAGACGAGGAGGATCCTCCTCCCTCCCCGCGACACCCCGACCCCCCCGCCTCCATCACCCCTCATGCTAATGTAACACACATTAGTGAAACCAGCCGCGCATTGTGCACGCCCATGGTGACGCGAAGGATGCTGGGTCCTCGGGCGAGCCACCTCTCTCTCTCTGTCTCTCTGTCTCTCCACATGCCAGGCACATCACGGGCGCAGCCTCACACCACAGTGTCTGTGACTCAAACGTGCCCTCCTTTTAGAGCAGATGGTCAAAAATAGCGTCCGCCGTCAACATTTTTGTAAGCCGTGGGACCCGTCGGGCCACACGCCGTTTGCCAAGAAGGAGTAGGGGTGCAATGTATGTGTGTGTAAAAATAATCCGGTCAGTTACAGCGTCTCTCTGCATGATACTGACAAAGTGAGAACACCCTGTTGTTAGGAGAAGAAAAAAAAAAACACAGCTTATGCAATCTGCACCTATAAATAGCAGCGTGAAGTGTGTCTGCATATGTGTCTCACTGTGTGTTTACATCCAGACGGCTATTTCCCAATTAATTAGCATTCATCATCAGGCTGTAGTTGTTTTGATATCTGTGATTACTATTAGTGTGTGAAACAATCTCCTGTTCATTTCCCAAAGCCGCCGCTGAGGACGGGACGGCACGCCGGCCGCCGGACGAGCCGACGTAAGTAAACAGACAGGATGTGTTTACAGCAGAGTTATTTAAAGTCACGCCAGGGCGGCGTCGCACGTGGCTACAAGCCATGTTTTTGGTCACCTGCACGCTGTGCTGACACACAAATGCACATTTTATATCCAGTAAAACTAGCTGTTAACCTGCATAATTAAGTTCAGAATAAGTCTGGCTACTCAGAAATACCCTTATTTAACATGTCCTTTGTTTCATACGTGCTAAGAACACAGAGCACAAACATGGGTGATGGAGGCGGGTGTCACTGTTCCAGGAGCATAACAACCATGTTGATTGGACGTCCTATGTAAAATTGAAAAATAAAAAGCTGTTGGTTTTTCTGTCTTATTTCCATTTTTGATGCAAATGCTTTGGCACAAACAGTTCCCATCATGCTTTGGGTGATGTAAACAGGAAGTATTGTGTTGCCATGGAGATGTCAAGTTAGCTGCAGGCTGCATTTTGGCCTATGTTTGTTTACATTGTGGCAAAGCAGCTTCTGCTTACACAAGTCACCAACATCCCCTTCATCAGGGTCTAAATTTGATTATTATGACACAAGATCAAGCTTCAAGATCCATTTATTCACCTGTAAAAACATGGAAGTTGAAGTGCTGATCCCAACCATACGAAACCAAATCAAATAAGGCTAAATGTAAAATTATGATGACTTTTCTGGCGATTTCTGGATGTTTGTCCAGGATGGACGACTGAACTGCTACCATCATTGGAACGAGTAAGACGCGGCACAGGAGGGGCGCGATTTTTGCCCATCAATCGGACGCCAAGGGTTAACGTATTCCACCCCATCCGGAGCCGAGACGTCTGTCATGGTCTTCTTTCACTGCCCACAGCTGTCACGTTAGTGTATCGGTTCTGGTCTGCGATGCGTGCCTTGCACCTGGGAAGGCGACCGCACACAGACAGCGTGTTGGAGTGAGGGCACAGTGTAAGCTGACACGCAGGCGGTGGGTGTGGCGTCGCTGCTGTCTGCGCTTCATCATCAGTTAGACTGTTTTGTTTGAGCACCGTGAGGAACAGTAAGACGATCGCGTCACAAAAGGGACTTGACGACTCGGTTAAAGCTGCACTGATTGAAGAGAGATCTCAGTCAACAGATGCTGACCTGCTTGATTGGTCAGCTAATTGGCTGGTCAGGCTTGTTTCATATATCACCTTAGGCCCTGGGGACTTGCAAAGGACATTTTTCACTATTTTGGACGTTTTATAGGCTAATATTAATAAAGAAATGATCAAAAAATTGTTGATAGATTATAAAAATGTTAATTTATGTGGCCTCATAATTCTCACACAGCAGCACTCTTGTGGGTGAGATGCTACTGTACAAACTGCAGCTTTTACCGATGAATCATTGCTGCTGTTCAGGACAGAGTTTGTATTACACTTTTATGTTTGTATTTGTCAGAGAGGTGACCAAACCTGGACCAAAACTGAATCTGGAAAACCAATGTTCTTGTTCAGCTTCTTCCCTTTAGGGAAACCAAAGATTAAACTACCGGATTATTTGGAAAGAAAGGGTTTGCATTTGTTTTTTTCTTTTGTTTTTCTGTGGACTGTGAAACCAGCTGTAAATTATTTCCACACATCAATCAAAATTTAACAATAGAGAAGCTTAAATTAGTCTAATTGACACATGGTGAAAAATAGCCACCATTAATGCCCAAGGTGACGCCTTCAAATAGCTTGTTTTTGACTCATCCAACAGTCTTAAACCCCATAAAGTCCTACAACACTCAGTGTTCAGTGATACAAAACTAGAGAAAAGCAGCAAGAGTGTTAAACTGTTCTGAAATCATAACCAGTAACATACCGACCCGAATCAAAGCCTATGAGAGGTAAAACCCATGAAGCCCTCCTCGCTCTGGGTCATCTCAGGCTTTGCCACAGCGACTATGCAAAGGAAAACAGGTGACATGCAAAACAGCATTTGAATGGAAGCCTCTCGTGTGTTGGAGCGGCAGCAGACGACGGAGAAACGGCGCAACATGTCGGGGATTTTGTCTCCTTGTGTTTCACATCTTGATAGCGAACTTGGAGGCATCTGACATTTGTGTTCGGGGCGGAGTGGAGGGGTGGCGGAGGGCTCCGATGGGGGGCTGGTGTTGCTGGGGAAAGAGATTACCCTCAGACCTTTTCTCTGAGAGCCAGAGAGCGGATGGGGGGGAGGACGTTCCCTGCGTATTAGTAAATCCCAGTTAATTTTCCCTGTCACAGAACAATGAGATATGGACCCCCGCGGGCTCTGTTGAATGTAATTCCAGCACTTGCTCAGAATCACCTTCATTACTCATCAGAGGTGTGGATCTCTCCCTCTCTTCTATACTCCCATAACTAGACACTGTGATGCTTCAGCAGAGCCCCTCAGGAGTCTTTCCAGCGCCCATTTTTTTCCTCATAGCGAGATTACACCTCTTCAAATTTTCCAGAGCAGCTGCCGGTTTCTCGGTTTACGCTGAAATTTAAGGAGGGAAAATATGTCTGCCATGCAACACCATCCGACGCGGCAGGTCTTGACAACCCTTCAAGGTTCCTGGGTTGGACCTTGTTTAATTTATAGATGATGAGGCTCTGGAGAAGCCGGATGTTATTCATGATTCAGAACCTTTCATTTACACTTAACGCTGCGGCGCCGCGCTGTGACATCATCTGCGTATGTTTTTCACAGCATGTCACATTCAACATGCATGAGTCCGCGACTGCTGGGGGCCTCAAAAGCTCCAATTAGGTCCATCGTGGGTTAAGACTTTCAGACTGGATTTTGTTTTTTTCATGACGCCCTCCAACTTGCCTGCTTGGCTCCCAAACCCTGCCCCGTGGCAACAAGCGTGTAAACAAAGTATCAGTGTGTTTTAATTGCATTTGCATTTCATATTTAACTTCCACGTCATCCAGACCTTCAGGAAAGCTGACAGCCAACGCACAAACAACCCCAGTCACCAGAATCCTGCTCATAGCTGAGACGGAGAGCCGATTCTTTTCATTATTCTTTAATGAACTGAATTAAAACTGCTCATCATTTAGAGGAGCCAGACACTGTTTGACACTGTCGCTTAATAAACCACTAAAACCAATAATCAGTTATCAAAATTTCCTGTTAATTGAACAACTGATTAATCGCCTTATCGTCTCATGCCATCCATATCTTCGGGAACTCTGCTGGTCACTCTGAGCGCCAACCACCTAAATCCAGCAAGAGCTGCAAAGAGAAAATGAGTCGGCAACTATTTGGATAATCGAAAAATATTTTTAAGCGAAAATGCTGAACATTTGTTGGTTCAAGTGCCCCACATGTGAAGATTTCATGCTTTTCTTTGAAACGCATGATAGCAAACTGAACATCTTTGGGTTTTGGACTTTTCTTGAGACAAAAGAAGACATTTGAAAACATCAATTTGGGATGTGGGAAACTAAAACAGCCATTTTTTTTTGCTATTTTTTTCAACGTTTTATAGGCAAAATGAAAATAACCATTAGTTGCAGCCCCGGAATCCCGCACATAATTGATATTATAAATAAAGAGGGAATTTTCCTGGTGTTCCGAGCAAGCGTGGGATCAAGCCCAAAATACAGTATTTAGACCTATTAATCACGAGATGTGTGTTTTCTGTTCCGGCTAACTTCCCCTCCAGCATGGCTGCAGCTGTAAGAGGAGGCAGGCCTATTGTTCAGACTAACAAGGGGCGCAGAGGTCACTTGCATTTTCACAAGAGCTTTGCCAGAGGGCCCGAGGAAGAAGCCGGCACACTAGTCTGTTTGGTATGGATCTACGCTAAAGCTTTTCCTATAAAGTCACATCATTCCCAGTCTATTATAAAGGGGGATAGATTAGATTAAGTGAGATTATGCAGAGAGGGGCTCCCTAAAAAGAGCAAAAATAACACACTCAGTGCTTAGCAGGCGAGTCAACAGTGGGATTAAGCCAAAGGGACACGTTCAAATCCAATGCTAATATGCACAATGGTCATCCTTCCACAGGCTCCGATTTGAAGCGCTCTGAAATGCTGCTGCTTCAAATTTCACAACACATCTCACAACATGCACCCGCGACAAAAATCTGACTTTTATTATCATATTTTGGTCAGAAAAAATGACATTAATCAACAATTTGACAAATCTCAAATACGCCAAAATAGGAGTTATTTGTCTCCCCTCCCGTCAAGCCCTCTCTGCGAGCAGTTTGTACAATAACAACTCCGATCACCAGCGCGACTGAAAATATGCACAGAGCGGTTGCACACTCTAACATGATTAAATGATGTGTGGTCTGGCGTCACTCCCAGCACCTCTCCCATCCCTCGCTCTGCCCTGTATCTCCCCGCTGCACGAACGCAAAACACACACAGATTCCCTTTCCCTGAGCTGTGTTTTGAAAATAGAAGCTTCATATTAACAGTCAACAGTCAGGCTGACAGGTACAGTCTGACCGCTCTCTCCGTCATAAAACCCCTCTGTGGATATCTGCGATGTACACATGTTGGCACGGCGAGCGTGTCACCGAGGTGGAGCGTCGCAAATCAGCACAGGCACACACATGAGGAATGCAGAATAACACGTGTGGGAAGAATACCGTGGCGTGATGTAGAGCTTATTTTGTTATTCTGAGTGCTGGAAGAGGCATTCAGATGCCTTAGTGGAGTGAAACTGGCACTACCACAGCGGAATAATGCTCTGTGTTTGTGCGCAATGGGTTGCAAGCACATGTTGCGTCATTTTAAAGGGTCACGAGCCATTAAAACTCACCACAAACGCTCTGGCGCTCCAAGAAGTCCTAACAGGTTGACTGACAGAATCAAAATATCCTGCACACTGTTGATCACTTGAACGCGCTTTATTAACATTCCCTGCAAACTTTTAGCTTCTTCGGGGGAAAAGTCGTCAAACCTGAAGATGGTCAGGGAATACTGGACCCCATGAAGGTCTAAGGACCGAAAAGTCCTCAGCAGAGTGAGCACAAGTGATGGGCAGAGAGCAAGATGGTTCGGGTCATTCATTAAGGGACTCACAAGCCATAAAGGCTGGGAAACAGAGGTTTAAGCTACAACAATGCAACATATTTTATAAAAATATCATGTGTGTGTTAAATCTTTGTCTGCACAATAACTAGCAACTATAGCTGCAAAACAAATGCAGCAGAGTTAAAAAAGACAGTATTTCCCTCTGGAATGTGGTGGAGTGAAGGTTCAAATGTGCTCAAAGTTCTTGAGTAAATGTACTCGATTACTCTCCACCGCTGGTTATCCGAAACAATCTCCCTGCCAGAGATACTGCAGCATCAAAATAACCCTTTACGATGTCAAAATTGTTCACGGGTAACGTTAAAGCAGGACTATTAAAAAACAAGTGCTGTTTGACACCAAACTAAACCTCATGATTAAGCTACTCCAGCTGTCCGGTGACACACTTTCTGAGCGCACTCTCCCCGCTCATTGAAAATAGCCATACCAGCAGGGTGATTCATCCCAGGAGTTTATTCTCTCCTGCAAAGACAACACAAAAGGGACCTTGAGCGAAACCTACACAAACCTCCCACAGGCTCTGACCGCGGAGGAAGAGCAGTCGGTCGTTTGCTCGCTCGCCTTTTTTTTTTTTTTTTTTTCCCTGTTAGAGTGCTTCAGAGGGCTGCTCGCCACAAGTGGAATTCCCAAGTCGAATCAATAACATTATGACGTTATTCACCATCTAACAGCCATGTTTACCAGCTGCTTAAGCACACATTGTTGGTAAAAGGGGGCTCGGGCTGCAAACCATTGGGAGAGGGTTTGATGCAGTGTTCATCTCTTGACTGTTTGGGTGTAAAATGACACTGCACACTATGTTGTGTGTCAGGAATATTTCCAGACAAAAGGAGCATCAGATGCAGCACGCAGATAATAATTCAGCAGTGTGGCTGGCGGAGGCACAGCGGCTCCCGCTCTGCTCGCAGGCCGGCCGGCGGTACTGCTGGAGGTAATGAGGCCTCTTGTGTGTCCTCTCTGATCTGAGAGTTGAATTATTTCCCATGTGGCACGGCCATTTCCAGCTTCCGCCTTTACTCTCACCTCGTCGGGTGGGTGGAGAGGCGAGAGCGAAAAGCTCCCACCCCGCACTGAAAACGTGTTGCCGTTGTCAATCCACGGAGCCACACACAGACCTCGGGCTGGCTGCAGTCCAGGCAGAAAGAGATTTGCCTCAAAAGTGGAAAAGATAAACGCGATTTGGTTCAAATTAGAAGCAAAGCTTTATTTTTTTTAAAGCTCTATTTTTAGAGTTTGTTCTCTAATCTGTGCCAGAAGCAGCTCCGTGTCCTTTTACCGTTTTATTCTGCCTCCCCGTGTGCTGACGTTCCTCAGTGGTCAGTCTCAGAGTTAATAAATGGGCTACTTCAGCACCCAGACGCACGTGCTGGGTTGCAGATCTCTGTTTCAATGTGTCTTTTGTTTGACGGCTGGTGTTTCAACATCCTCAACTTGAATAGAAGAAGGTCAGCCTGGTGGGGTCTGCCCCATGGTTATTCAGGAGCCCAACCTGGGGCCCCACAGAGGTGGGGTGACTGGGAGGGAGGGGATGGGGCAGAAAACCTCCTACTCTGTCTGACACCACCCTAGTCTATGAAGCCACTGGAAGTTTGAAGTTCCACCCCCCCCCTCCACCCAGCACAAGCAGAGCTCAATCAGCGTTTAATCACACGTGCCATCGAGTGCTCGTGATGCAGGCAGACTGCAAGGTGGCACATGCAGGGATGTGAGTGAAGAGCATTCAAAGGACCAGGTGCATAAAAATGGCAGCTTCCTAGTTTGACATCCTCTCCCGTCCCGCATCACGGCCACATCTGAAAGTTTTACAGGCGGCTGAATGGAGGAGCCTGTCAGTCAGGCGGCTGTTAAACCCAACCAGACCCTTCGAGCTGCACGACAGAAGCGCACACAAAGCGGCTGCGGCCGCCCAACGACCGGCAACACCACCACAGAAGTTTTGCAGCTGGGTCCGGGCAGCCTGCTCCACGCAGGACGGATCTGGATGCTGCAGCAGACAGCTGAAGGCAGACGCGAAGAGAATGAACTTTTCAGCAGCATAACAAAAACAGGAAGAGCTTCTCCTGGACGTCTCACCAGAAAAAGACGAAAAACATCTGCACGTGTGTTTGTTTGCCTGCTCGATGCGCCCAAACTGGGATTTTCAGAAGCAAGCAGAAGAAGAAACACAGCATGTGCATATGTGAGAAGCACACAAACACACACACACACACACTCTTCCATTGACAATGGTTAGGAGGCAGATGAGGGAGTCTAGCTTACTTTTTCCACTTGGCCATGCTGTTTGCTTCCTGGGCAGATGTACAGCAAGTGGAAATGAAACCAGCTCTATATGAGAGGCCCCCTCAATCCCAACTGGTTATCCAGACAGCAGGAGTCTGGGGAGTCAACTTGTTAAACCCTTGTGAGACAGCAATGACCTACAGCAGCAGGATGGCTCCAGGCTGTGACATAAATACACTGATATTTAAACAGTATACACACGTGCTGCTGTTACCAAAGTTCAGAAATAAACATTCAGCGTGACATTTGATGAATAATCCGCGCAGTGACCGCTGCCTCGCCGTGTCCACAGTCATTCTGCAGCTTGCGTGAATCCCCTCGCAGCACCGTTAAACCCACATTGGGCAAACCATGTGCTTTGTGCACATCAGAAGCCAAAGGTACAAAAAAAGCAAGACCTACCTCTAAACCTTGCACACACACACACACACACACAGGCTCACACAGCGCGGCATGATTCATTCTGCAAGCAAAACGCACACAGGCTGCTACAATGTAGCCTCCAAGCCCCGACGCTTTGGAGATCAACGCGGCATCTGTTACCAACGAAATGCACAACCTGCTCAACAGCCCGCCGGTTCAATCCCGACGGCGCACGGCGCACTGATAGTAAATAAAAAGCCGCGGTTGATTATCAGAGGCTCCGACGCGCACCTCACTGCCACTTCAAGTGGTCACTCTATTGTTGAGAAACAATCTGAGCCAAAGTGGAAACAAAACCTTCCCGAGACAAGCGCCTCGCAGCGCCGCACCGGGAGAAAGCAGCGTTAAGTTTGCAGTTACTCACCGGGTTATTAAGCGGAGAAAGTCCTCGGTAATTTTCGGCTCTTGTTTTTAAATATCTTCCCCCCTCACGGCCACTGAGAATGGGCTCAACGTCAGTGGGTGAGTAACTGAACAGACTCGGAGAGAGCGCAGTAAGTTGAAGTGTCAAATTACATCGGCTATTCTATTACCAAAGGGACCCGTGCTCGGTGGCTGCTGACAAAATGTGTCGCGGATTCCTGCGCGGAGACGCCGTCAGGACGAGAGCCGGGAGCGGAGCCGGACTCCGTCGCTGCGCTCAGCAGCCATCTGGTGCACTGGATCTGCTGGAGAGACCCGCTCCGAGGGTGCTACCGACCGGGTCCAGCACGAACACATAGTCCGGAATTTAGACGAATTTTAAATTTTAAAAGGGGGGCCCACATGAAGTAGTCCCGCAAATCAAAATGGGTATTTTATTTAGTATCTGCTCATTGATTAAAGGGTTATTCAGTGCAATTTAAAATGAATTATTTATCATAATGGCAGCTTAAAGTAACATGCATATAAATAAACGTCTTTTTACTACTTAATACTCATACTAGTAATCAAAAATGATAATAAAAACAATAATAATAATTTAATCCACAGTAAAATAGTAATAATAACAAAAAAACAAAAAATCAAATTAACATAAATATGAGAAACATAACAATATCATACAATACTAATACAATATAATAATGATCTTAATCATCATCATGAATCCTTATTGACATTAACTCTATGGTGGCAATATGTTTACACGATCTGTCAATTAATTGTCTGAATATATAATCATAGAAAAACAAACACCCACTATGATACATGTGATAATGATAAGAATAAACAGCAGCGAACACGCGCACGACGCGTCGCCGCGCGCGCTCCGCCGCCCCGCGCTCCTCCTCCTCGGAGCGGACGCCGCCCTCCGTGTTTTGCAGGTCGCCGCTCTCTGATGGAAAGCTCCGAATAACAAAGACATGTTTGAGAGCAGCAGCGGCATCAGCAGCAGCAGCAGCAGCAGTCTGGGCTGAGCGCTGACGTCAAGGAGCCATGACTGTGCCAAGCAGCATCCAGACTCCAGCCCACCACACACACACACACACGCACACACACACACACACACACACACTGACCCGCTGCTGCCACTGTGGCCTGTTTGGAAGCACCCCATGTCAAAAGTTAGAAACACACCACCCTGAGTGCTGTGATTTACTTTATGTGAGCAGGGTCAGAGCGCTGTTTTTCCTCTCTGAACGCCCTCAAAGTGGAAGCCACCATGCATGTGACACTTTGCTGGTGCGTTTGAGGTCCCCCTGCTCTCTGGCCTGCGCATCTACCCCAGCTGTCTAAGTTAGGGGGAGGGACAGGCTGGAACAATAGGTGCCATTTGTCCTGCTAAAAGGTGACAGGAAGCATTGATTTCAGCCTGTTCCAGGCTTGTAAGCCATCCCCGAATCGGCTAATGTGAACATTTCCCTCTAACGGGGATTGGAAAATTTTAGCTAACAGCCAGTCAAAGCGGTTGCGTCAGGATGCAGGAGCAAACTTTTGGTTCTTGGTTCTTTTATTGGTGCTGCTACAAAAAGCAGGAAACAAAGAAGAAACTGGCAAACAGGCAAAAATTAATATCCAAATCTTTAATGATTTGGTCTAATTAAAGCCAGTCGAAACGGCAAAAAGTACACATTCAAGCTACTTTAGAGTCTGCAGCTGCTTAAGTGCACAGTAGATAAATAAAAAAACAAAAAAACTGGGAACACCTTCCTAATAATTAAAACTGTTCTATTTACACAGCATGATGCAGAAACTGGAGAAGTTTAGATCTATATTTCGTGCCATGTGGCTAATTTTGAATGCGCTTAGGCACCCATTTGGTGCTCTCACTGGCAGGAATTCCTAAACTGCTGCTGATTAAAAATAGCTCTCATTCACCAATTTGTCTTGGGCCACTTAAGCTCGTCACACTCAGCTGGAAGAACTACAGGTATTCTTGTGGGTCAGTATAGCCACACTTAATCAAAGTGTAAGGATGTGACACACGATTCGCCCAATGATATGAAAATCGTTGCTTATTACTGACAGTTCTGTAAAATTTTTGAGTTTTCTGCAGAATAATAGACCACAATGATATAAAATCTTGCCTGCAGTGTTCCATTGGGATGTTTTGAATGGGACTCCCCCGTCAGACCTGCGATCTGAACGCTGTGACACCTTCTCTCTCCAGATGACGTGATGTACGCCAGCGCAGCACAGACACGCTGATCCAAAAATAGGCGGGAATTTTTCTTTATCGCAACTGGGTCAAGGAGACTGAGTCAAAAACAATGTGTTCGTGAAATGCTTTAAAAACAATATGCAAAGTGACGTTCAGCTGCGGAGCGTCAGCGGGCTCGAGTGCAGACTCAGTGTGACATCAGATTTACCCAACATGCTTTACTGCCAGAGGCGTGCTGGTCCGGTGGTTAACACTGTCACCCCACAGCAAGACGCACACGGGTTTGATTGCCGGCCTTTTCTGAATGAGTTTCTGTAGTCTACCCATGTCGACGAAAGCTTGTGCTTTTGAATCACTTTCCTTTTTTAAAGCTGCACTAATTAATATTTTTTATAGAAGCAATTGAAACATTTAACTGTGTAATGTGAAAGGTGTCGCTCATAGTGATGAACCGAAAATTACCACCCAGCTCTGTAGTTTTAGTCTCTTTCAGCTCGTCTTCTCGGCTGCGTCTTCTCCCCGCATGCTGGGTGATAGCATCACAATGAATAAATGCTACTTCCTTTCTGTCAGTGTCCATTGTCTGTTACTTTTATGTGTGGGATTTACCTGCTATAACACCCCATAAAAGCTCACATTGTGTAGTAGTCTGGGTCGTTGGCCAGATGGCTGTCATGACGATGAATGGACTGCACGGGGGTGACGTCACTCTTCAGCGGGTCTAGTTTCATGTTGAGTTTGATGAACTTTCTGAAAGTTTTGATTCCATAAATATTCTTGCATTTCCTCACACATACTTTTCTCATCTCAGTTTCTGAGTTGAGATGACACACAACCTCTCAGAGAGTTACAGAACACATCGTGGATGCCGGACTCGCTGCCCCTTGCATAAAAACAGCACAATGCGATCATTGAATGTGTAGGCAGGAAGATGTCTGTGTTTTCATTTACAGTTCCCACCTGGTTTATGAATGAACAACCACCAGGCTCCAGAGACCAGCCCACATCCTCCGCAACCAACCAACCACTGGCTGTCTTCCAGTCCAAATGTGTTCACAGTGCACACTTCACTCCGCTGCGGACAGACTGCTCACGCTGCCTGCTGGTGCGTCCGAAAATACGGAGCGAGATAGTGTTGGAGTCGTGCATTCCTGAGGGTCTGCTTGCTATGATGTCCGAGAGCCGTGCTGGCGTGTTTTGCTTCTGCCTCCTTTCGCCGAAACATGAAAATATGACTTAAATTATAGCCGTAGATGACGGATTGGTGCTTTCATTTAACCAGGCCCCTTAGGTTCACGTGCGCCCTTCTCCGAACAAGTGTGTTATGAGGGGTCTGCTGTGTTATGGGATTGTGTGTGACCCGGTGACAGCGCTGCAGACTGAGCAGTGGAGTCTGGTCAACAAATAGGATTGCACAGGATGGAGGGAATCAGCAGGGCAATGAGGAGGAGGAGGAGGAGGAGGAGGAGGAGGACAGGGCTCTGCAAACAGTGGACGACTATTGCACTCCATTTGAGAGAAAGACATGAGGGAAATGTGATAAACCCCATTGATTCTCATTACAGCAGGAGAGGCAGACAGACAGAGAACAGACATACCTCGACAGGTTGTGGTGAAGCCTCCTGATGATTTTCTACCCCTCGTTTTTTTCCCTCAGACTTTTTTTTTTTTGAGCAGCACCAGCATAAAGCTGGCTGCCGGCACCCCATGCTGCTCCGCTTTTGGGGGAGCGGAGAGCCAATCAATGTGTGCTCACAAAGGGGGAAGAGCATTCAGAAAGCCAACTGTTCCCTCAGGCCATGGGCAATGAAGAAGTGGAGGAGACAGAGGGAGACAGTGCAGAGAGAGAAAGAGGCGAGGGGGTTGACAACATGTTTCCTTTGCTGCGATATACTGAGAGGAATAACATGATCACTGCATCGCTGACATGCAGCAAATATGATCCTGACTCACTCAAATGCACTGATAGACGAAAGCTCGTTCAAAGAACATCACGATAGAGATGCTGTTGATGTTCAGTTGCATTAAGACCTTATCGTTTTTTCGTTATTTGAGCAGTTCAGTCCATACATTCCAATAAACAAGTCAAAAGTGCCTGTCACCTATTTTGAGAGCCCAAGGTGACAGTTTGGCTGGTTTAGTCCATTACATTCCATACATTTCCAACAAGTTCCCACAGTGCTGACTGAGCTGGTCTCCGCCAAGTAAATCTCCCTGTATTTCACTGGAGTTTTTAAATCTGCTGTCTGTGGTGACGTTTCTGCAATTCTGCATCTTACATCAGTGATTGGTTTGCCGGAGATGAAGGTCGGAGCAACCATAACAACGGTGGAGACCACAGCAGCCAGTAGTCGGGTGCCGTCATTGACCAACACAGTCTTTGTGTAATTACTCTCGCTTCCAGAAGGGGGAGACAAAACTTCCACACTGCAGGTTTAAAGTTCGGAGACCTCCGTTGTCATGTCACAAGGCGAGTAATCCGATCTTGATGCGCAAATCCGAATTACAATGAAATATGACGAGCAGCAAAATGTTCAGCATTTTCCCTTCAAGCATTGCTTAAACGAATGAACCGTTGAACAAAATTCTTCTGCCGATAGCCTAAGCGATCATTTCAACACATATTCAATGACAATGAATAATAATAAATGATAAAAAAGTAGATCGCTTATATACTAGAATATTATCATCATCCTTTTAAAAAATATTATTTACAAAACAATTTACTTTTAGTGACGGAATATTACATGTGTAATATAAAGGACTGTTTTCTCTCTACATGATTAATCAATTATTCATTTCACTTAATGATCAGCAGTATTTTTTTTATATATGGATTATTAGTTCTTTGTTTTCTATATGGCACAGTTCTGCGCTGTTTAAGCATACTGTATGTGTGTTGTCATGCACCGGGAATTATGTATAATTTGCGTCAAACAATCCCTGCGTGACAGATTGAGCTCACAGTGGGTGTTCCACTTAATAAAATCACTTGTGTGTAACAACTCCTACCTTGACATCCCTCTGTTCCCTCTCAGAGGAAAAGGTTTAGGTGTATTGCGGTGCTGTGAAGACTTTTTTGTTTTCGTTTTATGTATTACCTGACAGGAGGTTAACTAGCTATTTCCAGCCCCATTATTCTCCTGTTACTCCAGGGCAGAGTGAAAAGTCAATTATAGTCAAAGCATACTGTGTTTGTCAGAATCCCAGGCTTGTGATCTCCTCTGCTGAATCATTTGCTGCAAAATGTGAGCGTTTAATTATTAGCAAGACATTATAGGGCTTAATGAGATACCACAGTAAATTGCATTGCGGTTTCATACGTGCCCATAAAAAGAGCAGTCCGTCAACAATATCAGAGCAGGTCTATCCAGCGCTGTGACATTTAAGTAAGATGCTCTCCTTATCGGAGAGGATGGGTTCCAGCTCCTCAGCTGGGAAATGTCACATGTTCTATAAGGTCAGGTTGAATCTCTTCACTTATTTTTTTCATCAAAGGAGCTTAGCTGAGTGATTCCCTCATATGATAATTTACCTCTACGACGGGTATCAACATACATGATCTGAAATGGCGTAGACCTACAGCGTCATTCAAAAGTGAAAATAAAACCTTGGACACTCACTGTTATATCTCACCCGTCTCACGAGATTCCCTGTGTATCTTTCTTCTCATAGTGGTCTGCATCCACCGTCAGTTAGTGATTTCGTACTTTTAACCGAATAACTCTCACCAAACCCCCATAGAGAAGGTGTGAACTTGTGAACTTGCCGCAGCTCCTGCCTGTAGTTGACAGAGTGATGCTGATTGCAGAGCAAGAGCTGTGCCCCTTTACTGAACATGTAACATCTATGTCTTGTTGCTTTATTGCATTATGGGGTCTCTCATCTACAGTCTGTGCAAACTGGTGAGTGCAGAAAGAAGCTCTTGAGCTGACTCTAAAAGCTGCCGCTTTCCTCTCATGTTTTAAAGCATCGAAACGTTTTCTGCAGTCGAATTCTGCTGTAGCTGCCGGATGTTGATCAGAGTTTGGCCGGCGATCCACAGGAACGGGGAAATGTATTGTAGCAAACAGCAGAGTAGGACCAGAAATGAAAGATGCCACAGCTGGGTTTTAAATAAGAAATATGACTCTGTTTGTGGTGCACCAAGACATCTGCTTTTCATCAATGTTGGGCAGTAATGTGGGGGTAATGTGATTACTTTTTCAGTAGCAAGAAGTGTAAGGGATTACCGTTTGTCAGTAACTACATTGCTGTTATTAATTGGATGGTCTTGTTTGCACTTATCTGCACTGGGAATTTAACTGAAGGTATAACATACATTTAGCCTTAGGTTAAACTGATACACAATATGTTGGCTTGGTACACAGGCTGGAGCTGCAAGGAGATGATTAGCTTCTACCAAACAAGGAGAAATGCCACTCCCTTAACTCCAAAATTAACTTATTCAGCCTGCAAGTCATGTCTTCTTAGCTGGCTTGCTAATGTTAGCCTACATTCACCAATCACCTGTTTTGGGTTCACTGCTATTTGAGGACTGCTGCACTTAGCCACCGGAGCTAAGCTAACAGTAACGTCAGTCCTCCAAACCATAGTCTGCATTTACAAAAGGAGAGCTCCACCCATTTTTACACCTCAAAGTCTGGTTACAGGTGTTGGAGAGTACCGCAGCACACGTGGAAAAAACAGTTGCATGCCTCAAGTGACATCACATGAAAGTGGGTTCACCCGACCTCTGTTTGGCAGCGTGAGACAGGGGTGTTCAGCTGGCTGCAATCTGCAACCTCACTGCTAGATGCCACTAAATCCTACACGCTGGAGCTTTAAACCATGATGGGTTGTCTCCTGTTCCCACAAGCATTAATACAGAAGATGCAGTGTGTAGGTATCTAGGCTTTGAAGTGGCACCTTTGACAAAGCTGAGTTGAGTAATGAAAGTAATAGCTGTAGTCGTAGCATAGCTGTCAACAGTACAGTAATGTAACTATTTTTGCAAAGAAAAAGATGATATGAGCAATTGGTTGAGTAACTTGGCCAACGCTGTCTACTGATTATCTAGAAATTAACAATAAAGCATTTAGGATGTTGGAATATATTTCCTGAAGACCGCCAAATGCGTCATCATGCAGCAAAACCACTTACATTCCTTCATTTCAATGTACAAAGCGTACTAACCCTGAACACACATGATTCAGCTCAATCTGAGGAATGAGAATCATAGTCGGCTACACACGAGACCCCATGCTCTAACGTGATTTAATTAGAACAAATATAAAGGTAACCAAATCCTTTGACCTTTTGACGTCCCTTCCTTATGCTTCTTATTAAACTATAGCTAGAATCAGTCATTGCCATATTAGGCAACGAGAGGTTGATAATGGGAAAGGTGCAACAACTTGCTCAGCCCCATGGAGGGCAGCAGGAGCACCTGCTTGCAGACCCACACATGCAGACACATACACACACACACACACACACACACACACACACACACTTGTACAGACACCCTCATGACAACATCTACTTCTGCTGCTTTACAGCCTCCCTCATCCACCAGTCTGTTTGGCAGGGGTTGCTGGGCAACAGGCTGCGTAAACATGGCACCTGACATGTCGAAAGAGAGAGCAACCAGGCGCTCAGACACTTGTCTGCATAGCTCTGTCGACTCCACTGACAAACATGCACTTATCAAGCAGAAAATAAAAGCACACTCCAGCATGTGTACATGGACGGCTTGAAGCCTCTTACAAGCACACATTTCTGAGGTACCATACTTAATTTGTAGGCATTTATTTGGGTCTCATTGGAGATGCCGCCTATTAATAAGCATTTAAGTCAGGATGGAGTGGATAAAAGAGCGGCGTCTCACAATAAATGGGTGTTTGAATGCAGGGATTTTATCAGGAGAGCATCTGAATCATCATTATTTGATTACATTTGCGAGTACGAGTCAAAAATAAACACAGGAAACATTTCAGCGGCTGCAAAAGAATACTTGTTACGACGAGAATATGTCCCAAAGGATGACTGGCATTTTGTTTAAAAACGACATATGTAATGATGCGTGTGTTTCTGGTTTCATCCTCGGGAGTATTTTCAGTGAGTGCAGGGAGAGATTCGCCGCTGTATTTCCTCCACTGTTTTTATCACACCAAACGTTTTCAACATCAAGGTCAAGGGCAGCTTTATTATCATGTGAACGGTACAGGATGGAGCAGCAAAATGCAGTTGTAGAGGAAAAAAGAAGGAGAATAAAGGCAGGAAATGTACTGTGACTGCAAAAGATTCGGTTCAAGATTCAGAAAATGCAATAAAAAAACATTCAAATAAAGAATCTAAGGAGAATTCATCGACAAGACCCAAACGATGGCTGCTATGTTGTTAAAGTTTGCAACAGCGTCATGTAAATATTGTGGCGTGCTGCAAAGAATTAACATGACCAGATAACAATAAGAAGGCTCAGTGTTTGTTCACCAAGGGGCATCAGAATTTGCAGTGCAGCATGTAGAGCGGAGGTACAACAGTGATGTTCGAGTCCATATTTTTGTTATTGTAACGGTGTTCAAATGCAGCCTGAGGGAAGGAGCTCAACAGCAGCTGGCAGCAGGGTGAACGGGCTGGAGGCCGGCTGCTGTCCTTAAACCTGGTCTCGTTGATCACTGATGTTGGGGTGCTGCTGATGTCAGCTGCACACACTCGCAGTCCTGGATCTTATCTGTGCCAAGGAACGAGGCTAGTTTAGATACTTCTGATCGTAGAAGATTACGAGAACCTAAAGTGGGAACAGGGTCTACTGAAGGGTTTGAAGTTACCATGTGATTTTAGCATCTTTTAAATCATTCTGCTGTGAGATTTGCTGATGAGAGTTGGTTTAGCTCGCTTTTTTTCCGTGTTTCCAGGTTTGGGGATGGGATGGCAATGCTGATCAGTCTGTCCACCATTTGGACAACAGCTATTGGATATTAGACTATTGGATTGATGCATCCACTAAAATCAAACTTGATATTTAGGTTTTCAGTGAAATATCCTGACAACTATTTGCTAGACTACCATGAAATTTGATCCAGATATTCATGGTTCCCAGAGGATGCATCCGAACAACTTCAGTGATAGCCTGACTTTTAATCTTGTGCCATTCCAAAATTTCAATTTGTCCAATACTTGCAAAACTATTGACTTTCCCATCATCCTCAGCTGCAGTTTGCATTTAGCGCTAATTAGCAAATGTTGGCATGCCATCAAAGATACTGAATGAGGTAAAAATGATACTTGCTTAACATCAGCATGTTAGCATTGTCATTGTGAGCGGGGAACGAGAGACAGGAGGAAAATGAGGTCACATGCTGCTAGATGCATGTGTTGCCAGCAACTCTCATAGCTACACATTAGCTGCTAGCATGGCGAGAAATTGGCGGTCTGCATGAAGAACGCACAGTCTAAAATGAGCATTCAAATGTCACGCTGTACACAAACTGTTTTTATGTTTACAAGGATGAACCTTGAGTCCACATCCGGTTCCTTGTAGCATTCAGCTAACCCTTTCCACCTCAGCCCTACTGATATTCCCTTTATTTTATTTATTTATTTATTTTTACTGATTTGTGTGTCACTGTGGGCAATTCAAGGAGAGGCTTTCCCATTGATCTGTTTCCTACAAAGGACAGAGTTCAGAAACAAGATGGATTTCATATATCTATTATCTGATGTGACTCCTCCTCTTTAAGAGGATATAGATTTTCTGCCACTGATTCGAGGAGTTAGGTAGGGCTGAGGATCCCCTGCTTCGAAGGGTTGCACACAGTGGATTTTCTCTGCTCGGCAGGATCACAGCCTAAAAGGTTGCATTGTGCTGTAGAAACTTTAAGCTGACATTTATCTTTGTGGTGGCCCTGCAATCCTGTTTTCTGACGCTAAAACGTGCTAATGATTTGTTCCGTCATAGGTGAGCGAGTACGGCAGCAGAGGAATGTTCGGCGGGATTTGTCTTTCAGCCTGATCAAATTGGATGTGAGCCTCTCATCCTATTTCCACAATATATTCTGCAGGCACAATGTGGGCAGCGTGCGGCGCTAGCACCATTAGCGTGCTAGACCGTCCACAAATCATTTCCTTAGTCCTTCCATCAGACTCCCTGCGTTTGGCCGGCGCTGATAAGGCCCCGCCAGAATGACCAGGGGTCACAATTTCACCACTGAAGTCAACGGCAGAGATAGACCACTGTGTCCATCAAAGTGTAACTTGGGGCTCTCTCTGCAGTGTTGTCATTTCCCAGGCAGTGGGATGCTTTGAATTAATCTGAAAAACATGGAGTGAGAGATAGCTCCGGCAGTTGTGAGGGCTGAAACTCCTCTTGGCCTCTATTTCTAACACATTGTCAAAGCATTCACGAGGTCTAAATGGATTTATAGAATTTCACATCTCAATAGAGCGACGGCGGTGATTATTCTGTTTTGACAGAGATTGCCTACAGATGAACTCTTGAGTAAATGTCATGAATATGTTCATTTAAAATGAGAATAATTGATGCAGTGGTTGGAAGGTGCTATGAAGCGTTTGTGATTCTCCAACACGCTCCTCAAACACCGACGGCACTTTGTAACGCACAAGGTACTCTTCAACATCTGCGCGCAAGAAGGGCTTGAAAGCCTTCGAACATGTGGTAAATGTTGTGAAGTGGTTGCAGTTTGGTTCGGTTTAGGTATGAAAACTACTTGACAAGGTTTAGGAAAAGATTGTTGACTTTTGGTGTCGCTCTTAAGATCGCTGAGTTTTGGTTTCACCAAACCTCCGCTCCTCTACGCTCCTTCTACTATGTTTCCTACGAGTGTCTCATACAGCAGTGGATGGGTTCACATTGGAGTTAGCGGTGCGTCTCATACAACAGAAACTCAAAGTTACCTTGTGCATCTGTACAGAAATCTGAACGGACCCGATTCACATGATAAATCTGCACATTTCTAGAATTTTGTGATTAGCTTTTAATAGTTTTTAAGAAAGTGACGACATCCATTATTATGATAATATATAAGAAGCTAGAACTGCTGGTAGTATTTGAACACTGTGGTATTTGTTCTTCTCATCTAATTCTTGCGATAAAAATGAAAAAAGATGTTTGCCAACATGTGGAACTATGTCTTTAATGAACAAATGTGCAGCTTTCAGGTCTAACCTGATCCTGCACAGGTGCTTCTCCTTTTGGACAATATTTACGTAATAAAAGGCATTTTTAATAATGTTTTTATTTCTGTTAAGATTTTTTGTAACAAAAAACCGGACTGGGCAGCAAAAATGAAAATATAACAGTAAGCAAATGAGAACAAAATCAATTTTACACAAATTTTCCCGTCACATTTCCCAACAGGTGACCATTCTGACTGAAAAATAGCATGAACAATATCAAAATATAGCAGTAATATCTCTAAGTCTCAATAGAACTATCTGAGAACATATTGTTAATGGCATAAATAGATTGAGTTAATTTCCTCATTTATTGATATACACAGTTGTGTTTAATCCCAGAATGCATTGCAGTGATTTGCCTTCCCAAGGTTGCAGATACAGTGATATGTTAATGCTGCGGTATATAATCTAATTTTCTGTTTAAGCACTTAATCATTTCCTCTTGATGAAGGGATCACATGCGCTTTGTAGCAAATCAAAGATCATTTTCCAAACCTGATTTAACATAATATTCAATGTACTCGATTACTCTTTGCAAATAATTCAACACCACAGCAGACCAGGTTGCACACCGCAAACCAAATTATTGATAAGACGAATGCAGTTTGAGAGAACACATCACTACATCATTACAGCATCAGGCTTGAAGGGACAGCAACGATTTGCAGACGTTGCACCAGTCATAAAGGATTAAACTGTATGAGAGCTTGTGTGTGTGTGTGTGTGTGTGTGTGTGTGTGCTGTGTGAGCGTGTGTGTATGTGTCTTTCTTATCATAAAGTAGATCTTCCGTGTGTAAAATTGATTTGTAAATAAATTCTTAACAATTCTGTTCAAAGTCAGTGAAATAAATCCCATTCAGACCAACAAGCTGCTGGCTCAGCCCTTTGTTTGTGCATGACAAAACAAACAGGAGTTGGAACACTGAATTAGCCTCTTTGTTTTGTGTGTGTGTGTGTGTGTGTGTGTGTGTGTGTGTGTGTGTGTGTGCTTTTTACAGTGTCCTTCACCCAAAGGTAAACGAAATATCTTTCAGCTGTGCAGGTAATGTCAGTGCGCCTCAATGCTTAACATAACCACGGAGGAAAGAGGTTCTGTTAAAGGGCCAGTTCACTCAAACTGCAAAAGACATATGTCCTCACTTAACTCTAGTGGTATAACCATGCAGGTAGATTTGGTTTTACTTGCCCAGGCTTTAAGATATCTTTCTCTTCCAATAATATCTGTGGCCCAGTAAATATCTGTCTGTATCTGTAGAATATGTCACACACTTACACAGCCTGTATTCTGGATCAGGTTTCTGCCTGAACTAATAATAAATGAAACTTAGAATGAAATGAAGGTAGTTGTAGTATATAGTAAGAGTAGGCAACGACATTTAGAAACATTGTACAGATAAATAAAAGGCAAGTAAATAAAGAAATGCATTCACTTCACTCCTGGAATGCTTCCATAGTGTTGCACTCAGTATGAATACATGAAAAGTGACAGAAACAGTCGAGTAACGAACAAAGCGCGAGAGAGAGTGGGCTTGAAGGATTGTTGGTTTTGTGCAAATAACACAAAAGCTAAACGCATGGCTAGATATAACTAGAGGTAAGAGGGAAAATATGTCCTGTTTTGATCTTGTGTCATGCTTTAATTTTATGCACAACATTTTGCTTGTGTTTCATGCTCAGACCCATCCTCTATTTAATCTTCTTTGATTTGGATATCTGGGTTTCTTTGCATTGAGCCTTTTCGTGTGTTTTCAGGAGCACTTCACGACAGGATACAAGCGAGCCAGAGCACATAAAACAAAACTTACTGGGCATAACAAACTGAGACAACGGCAGCCATATTAGCAGAGACATTATGATGAAGTGTCTAAATAACAAGAGTGAACAGCAGAAAGCCAGTCATGCTTGAGGTCCAGCAGGACACTTGACACCACACAAGGACATCCTAAGGGCACTGCGACAACCAACACACACACGCACACACACACACACACACACACACACACACACACACACAGATACAATGATGCTCCAAACCTTAAGACCTTGGAGAAGCTAAACCATCCTCATTTCAGCATTATGTCTGTGCCGACTGTCAGAGGTGCCTCTTGTTGTTCCATAATGATGATCAAGCGCATCAATGCACGATGCTTTTCTCTTTTATTCCCGCTGCCGCCAGCCCAGTTTGCTAAATGATAGAATGCTTTTTATGATCCTACTTTTCTCTTCCTATACGTATTGTTTGACATATGTTGTCCCCTATATTTCCGTGACCCCTCCTTGAACCCAACACATCCATTTAATGCGCTGGATAAATGGCGGGGAGCGGGTCTCTGCTCTGGGACCTCTTGGCACTTGGCTCGGTGCTGAAAGAACACTTATCCCCACTCACCCACATCAAATTCATTTTCTGGCATTGACGCGGAGCAGCACCGTGGTCAGATCATTTCGAGTCAAGGTAAACTGCCAATAGTACACGCCATGAAACAAGATGAAACATGAAATATGTTGGCACACAATGAGCAGTGTGAGCCTCCTTCGCAATCTTCCCCTAACTTCCTCTCATTTTCTCTCGCTCTCAGTCACTTGAGCTTTAGTGGCGCCATAACCCCCGAAAGGCAATTACCATGACAACAGCAGTCAGGATTTGCACCACAGTAATTAGTGTGGTTTAAAAAAAAAAAAAACAGAAAAAAAGGAGGGAATTATGCGTTTTTGTCTGAGATGTGATATGACACACATCAGACTGTAAGGTGCAGCCCTGAGGATGAACCTGTGGGTAGAAAGGAAGAGGTGAAAAAAAAAATCCCTCCTGTTGCACACAAAGAGAAAAGCAGGAGGCTAGCTGTATCAGGTCAGTGTATTAAGATCTCCATTAATCACTATGATACAGTGGAAGCAATGAATTGAGCAGACTCTCCCTGTGGAAGTGATGTCATGCTCGTGTCCGTAGTAAAAGATGATGGTGGAAAAGGGGCCGTTCCGAGTCTCAGCGGGGCTGCAAAAAAATCAGAAAACATCATCTGATGAAGAGACTCTTTCTTCAAGTATGTAAACAGCGGCTATGGCCCTTGATTCCTCAGCGGGGAGAGAAAGTGGGAGGGCCAATTGTTTTCTTTTTTCCCCCGTTCTCGTTGAAATTCCCAGCGTTGTGCACCCTGAATCTCATTGCCCCGGATAGCAGCTTGTTGGAGGTGTGTGCGGGCTCACCTCCAGCCTTGCTCAGCCGCTGTAATAGATGTGTTTGTTGCTAAGTGGCGGTTGTAATGGGATGCTTGTTTGCCTTGCTCGGTGCACTTTCATCCTTCACTGTAGTGCTAATGCCACGCAGCAATTTGTCTCACGGCTGCAGAGCCCTCTGGTAGGCGAAGAAAACAAAGACACGGGGAGCGCTGCAGATCTTACACTCTGTATGCACGCTTGATTGTATGTTGCACATGTGGATCGAGTATCTAGAGTCATTTGACACCAATTGAGGGGGTGAAACAGCCATATCCCTTTCCGCCTAAATCATTTCATGCTGCCTTTGTGCGGAAAAGGTGCAGGTTGTTGAGATCGAGAGGGGTCCCCCGTGGGCTGCAGTCCAACACTGAGTACACTGCAGTGCTCCGTAAGGAGAGGAGAGTGAGGGATGGGCAGAGGTGGAAGGGAAGGGTAAAGATAGCACCGGGTCTCATCCCACACGCTGTCACTGGCTTCAATGAATCATCCATTCGCGGATCATATTCATCGCCAGCCTCCAAAGAAAAGTCCCTGCTGCTTTCGCTCCATGCACTCATTCCAATTCAGAGGCCCCTTAATGTCGTGTGCTGCTCTTGCTGTTGTCAATGCATCATTTATATGTCTGAGTATCTTGGCCTCTTCACAGGATGACCCGAGGTCAGCCTGTGGTGTCATGAAATATTCAGCGTCTCACAAAGCAGAGACAGGCTTCTTTAATTTTTGGTGTGATGAAGTGAAATCCTCTTTGTTACAGCACCATTAAAAGAGCCCTTCTGGTTCTGGTATTGTCAAATGCTGCCATGCTGATACAGTCACTGCAGCAGAGTGTGTGTGTGTGTGTGTGTGTGTGTGTGCGTAGTGGAAATGCTCGACATTGCCTGTAAGTGACATTTAATTTAATTAGACATAATCATCGGATGGCGCATTCTTGTGAGTCGGAGGCACGACCTGGATATGTGGATTTGTGCAGAGAAATCCGGAGCATTAAAGAATCTGTAACCTTGTTTGTTCGTGACATGTGCTGTTTGCTTCTCACATGCTAAGTGTCCCGATCTCAGAGGACAGGTATTTGGTGTATTTGCACATGATTAGAATCGTAGTAAAACAAATAGCATCGGAGCTCATGCAGCATACCAATCAAACGCTCGTTTAGCTCTGAATGTAAATGTCAACGCTGATTCAGAATTATTTCTTAAAGATTTTATTTAACACTGCGTTCAAGTTGAAATGCCCCCCCTTTCCTTTTGCCATCAGTTTCCATTCTAACCTTTAAAGTTGCCGCTGTAGGCTACAGTAGAATTCACCACCTCCCACTATTTCTTTATTTTACATGCGGTGACTTGAAACGTAGCCAGTGACGAAGCTTAAGTGGATTCCACGCTGTGTTTTGATAACTGGGCAGTGCGAGGGACCTCGCGGCGGACCCCGAGGAAGCTCCGATTTCATGTCATAATGGGACCCAGCTGTCAGAAACAGAAACCAGACTCTGTCAACAAATGTATTTTCACCTCGGCTCCATGGTAAGACACACCGATGAGCGCTAAATGTACAATTTGGATTTGGATTAATGTCTCGAAAAGTTCATTTCAAGTATGTGTCACTTGGGTTGATGTCGGTTTGGGGAAAATACTTCATCTTCAGTTGAGCTAATGCCACAGATTGGACCTCAGAGTTTTTGAATGTTATGATTCGATGAGAACTGTATCCCGATGGAAATCCTGCAGCGGTTGCCGTTCAAAGTAGGAAAGTGTGCAAATATGTACAGTGCACATATAAATTATAATAAGGTGCAAACTCAAAATGAACGTAATGGCAAAAATATGAACAGGTTTACAGTATGAATCATTCCTGGTGGGTTGCATATAGATAAGATGAGAAGTGACATATATGTACCAACTCCTGAGAAGAATATCTGCCTCTTTAGCTGGATTGTTCACCAGCTAGCTGCTAACTTTGTTGATGTGCCGTTTGGTGCTGGGCAGGCAGTAGACAGTGAGACTATCTGAGCTTTTTTTAGTGAAAACTGCAGCTTATTGCTTCTGGAAATGAGATTCATAAGCGCAGTGACACTGGACTCTACAGTAAAAGTGTAAAACCATAACAATGAGCTACAAGAGGCTGTAGAGTTCTTTGTTACTGAGAGGGTTTCACATTTGCACATTTGATTCATTGTTAATAGAAAAAATATCAATTAGTGAAGCTTTAAGGGCAAACACCAGGTAGAAGTTAACTCCTGGATGCTTCACTGGCTTGTTTACGGGGATCTCTTGCATGGCAGTGAATCCACACAGCAGGCCTCCCTGCCTGCGCTCTCCACAGGGCATTTACATGAAGCATGAAGCAGACTCAATATCTGAGGCTCACTTGGCGCCACATGCAAATGTGCGACTTATCTCCAAATAGTGCTTCGGCCAGATCAGGCGAGGCAAGGTCACAGCCTGCTGTGGTAATTAATTTTGGCAGCGGTGGGTTGTACGCTCACCAAGGTTGGCATGTGCCGTCCCTCAGGGCTCACATGTGTGGTCAGATACACCAGTAGGGCTTTTCCATTGGCACTTCTGGCCGAGTCAAACCATGCCATGTTGATTTGTAAATGTGCCGAGGTTGCGCCTGGGATGGAGAATCAGCTCCAAGATCAGGTCAAAGCGTGCCCAAGTGAGTTGTGGTGACGTCAGATGGGCTTTGTCATCATTCAGGGACGATTCAGCAACATCCGCTGCTTTTACCACGCATAGCAGGAAGTTATAGATGCCTGAAAATCCATGATGATAAGATGCTGGCTACCAACAACCGCTGCTTAGTGCAGTAGCAAACAATGCTAAAGACGGTGATGCTTTTAAACATTATCAAATTAAGTCAGCCAATCAGTTGAAGGGCAACGCATGTGAGTGGAAAAGGGAAGACTACGCCACACTCTGCAGTCCAGGGCTACAGAAGCAACATGATGCTACAGCTGACCATCACAAGAGGTGAGAAGACCTCAGACAGGCTTATTCAGCAGCTTCAGTATAAGCGGTTTGGTTGCACCTCTGCACAGAGATGAATAGAAAAGCAGAAGAAGAATGCATCGCCTCGGGTGACCCCAGCAACGGGAGAAAAATGTCGGGGTACAGCTTGACTCGGTGGTTTGCATGATAATATTACAAAGAATTTCTGAAGCGCTGGAGTTCATTTTCTCTCTAAAGTTGTGAATTCATCGTTGGGAAGTAAGTGCGGGATGAACTTCTGGTTGTGCGCTCAAGGGCATGAGCCGGCGAGAGGAAAGTGTAATCTGCCAGCACTGACACTGAGCGCTGACCCACGACCAAGGGCTGATGGGATACAATTTCAATCGACAGGCTCAGTCATTGGTAGGTGCGGACCTGAAGTGGTTCAGGTCATATTTCTCTGGCCTTCATTAATTGGTATTTTGACTACAGTCCTCTCTCTTGTGGTAGACCAACCGTCCACCCACATGAAGTCCTTGAAGTGTGACATTGCAATTACACTCACTGTGACACATGGGAGAAAATCCCAGTCTGCTAATAGAGATCTGGCCAGCTTCTTCCCCCTCTGCACTGAAAGGAAAAGGGAATTTTCAATAACATGGCCATTTATAGCTGCTACCACATGGCAGAGGGAAGCAGAGAGCAGAAGGAGAACTACTTTTCGCCACTGATGGGTGCATAAATGCTAATGGTTTGGCAATCAATACAGCATTACGGTGCCCCTGGTAAATAAAATTACGATCTGGACGCACTGTATAAATGGTCACATGATCGATGTGTTAAAGTACTAAAGCAGCACATTATGGTTTGACTGTATATTCAGCACAAAGAAAAGGTCAGTGAAATGGAAAGAAAATAATCAGACTGGGTCAATAATCCTGGTGTAACATCGCATTTGTCAATGGTGTGATGTCGAGCCTGTTTTTAACCCGTGGCATGATTCATTAATTGGCAAAGCGTCTCATTTGCATCACATAGAAGCCGCCGTGATTGCCCGTAATGAAAACACTTCTTCGATCAGCAAAATGAATGCAGAGCAGTTTAATGGAAATACTGTTGCCATTATTCAAACATGATGGCGGCTAATACACGATGGGATGAGCTGAAATACAGTGCAGGTGTGGCTCAATAAACCCGCGGAGTGATTTTCTGAATGTAATGCAAGGAGAGTTTAATATGTGCTGCCATGTCTAACAAAGTGTTTATCAAAGGAAAGTGGTATATTACCCTTAAGTCGATGTGAGAGAGGATGCAGCGTTTATATTTTTGTCATATTTTTGTGATATTTCATTGTTGTTTATTTAGTTCAATCAGACAATGAGACTCATTGTGTATTAGCTGTGTGCAGACTCTCAGTGTTATTTTTACAGTTTTGCAGAAAAACTAAATGTGTTCCAGCAGTTTGACTCTATAAGACATCATTCGACGCCCCACTACACAGGCACACTAACTGTTTGCCTACTTTATCATGTGTGAAGAATAAAAGATGCACATTCTGCACTGCACGTACTTGCTCATGTTAATAAATCAACACATTTTGTATGAGATATTCTACTAGATAGTTTTGGTAAGTATCAGTGCATCTGTAGTGCTTGTCACATCCCTGAAACGTCCCTAAATTGATTTTAAACAGATAGAAAGACAGTGTGTGTGTGTGTGTGTGTGTGCATGCGCTTGTGTGTGTGTGTGTGTGTGAGAGAGAGAGAGAAGTCTCCATAAAAATCTGACTTTGGCTTGGAGGCACAGCTTGAATTGCATGACTAATAATATTTAATGACCGAAAATATTCTCTGTTATGCAAACCCAGAATAATTAATTCTTTTCTAATTAAGAGAGGTACTGCAGTTCATGCACATGAAGGAAGTCTCTCATACAGTAGCTTTGATGTCCAGATAATAAATGACTTGTTACTGTCGTCGCAACGCGTCTCCAGTGGCAAAATACGCTGTGCAGCGAGATAGAAACTGCATCCGGTGGGTTTGTTTGAACGACCCACAGGCCGTGCTATTTTGCAGGTGCTCAGTTAGTGTCCAAGTGGCTCACACAGGAAATCCTCCAAAAAATCATGAGTTTTGCTTGTGTAATGGCTCGCTCCCGTCATCTCCATCGTTTGGTGCAAGGTGCTCACGGAACAACTAAATTTGTCTGTGCCTACCGACTAACAGTGTTGAAGTCTAATGTTTTGGTGTCCTGTCTGTCCACTCCAACCTCCTCCCTACTCAAGACTTGGTTGGGGTCTAAAACCTGAACTTCCTTCTTTGCATATGTCATAATTATTATGGCCCCTAGAGGGCTTTGTCACTCAAATGTAAAATAGGTCCTCGGGTTGCTCAAACAAACGTATTTTTGCGTTCGTCTCACACAATGTGCAAATAAACATATTTATAACTATTTTCAACTGTATCTTTCAAATGTATCTGATGATCAGTTAAACTGGACCGATTACACTTAGGATGAATATTCTTGGTCACTTTCCTGTGCTTTCATTCGCTGACAGTCTGGAAAAGGGAGTCGAAGGAGAGGCACAAGTCCGCACATGTCACTCAAGCCTCTACATGTCATGTGGAAGCCCATTAAAAGCGAAAAACTGACCCAAACGCCTCAAAGCGGCAGGGACAGAAGGTTAGCAAAACATCAATAACAGAAAAACGCCTCAGTGACAGAAGCGCTGAAGCCCAAAAGCGAGTGGAATAAAGTGTCTGGGCAGCGAACAGCAGCTGGACACATCGCTACTCAACTAGTCCTCCTTGGATGAATGGCAAATAGACTGAGTTTGCAGTATATGACAGTTGTACTCTCTTTACAATTCGCCTGTCATTCACACACACGCCAATGACACCAATAACCATCGGGAGCAATTTAGGGTTTACTGTCCTGCTTCAACTTCAACTGCAACAGTTTTTCCAGTCTAACAAACAGACGGTGAATTGTGGCAGAAACGTTTTCATGTGCTTCAGAGCTGCTGTTTGAATCCAAGCTAAGGAGCCAGTGTGCTAATTAATGATGACACCGTATCACGATCCACATATTGCATCCATTTATTGGAATACAGAAGTGCTAAAAGCAGTTGGTAATTTTATCCACTGTAGAAGAAGAGGTCACAATGAAATAACATACAGCACCAGTCACACTATAGTAAATATTGCATTTATATGCCATTTTTTTTTCCATGTCATGTGCTTCATGTGCATTATGATTTAGCTTGTTTTTATTGATCGGCTTTTTTTTATGCACAGTTTGAAAATGCGCCCACAAACAGGCTTGAGAAACACTTTTTTCGTGCATTCTTGCTGGTCGAGGATTTAAGGTCAGATGTCTCTGTTCCAGACGAAAACGTGTGAACGTCTGTCTCTGCTTTTATTCAGTGTGTTGTTTGAGTGAAAACATTTAAATCCACATTAAGCGTGTTTTTTTTCTTCACTGTTCTTTTTCCTTTACTTGCCACAACAAATGCAACACCCAAGTGGACCTATGTGACCCCACTATGTCACACATTGACAATCCCTCAATACGCTCTCATCCCATGCAATTTTCTTTTCCTTTTTCCTCAGAGGAGTCATTCCCTGCTGCATCTTGTAAGCTTTTTTTTCCCCCTGAGGAGGGGTATGAGGGGGACCCCATTCCTCTCCACTTCCTTATCCCTAAATCCAAGCTGGTTTCCATGAGAAACCGGGAGGAATGTGTTTCATTAACATTCTTGGTGGAATGCATATGCACTTCTTGTTCATCAAATCTAAAGCAGCTCACCGCCTCCCTAATCGAAAGCAGCCCATGACGCCTTTTAAGTGGGGCTCAAGTGTCTCCTAAGAAGCAGCACGTCCATACGAATGCCACAAATGACCACATGTTTGAGGGTGTTGATCCACAACCAGCTTCGTGTGATCCCCTCGCTGGAAAGAAAGAATACAAATCATTTTGGCGAGATTATGGGACAGAAACGACGGGAACGTGTGCCGTGATGCGACTTTAGAAGTGATGAACTGTGTCTCAAAATCAAACCTCAGCTGTAATTTTTTTGTTTATGTTTTTTTTTTTTTTTGGTTTCCCTCATTGTCATTTCTTGTTCCCTCTTCGTTGTTTTAACCCCGTTCATGGCCGGAGCGCCAGAGGTCACGGGGAACTCGGCGCTGCAGTGACCTCTGGGGTAACGTGGCCGGGGTTGGGGCACACACACACACACACACACACACACACACACACACACACACACACACACACACACACACACACACACACAGACTCCGAATGGAGAAGGGGTCTCATACAGCTGTCTGTCATCCAAACCCTTCACATGTTTCGAGTGGTGACACGCAGCTCAACCATTGACAGGAGAGGGATGAAGCCATTACGGCGGTAGATTTTTACCCCAAATCCATGCGGCTTGCGGGAAATCTCCGCGTTGTGATGGATGTCGTGATGTCTCGTTACTAGGATGTTGTTTTTATCTGTGATGTGATATCCCTTTGAAGAATTTCTTTGACTGCCTTTAAAGGAGCCATCCAGCAAAAACAACATGTTCAGTGGTTACAGTGAAAACTGTGTTAAGGTTTTATTTTACAGGTCCTGTTATTTCTTAATATTTTCCAATGATGTTTCAAGTGAAACCCAAAAGAAGAATTACATATATATATATTTGCATTGTCAGCCGATCTGCTGACAGTAACATGACATTTCCTATGAAATTACTTCTGTTCACTTATAGGAAATAATTAAGAGACAATGAGGCCTGTAAGTTGAGTTTTTCAACTCCTTTAATAGCAGGAATAGTTTGACATTTTGTGTCTGTCTGATAAATGGCGCTAGAGTTGATTAGCTTAGCTTAGCATAAAGACTGGAAGCAGGGAGAAACAGCTAGGAAAAACTGCGATTGTCAGTATAATAGTTTGTTTTTTGTACAGTTAAACATTAAAACAAAAAATTTTGTTTAGTTTTAGGCGCTGGTAGGCGGGTTTGTTACCTTTGGTCAGAGGCTGGCTCGCTGTTTTCCCCCTGTCTGCAGTCTTTATGCTAAGATAAGCTAAGCTAACTAACTGCTGGCCGTGGCTTGAGATAGAAGAGTGGTATTTCCGTCTAGCTCTCATTAAGAAAGCACATAAGTATATTCCCTGAAGTGTCAAATTCTCAGCCACAACAACAATCTCACAAATGGATGGACACAGACTATCCTCATGGCCAGACACCACCTTCCTGTAATTTGGTGAGTTGTGAGCGTTTGAGCCCCGTCACCTTTGCTGCGGCCACATCACATCCGCTCCCCCTTTATGACTCAAACGTGTGCGTAGTCGGCATTCGAGGAGATGCTGCGAGGCACTCGGCTGCAGGAAACACAAAGCAGATCAAAAACTGGGGCCCGGGAGATCTGTGTGGTCTCTTTGTGGAGCGGCGGACGTGGAGAGGCAGCAGGGAGCGAGCGGGAGGCCGGCGTGTTTCACCTCCTCGAAAATCAGACAGAAAGTCATTGATTTTCCCATGACATACCCAACCCACCCCCCTCCAAAACACACCCCTTCAGAGTCAGACGGCTGGCGTGCTGAACATGCACACCATCTCACATACAAACGCGCTCCTCAAACCCGGAGCCCTGCCCCCCACCTCGGCCCGGCGACCACCCCCTCTCCTCCTATCTCTCCCTGGCTGTCTCTCCTTCTCCCTCTCCTCGCTCCCCCTGTCTCATTTATGCCTTTGCGGAGCAGCTGCTGCCCAGAGAACTGAGGGAGCAGCATTCACATCTGAGCACATTAGTCACCAGATGTCACCTTTTGCTGCCAGCCCATCGAACATCCAGGCAGACAATGCCCCATGCATTCTGAACATCTGACTTACGACGTCTCCTACAAAGGGGGCTGGGTGGCGCTCTGGACTCCAGCAGCAGCGGCGGGTGGAGCTCAAAGCCACGTCCACAGTGACACCTACAGCTTGTCCGCACACACTTGAAGTGGAAAGCTACTCTCGTGGCATTAATATCAAAGACTGCCTTAAGACACACAAGCTGATAAGGGATGAGATCTCTCCGCGGAGTGGATGACAGAATGTAGATTTTACACCGAAAACAGCTGCTTTTTATCCCCACCAAACATTTTATTCAGACATGTGCCAGGAATTTTGAGTATTTACCTGTTTTTCTGTATCCTAAATATGTCTGAGCTGCTCACAGATCTGAGTCGTGTGGCGAGATGCTTTCTGACAACCCTGATGTTGCCTCCGACACCTGCAACAGATCTGCTGCTGTCACCTTGAGGGTATCAAATCTGTGTTCAGACTGAGAGACGGCAGCTCTGCGCTCTCTGCACTACAGACATAAGGACGTAAGGAGAAGGCCAAGTAGAAGGTCTCACTCAGAGACATAAACAGTAGTGGGAGCACACAGAATAGCAAAAAAAAAAAAAAAAAAAAAAAAAAAAGCCCAGAGGCATAAATGTATGAATTCCAGAATTCCATTAACTGGCACATGTACTTTTTTAAGCCTCAGGTTGATGTGAAAGTTTTCTGTTTCAAAATATGCATCTCTTTCAATCTGGTTCACTCACGCTCTTAAATAATTCATGGCAGTCTGAGAGCTGATGTCACGCTTATACGACTTTCGTGATGATCTTTTCTTTCCTTTGCATTCAGTAGTTAAAAAGATTGTTTAAAGACAGGGGTTTCCAAACTGGGGGTTGGGACCCTCCCAAGTGTACGGGGATAAATCTGAGGGGCTGTGACACGATTAAAAGAGCACTCCAGAAATACAGCATTGCACTTCCTCGACGTCGATGGACTGTAGTGTTTTTTCAAGTATAAAAATTGATGATCTTCTTCATTGTCAAAAGGTGCCTACGTTACCCACAATGCAACAACACGACCACCAATGGCACAGTCAGGGATTTGGGTGTGTAGTGGCTAATGCAGCCTTGACCTGCCAGCCTCAAGCTGAGATGATGAGCAGGCTTCGTGCGTCTGACGGCTCACTGCTTTAGATTTCAAAATTATAGTCTTCAGAACCAACTGACACCGACTCAAGTGACATCACTTGAGGCAATTGACCAGTGTTGATGTGTAAAACTGGTGCACTTATCCTTTAAAAATGTATTATTTGCCAGAACCATGATTTCCCTATACTAAACCATAACGACCAAAACCACGGACAAAGACTGGATTTATCATTGATTTTTTTCAGGCTACTGAAAATTGGGATAGAAACTCACTGGACATTGCTTTGTTTTAAACTTTCACAAGCAAACCAGGTTGGGAGGCTCTGTTTTAAAACAGCCTACCACTCAGTGCATGTAAGTGCACTGAGTGGTAGGCTGTGACAACGCTACGGCACAAATTTGATGAATTCATGCAACAGCCTGACACTCCTATGACCCCTGCTTTATGTTCTGCAGTGTATGATGCACACGCTAGTGCAGCAAGGCTATCCACATGTGACCAAACTGTCCTCGCAGTTTAAAGCACACTATTTCTGCTTGTGAGTTAACACTACAGTCACCAGATTGCCCCGAATCAGACAAAACAACAATTTAAGTGCTCTTTTCCCCCGATTGTTTACCCTTATTAAGGCTTATCAGTAGTGTGATGCGTCCTCCTCCATCCTCCCTGCCTCTCTCCTTCCTCCTCTCCATATATATATATATCTATATTAAACGATGGGTGGCACTTTCCCCTCACAGCGCTATCTGCTACGTCGAGTCACCTCCAGACACATTAGCATATTTATCATCAGCTTCACAGACTTCAAAGTCAGTGCTTGCCTCTCAGAGAGATGGGGAAACGCCACCAGGAAGCCGGCGCAGATTGCAAAGCACTAGGTGTTCCCCTGGGATCTAATATCCATTTAGGTAAGAGAAGGGGGGGAGGCTATAAGCAGGATTCAATTCATTTATTTGCAGTGGTGATGATGTCTTTAGCAGTGACTTTAAATATTTGCTCAGTGCTAACCACAGCCTTAACCACAGTTTTGTGATGTTAACACGCAGCTAATGCTGGAGGGAGCACTGAGGATTTCCTCCTGGATGTGTGAAAGAAGATGCTGTCGAGAAGATTATTTTCATGCCACATAACATACATCAACAAAGCAAACATAATTTAAGCCCATTTGCATGAAACATCGCATCATAATGCAAATTAACGCCCTACGTGTCTGCTTTTTTGCTTCTATTTCTTGATAAATCCTCTAATATGTGCATCTGTGCTGCCAGGAAACTGAATAAACAATACACTAAATCTTTTGTAAACAACAGCAGCCTTATATGCACTTTGTCCACCACACGAAAACAGCTCAGGTCAGGCTGCATTTGTCCTGACTGAGCGCGCACTTGATGGACAGCTTGTCCCAGTGTGTGGCCCGTGAAACAGCTACTCAGGTTAAAGAGAGGTCAGTGAGCAATGGGTCTCCCACTGCATTACTGTACAGCATTACTGGTCATGGCGAGCTTCCTGTTACTGTACATGTACATTGATGAGGGGTAGAGATACAGTCAGGCAAACATTTAGTTTCACTATTCTTACAATTTTAAGTTGTTCTTAATGGAGATTTCAGTGATAAATACTAATAATATCATGTCTTTGATGAAAAATAAAGCTTAATATGTACAAGCAGACCTTATAACTAACCAGCTGAAGTGAGGAATAACAATGTCGAGATGGAATTGCTGCTCCAAACACCTTCGGCCACAAACTCCAATTGAAATATTTTCAATTTGATGCTTGATTTATGAAAATAAAGCAAAAAAAAAAAAAAGGAAGAAAAAAAAGGATGGGATTTATATAGTATTGCAATCTATTTTCAGCTCCACAACACATATTTTCATATTTGTGTATCACAATTATAGCATTTAATAAATCAATTTAAGTGGAATTGCTACTGTTAGTGAATTTGCACACATTGGCAAAGCACATTTTTGATGTTGAGCTCAACTTTGGCAAATTTTGACACGTGAGATTCGACAGCGCTGCTTACCTTTGCGCTAGCAGAGAGTCTGTGATGGAGAAAACTATTGTGGCTTATTAGCTGAGTTTACATGTAGTCTCCTCTGTCAGAGTATAAGCTGCTGGTACAAACATATCTTGAATAAACTGTGTGCCCCTTTAGCTAGCAAGCTACAGAGTTTGCTAGCTCATTAGCTTGCTAGCTAAGGGTTAGGAAGCAGCTAGCTCAATGAGCGTTTCCCCAAACAATACGCAGCAACGTATCGTGCTAACGTGACCACCAAGTGCTAGCATGTTCTTGGAAGCATGTTAGCCTTACTCCAGCTAGCCCTGCGAGTAGTCCTGCCCTCGTCCAGCCTCTGACAGGATGCTATTTCTGTCTTCTTCTTTTTTTTTTAATCACATGGCGCTTGGCTGACGCAAGGCTCGCTTGTGTTTTGATCTCTTTTAATGTGCACTCACTCTTCCTGTGGCCCACCGCTGTGCAAAATGCCTCCTCTTTTCCACACATGTTCTCTCTTGATTTTTAACCATACATGCTCTGTTAATAATGTGATTTGAATCATTAATACGCTACATTGTAGGCACCCATTATAATTGGAAAATTAGTTACAGCACAGTGTCTAACTGCTTCCTACAACACTAATGCCATCCCTCTCTCTGTGTCATCTAAACCCTATGCTAATGAAGCCTGGGCCCACAACATGCAGGAGGTTGAATATCAATTTAATCAGGCCCTCCCTGCAGGGGCTTTCAGAGAGAAATGACAGCCAAAGTGCATTAGTAATTCTGCTGCTGTCACTTCTCATAGCTGCTTACCTTGCAAACAAACTGCTCTAATGGCACCTGCCTGCTGGGCAATTTAGGCACTGTAGAGGCAACAGAACATGAAATGGACTGCAGACCACTGACCTAAATAGAACAGGGCCAACTCTAAACAAGGAGTGGCTGTCTTATCGCTGGAGTGGAAAACATGTGCGCTTACAATTAAAATAGTTTACTGTGAAGGCGTCTCCACCTCCGTGAGAGCGTCTTTTATAAAATCATGAGAAAAGAGGCAACAAACATGGCTTTGCATTTTTTTTTTTTTAAAAAGCCTCTTGAGTGGAAATTTCTGCCAATTTACTTGTCATCAAAAGTGTCTTATCCTCACACGCTCGTGTTTCTGATTGATATCTACAGATAACAGTCGCAAATAAATACTTTAATACGCAAATGAATAGATAAAAGGAAGAGTTCATTACCTCCTCTCATACAATTGAATTGCTTTGACATAATCCCCTCTTATTCCTCAAGGGGATGGGGGAGGGAGAGAGCATGATGGGATTGGTGGTGGTGGTGTGTGTGCATATGTGTGCATATGTGTGCGAGTGTTGGGGGTGGTATGGCTCATTTCAGTGTCAGCCTCTGTACGTCAGCATGGGGGGAAATATGTCGTTTCTCACTGCGCCCGGTGTAGCAGCCCATGTTTTCATTCACTCTGTGTCATCACAACATGATGCTCCTGAGTGTGTCCTCTTTGAGCCTCTTGACTGGTGAACTAGCGCCACCTGTTGTTAATGCTCACATACTGACTGACTGACTGAGTGCACGTGTTATATTTGGTATTGTTTGATTCCGTCATTAATCCATCATACCGTTTTTGTTTCATTTTCTTGTCGTACAGTTTCTCTCCTGGACCGCGGTGCCAGCTGACTGAATGCTCAATATGCTGCGGCCAGATGCCTCTTAGCAGCCAGGCCCCTTCACATCAATATGTCAGGTCAATAGTGTTGGGTGGTATTGAATGTGTCAGAGAAAAGAACTTCACGCGGGGAGGTGGGTTGGTGGTGGCGGGGCGGACGGCATCCAGATCTCCTCCAGTCGAACTGATCCATCCCAGAGAAAAAAAAAAAAAAAAATCAAGGCCGGGACCGGCCGGGCAGGAATGTGTCAGGAGTATAGATGAGTCAAGTGGTAGCATCGGATCTATAAAGTCATCCTTCTTTAGAGGGAAGTAGAGACAAGAAGCTACTTATAAAAGCATCTTTTCAGCCTCAAATGTCAAAAAAATGCATCACAAACATGACTCTCCATGACATAACACCGCTTATGACGCCCCACAAAGCTCTAATTCCCGCTGCAGACAGGCGTTGTACCTTGCAGCAGACCTTTGCACACTCACACTTGTAGACGCGATGTTATATGTTGTTCTCTGGTCTTTAACATGGCAGAGACACGGCCTGGAGTTCTCTCACAGGCATTACGTAAACCCATAATGAGGAGCAGCCTGGCGTGATTAGTATTGTCTTGGGCACATATTAAATCCTGATTGGATGACACAGAGCAAGACTAAACATATCCCATCCAGTCATGGCGACTGCTCATTTAACCGTGGCAAATACTGAGGCAAAAGGGCGTTTGTTTTGAGCGCCACGGCTGGTTTCATTTCACCCTTAAGTATGTATGCATGAATATTTAAGGTGCCGCATGTAGTCGATGAGACTACCTGATGGTCTGTTTAACCAAGGCCGGCTGCTTTTTCAGCCGACTCCCTCTCGTCTTTAACTACTACAGGGCCCCAGTGAGAGTCCCCTTGAAAACAATTGATTCATAGTCATCTATCTCATAGCCGAGGGCTGGGTAATCACAGCCAGAGAATCGAATCTACCACACTCCTGTTCCACCAGGGAGAGGAGTCTGTAATGAAATAACCCTCCCCTCTGCCTTAATTGTCTTTTTGGCCAATGGCGTACAGATTCAAGAGTTGGGTTGTTGTTGTTGTTTTTTTTACTGGTGGAATTAGGAAATTGATTTAATTAGGGCGTATATTATCAAGCTTCGGCTAAATCAAGCCAAAAATGTGCAGGTTTAATAATGTCAATAAGCATGAGCTGGTGGCTAATCTCATATGCTGAACTCCCAGTGATCTGTAAAGGCACAGTTCACCCAAATTATATACACACCTATTTTTCCCCTACTTGTGGTATCTTGGCATGCAGAAAGTTGCTTTTGCGTGCCGAGATTTTCCGGTATATGCCTCTTAATCTCCTGCCACCAACACAATGCCATGGGGCTGAGAGATTTTTATAGTAAAAGCCTAACAGAAAGGTGTCGCCGTGTCACACACCTCACTATCAATCATTATCGAAGGACTGTTCCCTGAGTAGAAACTAGTTTCAAAGAAAAAAGGGGGAGGATAAAAATGTCGTTTGTGATTTGGGTGAACTGACCCTTTATAACAAAATAGGCAGGATGCTGGGAGAGGTGTGCATCAATACACACAGATACTCTCAGCGCACACACTCCAGTCGCTCAGATTGTGCGGTATGCAAATGTTTTGCCATCAACTCGGCCTAGCGGAGAATGACAGGAACATTTGATGCAGCGCGGCTTTTTAGCGGAGTCCCTGCAGAAAGCTATTTTCACAGGATGTTATGTATGCATTTTTCAGACAGATTGCTGCAGGAGACAGGAGCTCAGGAGGGGAGCAAACACGACTGGAATGAAACACAAGCCATAGTCTCCTGAATGAAGCCAACCACAACGCAGGCTGCAAAGAAAAGCTGCATTCATCTCACATTTTTGCAGAACCAAAATAACACGTTCAATAAATCTTTGAAATCGTCTCCGTAAAGCAAACCCAGGATGCGTGAGAGGGAAAATTGAAAACATTTTATTCTCATAAGCATGACTCATTTAGGTGTTTCAACTCGACTTGTTCGCACAAAAGCAACACTTGTTCATTTATTGCATACATTATTCAACCAATTATACAATAAGCTGTGAATCACTATGAATCTTTGACTCCCTAATCTGCTACTGTAGTTTATTTGCATAATATAAACCATTACATGAGTGAGCCTCATGCATGGGATTACACAGTGAAACAACATTAGTAATATTCAGAGTGCATCAATTTCCCTATATAGAAGAAGAATGAGCTTCCAGCTGTGCAGATCACATGTTAGAGTGTGAACTGGATATTTGAAGTACATAATAAATACATAAACAAACGAATCACACACACTCTGTTAATACTGTATAACGCTCCCTCCACCACCTCTCTGCTGTCTCTATATAATCTACTAGCGTCAGGATCATGTCAGTCATTGTGGAAAATCTATATCTTTCAGGTCATCCTCATTCTTTATGTTGTTGAACAAAGTGAAGGAGAGTTACATCTGTCAAACACACTCATTTATTTATTTCCCCCATGTCGCACATTTGAGAGAAAAAAGCGATTTCATTCTTCTGAACCAGATCTCAAGGCAGCTTTTTCTTCAGCTGACTTTTCTGCAAAGGAATCGTTTTTAAAGGCCATGTTGATGTGCAGGATTTGGACATTTCGGACTTTGGCGACTCCTAGTGGTAGAGTCATAAATGACACTGTGGCAGAATATGATCCGCTGGGAATGAAGGGCTGAAAGCAAGACACAAACTGCACCCGTTTCCAATGGCATTGTCACATTTTAATACAACCAAAACGCTTCAAACCAAAAAGCTTCACTTTATCCCATTTTACAGGAATATTATTTTGGCTACTATTATCAGCCATATCATGCAAACCTATTGCACAGTACAAACTGTCCATCAATCCCCCTGAATTTGGTTGACATTTATGCTCAACTACCACACAGATCAGTTATGAATACCTTCACTCCTTCACCAAAACCTTCAGCATAACCAAAAGCTGGAAAAATCACCATAACGGTTGCTCTCTGCCATGCCACACAGATCACATACATTGAGCTACCAGTATATCCCTCCCCTACATTATGCTGCCATTTATCTGTGGTGGATTAAAGGAGCACAGGCGGTGAGTGCTTCAAGAAATGTGACTGCTTCCTTGGCTCTCTGCAGTCTTTCCCTGGAGAGGCCCAGACCCAACCCTGCCATCTGCTGGCTCCATCCAGGTGAACAAAAACTCATACCGGCGGATGACCCAAAACACCCTGCGTTCCCATGTGAGGAAAAGAAATCAGCCATGCTCCGGTCTCTATCCAGTTTTAGGGGTTTTATTATGATTTCAAAAAAACATGCCACTTGTGTGAGCAATAACAAGTGCTCTTAAATAATCTTGGCAGAAAAGGAGGTTCATTTATGGAGGAGAGAAAGCAGGAGGGAAAAAACAGAGTGTGTGCGGAGGAGAGGGAGAAGTGTGGGGAGGGTCGTTGGAGGGGGTTTCAATGCATCTGAGAGGTGCCTCATTTTCCAGCACCATCTGTTCCTGGTTCTGCGAGCTGGAAGCCTCGTTTGTGTCAAACACCTCCCACACGCTCCAAGCAGCCAGACACCAACAGCAAGGACTCCATCACCTGTTTCAAACAACTGCACAATGTGACCCGCTGCATCCGTTAACTACTAATCACACCGTGTTTGATGATGTTGTTAACCCGCTGCTTGAGAGGTTCCTTCCCTCAGGCTCCTTACAGAAGTTCCAACTCGCCCTGAGCCACCGCTAATCTGCGCTTCGGAGGAGGATGACAATGAAAAGGTTGATGGAGGAAGAGAGGACCAGACCAGAGCGGACCTGGAGGCTGGAGCTGTCCCTGCCCCCGCCGCCCACCCCAGGAGGACAGAGAGATAGAAGGAAGACAGAGGCGCATGAACAAGGCCATGCTCCTCCATTTCAATCAGCTGCTGCCGTCTCACATGGCAGCAGAGCATCCGGAGGGGAGGCGCCGTCATGAATCCTAATTGCTCCCTTTTCACCACATTGCAGGGTGTTTCTATGCAAATCTGTCCAGAGAGGTATCTAGTTTATGCAAGGCCAACTGTATGAACTGAAATGTGAGCAGGAATCTCACTCAGACAAAAGCCTTGGTGGGGAGATGCAGGTATTATAATTCATTTGGATAAATTATTCATTTTGCACATGGCTCTCCAGAGTGCAGGACAGAGCGCGGTTTCACACACGTTGCTAATGTTTTGACATGTATGTATTCCACTACATCGACGGGCTCTGGCCTCCAGTTAAGATATATGGCTTTAATAAGAGTGACGAAGATGCAAAATAATGAGATGTCTGGGAGGAGAGCACAGGGGTGTCCACTGAGAAACAGAGAGAAATGATAACATTATTCATCGGCATGTGGACTTGTGGCTGTTCCAGCAAATTCTGCCACATTGCTTTACCTTAATTAAAACAGGGCAATGCACATTTACAACTCCTACATATGTGCGCTCTCTTGAAATGAAGCGCAGATTTGCAAAACTGTAACTGTGCATATCTTTAAATTTGTCCGTATTCAACGTGAGTGGCCAGTAGGGACTGTGTGCTGACATGATGCAAATATTTTGTTTAATATTTATCACTGTGCTTATCTCCTGCGCATTCTTTGCTGTTTCAGCAGCTTAACATGCACTCAGGGATCAATAAAAGTCTTGATAATTTTAAAACTGCCGCAAGTGCCAGAGTGTTATTTCGTTTACTTCAATAACCCCAACAATGGTAACACTTTTCTAATTTCTTGCTACATAAACACACGATGACTGACTGAAGATAGCTGTCAGATTGTAAGTCAGAGTCACCTGGTTGCTCTCATGCCAGTTATTCAGATTCAAATTCAGAAGAACTTTATTGATCCCCGCAGGGAAGCAGCTTTGTTGCAGTACAAATTGATCACCACACAGTTAGAAATAAAGGATGAAATACTAATAAGGTAAAAAAAATGGTAAAAAGACAACAACTATTTTAAAGATGACATAACCCTGATTCTAAAAATAAAAGGAAAAATGTGCAAATACAAATGTGTATGTACCAAGAGTAAATCTAAATGTGAAAATGGTAAGTAAAATATCTATAATTTTAGAGTAAAGATTATAAAAATGCACAATATAGTAAAAATAATCCTGATAATAGCAATAAAAGATAAGAGCTCTACTTCAGCAGAAAGGGGAGGAGTCGTATAGTTAACTGGCCACCAGAAGGGAGGAAGGAAGGAAGGAAGGAAGGACGGAAGGACTTATTGTGGCGTTCTGTGGAGCACTTGGTCACTCTGAGTCTCTGGCTGAAGTTACGCAAATACCTTGGACAAACACAAGAGATTTTTTGTGCTGACCCTAAAGCAAAAGTTATTCTCATTGTCACATTGAACAAAGCCCTTACCTCACTTTTGTTTACACGTGATTTTGAGCCTCTTGGGTGTCGCATGTGGTCTGGGTGGCTCTAAACCAACACTCACTGCGTTATAATGTGAAGTGAAGAATTTGTTGATTAACAGCTAAAAGGTGGTGAACAACAGTTCACAGTTCTAATCGTATAAAGAGAAGTTTTTTCACTTCTATCTCAATACAATACTCTCATGCCAGTATGTACATTGGAGAAGCTCTTGGTCGCTGTTCACGCTGGCTGTGAAAGATCTGTCTCAAGTTTCAATGTAAGTGATGGAGGACGAAATCCACAGTCCTTGTTCTCAGCAAATATGTGAAAACTATGTGGCTCCTGCAGCGTGAGTTAGACATATCAAGTGGAGATCTCCCAGAGTTATTGTCCTTTTCATGCACCTCTTCGTGTTTCCACAGACAGTGTGGTTAGCACACTTATAGGGAATTTTGTGCCAAAAAGACGGAAACTTTGGACGATACTCACTTTATTTATCTATGCCAGATTGCTAAAGCCTCATATTAGCCTTGGCTGAAGTTAAGAATTTGGATTTCTTGCTCAGAACTAAGACTGAGAGGACTGGCTGGATCTGAAGGGATCTGTTCATGGGGACAACTGCAGCAACCAAAAACTCTTATAAACGTGGCCTGAGTCGCTCTGGAGAAAGTCAGCTGACATTGCCATCTCTCATTCTTCACAATGCGATTACATGTTAGCATGCTTCCCAACATCTCCCCTCGGCCACCTGTTGCCGATTGGCTGGAATATTGTTGTGTGGCTCGGCCCGGGCAGCTTTGCTGGTTTCCCATCTACAGATGCAGGACTGTGGAGTAGTTAGTGGACCGCCAAATTCAATGACCTGTCTCCATAATGACTCACCCCACCTTTAAATTATGTATGACTATCATTTTAAACCTGTCCTTTATGCAATTTCTTAAGCAAAGATGTCAAACATTTACTCTTTATGGCTTCTTGAATGTGAAGATTCGCTGCTTTTCTCTATTTTATGTCATTGCTAATTGAACACTTTTTATAGTGGAAATAGCAACTAGCTGCAAGGTCTGTGTCATTTTTAATATAGTTATTAAGTTATATATAGTATTACACTTTCAATATTCTTGATACTACAGTGTGAGAACTTTTGCTAATATGATAATGCACTTTAAATAGGGCCAATCTTGACTGGACTTGTCTACCTATAGTCATGTACTGACTACAGGTCAGAATTAACTTGTTAGCTGACATTAGCATCAATATTTTAATGATTTTTAAAGTGTCAGCGTTGATTACTATGTGTAGTCCGATTTACATTAACACGTACTAAACAGATGTTCAAGCTCAGGCCTTCAAAGTGAACCTCTGCACAGTAGATTGTACTGTGTTAGCCCATAGAAGAATCTGTGTCCTCTCATTGTCTGTATGCTTGCATCCATTAACGAAGATCAACACTAACACCACAAACAGGCTGTGCTGATTGATGACCAACCAGATCTCACAGATCAGACATTACTGCCCGTATACAACTCCATGTAAATTGTGCAGATCGATAGGAGCTGTGAGCAGAATACAATGAAGCCCATCTCCATCCCCGCCCTCAGAACACACATCCACATCCATACAAATGCACTCTGACACAGGGCTCTTATTACAAACCCGTCCGTCACAAATGACCATAATCTATACTGCGCTCGCAATGGCTCTCCTGGGAAGCTCCCCTCATTTCATTTTTCATCTCATCCTCTTTCACTTTATTTCCAGTAATTCAAACCCACTAAATCCAAATATGAGGAGACACGGAGCCCTGCTGTTTTGACAAGTTAAATGACTACAGGCAATGATGTGCTTCCCAGCCAGTCTGTAAGCAGCGCACGTCGCCAGCCACCGCCTCGCTGCGTGTTTGACGGAAATGTGTGTGTGTGTTGACGTGCATGCCTATTCCTACCCCCCCAACCCACACACCCGCGCGTGCACGGTGCTCCTCATTCCTGCAGCCACCCGACCCTCTGCAGCATCCTTTTTGAGGTGAAATTGAAATGGATTGTGTAGCTCAATATTTTATTGACATCAACTTCACAGAATGTTGCTACAGTGACACCGGGGATAATTATTTCACCACAGATTTCTTCCTCTCCGCATTTCTCTCCCTCTCTCTTTCTGCCTTCCTCCAAGCCCTTCCATTCCTGTAGAGAATTAGTTCTGCATAAATTACCCAGTGGAATATTGAATCAGTCTCCAGCCACCAAAGGCGAGTCTGTGTGGCTGATTACCGAGCAGTGTGCACAACATGCGTGCAGACAAACACACATGGAGGGAGAGGGAGAGGGGCCTCTAAGCGAGGAGCTGACACCATTGCAGAAAACATGGTAAGAGGAGGAGGAGGAGGAGGAAGGAGAGGGGGGAGGGGTATCAGCCAATCTGGGTATGGAGAGTGAAAGCTGTATTAGCCACCCTAGCTACACACTATCTACTCATTACTTAGTCATTAGCAGGGGCATGGTTTTAAAGGAGGGAGGGATCAATCAATTGTCATGGGTCAATGTTTTGCAGCACCATTATGAACCTTGGGTGGCTCTGTAAATTAAGCACAGTAATTACTCATGTTAATTACACAAAGATGGTGGTCACATTGATCTAAAATACGCTGTGCATAATGTAAAGGGTATGATGAGTAAACACCGGGGTTGCACAGTTTAAAAGGACGCCGTGCCGATCAGGTGATGGAAGAAGAAGAGAGGAGCACTTCTCTTGGCTCTGTGGGGGTTTGTGATTTGTTTATCCTGCAGTTCAGTGTTGAAACCATGAGTTTATTCGCAGATTAGTCATTTGACAGAAAAAATAATTTTGATAATCGATTAATGAAGTTATTTATCAAGCAAAAGTCCAAGCTTCTGAAATGTGCCACGTTTTGAATGTTTGATTCCACTGTAAATTCAATACTTTTAGATTTTGTCCTGTGGGTTGACCTAAACAAGCAATCCTGCAGACATTATTCCAAGACATTAGCCTCTGATGGGTATTTTTCACTATTTTCTGGCTTAATCGACTAAATGATTAGTCACTTAATTGAAAAAGTCATCTGGAGATTGCTGCAGTTCATGATTATAATTATCAATTTGTCTCTAGAGTTGGTTGAAATTGGCAAAGGGCATCATTTGGTCATCACATACCCTGAAGGCTTCAATACATGAGAGTGAGCAAATGGGAATTTTAATTCATCTGAGAGCATTTTTTTCTGAATCGAAGTCTAACACGGTATTGAGCAGGGATAGTGACCAAATCCCTGGATCCCCAGTCCTGTGAGAGACCCAGTTTTTCTTCATCTGAACAGTCAGAGATGTTCAATTCCTCCACGGGGAGTACTGTGTGTATGATTGGACGATTAGCCCACTGTATTTGATACTCAGTTTCTACACAGAGATGCTCAAGAGGCACTTTAAGGGGGGCTGAAAAACATTGTTAGCAGCAGTCCCTCAAGTGTTTTCAACATCAGTCCTTATGCTCTTTGCATCTATTTACACAGACTGATTTATGTCCCTAACTTTTGTGTCCCCAGATGTAAAGCTCTAAGGATACCAAGCTCTTTGGGGATACGTTGCCTCCAGAGGCAGAGTTAGAAAGCACGGGCCATGTTGAATACTACATTAGAGGTTTAATTAGAGGCCTTTGTAGATCTAAGTGGCAGCAGAATTAGAAAATGAAAAATCAGATTGAGCCAGGTAATTTTCACCGTCGGTGGTTGTAAGTTGACAGGACAATTAATCAGCACAAGCGCATTGTGGAAGGAAATCCTCATCAGGAAATAATCAGTTGCCATCAGCACTTCCACACGATGCATCAAGCCACACAGGTAATAACAGGTTTGTTTGGTCTCTGCCTCTTCTCTCTCTCTCTCTCTCTCTCTCTCTCTCTCTCTCTTTGCATTTCTAGCTGTTGGAAATGCATTTGGTGCCATCTAGAGGCAGGACTTCAAACTGTAACAAACATATGACCCATGGGCGAGGTGATGTGATGTCTTTCATTTTTATTAGTGTCAAGGAAAGTATAAGCACAGGGATATATACATATCACAGTATATGGTATCACACATAAACATCCCTCAACTTGAAATAAAGCTGTATCCTGACACCTGTTCCTGGGTCAGGTTCGGTCCTGCACATGTGATCCACACATGTGAGCAACACTGGACCATTATGTTTGAATATAATATGTTTTTTGAAAAATCCAATGTAGGAAAACCTCAAAATTGCAGAAATAAGATAAGGCTGGAAGCAACTAGCTGATTCCAGTCTTATTTTAGATCTCAAATAGCAGGTCAGCCAGGAGGCAATTAGCCTAGCTTAGCATGAAGACCAGAAGCAGGGGAAAATAACTAGCCTTACTGTGTCCAAAGTTACAAAACACATCAATCAGCACCTCTAGCCTAATGTTCACTAAATATACCTACAGTATAAAATCTTCTATATTCCAAGACTGTTATTCCCTTATTCCCTAACTTTATAGGGACTTTCTAGTAGCTTTGTGCCTACATGTAGGCTACAGTATGTAGCCTAAATTATACTGTACATTTGGGAAGAGTTATTCTTTATGTTGTGAGCACAACCGTACCACTGTGTTCCCCCTTGGTTGGTCTTTATGCTAAAATATGTATTTAATAAGAGAAGTTTGACTGTAAATTTACAATGAGCACTGAGTATGTAAAAAAAAGTTACCTTAAAATGTTTCAGTTAGGATTATTTCACTTGTTTTTTGATGTAGATTAACGTAATTCACCCCACTCAACAAACCCCTTTGGAAATATTACACATTTTAGCCATTAGGTGTCAGCACTCACCTGATACTGAGGTGCTCGCGCTCCCGTGACTTGTCTTGCCTGTACGTAGGCTTGTGCTGCTTTCATGAACTTTATGTAAAATGGGATTTTCCGAACAAATCTGTCCTAAATACTGTTTTTTAAGTACTTTTTTGTGGGCTTACTGGGGGATTCACCGTACTCTAGGGTGGGTGTCTATAAATTGAAATACCAACAAAATAGACGATACAGTCAAACTCCTACTGTTTACTGTTCGCACTTTAATATGATTTTAGTATCCATGCTTTTCTTTACAGCTCTTGCTGGAGGACAAATGCGCACACGCAATATAAATTAACGTTTTGAATACTATACCAGTCAGAATATTTATCCTCGGATGAGACACCAAAATGCTTTTTGTCATGCTCCCTAAAAGTCACATCCTGTCTTTGTTTTGACGAATTACGAATGTGGTTGTTAGATTGCCGATGAAAGTGAAGGCAGCGCCACTGTGGCTCACATGCTATCATCAACACATTGCATGTTGCTGGCTGCTAGCATTTCCACTGCGTGGAAATGCGGACTGACAGCGTGCCGGTTATATGTAAAGTATAGCCTGCTGGAATGAAGACAGAATAAATATTTCATTAGTCCTGTTGTTGTTTGTTTAGGAGAAGGTGCCAAGATGGTGAAGGAGCAGTTCAGAGAGACAGATGTGGCCAAAAAAATGTGAGTTTAACGCATTGCTAGCTAGCTAGCTAGCTCGCCGGGTAGCCAGTGTCAGTGAGTTTGCAATGTGACTAATATTAACAAGTTGTTGAGGTTAGCACGTAGATATTAAAAGGTATACGGTGGCCGTACTAAACTGCCAAATAATTCAGTGGCGTTAAAGTTATGTCGTAGTATTTTTGATACGGAGTTTAACATTAGCACACCATCGTTAGTATAAAGAGAAATACTAGTCAAAATGTGACGGTTGAGCTGACTTCTTTTATCGGCATAGTAGCTACGAGTGTCGATCAAGGCATTTAAATCAGCGATAGTGGTGCGCGGTGAACATGCATTAATCAGGAGTTAGTGTCAGTTAAATGTTTTTTTTTAAAGGTAATTCCTGTTAACTTCGTAGCACTGATAATCACTCATGGAAAACTGTGTCAAAAATGTGTTGCATGTTTTTGCCAAGGGTCTAAGCACTTTGTTTGGTCCAGCAGTACTGCTGATAAAGCAGACATTAGCCTGTGTTTTTATCATTTGAACACATTAACCCTGTGATTGTCTCTGCTTTGCTGTTTACTCCTGTTTACAGAAGCCACATCTGCTTTGGGATGAAATCTGCTGAGCAGATGCGTCAACAAGCCCACATCCAGGTGGTCAGTAAGAATCTGTACAGCCAAGACACCAAACACACTCCCCTGTCCTATGGAGTGTTGGACCACCGGATGGTATGATTTGGACAGTAACGCCTTTTACTCTTGAAACACATGTCTCTAAACTATTTTATACTATATAACGACTTCATATGCAAAAGTTCTTGTGCAGTATTTATGTAGACTTAATTCTTTTTATGCCAACATTTTGAAATACATCTCAACTTGATTGCTGCCTTAAATCAGAACAAGGTTATATTCAACATACATATCTCTTGCAGATCCCTGCCAGAGAAGTGTTATGTGTGTTAGTTGGTCTACCAAACAGTCTTATGGAATGTGTAGTCCATTAGTGGCCCAGGTCTCCAAATTATATCATGTATTTTTTGACTCCCTATGTGCCTGGGCGTTCCTTAGTTCCCTGGTTATTCCTAGATCCCAGCATGTGACCACAGGTGGTCGGGCCTTTGCTGTTAGTGCCCCCAGACTGTCAAATACTTAAAAAAGAAAAACTTTTAAATGACCCACCGGTACAGGCTTGTGGGCTTTTTTTAGGTCGTTGCTTGCAATTTCCTATTGGTTTTATTTGTCTTTTAAATTCTGTGTTTGTTTGTTATATTGCTTTTATTGAGTTGAGTTTGAGTTTTTATGCTGTGCACTAAAGCATTTTTATAATCAAAGGGGAAACACTGTGTAATTGCTGTTTGCAAAAGTGCGGTATAAATAAAGCCAGCTTACTTGCTGACTATTGAGATCAGATAAGGTCCATCATTAGCACCTCATATATCCCTTCTTGAAATTCACTTTTATAGAAAAAAATATTTGATATTTTGCTTGGTGTTATCTTTCTGCTCTTGGCCTTTTATATTTAACTTTGGACATTATTTTACCCCCTTGTGTTTTATGATCCCTTGTGTTTTTGTTTGTTTTCTTTTTATCTGTGTTTTTTTTTTATCTGCTGTTTTTTCTGTAAAGCACTGTGCATCTATGAAAGGGTACTGTTGTCACATCTCATGCTACAGGCTCATCTCTCTGCTTTCATGTTTCCTGCAGGGCACCAGTGAAAAAGACCGACCCTGTTTGACATGTGGGAAGAATCTGGCAGACTGCTTGGGACATTATGGCTACTTGGATCTGGAACTGCCGTGTTTTCATGTTGGCTATTTCAAAGCCATCATAGGAATCTTGCAGGCAGGTTTACAGTCTAATGCAATGATTAACGCTTCATGTTCAATAATAGATACTGCATATTCACATGGTATGGAAAGGTAGGATTGTAAACAATCTGACCATATCAGATGTTTGGCATTTTCAGTAAGGAGACCAAAATTCAGCCCATGCTGATGTTGGCTCATGTTTTTCTGCAGTGTGAAAGAAGAATCATTGGTAACAGTGAAAAGAAAGATACCTCAGCAGCAGCAAGCAGAAGTATCATTTTGCCTTTAGGTGTCACTAGACTATCAAAATTAGAATGGGTTGAATATGCTGGTTTTGAGATTTGTGTGTGTATGTTTCAGCTCAGTCTTTTCTGTATCTTCTAAACAGGAAAATATGTGTATAAATCACCAAAAAGATAATACAATATGAATATAAATCATACCTATTAACAATTGTGTGTTGTAAATTTTGTATATTGTGAATTTGTTTTTATGGTTTTCTTCATTTTTCAAACACGTTTTCAAACAATGCAACGGAAATTTCTACTTTTGATAATTTAAGCATCTGAGTGAGACATAATTCAAGTCCGTCATTCTGATGTGGTATTTTGTCATGCCTCCAGATGATCTGCAAGACATGCTCGAGCATAATGCTGACGAAAGAGGAGAAACTGCAGTTCATGGATCACTTGAAAAGGCCCAACCTGGCCTATCTCCAGAAACGAGGGTTGAAGAAGAAAATCTCAGATAAATGCCGCAAAAGGACAATCTGTCTGAGCTGTGCCGCTTTCAACGGTGAAAAAACAGACATTTTAATTTCTGATGAATACAGACGACAACTTTTTGTGCAAGCCATTGTCATGTAATAGCTGAGTCATATGTCTCTATTACTCTTCAGGACCAGTGAAAAAGTGCGGCCTGCTTAAGATCATCCATGAGAAGTATAAAACAACCAAGAAGGTGGTGGATCCTTTCGTGTCAGAATTCCTGCAGTCCTTTGATATCGCCATCGAGCACAACAAAATGATGGAACCTCTGCTGACCAGAGCACAGGTGAATTTCTGTAATGACTATTTTTTGCGTCTATATTACTACTACATGTATTTGGATGTACCAGCAATGTCAAAGAAGGACTGGAAAGCAATATACAGGCAGGCAGAAAAGAGTCCAAAGCAGCTGCACTCTGTGATGTCATCAACCCGGCCACTCGCTTGCTGTGTTGCAGGGCAGCAGTGCAGACACTGTGAATGATAGTGGGGAAATATGGCTTAAGACATAGCTCCTGCTGTGGAAATGGTATTTCCAAATCTCTACTGGTGGACACATTTCTAATATACCGTCATACCGCTCAACCATACTGTGCAGTCAGTGTTTACATTAGCGTTAGCAAATTGTGGTATGGTAAAAGATCAGCCTGCCTACAATAAAAAGCCACAGCAGAAGTAAGGCTGGGTATCAGACCTTTATATTATTTTCTCACTGATAAAATAAGTGTTTAAAATTGCCTTTGAATTATTTTTCAGAGTCTTGGTCTTCTTTATTTATTGTTTGATGACATAAATGTAAATCTGGAAAAAAATGTAACAACACCAGAGAAGTTTGGCATATTTTACAAAGTGAAATAAGGGTGTTATATCATGTGTAATTATGGTTATATTAATCAAATATGTTTGTCCCGTCCAAGCTTGTATTTTGCCTCATTTTGCCGTGATCCTCTCCAGGAAAACCTGAACCCTCTGGTGGTGCTAAACATGTTCAAGAGGATTCCAGAAGAAGATGTTCCCCTGCTGCTGATGAACCCTGAGGCAGGGAAGCCTGCGGACCTCATCCTCACCCGCCTCCTGGTGCCTCCTCTCTGCATACGACCTTCAGTGGTCAGTGACCTGAAGTCGGGCACCAATGAGGACGACCTCACCATGAAGCTCACCGAGATCATTTTCCTCAATGATGTTATCAAAAAGGTTGGTATCTACGGCGTATCTGCAAGCGATAGGAGGAGTGAACTTCAGACTAAAAGATGGATCTGATGTGCTGTGGTGGTCCAGCTGGCCATAAGCTGCTGGTATCATCAGCCTCTAGCAAAGGACAACAACATTATTTCAGATTTCATCAACCTCCAGCTAAAGTAAATAGGCTTCTTAAAAATAAGGCCAGAGGGCAAAGTGTGGGGTCAGCATCAGAGGAAATCTCTTTCCTAGATGTACAAACCTGCCTTAGAGTTCATTGTTTCTGATGTGGCCTGCACAGCATATACTAACAGGCCAAACAAACTAAAAATGCTGTAGATGCAGCTATCCACTGTCAAATTTTTCGCTTCCAAGTTAACAAACTCTTTTCTCATTTAGCATCGGATGACAGGGGCAAAGACCCAGATGATCATGGAGGATTGGGACTTCCTCCAGCTGCAGTGTGCTCTTTACATCAATAGCGAGCTTTCTGGCATCCCCCTCAACATGGCACCTAAGAAATGGACCAGAGGCTTTGTGCAGAGACTCAAGGGGAAGCAAGGTATAGTGAATATTAAAACCTGTAAAATCAAATATTTACCAATGTTCAGTGGTATCCAGTTCAGTTGCCAGCATTACAGAAATGTGACACTTGGTGGCTATTAATTTTATACAACTCAGCCCACATTTTCAATTACAGACTGACTGATTTGTTTCCTGTAAAAATTTAGGTCGATTCAGAGGAAACCTCTCAGGAAAAAGAGTGGACTTCTCTGGCAGAACTGTCATTTCTCCCGACCCAAACCTGAGGATCGACGAGGTGGCCGTCCCCGTGCATGTGGCCAAAATCCTGACATATCCAGAGAGGGTAATCCCTGCTCCATGACTACAACAAATACGATAAACATCCACTTCCATGACAGAACTGAAGTAATGTAACTTTGCTGCCATGTTATAGGTGAACAAAGCCAATCTGGAACTAATGAGGAAGCTTGTCCGCAATGGTCCTGAAGTTCATCCCGGAGCCAACTTTATTCAGAATCGCCACACACAGATGAAAAGGTGAGGCTTGCTGCCTCTGGTGAAAATTGAAACCAGTGCTTACCTGATGTGGTTCAACACTAAAAGTGACTCCCCTTTCTCTGTCAGGTTTTTAAAATATGGAAACCGTGAGAAGATAGCTCAGGAGCTGCGGTTTGGTGACGTGGTGGAAAGACACCTGATAGACGGCGACATCGTCCTCTTCAATCGACAACCGTCTCTGCACAAACTCAGCATCATGGCCCACATCGTAAGTTTAGCTTCTGAAGTCACAGGGTGTTCTCAGAGTTTTACATTTTCAGCTTCTGAAAAGTGGAAAGTCATTGTTTGGTTGCTTCTTTATTTCTGATATTTGCTTAAACTGTCTCCTAACTCACAGGCCAGAGTCAAACCTCACAGGACGTTTCGGTTCAACGAGTGCGTGTGCACCCCGTACAATGCCGACTTTGACGGCGACGAAATGAACCTTCATCTTCCTCAGACTGAAGAAGCCAAAGCCGAGGCCCTCGTCCTAATGGGGGTATGTATCATCACAACACATGTGGTCCGCAAGGTATAAGTACACCTGTCAGTGTGGACGTTCAGCAATGAAAAGCTGTCCCTGGAAACTGTTTTTCAGAGGAAATTGACACAAATTATCTTTTCTTCCAGACAAAAGCTAATCTTGTCACTCCAAGAAATGGCGAACCTCTGATTGCTGCTATTCAGGACTTTCTTACAGGTTGGTGCCGTAATGTGTGGCAGCTAATCCCATTGCTCTGTTTCTATACAATGTGAGGCTCCTGGTGCTTTGAGTCCCAGGTGGAGAATTGTTTACCATCGACAAACTGCTATGAGTTCACTGATGGTGTAAGAAAATGTTCATGAATTGCTTCAGATGTGTGAATAATTTTTCACTTATTTCACTGTGTGTAATGCTGCTGCTGCACTGCAATTTCCCAGCTTGGGATAAATCAAATCTATCTATCTATCTGTCTATCTATCCATCTATCCATCCATCCATGTTGTATGACCATTTTCTACCTGATGGGGGAGCATTTCAGCCATATTTGAAAATGCATTGTATTTCAGTTCCACTAACTTAATAGCACATTTTGTCCTCATAGGGGCCTACCTCTTGACGCTGAAGGACACCTTCTTTGACAGATCAAAAGCCTGCCAGATAGTGGCATCAATCCTTGTGGGCAAAGATGAAAAAGTCAGGGTCTCTCTCCCCCGCCCAGCTATTATGAAGGTACTTCACTTTTGAGAGCTTGCTATATATCTCTGTGTTTGTGACCAGCTGCTCACATTTTGCCCTGTGTGTGTCCAGCCCATGGCGCTGTGGACGGGCAAACAGATCTTCAGTGTCATTCTGAAGCCGAGTAAGGAATGTCCAGTCAAGGCGAACCTGAGGACCAAGGGCAAACAGTACTGTGGCAAGGGAGAGGATCTCTGTCACAACGACTCGTGTGAGTTTCACACAGATCTACACTCAACAGTTCAAATGAAAAGATTTTGTTTGGCTGCGTGATGAAGGTTAATATTTAGGATATTAAAATATTAAATATTTTTTAATATAATAACTAGTTCTGTCTTTTCATAGTAATGTTACAACTGATGCACATTCAGAGGGCAACATCAAAACAATCAAACCTGTCTGATGAGGTTTTAGGAGGCAACATTCGAGCTGGGTGATGTGATTGAAATTGATACCAAAATACAAATACTTTTGATGTTTGACATAAAATAATAAACACATTTAATGTTCAGTGATTATTACAGGAGATGAAACTTTTCACATGTGTTAAACAAAAACTAAAAGCACACATTTTGATCAGGTTTTTTAGAATCAACAATATGCAATGAATGCAAATATAATATGTTCCTATCATTACAATGATTCCAGTGGAAGTCTATACATGATTATACTGAATTAATGCCCATCCCTAGGAGACTGTAAATAGAAGTTATGGTATGAAATTGCTAAGAGGGGCAACCTACTTTTTCATTAGAGTAACTGTTTAATTAAATTAAATTATGATTTAAAATGCTTCCGTAATTAATCCCCCTCTAAGATGAATGTCTTTCAGCCTTCGTTAGCTCTGTCAAACAGCACCAGGTGTTTCATCTTTCTATTCTGGGTCCTAATGATGTCAATTCTTGTCACATTCCCAGTCGTGGTGATCCACAACAGTGAGCTGATGTGTGGTAGCATGGATAAAGGTACCTTGGGATCTGGCTCCAAGAACAACATCTTCTACATCCTGCTGAGAGACTGGGGACAGGTGGAGGCTGCTAATGCCATGTCTCGCCTGGCAAGACTTGCCCCGGTGTATCTTTGTAGGTGGTCTCCAGGCTTTTAACAGCTTAAATGTTTTATAGACTCAGTGACACTCTATGGTAGTTTGGTCCATGGGTAAATTAAAATCTTCTTCTTGCCTCTCTTGTGTTTTTTTTTTTTTCCCCCAGCCAACCGTGGCTTTTCCATTGGCATTGGTGACGTGACGCCTGGCCAGGGTCTGCTGAAGGCCAAACATGACCTGCTGGACGACGGTTACAAGAAGTGTGACGAATACATTGAAGCTCTGCAGACGGGAAAGTTGCAGCAGCAGCCCGGCTGCACGGCAGAGGAGACTCTGGAGGTAGGTGACAGCATAGATTCATACGTGGAAAAAACATCCGGGTGAATCCACATGCGTCATCTTGATCCTTGTTACTACACCTCATTCAATCAGCCAGGCACGCACCATTCCATGCTTAAGCTCTTTTATTTCATGCGTTTATTTGCAACTGACACCTTCACACTGCATGGCACATTCACAACAGGGGTGACTTATCAGTGGTGTAACAGACTCTTGACTTCCACTGAAAAATCAAAAGAGGCTTATCAGACAGAGAACTCAAAAATCAGCTTGAAAATGAATTGGTTATGAATTGGTTGATCCTTTCAGCAACGAAGTAGAGCTGTGTCACCTGAAGGACACAGGCTGATATTGCAAATGCAAACAAGACAGTAGATCTTTAGTAGACATTACACAGTTCGTCTGCCAGAAAGCACAGACGAGCTGATTATTCAACTGTAAAATGTCCTGCTCAGGACATATCTTTATCACAATTCTTTGTTAAACAATCCTTAAATAGAGTTTATATATAGATTTAAAGTCAATTAATTGTATTTGCAATTGCTTCAAAAATCCTGTGTCAGTCAGGCTTTTATCTTGACTGAACCAGTAGTAGGCTACACATTGGCTACACCAGTATTATATAGTAGTAGTATATGGACTAATGTTATTCATGTAACTAAATTGTACACAGAAGTAAACAAGCCACCATTGCTGCATTAACGCCTTGCCACTAAACCTGCAATGTAAGCGAGAGATTTCACTTTTAGCTTATCTTTTGTGCAGCTCTCACTAAAAACTGTGCCCATGATAATATCACATTACAAGCCTTTATGTAATGTAGATGTAAAAAAACAACTAAAAGCTCAGTTTTAATGTTCTGTATGCTTGACGTCTGTTGACCTGCAAATCAACCACAGTTTTGTTATTGTTTGCTCTAACAATGCTTGAAACAAATACAGTTTGACTGCATTGAATGGAAATCTTAATGCTCTGTTTAAAAAGATGTTTTGTTTTCTAGTCTGAAAACTATGTCAGACAAAGTGTTAATTTGTGCAGAAGAAACAGATGCAGGGGTGTTTTTAAAGATTGTTTGTGTGCCATCTGCCAAGGTTGTTTTATTTTGTATGTGTTTTTCAATAGGCTCTCATCTTAAGAGAGCTGTCCGTCATCAGAGACCGAGCTGGCAGCGCCTGCCTCAGGGAGCTTGACAAGAGCAACAGCCCTCTGATCATGGCTCTTTGTGGCTCCAAAGGTAATCTCGTTGGACAGGAAACTTAACGCCTAATGAATCTTTAGTTGAGTATAAGATCTTTTTGTGAATGGATGAATGGATGAAACTGGGAAAGCCACAGCAGGAGCTACAAATATTGTCATTTTTCACTTTTTTACTCTGATAACAACCTCCAAACACAAGCAGGGGGGAAGGTGGCACTTCAGAAAACGCTCAGCCTTTTGATAATGTGTGCACTGATTTGTGATGTAGATTTTATTTTGGGGAAGTGGTGAGAGAGAAATTGGGTGCAAGACCTCTATGATAATCTCTACAGTCCTCTTTCAGTCAGCAGTAGGTTTTTTTTCGTATGTAAGAGTCTCTGATATGAAATGAAAGATGGAGCTCTCTGCGTGCTGAAGAGGGAAAATAAGAACCTGAAGAGTTCTGCATGAAGGGACAGTTTTCTTTTAGAGACCATACAATGTGGCTTTTGCTGTAGTGAGCCAATATTCTCATGCAGGCAGTGCATTGATTTTCTAGTACTTTTGATTAAAAACAAAGAAGTGACTAATCAAGGAGTGTGTAGAGGGAAAAAATGTGCGAAACAAGAACAGAAAGAGAACTAAAGCTTGACTGAGTCCAAAAAAGCTGGGATGCAATGTAAAACCTTCAGGTATTGCTCATCGCGGTCTGTTTGCAGACAGTGTCCAGCTTTTTTCGAATCGGGTAGGTACGAGGGCAGTCAACTTTTGTCAGGCTTTAAAGCCCCACCAGTTGCAGACACTCAAATCAAGAAAGGACGAACTGTCTCTCAAAAAAGTAGGGTTCAGAAATTAGAGAAAACTTAGGATATGCAAAGTCTAACAGAGATCAGTACCAGTGTGGCTGAGTAACAGGCAGAATAATAAATGTTGTTAATGTACGCCACTCATGGCGGTCTCATCTCACAGTTTCAAATAATAATAATTGCCTTTGTCTTTTATCTGTTGGCTATCTATTCCCAATAATTGAGTACGTGCTTTGTCTCTCAAATGTCAGGAAATTGTGACAATTTCCTCGAACCAAGGTTATGTCCTCAAATTCCTGTTTTTGTATGACCAACAGTCCAAAACTCACAGGTACTCAATGTGTGGGCTTCTTAGCAGCCTTGTGGGTAACCTGGCTACTCTGTGCCATGCAGTACCATGTGATTGTATCACCCTTCGTATGATACCAGATGGGGACCATTGTTACACGTCATTCATTTCTCTTCCCCCTGTTTCCTGTCTGACTCTGCCATCGCTGTTCATAAAGGCTAATTTCATATCAACCTATAATGATGTAAAACACAGAAAATCAGCGCATCCTCACATTTGAGCTACTGAAAATAGTGATGGCTCAGGTCTGTGGCATCATCAGTGACTCAAATGATTAATCTGTTACCAGAGTTGTTCTATGAAGCTATTCTGCATCTAAAACAACAAATAAAATCAGCTTGGGTCTTCTCGTCAAATGGATGCTAAATTCTGAAATATTGGTGCGTGATCTGTTTGTTCTGTTTTCATTTGTTGTTCAATTTTGTCTGTGTACTGTCTCACCTTTTCATCTGTCTCCTCTGTATACATACAGGATCCTTCATTAATATCTCTCAGATGATTGCCTGTGTGGGCCAGCAGGCTATAAGTGGCTCTCGAGTGCCTGATGGTTTTGAGAACCGCTCCCTGCCTCACTTTGAAAAGCACTCAAAAGTAAGATCCAATTTATATACTTAAATTATTTTGCTATATATTCTCAAAGGGGCCTTGCTCATTGTATTCTGAATTTGCTTGTTGGAATATACAGTTGTTGGTTTTTCAATTAGTGACTGTTATTTGAGCTCTGTGGAACGGCCTTAACATGCTGCAAGGTCAATATCACCTATTTGTATTGAACTGATTGAATTTTCATGCATGTCAGTGCTTGCATTGACATGGATTAATTTCAACAGCTCCTTGTAGTGTGACCCTCTGAAAAAACATCAAGCATCAATGAACTCTATTACTTCTATGTTTCTGTTCATATCTCTGCTCTTCCAAGGACCATACTGTATATAAAAGAATATATGTTATCGAAGCTGGACAACAACAACAACAGCTGTAGTCACTTTTCACACCTTTCCACATTACATATTCAGCAGCCTCCTTATTGCTTAACGATGATTTTTCAACAGCTGCCTGCTGCTAAAGGCTTTGTGGCCGACAGCTTCTATTCTGGCCTGACTCCCACAGAGTTCTTCTTCCACACCATGGCTGGTCGGGAGGGTCTGGTGGACACTGCTGTGAAGACTGCAGAGACTGGGTACATGCAGGTAATGGCTGACAATTTATTCCCGAGGGGCCACTCCAGTTGCTACGTCGCCTTTACATAGCTGAATGAAAGTGTGTGTATTTAAGGACTTTATTGTTAGTTGATGAAACTGTGAACTGCATTTATGCAGGCCGAAAATTTAACTATTCTGTAGCACGGACGGTGCGCTGATTCCAGCTGTTTCTCCAATCACTTAAACCAAGCAGTTGGTATAAGTGATTAGGGAATAAATGGAAACGCTCAGCACAAACTTTGTTTTGGAATAAACAAAGTTTGTATTGGGGTGGTTAATGCGTCACTGAGCAGTGCTCTTTTTTGATTAATGCATTAATCATTTTTGTCTGAAAAATGCCAGATATGCCCATCACAGATTCCCAGGAGACCTGCTAAAATTGCTAATATTGTCCAACCAACAGTCCAAAACCCAAAACATTCAACTTAAAATGATATAAAACACAGATACAGTATACGGCTGGACTGTGAGCATACTCTCAGGTCAGTGCAGATAGAGTGTGCTTTTTTTTAATGTGTCTGTTGCTTATGTCCATGGTGTTTTTTTGTTTGTTTGTTTTGTTTTTTTTTTGTTTTTTGGTCCTGCCTGTGTTTGGACAGAGACGTCTGGTTAAGTCCCTGGAGGATTTATGCTCACAGTACGACCTGACAGTACGCAGCTCCACTGGCGACATCATCCAGTTTATTTATGGCGGTGATGGTCTGGACCCGGCTGCCATGGAAGGAAAGGATGAGCCGCTGGAGTTCAAGAGAGTCCTAGACAACATCCGGGTGAGTTAAATATGGAGTTGACAGTTTATGGACCTACTTGGCTTAGTTTTCTTTTCTCTTCACCCTTTGACACATAACCTGAGCATAACCCATCTTGTTGCTCCAATTCCAATTGGGTTCTACTCCAATAATTGTCCTATATTTTTGTTTTGCTTGGTCTCTTATGTCACATGTCATGGACAATGAATGTGCACTACCCATGATTGAGTGTTTGGTATGCTAATGTTTAGTTTGTTGTCTTTCAGTAAAAACAAACAAACAAATATCTCGCCTTCATTCAAGCAGGATCAGCAACTCGACCTGAATAAATGAAGCTTTAAAAAAAAAATCAATCTCCTCAAACAAAGACTGGCCGTGTTATCAGCCCTGTACAATAATATCGACGTGAACTGAAAAAGCCAAGCTTCTCTGTCTCATATCATTGTAGCCTCAGGGAAGTCTTTTGAATCTGTGAACACACTATTATTCGCCGGTGCTCTGGAAGAACACACACCAGAGTGAATATTCTCCCCCTGTGAGAAGCTTCCTGGCAGCCAGAGAGGCAGCTCATTAGCAGAGGAGCTTCTCGTGTGAGAACACACTGGAGCTCGATACTTGGATAAAATCATTTTTTGCTAATAAATCATGCAGCATTCGAGAGCCCAGTTAATAAGATAAAATAGCAGGAGGTTTAAATAGATTTTCTCTGCGGGACATTGGTCTAGCTGGCGGAGTGATTTTGTCGATAGTTTAGAACTAATTCTCTGGTTAACATTAACAAAGCAGCTCACATTTCTAGGTTTTTAAATTTCTTACTGAAACACTTTCTGCTGCTGTTCAAGGATTCAGTATCAAAAGGCAGTAAAACAGCCTAGATATTTAAATATGAACTGCTGACAAAGACAGAAATAGATGTTTTAAACCGTTATGAAGAAGAGATTGATTGTAGACCACAGGCGTTTCCGTATTTTTCTTCTATTACGGTGTGATGAGCAGTCTGCCATCAGTGTAAAATGCCACAGTGAGTGTGGTAATTAATACCAGAAGCGTGTTTACAAGAGAAGATTGATCCTGGAGATGGTGAGCTCATCAGGAAAACCCTCCGCTGCCTGTTAATTTGCTATTGACAAGGCATTTTTAATTTAAATGGCACATTTTATACACAAAAGCAATTCAGGGTGTTTTACAAATTGCATATCACACGATGAAAGAATCATAGAGGGGAGATATCAGTCATAGTAAAACATAGTCAAATATGCCTCTCCTCTTAATTGTACAAGGAAACGTCATGATAAATGTTGACAGATCCACCAGCCAGTAGCTCCAGATCTGAATGAATATAATGAGATAAATGTTTCTGTTTCAGTCAAATGGGTCATTTTCTTTTTCAGCTGAGGTTATCAGTAGCTATTAACCCTTGAGTGAGGGCGCTACCAAGAACTGTTGACCTGTGAGTTAGCGTAGTGCTGGCTCCCAGTAATCACCTTTTGATTCCCAGGCGGTCTACACATGTCCAGACGAGCCTGCACTCAGCCAAAACAAGCTGGTCCTCACTGCAGACGCCATCATGAAGAGAGCTGACTTCCTCTGCTGCAGAGACAGCTTCTTGGAGGTAACTAAATCACAGTACATATGAATTATATTAGAGTAGACAAGACTTTATTAACCACACAATGGAGAAATTCACTGTTTCAGAAGGGGGGGGTGCGAACAGTGTTGGAAGGTGCAAATAAGAACAGTGCATTCGTGCACTGGCACATATCAACCTGCCAAAGTGAAGTTCATGCTGAGATAAGTTGTGTAGCTAATTGGCAGAAAAATATTAGGTTCAGCATTCTTAAAGACCTCTCTATCAAGGTTGAACAGTCTATAAAATGTTTCTGTCTGGAATCACTCCAAGTAAATATATACATTAATAATATACTGTGCAATAGAGCAAATATTGTACTTGACTTATCCATAACAGTCATGTGCAATTTTTTGTTTCAATCCTTGTACAATTTTTCAATATTTCCCAAGACTTTGCATTGGCAGTATGTTTTTAGTGTTTTGTATAATACATATACATATATGTAGTCAATTTCTTATTTTGTGTTTTATATTTTTTATTTTCCATTGCCTTCGCTATTGCTATTTTTACTGAGTCTGCCTGTAACACCAAATTTTCCTAGCTGGGGATTGATAAAGTTGATCTGATCTTAAAACCAGTAGTTCATAAGAAAATGTTAAAAAAAAAAACTATCTAGATGAAATTCCTGGCTATGCCACTCACACAATTTTACACCCAATCTCAGGGAAAGTTTTTGAGAACGCTCAATTACAAATAGACGAACAATAAAAAACAGCCAAACAGCCGGGGTGGAAAGATTAGAGGATAAGACTTTTGTATTTTTATTACTGACATCAAATGTAAATAGTGTGCCGTCGATGTGTCTCCCAATAATTTCCTAACTGTCTTTCTTACACCAGGGCAAGTTTTACTCATGTAGGACTATTTTCTGCCATGGATTAATACACATTTGATGCAGTAGTAGGTATCCTGTGAGAGCTGATATATGATCGGATAAGCTTTGGCTACACAGACAATACTTGTTACGAGGGTTAATTCATTGTTGGTTTTTACTTTGTGGAATTTGTTGATGACAAAAAGTTTATTTATTTTAGTATTGCCAGTCATATCAAGAAAGTAAACACAGAAAAAAGGTCCTGTTCTGGACTGGTGCATATTTCTGTGAGAGAAACGTTGCTTTGCAGTATTTTTACTGTAATACTGTTTCACACTTTGCAAAGACAACATGCTGCCTTCAGATGACTGAGCAAAACAAGGCTTGCTGTTGCTTTAGGACAGAACTTAGACCACCTCCTGTCAGGGGTCTCGGTGCAGTTGTTTTGATCTGCACCCGGGTGTGTTTACTGCGTTCACACCTGCCCAAATGAATCGCACCAGAGCGGAAAACGATCCAGGGTGTTATTTAACCGGATTAATAAGTGCAGGTGTGAAAACGCGTTAACACTTGGAGAAAATGGATGATTCTCTCAACGTTCGTGATGATATTAAGCATTTATTGTCGAGTAATGCGCAGGAAACCCAACAGTAATTTCAGATGGATACACCATGAGGAAATGGACCTGAAAACTCAAAAGTTGTGACAAAACACCCAAATGCCCACCTCTATTTCAGAATAAATCTTTCATTTTTGGAAAAAAAAAAAAAAAAAAAAACCCCTCAAGAACAATAAAGGTAAAATTTATCTAGTGCTGCAGCTGTCAACTCATGTTATTCACGGTTTTATATTTGTTTGTGTACTTTTTAGTTAACATGACTGATGGTGCAGTAACAGTCTTGCTAATGGTGCAGCGAGAAAATCATTACACCTCCTGTCACCATGGTGCAGTGCTACTGTAAACCAAGTAGACGAGATGATTTATAGCGCATCCTTGGATTCAGTGTGTCTTTATTGGCTGTCGGCAGTCTGCTATAATGATGAGTAAGAATAAGAGGGTGTAGTAATTAAAGTAGAGAGAAACGCTGTCATTATATGAACTCAAAGTCACTTCCACGTGCTGGCAGTAATACTTGTGAACCTTTCCCCGTTTGTGAAGGAGTTAACCGACACAGGCTCAGAGAAGTACCTGGAGGTATAGTGGCAGAGCATGCTGGCTTGTGGTTGAACTGAATCGAGAATGGTGTGTCAGTGAGAGTTGAAACACATTAATAATTTATCCAATAACCCTTTTGTTGCTCTTGTAAAATAGCGCGTTACTGTGTTTCGATTCATGCTGTGACATCCGGCAGCTCTCTCTAAAGCGCTGCTGTTTTTTAAAAAGCGATTGCTCAGTGTGTCTTACTGGAAGGCTGCATTCTCCACGTCTTAACTGTAATAATAACAGCTGCATGAGATGTGTAGCGTGTGTCAAACAGCATAAAGGTTTGTTCTAAAACATATGATTAAGCCTTTTTGACCTCTGAGAGTGTCTTCCCTCGCCTGTAGGAGATAAAGAAATTTATAAAGAGCATCTCAGAAAGGATCAAGAAGACCCGAGACAAGTACGGCATCAACGACAACGGCACCAGCGAGGTAGGCAGCACACACCATGGATTAAATGTCCATCTATCCTTCAGCCTGGCTATATCTGAAACTTAAATTGCTCGCCTCTCTACTTCATATTGCAGCCAAAAGTTCTCTATCAGCTAGACCGCATAACTCCGACACAGCTGGAGAAGTTCCTTGAAACCTGCCGAGACAAGTACATGAGGTACAAGACCCACATCCCTGTTTTATACTCAGGCTCATCGTTTGTTGCCCATTTTCAGCAAAGCAGCCAAACATGTAGCGTAATATAAATGAGAGAATAATGGCACACGTTGACAGAAATAGTCAAGTTGTCAAGTTGCCTACAATAGTGATAGGATATTTGTTAATACTAATTAGAATGACAGCCATTGCTGTCCCAGGAGACACTAGCATGACTTAAAACTATCTGTACACTGGTAATGGTCCAGATTTTCTGCACCATTTCTGATCCTGTCTCTTGTCATCTGTTTACCCGTCTAGAGCTCAGATGGAGCCAGGCTCAGCAGTAGGGGCTCTTTGTGCCCAGAGCATCGGAGAGCCTGGCACTCAGATGACGCTGAAAACCTTCCACTTTGCTGGCGTCGCGTCCATGAACATCACTCTGGGGGTTCCTCGCATCAAAGAGATCATCAATGCTTCCAAGAACATCAGGTAATTACAGAGGTGCTCCTGTGTTGTACGAGCAGAGGAGCACAAGAAGCTTTTTCATCTTTCAAAGGTAGACAATGCCTTTGTCTCACCGTTTCTGGGAAATCATTGGAAATTATTGATGCCAGACGGCGCAAGTTGGGCATTTGCTGCCAAGTTTTTTAGCAAGTTTTGCAGCTCCAGAGGGCCTAAGCTGCTTTCAGTGAGGCACAACTTTGATCAATTGCCTGACTCCATGGCTTTGATACTGAATCATTCCATTTAGCAAAATGTGCTCTGCCGGGCCACAGAAATGCTCCCTTTGTGTCACAATAATGAATACATCCCTAATTTGTTTTGAGTAATCTATTGAGAGTCCTTTACTCACCACTCAGCACCCCTATAATCACCGCTCATTTGGATGTGGAAGACGACGCTGACTTTGCCAGGCTGGTGAAGGGGAGGATTGAGAAAACGCTTCTTGGAGAGGTATTTCAACCTACAGCGTATTTCACACTTCTTTCCCTTTATCAATAAATCTGTGCCATTATATAGAAGGAGCTGACTGAAAGAGGCATTGATTTCTTGCTGTCCTCTACAGATTTCTGAGTACATAGAGGAGGTTTTTCTGCCAGATGACTGTTTCATCCTGGTGAAATTATCGTTGGAGAGAATAAGGCTACTGCGACTGGAGGTACTACTGGTTCTTTTTTTTACTGACACAATGTGTGAATATGTCAAATGTTTCCCCTCCTCACACAACACTACAGACTATCCGAGACTTCTCTTTAACAATTAACTTGGTGAATGCCATTATTTTATACCAATATGATGAATTAATGATTTCTAAAAACTATGGAAATTCGCCACATCAGTAAATTTCGAGGTTGTTATAAATCCAAATAATCCTTTCAAAAACACTGTAACTTTTAAAACAGGAAATAACACATTTTTCTTTTTTTGTCACATTAAAATCTGACTTCACTGCTGCTGGCGCTAGCTTCATATTTACTGTACAGACATGAGAATGTTGTAGATACTCTCATCTCACCCTCAGCGGGACAGAAAATAAGCATATTTCCTGAAATGTCAAGTTTCTTGATTCAGCCCTCTCTGAATAACTATGACCACGACGAGTGAGAATTTTCACAGACGCAGGAATTAAAAGTCAACATTTGCCACCTTTGCAGCAAAAATTGCATAGCCTCAATTCACTGACATAATTAAAAGAAATTTCATTTGGGAATATGAGGGAAAACACAGTTGAATAGTGATTTGTATGATTTGGATTGCCATAATTACATATTAAAGTGTTTGTCCTGGATATATAATAGCCATGCATGACTCTTGTCTTTGATTTTGAAGTTAAAATAACATGCCATTGTTGAAGCCATGAAGTCTTTGTTCCTCTACATAATGCAACACGTGAAGACTCCATTGCTCTAACAACAGCAGCTACAGCAGAGTTCCCTCTCGGTTTACTTTCTAACAGTGCTGAAACGCTACATTATAGATGAGCGCTGTTGTCTTGCGTGTTGAGCCTTTGATTTCTTTTTTTTCAGGTAAATGCAGAAACGGTGCGTTACTCCATCTGCATGTCTAAGCTACGAGTGAAGCCAGGAGACATCGCTGTGCACGGCGAGGCAGTGGTGTGTGTGTCGCCACGGGAGAACAGCAAAAGCTCCATGTACTACGTGCTGCAGTCACTGAAAGAGGAACTTCCCAAGGTGAGAATCTGCCTTGTGTGTCTTGTGCAGGCTGGCTTTGTTTGATACATAACAAACAGACTTTATGAGACCTTTATGACCTGACTTCTGGAGCACACCCAGCCTCTTTTTCCACTTTGCTTTCACACCTTTTTTTTTTTTTTTTTTTTTTTACAACTAATTCACATTTCAACAACACAATAAGAATGAGAGAATAGAGATAAACACATTTTTACAAAGCAATGCTGCAAGGCCTCATCATGACCCGCGAGGGCTGATCTGGGAAGAGAAAACAACAGACAACAGATGAAGTAAATAAACATATAAAAGTGCAAATAGATAACAGAGATCTCTCTTTACCTGTGCTGAATGCACATCATTGCTGAAATAAGTAGTTGATTAATCACTTACATCATTCATCGAGCAGAAATTCAAAACATTCAGTGGTTCCAGCTTCTCAAATATGGCGATTACCACCTTTTTTTGTTTTGTTTGTTGTCAATATTTCTCAATTTTGTATTATTGTCACTGAATTTCTTTGGGTTTTGGACTGTTGGTTTTGACAAAACAAGACTTTTAACTAGTTAATTGTATTTGGCTGCTTTGGGGCAGTGTAACAAGCTGTAAACACAACAATGGCATATTACCTTTATAGAATTATTTGCTAGAGGGGGTGAACATGTAAACGAGCTTGTAAACGAGTCTATTTACATACTCAGAAGAGAGATCAAATGTATTGCATCCATTGCATACTTAAACAGTCACTTGGATTGTGTTTGTTATCACCTGACGAATGCAAATCTAAATCCAGATCTGTTTTAACTCTGTCTTGGTCTCCACCAACTGCTGAGAAAAATATCAGACTAAATATCAGAGTAAAGCTGTGGGCCATAAAACAGCTAAAAGATGAAGAAACAGTCATTCTGATCATTCTCTGTAGGGTCAGCTGGCCTCTTGAAACATGAGCAATGAGCTTTTTTTCCTTTTTTAACTGTTAACGTTGTTCTCATTGCTCACTTTGAAGGTGGTGGTTCAAGGTATACCTGAGGTGGCCCGAGCTGTCATTCACATTGACGAACAGAGCGGCAAAAGCAAGTACAAACTCCTGGTGGAGGGGGACAACCTGAGAGCTGTCATGGCAACGCACGGCGTGAATGGAAGCAGGACCACTTCAAACAATACGTATGAGGTACCAGCCGAGGGAGATCTAGACCCACTGGTGCTATAGCTTGGATTAGATGCATTATTGCTTTGATTCCACTTCTGCCCTACATCTATCACATGAATCCACATGAGTCTGAGCTGATACCCAGCACATTGTGTTCAACCTGCACAGATTTCCTTGACACATAAAGAAATGAATAAAACATAGGCCGAGGCAATTTGAGAGAGTTTCAGTTCAAGCAGTCACCTAATTTTTATATTATTATATGCGATTATATTTCTAGTTATTGGCTGATTTGGTAAGGATATAAAGGAATATGTGCACACATGTCATGCTGGTGTATTGTGCTGCAGGTTGCAATTGGTTTTGATGTTAAAATGTATCCACGTTATTTCTAGTCCTATGACACGGTGCATGGATCATGGGTGAGACCGCTACCGAGGGAAGGGAGCATGAAGTGGCCTTGGATAGCTTTAATGCTAACAAGTTAGCTTAGAGTTGTGCAAAGTACTACAGCGTTCAGGGAGAACTTGAGCTGTTTCGCGCCTAAATTTGTGGCTGAAACAACAGTTCAAGCTACTGTTCTTATGTCACCTGATGTTGAAACTATAACCTACACCAGGTGATGTGGGACTTTAAGGCTCTGTGTCTGCTTTTAGATGTACATGCTCATGTCTAGGGCTGTCACAATCTTGTCACTTCAGCCCGATCCTCATCCACATGTAGCGCAAATTGTAACCGGATTTACAGAAAATCATCAGAACAAAAAGCAAAGTAATGTGCGTTTCCATCCACAAGCATTATGTGAATATTAGAACGGTTGTGTTCCCAAATCATTTATTTCCCACGAGGCTCTCAGAAAGGGGAAGACGCCTGAAGCATCATGAGGCCAGGAATAATAGAGACAGCTTTATGCTGAGAGGTGTTTCTAATATTTACTCAACTTACGTTGATAGACATGTGGTGGACAGAGTAATAGAAACAGCATAGTATAAAGATATAAAACTACCGCCTCCAAAATGACCATAAAGTCAATCGCCTCTCTAAAATGATTCCTACAAAAGCTGAACATTGTAGTCTGCATAAAGGTAGGATTTATTTGAGGACAGTATAGTTAAGCTCCTTCAGTTTTAATTAGGTGTAGCTAATAAGATGGAAATTGACTGTAATTATCAACATAAATGCAGGTGTGATGAGAAAAATCTGTGTACATCAGCCGAGTTCCATCCACACTTGTATAAGGTTTTCTGAAGGTTCTCATAAAAACGAACTTCCTCCTCTTCAGGTTTTCAAACACCAAAATTGTGCCTCACTGTCCTCATGGGGTCCGACATGAGGACAGCCACATGATACACATGATCGCACCTCCCCCGCTTGTTCTCAGCAGCAGCTTTCTGCTGCATCTCATTCTTGGTGATTTGCGGTTCACAGCCTCATTAGCGGTTTTTCTCATTTGTCTCAGTCAGACGCCACGACATACAGAAAAGTAATGATCTCGTGGCGGTCAGAAGCAGTTACTAACCAGGGTTTTGCTGGGCTGCTTCACCGAGGCCAAACGTCTCTCAGATCAACTCACTGGTTTGTACCGGTGTTGGCAAAAGAAATGAACCGAGACTTGATTAACGTTGTTATTACTGCTGCTCATTTCACATCTATCTCATCTCTACTATAAATGATTAAAGGTTGAATCTTTACTGTAGAATATAGACTAACCTTAGTGTCACTAAGTGACCTGATGCAAGTTGCCATGTGATTGATTTATTTAGTAAATGTGTTGATTTCCTGTGTGATCTTCTAGGTTGAGAAGACGCTGGGTATCGAGGCAGCTAGATCCACCATCATCAATGAGATTCAGTACACCATGGTGAACCATGGAATGAGCATTGACCGACGTCACGTCATGCTTCTTGCAGACCTAATGTCCTATAAGGTGTGACCATTGTACATCTTGTTGCATGTCTTCATCCTGTTTGTGCAGTGAGAGGTAGTTTCACCTGTGCGCATACTGTCTTCTGCCCATAAAGGGGGAGATTCTGGGAATCACCAGGTTCGGTTTAGCCAAAATGAAAGAGAGTGTCCTCATGCTGGCTTCCTTTGAGAAAACGGCCGATCATCTCTTCGACGCCGCCTACTTCGGGCAAAAGGACTCTGTTTGTGGTAAGCCTCGTCTCTGTGATGCAATTTCACTTCACTCTTTGACTTAAATGGGTGTCAACATTTCCTGTGTTGCTGTTTTAGGTGTGTCTGAGTGCATCATCATGGGGATTCCTATGAATATTGGAACAGGACTGTTTAAACTTCTACACAAGGCAGACAAGGACCCCTCTCCTGTCAATAGGCCTCTCCTCTTTGACAGTGCAGACTTCCACATACCTCTAATCACATAGCATTTCAGAGCCTGCTGTCGAAAGACATGTCAAGGTTATCTTCAGCAAATACAGAAGTGCCTGCCCGAGTGTCAGATAATTTCCTTTTGAGGGATCCAACAGAAAATAGGATTGCCACTTCTTTCTTTGCTGTGACGCTGCTGATGCTGCAGACTGGGTGAACGTTCAAACTTCAGATGCTTCACACATGTTCTTTACTGTTTTTCGGGCTTTCTTACTTGTTTGTAAAACAGTGTGTTTCCTCGTTTATTAAGATGCTACATTACCTTACGTTGCCTCAGTGTAATGTATATCGTGCTCCACATAAACACGTGCAGCAGACTTGACAAATATTTCCCCTTAATCATGAAGCACAGTCGATGCCTTTTTGTTTGGCACTTAGTTTTGCATTATAGTATGAAGTGTTTATTAGCATTGCAGCTTCAGTTTGCCCAAAAAGACTTTTCATTCACACTTAGAAGCCCAGTTGAGGTTTGTCTTTTCTGAAAGCAGTTGTATTCGTACAGGATTCAGATCAGCAGCGGTTCATTACGGTTGAAACTTCCCATCCAGTTTGAAGCCTTTTCTTATAACAGTGTAATAATGTATATAATGTAATAAAATAAATGACCCAGAAAATCACGGCAAAGTCATTGTCTTCTGTAAATGCAGTGATTCGAAAATTGAAGGCCAGAATTGTTTACTGTTGAATGATCGATTTCTAAAGGCAGTAACATCAACTTGAGCCCTTTTTTAAAAGTGACATTTTCATCCATGCTGGCAGAAAGGCTCTCCCAGGCTACATCTGGTAGCTGATGTGTCCACCACTGAAGTTGATAAAGATGAAATTTTGTAAAGACATTCATAATCCCCAGATGATCTCATGACTTTTCTTCTAGTGCCACCATGAGATTGATATTTATGATTTTTGGTGAAATGTCTCAGCAATTATTGGATGGATCGTAACTATTTATCTAATCGACATTTCAGTTTGTCCATTACTTTGTTTTACCAGCAAATACCTGAAAAACTACTGACATCAGCCTCAGCTTTAATTTTAGTGCTACATGCTACTTAGCAAATGTTTGCATGCGAGCACTAAATTCAAATGGAAGTGTTTCACAGCCAAAAAAAGAAGCTCCTCCATTTCCTGTGCATTGCATTGTGGGAGAAGTGTCCAGTGTGGGTACTCTCTGCTTTGATTTTTCCCTTTTCTATGTAGTATGTTATGTGAACATACTAAAAATCAGAATCAACTTGTAGTGTGGAATTTGGATGCATTTTTACATCTTTTGTCAGTTTATGATTCCAATTTGCACATGCCCATGGGTGGCAAACATCTGTCCAACATCTTTAGGTTTACATTTTCGGGACACCTTAATTCTTTATGCATTATGCGTTAATTGGACTAATTTAATCTTTGAGATATTCAGGGGAGAGCCTTGCAGTTTTTTTCTTAAGTCAGTGGGAGGGTTAAAAGAAAAAATGACTAAGCTTTGGGGGCTTTGCTTTAATTAAAAAGGGAACATGAGGTTCAGTTCCCCATCCAATAATTTTCATATAGTCGCAAAATTAAAAGACCACGTTTGGATTTAACCAATGTGTGCTGAAAACAAAGAAGCAAGTTGTAAGAGACCATTTTATTCAATTTAAAAATTAAATAGAGATTAGAGCTCACTGGCATTCTGATCTGCATTTTAAAAATACAAAGAAACACATTTTAAATGACTTGATGTTCAAGTTAACACCTTTAAAATCAACAATCTGCAAAGAACCGCGGATAAAAGCCAAGCTGTCGGTACCAAACGTATCATTACAGAACGTGTGATTAACTTTAAATATACACCGTGTTTACACGCCAACATTACAAAAATATTCCACAGCACCTTCAAGCAAACACATTAACACTGAAACTCATTTTGTCCCCTTGTGTGTATGTGAGAGCGTTGTGGATGTCGTAGGGTTTGATCTAAAAAAAAACGTCTAAATTCTGTATGTTGATTTGAGAGCCCGGCTGTTTATTTCAAACATTAAGGCATGCGGCTTTATTTTAACCTTTACCTGATTAAAAACTGTACACTGTCCTGTTTGCAGTTTGAGCCTAGCTGTTCAGTTTAGCACTTAAAAAGTCAAAATAAATCACATGAAATAATACAATTACTCAACTGACAGAAAATGAAAAATCTGTGTTTGCGTTTCTGGCAAATTTATGTGTTACATCAACATGTTTGAGTTTTATTAATCTCATTTATCTGTTATCTCAAGCAATAAAAATCTAAGAGGCTTAACAGAGAGCTTGTGTCGCGTTATTAAAGCAAAGGTTTGCGATTGAATTCACCTGACAGGAGTCGAATGATGCTGAATAGCTGACTTGAACTAACGGACGTTTAGCAGTGCAGTAACTGTTATGCTCGGGCATCTTTTGTGGCTACAAGCACGGTCTTCTGTGTTGTCTTTTCCAAACAACTCCCAGTGTACCATAGCACCCATGGTTTGTGCTCACTGAGAGGCTGAATGCCCTGCAGATTTTTTTTGATTCATCCACTGGTGTTTCATTGTCTGACCGCATTACTCCCACGGCAAGCTCTGTGACACAGCAGAGATATGTTCTCAAGCTGTTTTTGTTTTGAGTCTTTGAACAGCAACTGTGACGCGCCCATCTGACGCACCTGCAGCTGGAAATGTCAACAAACAGGAGGGTGGAGCTCAACAGCTAAACACCTGAACTTTTGACTTGAGATGAGCTGTTCGCGGGCAGCTCTGTCTGGATGGTGGAGATTTTTTCGCCTATTATTTCCAGCGAGCTCTCTCCATGCGAGGATCTCGCAGGGCCCGTCTCTGCCGAGTGCTGCTTCGAGCTGTTGTCTTCGTCTGACGCAAAGAAGGCTTCTCTGCTCCGCGGTTTGATGAACTGCACGGTCAGTTTGGGCGCCTCCGCGGCGACGCCCTGCTGGTTAGGTTTTCGGATGCAGTGGGAGAGGGTGGAGACGCAGCTCTTCTTGAAGTTCTCGTTCATGAAGGCGTACACGATGGGATTGTTGAAGCTGTTGAAGAACCCGATGGCCTGAACGATAGCAATGATCATGTTAAGCGTGACTCCGTCATATTTCTTCTCAAGGTCATCTGGACAAGAGAGAGATCACAACTTACAATGAGGAGCTGCACAGAGAATTGCAATATACACTTAAATGGAAAGTCTGCCATGGTTTATGTGGATGTCCCATCAGTGTTGATGGTTCAAATTCAAGCATGCAGGAGGACATGACCAGTGGAGGCCAACCACGCCAATAACTTTGTTGTTGGCTGCAAGAACAAAGACAAAGGTCTTCATCTACTCCTGCCTTCTGAGGCTGTCAAGAACCAATGAATTTTAGTTTTGATGGAAATGCACCCATAGGGAATGGAATGTGTGCATTTTACTACAGACGGCTATATCAACGAGAGCCAGTAACGGTTCAAGCTGAAGGATGGGTCGACTGTCTGTGAGCCGACTTGAAACTTGTAAGTTTTGCCTTGTTTTATGTTGTTTTGCTGTTTATTTTGTAGCTTAGCCTGTTCAACTCGGTGTTAGCATGTTGCGCGACTCATGTGACTACTTATTATTACTCCCACCGGCTGAGGCACTACTGTAACATGAAGGGACAGTCAAGGGGAATAGTGGGAACGTTAAGCTTCATTTGAAGCTGACTACATAACTAGATTTGTAGGTTGGATGCCGATAACTGTTTTTTGTACGTTGTTTCTTGTACTGTATACAGCAGTGCTTGCTCTCGTTAGCTTTGTTGTTACACAAAAGCCCATTCTAGAGGTCTTCACAGGTCCACCCCAGACTCGACCCGGAACCCACATGGGTTCGGATCCACATATTATATGGTCAATTGGGTCCCTGGTCAGTTTGACAGTATGTGTAGTACCTAGGTCAATCCGAGAAGACCTGGCCATGATCCGACAGCGCTGATCATGATGAGAGCACAAAGTTTTTTGTTGACAGCTTGAAATTGAATGTTAACTTGTTAATAACTATCAGCAGTAAAACCTGTGCCAGGGTCTGAGTTCCGACATTTCTTTGTTCTGCATGGGTCCAAGTCTTAGTTTTTACATAATAGACTGGTCCCGTTCAGGTCTGGGTCTGGCATTTCTTGGTTCTGCACAGGTCCAGGTCCCAGCTTTCAAGTAATCGTCAAATACCGACCCAGTTTTGGGTTGTGCATTTCCAGGTCGTTTTGGATTTGGTCATGAACTTTTGGACCCATGAAGCCCTCTAGCCTGTTCTGTTCTGTTGATTAGCACCCAGCAGCTAACTAGCTCACTGGGCGTCAAATGCTCGCCGGCAATACATCCTGGTCTCCTCGGTCAATACAGCAGGCACTGAGGATTTTATTGCTTCAACTGGCTACATTTACCATCAACGCAGACTGGACTCCAGAAATACTTACAGTACTCAAACAGCATGTGGACTGTGTGGAATGGCGCCCAGCAAACGGTAAATAGCAGAACTATGGTGATCATCATTTTAACAGCTCTTTTCTTTTTCCTGTAGATGGTCAAACAAAGAGTAAAGAAAACCTGATGAGGCGATGGATCAGATACATGTCCACTTGTTACAAATAACAATATGATGGTACTAAAGTTTCCCGCTGAGTTACAGCGAGGAGGGAAAAGTATCAAGACTCTGGCAGTCACACTACTGAATGGACTGCAGCCATTTTAGCTTTGCTCTCCATAATTTGGGAAAATCAGTATCCCTGAACAGTGGTCCAAACTGCTGGTCTGTGGAGGGTGAGGACAGCCATGTGTCTATTTAAGACTGTCTTCACCAGGAAAAACAACGTTGTGTTTGCTAAGAAAGCACCATTTTTATTTTCTTACCTACAAGTATTGAGTTTTTCATATCTGAATCTAATTTCCATGCTCTTCCCTTGCCCCTCAGTCACTTTGGTACATTTCTCATCCGCAAAAAAGCAACTGCGTTGCTTGAAACAATTTGTGCAAACAACACCTCACCTGCTACAGCCTGTAACTTCAACATCCTCGAAATCCTTAGCTCATCACTCAAAAGTTACGCCAGTGCCAATGAACATGCCAGTGTGTTCAAAATGATATGTCCTTGTGCCACTGTTTCCAAACAAGAGTCAAAATTCTTAGCCATGTTGTCAATATCACAGTGCACTCTGGGTATTTTCTGAAGAACTCAAGAAAAGTTCTGTTTTAGATTGCCTAACCTAAACCAGGAAAACCAGTTGCAAGCATCATCGTCATCATCGTCATCATCGTCATCATCTGGCATCAGATGCCTTGCCAAAGAGAAGCAGTTCCAGTCGTTGCATCAGAAGTAAGTGTGATATATGTGTTCAATAATTTAGTATGGCTGGGGTGACCGCCAAGGCCACCCTGATGCAATTGCTAGGGGTGCCACTGAGTATGGCTCTTGAAGGATGCTATAAAAATGGAGATGGCCATTGACGGGAAAAAGGTTCACTGGCACAGTTCAAATAAAATGAGAAATTGCTTTTTCTGATGTGCACGGGTGAGATTGCTGTGGAGGTTGAACTAAGAAAAATTAAAAGCAGAAAAAAAACCTTCATTTTCAAAACATTCTGAGTGCCGTGTGCTTTTGCTCTTGGTTCGCCCTCCTGTCTCAACCAAGCACACAGTAATCAGACAGCATTACTGGAGCAATCTACATCTGTGCTCAGAGCTGGAAGGAAGGCCAGTGTAAGATTCTGGTCATGCAAAGCTTTCTTTTGTGAAGCGGCTACAGCTCAGCGTTGGCTTAAAGAGCCCCAATAGAAATGTCTGAAGACGTATGAAAAAAAAAATAATGTAATGCCACAAAATTGCGTCGGCTGTAGGCCTTCAACTCAGATTTAAGGTGAGCACAGAGAAACTTTCCGCTTTTAGGAGATGAACGTGAAAACAGTCCAGTGTCAAACTCTGCATCTTTCTGCACGGTAGTGTGCAAACACCTGAGTGAACACATGTTTGAGTAGACGGGGACACGAAGTACAGAACACACCAGCTGTGTTGCAGATTGTGGCATCATTTGATGTACCTCAATTAACACCAGACATCTCACATACGAAAGGCAAAGTAGAAGGTACAGTAGCTTGGTGGCAAATGTGATAAAATTACAGCCTTTTTGAAGAGAAATTGGACAGATGCACTTCAAGACTTACTGCATCAACATTTTGAATCCCTGCCTGCCATCTGTCCTCTTCAGAAAAACTCCTGCAGATGTTTACAAGCAGTAGCAAAGTAAGACAGGTGCAAACATGAGGTCAAGCTGGATGGATGGGTGCGCGAAGCGTCTACGGTTCGCTATAACCACGAAGATAAGGGTTTCTCCCTTCCCTTAACTAACCTTACTTTTCGAGGCCTAAACTTGACAAGTTTAAGGGACAACACGATGAGAACGGTGCTGTAGGTTGTCAAACATAGACGCTGTACACTGATCCATCCACCCTGACCTTTTTGCTACGTCTTTCTTTACTGAATGTGAACACACAGACAACAACTGATTTTTAGCACTGTTTTAGCTCTAAAAGTTGCCTAAAGTTAAAATAAGTCAACTTTGGCGACCTTGGAGACGCCGCTGCCGTCTGGCCTACCTTGAGATCTTACTGATCTCCCTGTGGTTCATGGTGTTGAGGACTGAGGAGTCGCCCACCCTCTTGCGGATCCACAACTCGATGCCAATGCGCGTGTAGAGGAACAGCATGGCAGCCAAAGGGAGCAGGAAGAGGGCCACCATGATGAAGGTGGTGTACACCTGCCTGTGTGTCAGAGAACGCCAACTCTCCTGACAGCACACGTGGTAGTGATCGTACAAGAAGTCGTACTTGACCTGCGAGGGGGAGGGAGAAAAGCTTTTAGCTCTGGAGGAACAATCAAGACAGGAAATGGCTCTGGCTGACAGGGTGGTATTTATGTGAGACACATTTGACATTAAAGCTGATGCGGATAAATCATGACACAGAAACTGTTCGCAACAGTGGGATTGTTCTTTTTAAATTTGCATAACATCTGCACTTCTTGCCACTTCTAGCCCTCCAGTTGACCTGAGAAGAGCAGCTGACGGGCTGGTGTTACAGCTGCTTTGATGAGCTTCACTTCCCCGGCACTAAATAATAGAATCAGTAATATTGTTCATATAGTAAATAAATTCACCCTATTCTGTACTACAATCCACAAAATCCAGAAAAAGTTAAGATGTTGTGCAAAACATAAATAAAACATAATGTTTAATTTGCTAATCCTTTTTGACACATACTCAACTGAAAACAGCACAAAGACAATATATTTAATGTTTGACCTCCTCAGCTTCATTGATTTTTCTAAATATCTGATTTTTCTGAATTTGATGCAGCAACACGTTTCAAGCAAGTTGGGACAGGAGCAATTAAAGACTGGGAAAGTTGTGGAACGCTCCAAAAACACCTGTTTGGATCATTCCACAGGTAAACAGGATGATTGGTAACAGGTGATAGCATCATGATTGGGTATGAAAGGAGCATCCTGGAAAGGCTCAGTCGCTCACAAGCGAGGATGGAGCGAGGTTCACCACTTTGTGAACACATGACTGTAGAAAGGATGTTACGACATGGGCTCAGGAACACTTTCATAAACTGTGTCAGGAAACACAGTTTGTTTGCCAATGACTGATTTTTTGGAATCAGGGTTGTATCTCTGTTTGGACTTAGAACATATGTGGTACACTTCAGAGCTGAAAATACTCTAATTCTTCAAATAACACAGTCCTATTTCGCAAATTTTCACTTTTTCACTGTGTTATGCCTACAGTCACGGTACACTTTATTTTCTACACACTGCCATTTGCTGTAGATATTCTTTTTTGTGCAATACTTTTTCATTACTACTGTTAACTATTTTGCTATTTTATTATTATGTATATGTATGTATGTATCTTTTTACTGCTCGCTATTTTGATATTTTATTATGTGTAGTTTGTTCTTTGTAGTCTTATTTTCACAATTTTTCACTTTCACTGTGTGTAATGCTGCTGCTGCACTGCAATTTCCCAGCTTGGGATTAATAAAGTCTATCTATCTATCTATCTATCTATAGATCTGTCTGTCTTTCTAATATCTCTTTGAAATACTCATACAGTCACTTATGATTTTTCTCCACTGTGTTTACACCCAGTGGCAAACCTAATAAGATCTTAATAACATATGTTGTTTTGTAGCTACTCAACGGTGAATTTATGATATTTTTCTCTTTTCTATGATGTCAGTATAATAATATAGTGAGTAACAGTCCAGAGTCGCTGCTGATAATGAGTTTTGTCCAGTAGTCACAGGTTCTGCTGGAGCAGCCACATGTGAACAGAGTGGGCAGAATATTCATAAAACACCCACATCATGCTCACTGAGAAACAAGAGGTCATGCAAGGCAATAATCCCCACAGTAATCTGCCAAACAGAAGCAACATCGGCATCACTTCAGTGCCACGCAGAGTGAACTCCACGGGTCTGAAATCAATCAACAAGCTGTTACTCTGCGAAACCAGCTACAAAAAACACTATTCATATTGCAACACAATTTTTTTTTTTGCTCTTCCCTCACTTGTGAGACACACACCCCTGCAAATGTGTTCTGTAGCTTATATAACTGACTCATGTATGCCAAAGTAAAGTCCTTACAAACTCAGCATTTTTCTAAATCACTGAAAAGCTGATTTTAAAGGATTAAGAAGTTCACCAAAACGGCAATACAAAAGGAGGGTCAAGCTGTCCCTTTAAGACAGACGACACCCTCCACGAGAATAGACGGGTAGAGCAAATGGCAGAAAAGTGACAGCGAATGTGAGCGGAGCAGAGGACAAGCTTAGCATCAAGTTGTCAGTCTGGCAGTTAATGTACAGTATAGGTTGTGGTGTGTCAGTTAGTGAGGCAGCTTGTCAAGACCAACCAAAGTCTTGCCTGTTGTTTCCCAACTGCTAGAAAAGTGAAGGGGGTTTGGTCTGGAGGTCTGGGAACAACCCTGCCTACATTTAAGAGTCCTGTCTGCAGTGGAAACACATCTAAGGTTGAGGTATATGTAGATATGAGTTTCAAGGGTATTACACTGAAAGTTAGCTTGAAATACAGTAATTCATGGTCATCAGTCAAGAATTCTATGTTCTTCTGTACTAAATTAGCTTCTTGTTATATTCAGCTGTGTAATAAGAGTGATTTCGCTTCGCCGTCACAGATGAAAGAAGTTAATGAAAGGTAATGGGTTGCTTTGAAGGACACAGCTTACCTCCAGTTGTTGCACAAACAACATCGGTGAACCCACTATCACTGAGGCGATCCATACAAGCCCTGCAGAAAGCAGACATTCACATAATTTACATCTGACACCGACAAAACGAAACAACCTGTAGATGAAACTGAAGTTAACTTCATTCACAGCAGCCGCATGATTGAATTCATGTTTCGCATCATTAACAAGCTGCAAATCCGGTTTGTAACTCCGCAAATGTGAGAATGCAGTCCTCTGATTTGCCGCGACATGCTACGCCACCTGAAGTTATTATGCTGCTTTCCTCATTTCTTACCTAAAATATCAACACTCACTAACCTTGTCACTTACTAAATACACACAAAAATCAAGGCCGTTTTGAATCACCACTTAAGATGAGGAAACACTGAGCACATATTTTTCATTCTAGTGCCTGACAGGTATCTGGGTTTTAAGACTATTATTGATAGTTTAGATTAAAAAAAATCCAATAACCCTCAAATTTCATCATTAAAGAGTTGTGACAAATATATATTTTTAAAAAACACAGTTGAACAATACATTTTAACATGCAAATAAGACCATAAACCTAAACAAAAAAAAACAAGAGTGAAACCATATTAAATTCATCGTATATAATACTTATGTACTGCCACTTCTTTGCAAACCTGCAAAAATACACATTGATGTATCTACTGTATGATATCAGCCTAACACTGCTCAGTACTGCCTCGACTGGATCTCACAGTATCGTATAGCGTTAATTCGGCGGGGGTGGGGTAGCCATCATACATGTGTGCAGCCTTTAATTTACACAAACACATAAGCCACTCTTGCGAACAGAATACCTAGCATCTGGTATGCTCTTTTGGGTGAGTACTGCCTCCTCATTTTCAGTGGGAAGACAATGCCCTGGTATCTCTCAATGGCAATGCAAGTCATGGTGAGGATGCCTGTCACTATGGCTGTGGTCTGCACAAAGGGAACTGTTTTGCAAACCAGAACCCCTGCAGGGAAAAAAAAAAAAAAACAGAGGGATGAAATAATGACATTGAGAAACAGCAGAAAGAAACATGCATTTCGACTTTTGTTCACATCACTTCTTTTGTTTGATCATGGATTGGGAACAAAGGTGAGCTCCTCCTCATCCTTTTCATCTGGACATGAGGTTTCACTGAAATGACAAAACTGCCACCTCTGGTAACACTTGAACACACAGTCATCACACACAATACACAGGTAATGATCTGGAGCTGGAACCCAGGTGACCCACATGGTAAGTCCACCCTGATTCACCCTGAACTAATTGTGAGCGTATTTTAATAGGTGCACATGCTTTGAGCCGGCCTTCTATTGCTATGATACATTCATTGCTTACTACTGACTCATTAGCTATTAGTCACATTTCTATACAGTGTCCTCGCTGGTACTCAATGACATGGTAACTCAGCTCTTTAGCCTTCAAATGTAATGCAATAAAATAACTAACTAAAATCAGCCTCAAAGAGTTGTTTTTTTCTTTTTTTTGCAGGAGTATTGCGAAGCATTGCACTAGACAATAGCTGTGTTTATTGTATTGTGTCCACCCTGTGCAGACTTTGGCATCACAAACGGTTCGATAGCTCTTCATTCATGTGTTTCAAAATTTCTGATGCCTACACACAAGGCTGAAAGAAGAAAGAAAGCATGCTGTTATTGCAGAGCTGAAGAGTTCCACTGTGCACGTGGCATTCATAAATGCCTTTATTGATCTGTGTTGTAATGTTTTCTATTGTCTTTGGGTACATTTTCCACATATCTATCCTGCAGTGAAACAACATTGACTGCACAGTTGACTGTGCCCTCCTGCTGTGGGTCGCTTCAGGTCTGAATTAATATAGAAAACCTGCAGGTTCTTTACACTGAACCCTCTCCAGCAGTCATTTACAGGGACGCTGGCTCCTGTGGGGCTGTGTGGATTCTGCTGCTGACATAACAGCCTAAGTTTTCTTTGTTTTTACTCCTGTTTGTTCAGCACAGCACGGAGCTGTGTTTGGTTTCATTCATTATTCGGTTACTGGAGTGGCAGTTGCATGATAATTACTTTTCTTCACAGTTTATTCAGAGTAAATGACGGATTTTATTGCCTGCATCATTTTTATTTAGATGCATTTGCAAGGCTGTGCATGTGCATGTGGAATATAGACATGCATTTAAAGCCTAATTGTTTTTCTGTTTGCAAGTGAATGCATTTGCAAGACAACAATTAGGCTTTACGTGCATGTTTACAGCCCTCATGAGGACTCAAAGTCGTTCCCAGAGCAAATAAGAGAATACAGGTTTGAATGTGAACCACATTAGCAGTTTCCTTCATTTTCAAGATTCAACTCATATTTGGCTGGATGATGAGACATGACCTTAAACAGCATGGAAGCGAAAATTTAGAGGTTTAAAACTCACCGCCGAACCATTCAGAGGAGATGTTCTGCAGCAAAGTGAACGGTATGCAGAAGAAAGTGATGAGCAGGTCGCTGACCGCCAGTGAGCAAATGAAAATATCTGTCGCCGTCTGTATCGCCCGTTTCTTCACAACTATGTAGATGACCAAACTATTCCCGGCCAGCGCCATGACGAAAATGACCGTGTACATGATGACAAAGGTGGTCTTGGCGCTGTACGGCAGCTCGGGGATGTAGACGAGCGGCTGGATGTTGTAAGTGTTGATGAACTCCTGGCGGCTCAGGTTGTAGTACCGCAGCATCTCCTGCAGCACTTCAGGAGTTATCTTGGTGGTCCCCTGGCCCGAATCTGTGGAAGCTGCTGCCATACTGATTGCACGCAGAAGAAGGAGGTGCGTTCAGAGCCGAAACCTGCTCTATACCTCACAAGTGCGTCTGGATGCTGCGCGGCTGCCTTCAGCCGGAACATGCTGCTGTCCGTGATGCAGCTGTTGCTCTGTGTGTGTGTGTGTGTGTGTGTGTGTGAGTGTGAGAGAGTGTGTGCTCACCTGACTCTAAGGAGGACGGGGTGACAGATCAATGAAAGGTCTACTGGTCTGCTGACAAAGATGCAATCAGAATATTTCAGCCTATATGGTCTGAGGTAAGAAGGGCTTTAAAACTATTTATGGTGGGTAACAGGAGCAACACAAAAACACGCCTTTTATTTCTCACAGTGGTGGAAACTGTACTTAAAGGTCCAGTGTATAGGATTTAGCGGCATCTATCGGTGAGCGTGCAGATTGCAACCATGGCTGCATAAATAGTGGACCAGCTTCCCTGAGGCCCCGCCCCCACCGCTGAGCATTGTTTGCTTGTTTGTTAATTTATAAATATTACAGGTGTCACCAAATTGCTCCAAATTTCGACCTCGGACCCCCAGAAATACATCCACTAAGCGTGACAGGTTCTCGAGATACACGAAAGACGTACAGGTGAGTTGCATTGTAATGACTTTGCATGTGCAAAGCCAACTAAAAAAATGGCTTGGATTGTTCTGACATCACCAGCGAGGGCGTGGTCTATTTTTACAGGAAGTGTGTACAGTGCAAACACATGGCTGTTGATGGAAATAAAATTAGGTAACAATTTGTACTACTGGATGATAATGAAGCAGTTAAACCACTGAATGAAATGCACACAAAAGTTTAAAATATTACTTGCATATCTGCTTCACAATGGATATGAAAATTAGCTACTTCCCGAATATTGTGAGTGATTAACATAGCCTGCATGACCGCAATTCATTCTCTTTTACATGATTCTGTTACAATAATTATGTCCCACATAACCTTAACATGCTGCCTGAGTGAGAGAGGGTGTCAAGGTATATTTGAAGGTGTGCAGTTTGGAAAAAAAAAATGGTGAATTCCCATTTAATACTTACATAAAAATATTAATAAGGCCTAAAATTATTTAAAGAAACATCACTGGACTCAGTTAAGGTTTTTTTTTTGGAAGTGTACTAGAGCATTGCTGACATTACTTGAATTCACTGTCACCGACAGACAGACAAGACAATCTCTATGGAGCTGCTGAGATACTCAATACTCAGAAAAGATGTGATAAAATCTAAAAGATGTCATAGAAGAAGCAGCAATTAAAGAAAAGATATTGCCTCTTTTATGATGCAAAATATAAAGAAAGTCAAAGTCAAAGTCAGCTTTATTATCAATTCTGCAGTATGTACAGGACAAACAGAGAATCGAAATTGCGTTACTCTTCAACCCTTTGTGACAGGACATATATTAGAAAAGAGATAAATAAGAAAACTGTACAATCTAGATAAAAACTGTACAAACTAAGTAAAAATTGTACAAACTAAACAATGAAACATTGAGAATGTAATAGTGCAAATGTAAACGGTAGTGCAAAAAGAATTAGCTTAACAACTGGTGGTGAATAAAGTGACAGTGTGTTGTTTTCCTGAGGGGAGGGGTTCACATCAGTGAGAGTTTGTAGAGTCCAGGGTGTATACGTGTGTGTGTGTGTGTGTGTGTGTGTGTGTGTGAGTGTGTGTGGTGGGGGGCATTTAGAGTCCAAAGTGACATCATATCCAAAAATGTGTTGTCAGAGAACATCCCAAAAGTCCACTACATGTTTTTTTTTACAATTCCGAGGCGAAAGAAGCGCAGCACAGGAATAAACGCTGGCAGCAGAGTTGTAATTTTCCTCATGTAAAAAGCCATTACGTGATTCTGCAATTTTCTTGGATCTGTAAATGTCTCATGGTAGCATGATCATTACAGCCCACTTCCCCGTGGGAAATGAAAGAAGAGGCTTTCTTTAAAATAAAAATCACCTGCATGAATCAGTTGTATTTACTCTTGACCATATTTATTTTGTCTTATTCTAAACTAACTTTCATGGACGAAGTTCAATCAGGGGAATTCTGGAGTGACAACTTCAACAGATTTCTAAATGCACATTTGTAAGACAAGCTATTCAAAGTTGCATGCGGGAAGTCTTTCGTGTAGGGCTTTTGAATATGCACATGCCCAGTCTTTGCAAAGTTGCTGTCATTCAGCAGCAGTTTAGCCTTGGACCTTCCATGTTCACAAATACCTCTTGTAATAGCTACTAAGTTCTAAACTGCCTTTGTTTTGCTCCATGCAATTGCTTTCCTTTTTTCAGGGTCATGAGCATTTACATAAAATTGAGTAAGATTTTGTACATAATGGTGATGTTATGCATCACTTTGTCCAAAAGATGTGTTTATGCTGTGTCTGATTTCACACCGACTGGCAGTACACCAAGCTCCACGAACATATTCAGAGTGAATCAATGTGTTTCATACCGTCCCATCACAGCAGAGCTGTTATTCATCACCTGCCCACCAGCTGTCACTGCTGAGTTCCTTTCTTGCCTCTTGTGCCTGTTGTCTTCCCACTTGCACACTCATTTAGTCTCAGTATACTGTACATGGTACTGTATATGGAAGGAATATGGAGGAAAGATAGCTGTCGTTCTCTAAAATGCTAACAATCAGCATAGTTTTGCCTTTTTTGAGAAAGGTCTAAATCCCTACTGTGTTTTTTTATATATACAAATTAATTCAGAAATTTAAAATCCAAGCAACACAAAAGACACAAAATCAAATCCGCCTGACTCTTGGTGCTATGGCAACACCACAGCAGCAGGTCAAAGTGAAAAAGTGAGTGAAGGCGCCAGCTTCATGTGCTGTCAATTCAGCACAAAGCCTGTGTTTCACGGCGGGTGCATTAATTTATATATGCTAATGAGCTGTTGGAGGTTAATGCCGAATAGCTACAGCTGCGAAAAATGTGTGGTTTTATGTTGCTCAATTAATTAAAAACGATGACAGCGATCACTGGCATTTCATACAGAAAAGCACCTGTTGCTGAGCTCCACAAAATGTCTTTAAGACTTAGAGACTTATTTACTCATCTCGAGATGTCGTGGGAAAGGTTGTCACTCTGAGAAGGTCTCTCACCCTGTGTGGACAGACCAGACGACCTCTGCCTGAGGATTTCAGGCCGTGCTGCGTCTCACTGGAGATATACAGGGAGCGCACAGGCGGTGACTTAAATGTTAACTACAAAATCAATACCAAACTTGCAGAGCGCAGAGGGAAGCAAAATAAGAGCAAAGTGTTCTCTTTGGCTGGAATTTGTGAAAAGCCCAGTAGAAGCAGCTGACAGCATAAATTTACTTTTTAATGATCTGCGGTTTAGCTGTGGTCCTCAAACGAAGACAATGTTAGGGTACCAACCGAGCCACCACTTCCAAAGAGAAAGTCGAAGTCTAATCATTCCTAAAAAAACGGCGCTCAATATGTGACACAACCAAGCTGTGAGGGAAGGGGACTGATAGATAAAGAGGAGTCACATTAAAACGCTTCTGCGTCATCAAGCCTTTGTGAGCTGAAAAGAGGACAATATTAATGATTTCACCAGATTTCACTGTGACATACAGCTGTGTGTCATCAGCATAGAGCGGAAATTGATTAATATGGTGTTTTTAAATTATGCATTTACTAAAGGCAGCATAGAATTTAAGGTAAATGTTGCTCCAAAACTGTTGACTTAATTTGCCAGTGCCCTCTAAAACCATTACAAAAGCACAGTTCTAAAGAAGAAAAGCCTTTTCTCACACTGCTTTGGTAAAGGTTTATTTGTGGAATATCGGTCAGATGGATTGGGGGGGTTTTTTTGCACAGTTACTACGAGGTTGACGTTTGAACAACCATTGGATGGATTGCCGTGAAATGTGGCACAGACATTTCCTATCATCACCATCTCTTAATTTTTCATCTAGCAGCACCATCAGGTCAAATTTTGCATTTGTCCAATGCTTTGTTTTAGCCTCAACTTTACCTTGTGTTTAATGCTAATTTAAAAACTTTAGCATGTTAACACACTAAACCAAGATGATGGAAATGTAAATTATACCTGCTACCATGTTAACATCGTGAGCATGTTAGCCACCTGACATTAGCATTTAGCTCAAGCACCACCAAGCCCTAATACAGCCTCACGAAGCCACTAGCTGGCTGTGCACTCGTATTTTGTTTAGCAGGAGGCATAAATGATGTCTTCTGAGCAGGATTAAGTTTTTCTTTAGTTATTTCAATTTGAGTTTTTATTTGTGTTGTGTAAAGTGCAGAAAAATAGGAGGCAGCTCTGGCGACTTGTAGAGGAGGAACTATTTCCCTGTCAGTGTGTTCTGTTTTGAGAATGAAATGATTGGAAGAAAAGAAATCACATCTTGCAGGAGTGGCTGAAGAGAAGTGGCTGTTATCAGAGCTAATGATGTGAAATAAAAGAAGAACATTCTGTCTTGTTTTATTGTTGTGTCCTTTAGATTTTGACAGTAGCTAACAGAGTTTCTTTCGCAGTTTTTCTGTCTCCTTTTCTTTGCTTTTGATATCTGTGATGAGGTCATTCGGCCTCATGTAGCCCAGGAACTGTGTTTTACAGCCTCTCTTTTAAAATTGTTTGTGAAAATGTCCTGTAACATAGCATTAAAAACAAGAACGAGGTCCTCAGCAGAGGGTTGAGGGTGAGAGGGCCTCAAATAGATGCATGTAGGTGGGGCAAAGGAGCTGAAAAAGGAAGGGGGGAAGTCTGGCAAAGACAAAGAACTCGATGTCAAGGCAAATTAAAGCAGCGGGTTTTGAGTGTGAGTCAAACAATTTAAAATAGCAGATTGTCATCACGAGTCCCGACAGCAATAACATTACCGGATATATAACTGCACTAATATGTTGTAACTTTATCTTTAACCCAAACATATTTTAAAATATAATATCTTGCAATATTATATACCTTGACCCTGTGATTCCAACCAGGATGGAGCTCACAGCTCTGACATGCATACTCATTTGTTGGCAGAGGCATGCTCCCCTGCCTCAAGATCCCCTTTTGATGAGAATCATGACCTGACATACGCTGTAACACAAATTCTGTGATTTTTTTGTTTGATTATATATATATCTTGTTTACCCACCGCAGAATGTTGAGGAGGAAAACAGGCATGTTGCTGATGACCACAGCATACATTTAATTAACCAATGAGTCAACCATTTCAATTATTGGAGTAAAAAACAGTAAAAAACAACAAAGACACTGTGAGTGATACTGTTACAAAGTTGAGGTATTTTTTGTATCTTTGTTTGAACTTTTAGCTACCATGCTAGAACCGCTCGCTGATCATAATTACACCACTCACTTGTCAGCTTGAGTTTATGTCATTATTGGTAACTAATAGTTACTGTGACTTGCTTAGAGATGACAGCAATGAAGGCCAGTATTTATAGCAATCGGAGACAAATTAGGCACTTGCTGAACATATTTAATCTGACACCCTAAGAAGACAGTGTACTAGACAGTGACACTGATGCTCTGACAGCTCGTACAGGCCAAAAACAGCAGACGAACAGAAAAGATGCAGAACAAGGAGAGAAAACATCAACAAATTAGGAAAGAAACTTTATTTTTTTGCAAATTTAAAGCATGCTGCTAAATTCGTGTTTTTCCCCAAATATCCCTTCAGTAATTAATAATTGGAGTCTGTGTGCTAAAGCAAAGTAAGACTAAACTGTCGACGCTTTTCAGCAAAGTTGTTGCTCTCTGTAAGGCCTTCGCAGACAGAACCCTATACTTGTAAACAGAAAATACGTTTTCTCGCCTGTTATTTTGACCAATAAAAGAAAACTTTACTGTATATCAGTTTCGCTGTCTGGGATGTAAAAACTTTGAAAGTCAGTATCTCATCGCCTCTCTGATCACAGACAGAGGCAAATGAATCCAAGGTCATGATGTACGTATGAGATTGTACAATGCAGTGCAGTTGCAGTTCCCTCCTGCTACAAACACAGAAACTGTGCTATAATTAAGACAAAGAAATTAAATAATATAAAACAAAGGCACGAGAATGTATAAATGTATGTAAATGCATGACCAAACACCTCCATACTATTACATATATTTAAATTATTCTGCCACTGGAGCATCTGTTTGAATGCATGAATGGGAAATGAGGACCTTCTTGGGGGGGGCCCATAAAGGAAAGGTGGTAAACTGAAGAATTTAAAATGATTTGGTGCATTTTGTGCATTTAGATGCAAAGAAACACTGATCAAATTAACATTTGGGGAAAATGCCACTTAACACCAGTGGATTCTGAATAAGCCTAATGATCATTCCACCAAATTTAAACAAGCCGCTGCAAAGGTTATTCACTAATGGAAACCACATTGTGATTTTGCTCAAATATAGTCTAAAACCCCTCTGGCTATGCACCAAGTCTGACAGGGGAAAAGTTTTGCACATTCTGCAAATCAGTCAAAAACTTGAGACAGCCTTTGTGTTTGCAATGTACCATCCAGAGAGTGAAATACCTGCTGCAACAAGTTCCTTGTTTTTTTTATACAGTTTTGAAATGCAATGTTGTCTAGAGAGCTGTAGATAGGATTGTGATATTTCCATGACACACATTGTGACCATTCATGTCTTTCCACTTTCCAGTAATGAGCTTCACCTGGAGATAACAACCTTATCACCTGACAGGAAACTAATATTTGATCATTCTGGGTTACCCACAGTTACAAGATAACATCACGACAAGGTTGACATCTGTGGTTTTGGGTGAAATGTTGCCACATCACCCCCCTCAGGATGCGTTACAATTACTTTGGTGATCCCTTAACTTTTCATCTGCGGCCATCATCAAGACAAACATTCCCTCTGTCCAATACTTTGGTTTATGACATAATCACGAACCAAACTAATCACGTTCATCAGCCACGGCCAACATGCTGTCACTCCCAGCTCCCCTATGCTTCAAACTGTGATGCTCTACGTATCACACTAGCTTCAGGTTAGCACTCTGCGGCCAGCTTAGCAATTATTAATATGATATGAATGAATATGACGATAACATGTTGTGAGACGCTCGCAGTTTGGCTACGTTTAGGCACCAAAACTACTTGGTTAGGTTTAGAAAAAGATTGTGGTTCAGGTTAGAATAAGTAAGTTAGCTACTTCATTTAACTTTGTATGTTAATAAGTTACGTTGTTATGTAAAGTCAGTTACGTATAGTACGTAACCTCATTTACAAATGTCACAAGTGTCAACTTAATGGTTACAATGCAGGAAAAAGCTGGCGAGTCACCAAAGCTATCACTTACTAGGGACTATTGATATCTATACAAAGGTTAATGGTAATCAAATAGTTGATGAGATGACAGCTGACAGACTGGTATTACCATTTAAGGGCCATGCCTCCTGCTTGCTCGGCTAAAAAACACAAACAAAGTTGTCATAGAAACAAGAGACAAGTTAACCAAACACAACAGTCCCAAATGCAACATAACCTTTAGCATTGGTCAGTTGGACACCGTGGGGCATGCTTGGAAGCAGGGGAAAACAGATGGAACCAGAGTCTCATCATACAAGCCTGAGAACCACAGTTCCCATACACAGCAGTTTGTAACAGAGACAAACAACAGTGCATTTCTTGTCCAGATGTCTTTTTAGCATTGAGATAGTTTTCATTTAAGTCTTTTTTTTTGTTTTTAAGAGCATGAGAAAGTCACAACTTTGGTGTCACAAGTGCCTAGAGTCTTAATGTTTCAGTATTTCTATCACATTTTCTATCAGCGACTTCAGAGTTTTTCTTTTATTCCCCGACTTAGTTTAGGCTGTTGGAGAAATCAAGGCCGTGCGCTCTCTGTCGGGTTTTAGGTTGAAAATGATTCTTTGCATGTGTAGTCACAACTCTGCAATCGCAAGTTCTTAGAATACTAATGTTGCAGTATTTCTACAGCATCGCTTCAGACAGGAACATCAGACTTGCAGACAGACAGATAGCCAGCCAGCCAGACAGACAGGAAGATAGATACCCTCACTCTCTAGAGTCAAAGCAGAGCACATTTCAGTGACAACTGCAAAGAAATGACAGCGCTGCCGCTACTTTGTTGCCACGGTTGACGCTGATCCTGACCCTGAAACACAAAATCTTAAGAGGCATAATCTGCTGTCATTACTGTAACACTGTTAACGTGGAATCTGGGATCTACTCAATAGTAGATGGCATTTACTGAGTCTAAATAATGTTTAAAATTACTGGTGCATATCCATAGATTTACATAGCATTAACCACCAAAATATCCAGTTTGTATCATATATCTAATATGCTATGTATATTATAGTTGTACAAAATTGTATTTATTGCATACATATTTATTACTATATTGCTCCTTCAAAATAGTAAGTAAAGCTTTATTTATGTAGCACATTTTAATACACAGTAAAAACGTACATCACACCTACAAAAGGATAAAAATGAATAAATAAGGTAAAAATACAGCGCAGTGCATCAAATAGCATGACGAGAGACACGCCAGGCAACAAACAACAACAAAAAGCAAAGCCGTGGAGTGGAGATATATAAAGCGGTTTGCCTTTAAATGAAAAAGTAAAGAAACGTCTGTCTAAACTGACAGTTACTGAGATTTATCTGAGGATCCTTGGAGGATGGATTTTCATTTTCAGAGCAAATAATATTATATTCATGCCCAAACGAGATTGTGCAGCCAACTGGCAAACTAACAAATACAGGTCAGGGGCAAAGTGCCTCACTAACAAATATTCATGTCGACTTTCTTCTTCCATCAAATTGATGTTGGAAATATGAAAAGACTGCTGTCGTCTTCATTTGAAGCTCTTTAATTAAACATTGTAAATTAAATTCCAGTACGATGTGCAAATGAAAATCCTGTCTGAATAAACCGGCTGAGAACGCCAGTCACTCATTGTGTACAGATGCCATTGTTTCTCGCTTGGTTCAGGTTTCTTAGCAACTAAAGCAACACAGAGCACCAAGTAGCGAAGGTCTGAGCTGGAGGCTGTGTTCGGAGGTAAAGTGGTTCTTCAAAGTAATATTTCTTAAAATTTGGAGTTATTTTCATGGTAGATTTCTTCCTGTTAGAGCACAACACATACGTTCTTGGTGAAAATGCATCAAATTTGATTCACTGTGTTATCTGCGGGCTCTTGGAGTAAAGTTTGAGTCGTCTGTCTTGCTCCTTGTTAGGTTTTCGTGTGTGTTTTTTATCACGTGTGGTCACAACTTTGCAATCACAATGGCGAGAATAATGTCCATCACATCACTTCAGAAAAGGACATGAGTTTTTTTCTGCTATTCCTCAGAGTTGAATTAAAACCTCCGTCTGTCGTTCCAGGATATGTCGACCTCACAGACTCCAGCCTCCTGGGAGACGACAGGAGAGAGGTACCGAAGTCCAGCCAATCAGGTGCCGTTCACTGCTGAATTTAAAAAGATGCAGGCGACGTGTAGTCCACGCTTCGGTGCTTTGAGTCATCACTCCTTCTTCTCCAGACACAACCCGCATCCACATAGGGTGAGACATATCCAAGGTGAGCAAAATGATTTAAAAGTTAAATCAAGCCTTGCCATACACTTTCCTAAATTACAGTAAATTAATGTATTTTCCCATTCACCTGTGCAGTACAGACGTCAGTCGGTGTTTTGAATCTCTAGTTATGATTTCCCTGGGTGTTTGGCTGCGGCACACGTGGAGCAACCCTCATGAAATAAAGTCAGCAGATCATTCTGGTTCGCATCTAGGTTCTCAAAATTTGTTGTTGAATAATTATGAGCAAGATGGATGACATTTAATTGGAGTTAAACTTTGTCACAGCAGTGCTTTGAGCTGAGTGCACACTGTCACAATGGCAATGCTAAATGCAGATGTTTGGCGCATACAATGTTAACCGCGTTAACCAGCTTAGTTTAGCATGCTAATTAGCTCTAAACTCAAAACACAGCCGAGGTTCATTGGAATGTCCAATTTGACCTGATGGTGGCGTTCGATGAAGAATCAGGGGATCGAATGTTTTACAATTCATCGTCTGGAGATCGCTAACGTGCCAAATTTCACAGCAGTCCATCCGATAGTTGTGGAGATACTTTGATAACAATGTCAACCTAGTGGAAAAGTCAAGGGATGGCCAAAAGTGTCAGGATGCGTCATCTAGGGACCAAGAACAGCATTACAACATTTTTTGCCAATCTATGATGTAGCTGTTTAGATAATTCACTGGTGGTGCCGTAGAGGAAAAAAAGACAGTGGATCACCAAACTAAGTAGGATGCTGGACCATCCTCAGTTTATATTGTATTATAACCAGTGCACTCAGCCTCTCTGTTCCATTATAACCAGTCACTCACACTGGGGGCATATTAGCATTTAGCCAAACCCAGCATGGCACCTGCTGGTCACTCAACATCTTGGGAGTGTTTGATTTGGGTCACTTTCCAGGTGGTGCAATAAATCAGTGACTAATTAAGGTTGATGCAGCCTTTCTTTAACTTCATGCTGAGATACAACTCTGACTGACATAGTACTACATTCATTATAAAAAAGCGTTTTATTCATACTAGAACTGCATAGTTGCTCAGCACCAAATGACAAAGTTACAGACTAATTTGTGTACACAGTGGCGCATTTAAGAAGCTAATGTATTATCACCTTAAAAAGTGTATGTTAATGTTGTGGTGATGATGTGTTTACAGCTCGTTCTGCTTCCCCCAAGTTGTGTTTGTCTTTTGCATTGTCAAATAGTGCAATCAGAAAACTGTTAGCACTCAGCGGACTTTTGGATGATCAAACCGTCTACTTGTGTCACACGGAATACCAACAGTCTGTTTATGCACTCTTTGAGGTGATTACTTGTCAGAGCTGATTACGTCTAATGCATTAATTCATCTTAAAGTATCCTAGAAACTTTACTTTAAAGCCATCAACAAAGTCCTTGTTATGACTTTGCAGTGGAAGTATCTCTTCCTGAGATGAGTGGAATTCACATACACTGTATGAAATATTTCATGAGTAGCTCTATAGGCCCCAGGAATAGCAATATGGTACATGAAAGACACAACTGTATTATTGGCAGTAAGTATGAGTGCCTCCGGTTTCCTTCCGGAGGCACTCATAAAGTTGTCACATTTAGTCTCAGCAGGAGTTTTTCTTTTATTTCTCCAGGGCAGTCCTTTGATGGCCCCACACTTCTGAAGCACTGTACCTTGTGTGTGAACACTGAATATTATGCCTTTCTCTCCACCACAGGACTCAATGGGAGGCCCGTTTGCATGGTTAGAGATGATTGGTACGTCACGTCGTCATTATTTCCTCATCCGCTTCTGAAGAGCCACATCCTCAGGAAAGCAGCCGATCCATCGTTTGCTTTTCCGCCTGCTCAGAATCGTTTCGGAGTCAGAAGCGACAACAGCAAATCAGGTGTGTTTACACTCATACGCAGCGGCCACATTTTCTCCTTACTTTGCCTTCAAGAACTCCGACTGTGCGTAATGTGAGCAATTAGAGAATAACCTGAGTCGTTTATTTCACAGCGCTATTTTCTGAAGCCTGGAGGGATGAACTTAAAGAACTCGCTGCAAGAGTCAGTTTGTCTTCTCAAGCACAAAAGGACAAAGCGCAGGTAGGATTACTGCTGTAATCTGAAATCTGTGGAGGGTTGCTTAAAGGCACACTGAATTTTAAGATCCAGGTCACAGTCAGAGATGTGGTCCACCTGGGACAGAAGATACTATATTTTTTTGGATAAACATTTGTTTGGGTGTGACAAACAGTAGTTCTGTGTTTGCGTGTTGATGGGTATCCAGTGCCTGACAATGACATAGTAAAATGTGGTCATAATCAATGAGAAACATCAGCATTGATGCTACACACTGCACACATTCATCGTCTTCAGGTAAACTGATTTGTCATTTCAGGAGGGAAACAGATGTCCTGGATTAAGTCCTGGAAGTAGCACTTCCTCCCAGGTTGGGTACAAACCCACAACAAGCTCAGTCAATTGAATGTTTCAGATTCTGGTTGGATATAACCAGGGCCATGGGCAGGGTTGAGGTCTGCCTGAGAGGCTTATCCTAGCTCACCCATGAGAGAGTGTGGCCTCGGCACGAACTTGCCGAGAACAAACAGAGAATAAACTACACTGCATGGTGCTGCTGGGGAAGAGCGTATGGAAATCACTTTGTCAGAGGACTACGGGTGCATTTCCACCCACCTGGTTTTATGTGCATTTTTAATTCCTGCACACGATTTGTGGAAAAGCAGAAGACAATATATATATATAGCAAAATAGTTTTGGAACTTGGTTTGGGTGGAGAAGTTGGTACATGGATAAAATGCTACAAATTGCAGCGATAACAAGCATATTTGCCATATTTCGATCAGTTGCTTTTCAGCATTTGAGGTTTGACTTGTGCTCTTTCAATTATGTCATTTATTTGCACCCTCTTTTTTGCAATGGTATAAAGGTAATGGTAGCATTAGCACCACCTACTGTGATCTCTAATAGCCACATAACAGTAGTGGATGGAAGCGCACATAAATTCGCAGATTCTTTTGCCAAATTCCAGAAAATTTGGTTAAAGTGTACGCTACATTTTGGATGTCGACAAAGGCTGTACCTTGCGTTCACTGCTAATTTGCAAATGTTAGCCTGCTAACATGCTAAACTATTAGCGTTGCCATTTCTGGTTCCTAAGTTCCTAACTTATAAACTAATGAGAAAACGGTTAAACTGGGACATATTTCAAAGCAACATTTCATGATTTTGTTTTCCAGGAGCAACCAGAGGAAGAATTTGTCCGCCGAAAGACTCAGTATTCAGCTGAAACTGGGAGAATCATCCCTCCATCCACCAAGTCCTACCAACGCAGATCCCATTCCCAGCGCCTGGTCTATCCTCAGCCCTTCCATGATCAAGAGCTCATGGTGAAATCCTCGTCCACTGATGTTTTGCTCTTCCACAGTTAGAAAAATGTGTAATTTGTGGGTTGAAAAGGAGGCGCAGCCATGTGATATCTTATTCCAGAGATGAAGGAATAGCGGCAGAACGAAAGGAGCTTTCTAACATCAAAAAATCTCCCCGCCTTTTCCCAAGCTTATGCAGAATTTGCATTTTGTTGGAATTACCCCTCAGCGCAGCTCTGTCACCAGGCGTCTTGAGAAATTCACATAAAGCCTAAATATAGATTTATGTGGCCTGCGGGCTAATGTTGTGGTGGTCCTGCTGCTCTCTTGTCAGGTGTTGGAGCTGCTGTGCCAGATCCTGCAGACAGATTCCCTGTCCACAGTCCAGCAGTGGCTTCTGCTTGCAGGCCAAAGAGGTAAAATACTTCCTCACTCCACATACAGGAGATAAGGAGGTTACTCTGTGCACAAAGACAGCACATTTTTAAAATTCATCCCATGTGTATTCTGAAGTACTTTTATAGATGCTGAAAAACATGTCAGGTACTAAATGCCAATTTGTTACAGTGCACAGTGTTATAATTATATAAGTATATTTTGTACAATATAATTCAGAAGGTTGACAGAATAACAGCAGCTTCTGTGATGACTCCCAATTACTTCAACCATCACAATTAATTTGACAAACAATCTTTTCAGACACGTGGCGCATTTCTCAAATCACTTCATATGTGAACAAGGTTATAAATTTGGTCCAGTTTGTTGGTGTCAGTAGAATATCTCAAAAATTGCATTACTGGGGCATTCCAGCAATTTAGTATTCACTTCAGTTAGAAAGGATGGTCAAAACTGAGCAGCAGAGGCTGAAATATCCTGACCTTTTGTCCCTAATGTAGGTCAAACTACACTTCACAATACTTTCAGCCTCCCTGCCAGAAAAATTACTTCAAACTGCACAGCTCCGGTATGTATTGTTGTCTTCCTGTTGTAAATTCCAGGCCCCCGATGACATCGAGCAGTTATCCATGATGAATAAACTGACCTTTGTATAGTGAAATTAGCTTTCCCCTCCAACATCGACAGCTAGATGAACCGGTCTGTGGAAATAGACTGTGGGCCAAGGAGCAAGTGGCTAGATTTGATCAGGTGGCGCGCTGCAACACTAAGCTGTTTTCCTGGTATTGATGTGTTGCACCTTCAGAGAAAGACCTGGTGATGGGGATGATCAGAAAAGCTCTGGATGGTGTCGACCCCTCGGGACATCAGCAGCAGCTCCAGGCTCTTCATCCTGGTGCATGTCCACCAGTCTGTGGCCCATCGTTCAACCAGCCGTGGAGAAAACCGCAGAGAATGAGGTCTGGATGATCTCTCGAATTTTCATCGGGTTCTTTTGTTCAGTAACTTTTTAAGCTCAATCTGTCTCACATGTTTGTTTTTTTTTTGTTTGTTTTTTTAACCGCCTAGCTCATACAGAATGAACCAAACTTCCAGCGATGACAAGCCAGGTAACCACAATGTACTTCTCTCACGCTCATGTTTATAATTTTACCAGAGCATTCTTCTTTTCTCTCCTTCCTGCTGTATTTAATACCAGCAGAGTTTGTGCGTGTCCTTGCGTTAAATGGCAGCTCTTTCCTCTCTAGGATACAACAAAACTTTTAATTTCAGCAGTCTTTTCAGTGGTTCCACATGAGGTCCCGGAATCCAGCAAAAAGTCTCTGTGACCTCCTGGTTTGAAATGTTCCTTTATTCTTCCCTGAAATGTGCCTTTTCCCTTTATCAGCCTTCATGGCTGGGTGTCTTTCAATTACATTTTTTTCTTCACTTCACTAAAAGTCAGCTCAGATCCTTTTGAATTAGCTGCTTCCACCATCATTGTTAATGATGAAAACTGGGATGGGAGGCGTGAACTTTTTTCAGCTTCTGAAGAGGGTTGCGACAGAAGAGGTTTGAGAACCACTGTAGTAGAGGAGAAAAGGGATTCTAAAAGAATACACAAAAACTCCTGAATTTCAAACAAGAGGCTAAAAACACCTGGCTTCACAACTAGTTTAGTGGGAGCCAGAACATTCGGACTGAACACTTCTATAAGCCTGTTATGTTACAATCAGTTGAACAGATGGACCTGTGGCAAACACATACGGTTACATTACTGGCCTTGTATAGCTCTAGTTTTCTTTTGCAGAGAGGATCGGAGATGCAGAGGTCCTCGAAATCCATGCAGGAGCTCAGAATCATCAGGATCACCCGGTTCAGCACACGGAGAGCATTTAGAGTTCTGCCATCTCCATTAAGGCGATAACTGTATGATGGTTTGACTGGTTCCCATGTTTTATTATATCAGCATTTTTCTCTGTAGCATTTTTGCCTTTTAGATGTTCCTAGAAACACAAGCCATCAATGTGATGAGTTCTCCAGATTTCACTTGCACCTCTTTAATACAATGTACTGCAGGTGTGATGGTGTTACTTGACACTGGATGATGTTACATAATTGTCTATCACTTGGCTGAAAAGAGCAGAGTGACAGCTTTAACTAGTGTGACCTGTTTGCAGGGAAATACAACTTAAACTAGAGGCCTTCATGGGACTTCACCGTGTACAATTACAAGACTATTCTATAGAGGATTGATGAGTGCAAAAAAAATAAAATAAATAAAACTAAAAAACGCTAAAAGCCTTTTTAAAAATCATTCTATGTGGCTCAAGGAATGATAGCCTTGATCTGTGTGTCCACCGCTTTGATCCAGACAGAAATACTCGCGTGCAGGCAGTTATGGTTCCCAGATGTTACCTGACCTGACAGGTGACTTTTGTCGACCATGAGGTTTGACATTCGTGGTTTTTGAGTGAATTGTCTTGACTGAATTAATTGCCATGAAAATGTTCGCAGTCAAACCTATAATTTGTTCAAAACTTTGGCATCTGACCAAAGACCTTCAAAAAGAAACATTCCCAGCAGCCTTGGCTTCAGTGCAAACAGCACTGTTACCATGCTAACAAGCTAAACTAAGACATTAACATTATACCTGGTTAACATCAGCGATGATTCTAGCGATTAAAGTCCATTAAAATACGTCACAAAACTTCAGTACACCATGTTTTGTCATTGTTAGCATCTTAGCATGCAGCTAAAGCACAGCTTTGTCTAAGTACAACCTCACATGCTTGTTTTAAACACGATGCACAGTGAATTTGTTTTCTTATAGAGATGCCTTCTGTTTCTCATAGAAGACAAAACAGTAGGAAAATGGTTGGCCTTTCTTTAACCAGGGTGAAACAATGTGAGTGTGTTAAACACTCTGATAACAGCTGGCAGTGTACCAAAGCTCCTTTTTTCAATGCATATAAAAAACCAGCAGACCAGAGCTTCTGTCCTTTGAGAAGATTTGATAATAGAAGTGCCCAAGGCCACACTTGTACAACTTAAAGGATATGGTTCGCTTGAGAAATTCATAAATAATACATGCCTCATATTAGCATCGTACTACAATCCTACTTAAAAAAAAAAAAAGCTTGGACGCTGTGTAAAACAAAACCAAATATAATAATTTACTATTACATTTTGATATATACTGAACTGAGTCATCATATTGGTTTGGGTATATGTTATATATGTTTTACTACCTGTTTGGAACATTCCACAGGTAAACAGGTTCATTGGCAACAGGTGAACAAGTGTTCAATCAAGAGCGACAAGAGAATGACCTATTATAACAGATGATGGTGATAATGAAGTGCTGTCGGATGGCGTTTAGACTTTAGAGGTAAATAATTGAGGGGCGGCAGCAGGATAAGCCCCACCACCCCATGGAGTCCAGACACTGGTGGTGTTGGCTGAACAATGCAGACATGTTGCTGTGATATTCCACAGATATGACCAGCTGACAGAACAGTTGATGTCTCAGGGATTGCACTATGTTTTTATCCATGTTTCTCTTTGCAATCCCTGTCTCTCTGAAAGTTTAGAGACCTACAGTACAAGTCTATCACATTCCAGATCAGGTTTGATTCAGCGAGCTCAGGCTCACCTGCTCATTCAGCAGTCGACAGAATGAAATGTCACAACATCAGAGGTTATTTTACATGCTGGCACAGACTGATGCAAGTGCGTAATTTCTCTCTTTAAACAATGCAAATGCCACAGAAGGACATTATCAACCCAGATTGTCATAATATGAAATGAGTTAACACGAGTGACAGCGGAAAGTGACGGATGTTGTGGTGCGACTGACTTGACGGGAGCGACTGCGGAGACGGTGACAGTCAATTTTGCGGTGCTGACATTCTTCCAAAACATCACGGCAGAGCGAGAGGCGGAGAGAAGTGAAGTCTGTGACGCCATGAATGGATGGCAAGCCAGCTGGGGAGTCAGAGAGTTGGATCCTTGACTTAAGGAAAAGTATATCATCATCTGGTATTTTTTCATGTTATGATGAAAAAAATAATGAAAGTCTTGCCCTCAAAATTCTACTAAAGTAAAAAGTGTTATCAGCAAAAGGTACTTAAAAGCACCAAAAATTTAAATACTAGATGGAGCAGAGGAGCTCCTGTCGATGGTATATTCATATATACTATGGGCAAACAGCATGTGGCTGCTGTAGCTCTGCTTACAGTTAATGCAGATGGCCATTGTTTACACAGTATGGAACATTGTGATTGGTACAGACAATCTGGTACAATTATGGCATTATAAAAGTTAAATGCAATAACCTTCACACTCAACAATATTTCACAATAGTGCCTAATCCATTATGGCAACAAGGGTCATGACTTTAACTTGCAGCAAGACTTGACGTCTTTTTCAGGTGGAGGTTCAGACATACTGTAGAGAAAAGGCAGGTAACGAAACCTTGGGGGGACAAAATGCAAAGCTGTATAATGCAAAACAAGCCAGTCTTACTGAATAGGGCTCACTTAACATGTCATGTGGCTTTAGGCCACAGATATTTCAAAGCCACAGCTGTGGCCATAGATCCTAACTTGCACAAACTTCAGTCAGATAAAGCCTCAATAAGTCAGGCAGACTAGACTAAGATATTCAACTAAGCAACCATTCTGGTCCTGCAGTAGCTCTGCTACTAGCGGATGGAGAGGGGGTGTGGCACATTAACAAGGGGGATGCATTTGGTCTTTTTGCTAACCCTAACCCTAACCCTAACAAGCGGGTTGATATCTATCCTCTTATCGCCTGCTGGGTGTAGCCTCATGAACAGAGACAGAAAAGTAGAGACAAAATATCAATTGCATGCATATTTGCTACACTGCCACATGTGGAATCGAAATCTTTGAGCTGCACAGCAACAAGATCAAAGCTGAAGCTACAATAACCTCCCTCCGCTCGACTTCAAGCTGTATGTGCATCCTGAGGATTTTCCCCATTCTGAGGAGACATGCACTGAGGTTTCCATCTCTGTTTCGACAACCTACCACTGTGAGCTGCTCTCTTCAAAAAGATGATTCTTGCTAAGACTCGATCCTGCTCAAGACTGAACAAGCCAAACCTGGAAAACCAGCTGAGAGAAGCATCATCATCACTATCACCTGACAGGAGATGTCTCACCAGAGAGAAGCAGTTCCAGCCAGCCAATCAGGGGTTAGTGTGATATGTGTGTTCAATAATTATGTGTGTTCAATCAAAAATTGACCTGACCCTTGATAGGAAGACCATAATGTTGTGTTGAAGATGATTTGAAGTGAAAATGTGAGTGTTAGCCTGTAGGTCACATACAATCAAATATACATTTTGAAGCTCATTCAACTACGGTGGAAAATGCTTGCTGTGCTAAAGCTGGACAGCTGCAGCAGTAGAATAAAGCCACAAAAAAAAGCCAGAGAATGAGGGAGAATTCACTGCATTACACTTCCTTGACCTCGATGAAGAAAGCAATGCGCTGTAGCAACTAAAAAAGAAATATCTAGCACTTCAGCTGCTAAATGCTCCACTATATTCACCAGCTGGGCGCAAACTGTCCGCCGTTTGGCCGTGAGCAGGCACTGTGCGGTTGGTTTTTAGAGCTTTTTCATTGAAAACAGCTGTCTGATGTGGCCGAAAGCGATGCTGTGAAAGTGGCGAGAGTGAATTAAAATGGTGCAGCTACGGGCTGGACGGCTGAACGATGAGCTGAAACTAGTTAGAAAGCTCTGATAAGCCGAGCAGCAACAAAAAAAGATTGTAGGTGCTTTAAAAGTTATCAAATTAGTATTTTTTTTACATATCATGACTGCCTCATCTGAACGGTGAAAAAGACAAAGAAATGAACTTTCATAACATCCTCGAATAAGGAGGCAGAAACATAATGAAGATAATGGAGAATATGATGCACGACATCCTGCTCAACAAATTTAGAAGCGTAAACACAGCTGCCGCCAGAATTAATGTCAAATTGTTTAAAGGGATTCAGCTGAAGATGTAAATCACAAATGCAACAGAAAACAAGAGGAAAAGTGGTTTGAGCAGGGTGCTTAAAGTAACACGTGGGATTATAATCAAAAGCAAGCAGATTGGAAGTTATACTGCACGTTAACAATGGGTGAAAGGGGTCAGCTGCAAACCCCTCAAGCACTGCCGCTGACGTGCTTTTTAGCTTCCTTTGGGTTATTCTAAATTGTGTGCCTTTGCAATGAAACGTCCAGCGAGAAAAAGTATTTCTGATTCCCTTTTAGAGCCGAGTGTTGTCAGACAAGTCAGCTGGAAACAGTGTCAGCCGGTGACTGTTTTCAACCAGCTCCAGGAATTAACATTAGCTTAATTAGCTGACAAAATGGGTTGGGCACAGCTGGCATTTCAGCTCACAAAACTGAGGGCTGGCTAGAAATAAATACGCCTGCGTTTGTCCACCTCCGCCTGAAATAAAGCTGCAATTCTTTCAAAAATATAAATCCTGAAAAGCTATGTAAATCTGCCATCTGTGTGACTGTGACCTACACATTCTGTGCAAGACTGGAAAGCTTGTCATGCTACAGCAGCAACCCACTAAGGATGGCAGGTATTAGCGAGGTCAACTGGCGCCATTTTGAGAGTCTTCCTTCACTGGAAAGACAAATAACTCAAACCCACTGAAGAGCAGAAAGAAGCCAAGAGAAGTGCCGAAGCAGCAGCCTGAAGCCGAGAGCAGGCTCCTGAGGACAGAGGAATCACCTAATAGAGGAGACCAAAAACCGACCCCAGCACTTAAAGGGGGATTTGCATCATGAGCAAAGTCTTCTGGGAAAATAACCTAAATGTCAGACGATAAGGCCTTGTCTCTGCAGTGCTCAGGTGGAAGAGCAAGCACACTGACCTGGGATCAGTAGAATAAATAAAGATAATTACTGATTTCTGGTTTAAATTAGACTTGGGGACAAGTGATTAGCCTCCTGTTCTTAAAGGCAGTAAATTGGGTAAAAGTTTGAGCTCCTTGGTTAAAGTTCATGCAGCAGGAGAGATGAGATATATTTTCTAGTGTGATAAACATGACTAAAATACAAGTGACTGTCCTCCACCTAAAGAAATAATTGTGATAGCGGAGGAGTCTCTTCAGGAAGGAACGACAGGAGACAGCACAGCAGGCTGTGAGATTTCAAACATAGACTCACAGTCACCGTGTCTCATTAGCAACCATAGCTGGTTGTGGAAGATGCAACTGCTGCCTGGATTACGTTCACAGGCATTCGAGTGAAGGAAGGACACAAGTCATGGGGATTGGGTCATGATGGTGGGCGTGCAAGGTGCAGGACCGAAAGTAGCCTGGGAAAGATTGTGGTTTTGTTTTTTTGGTCAGTGAACATGTTGTGTCTTGCGCTACAAGTGACTGGGGACTTTTCTGCATGAAAACAAACCTCAACCAAGCGCCTGAAGCAGAGGAGGCCGCGCACTGTTAACACCCTTAAGCTCTCAGTTTAGAAATCCATTAATAAACCCTTGAATAATACATGACACCAAGTTTAAATTTGGTTTATTGCTCTAGAAAGGGACCACACTGACAACTTTATTTGACATTCATGAATGCAAAAACAAAACACAGACCAACTCCTGCTTTGTCGACTTCCCCAAAGCCTTTGAATGTGCAGCGTTAATTGGACAGAAAACTTTTTATTTTACTAAGATGTGCAGCATCAAGGTATTCAAACAAAGTCGCCCAAAAGTTAGAAGGCTATAACAAACCGGGTCCCAAAAATCAGAGAAATAAAATTGTACCTCTGCCAAGCCCTGAGAGCTCACTGATAAAGCCTCTTAGAAAAAACATGTGCTGTTATTACAAAGCCAAAGAGAACAGTACTGATGTTCCGCATTATGCCGAGGTCCCAGGGGTACAATTTAATGTGTGGGAGGGAATAATTGAACACCACCACAATTATCTGGAACTCCAAATTCGAAAGAGGCTGAAAGAGCAGTTTATGCCATTTAAAGTCTAAATTTTCCAATCATTAATTACTTGTGATAGAGTGATAGGTTTGGGGAGCATGTAAACAGCAAATTATGTACATTTTTACACAAACTTTCGTTCAGTTGATGGCAGCGTTGGCCGGTCCACCACCTTGATTTAGACCAAATTCTCTCAGCTGCTGAATGGACTGCCATGAGATCCATTCAAGATATCGTGGTCCCCAGAGGATGAGGCCTACTGTCTTTGGTCATCCATTGACATTTATTGTTCTTGAGTGAAATCTCAAATTGTGGACGGATTTTTCATGAACCAACTGATTACCATGAAAATAGGTTCAGGTGATCACGGTCCCCTCAGGATGAGCCCATTTGCCCAACACATTGGTTAATGACCCAATTCCTTTGTGCTAATTTGCAAGTGTTAGCATTCTGACACGCAAAACTAAGACTGCAGGCAAAAATAAGCAGGGTCGCATTTAGCTGAAAGCATGGCTGCACTTAAACCTGCATTGTGAACTTTTGTCTCCCCCCTTTGGCCGTGTGAGTAATTACGCATCATTGTCGATGTGCTCAGAGACCCTGTTGCTAACGCTCCGGCTAACCAATCAGTGCCAGCTGACATGGCTGCAGACTCAGCTCTAAAACAATGGATGAGTATTTTTCTCCATTTAAAAACACAAAAACACTTCTTGTAATAAACAGAACTTACTTTAGCAAGGCTTGAATTACCTTGAAAAGTTAATTAAGGTCAAACAAATGACCAAACTCGCTACAGCGATGTGTTTTCAAACTCAAATAAGTTTGAAACCTGCTGTGCTTTTCATAGACAGTACACGTTTGTTGGCTGTCCTCTATGAGAGTCTAGACTGAGAAAAACCTTGACAACACTGAGACTGAATCAACATAGAAGAAATTAGTCTACATGGACAGACAGACCTGCATTGTATTTACTCTGAAGGCAGATTTCTTTCCACACTCTGCATTCACTTCACAGTAGAAGTCATTCACAATATGAAAAGCATTTTACTGATACAATCACCAGGATCTACTGCACTAACTCAAAACCTCCCTGTATTCATAATTGTTCTTGCTGATATTATTCTGTACTTATTTTTCATTGTGCTTCCATTGTACCGCTCTAATTGCTCTAACTTGCTCACTGGTTTTATCATTTGTTTGTCACAAGAGAGCGAGAACAACTCTGATGCCATCAACACAGAGGAAGCATCAGGGGTCCTAATACGTCTTCATCACTTATGAATCATCACTGAACAAAAGTAGAATTATGTGACACAAAAACAGCTTGTTCCAAGCTGTCAAAATAAAAAAAATAAACCCTGCAGGCTGACTGTCAGCAATATTTTTTCAACTAATAAAAAACACATCAACCCCTACTCACATGGATGAACTATTGAACGGGCCAACCAACTGCTGGGCTGGAGCCCCCTGCTGATGTAACAACCATAAAGACATTCAAAACAACCACAGACAGACACAAGGCAACCACAAAGGGAACACAAAATGACCACAGAGAGATGCAAATTGACAACAACACAAACAAACAAACCGACTACAACAGTCACAAAATGACCCAAAGCAACCACAATGAGAGAAAATGGCCGCAGAGAGGCCTTAAATGACCTCAAACAGCCAAAAAAAATGGTGACAAAGACACAAAATGACCTCAAAGCATTATGGTTAATGTGCAGGGTAACAGGGATGCAGGGACAGGACCCAAATGCAAATGGCTGAGGCCAGTCTGGTGGTTTAATAATATAAACTGAGGTATAGGCTTACCGAGCAAGTGAGGCAGGAAGAGTCTGAACCAGAAAGCAGTCCAACACCAGCAAACAAATCCAGTGAGGAGCAGGCAGGAGTCCAAAGTCCAATAAACAGGTAGAAGGTTCAGGCAGGAAGAAACAGGTTCCAGATATGAAGCACATGATTGACTGCACAATCCAGGAAGGAGCACAGGAAGTAGATCGGCAGGGAGAGGCTGATGATGGGATGAGCTGCAGGTGAGGAGGTGGGCGGGGAAGTCCAGGGAAGTGAGAACAGGTGAGAGGTTGGGCGGGGCGCTCAGGTGAGAAGGAAAGGAGAGAAACTGCGAGGGCCTCTAGTGGGCGAGTGGAGAAAAGCATCAACGGCCTGAGAAAACAAATGTGGCTGGGGAGGAGGAACAAGGTGGCAGACTGTGACACAGAGACGTATTAATTAAGCACAAACAGACAGAAAAAAAAACACACAAGGACGACAAAGAGGCAGAAAATGACTTTTGATGGTGTGGCCATTTTTCAGGAGTAATTATTTTGTGCCTCTTTCAGTTTGGGGGTCTTGCTCTTTCATGGAATTAGGTGCTTTTTGTATATATGTGCTCCAGGGGCTGTCTGTCTCATAGTCCAGCTATTCTCAGTCATCACATGGGCAACAAATGCTTTGCCATGTATTCAAATTCTAAAATGATGGACACAGATCACCCAAGACCCATTATTATACTCAGTGGAAAATAATACTTTCTCAGTCAGAGAGAACTAAGAGGATGACACCCATTGCACTCATAAATGCACTACACCACCTTTGCTGCCCATGTATCTGGAAACAATATTAGAAAACATAGGTTTTCAGGTTCAGCGCCCCCAGTTAAACAACAACATGCAAACTGTTTGCCATGGGTGATATTACACATTCGATACAGAACCCATGCGGCTCAAAAACACACAGTTTCTTCATCCATAATACATTGCTTTTCACCGATCAACACAAATGAATAAAATAAAAGTCTGACAAAAGGAAAACAAAGAAGCACCCAAGCAGCTTTGTCTCGTAATGACACCTTCAGATTCTGCACTTTTCTGCAATTAAATAAGGACATTCTGTAATTTATAATAAGGATTAATAATGAATCATTTGTGGTTAAAAAAGAAAGACTGAAAGTTGAAAGTCACCTGCGACAAAATAATGCCACTTGTTTATCATTTAAATTAGCAGAGTGCTAACTTGCTGGAGTACTCAGTGCTTTCCTTTACAGAGTTTTCTGTTTATTTATGTTTCAAGATTCAAGAGTGCCTTTATTGTCATTGAGCATAACATGTCAGTGAAATTTGCATTGCAACCCCCGTGTTAGAAACAAGATAATAAGTTAGATAAAATAAAGACACTAGAATAAAATAAACAAACATGCAGTAAAAATATGCGCAAATGCGATAAAAATATACCAGAAATGAAAATATACTAAGATATTAAAATATATTAAAACAGTGCTAAATTAATTACTTTTTACACGCTTGCGTCATCTTCCATTGTTCAACACGAAGGCCCCTCGGTGGCTTTAAATGAGAAATAAAGGTTGAGGACCAAAATATATCCGTGATTCTCCGCGGCTGTAGGAACCCACTTGACCTCTGAGGTGATCGCTGGGCTGTTGATTGCTCCCAGAATTAATTCCAAACATGGAGAGGGTGAGTTTCATCACTAAGCTGCAGAGATCCACAGCACACCTCTAGAAGATTTGAGACGTGTCTTGGATCTTGTTGCTTTAATATCGGTGCTGCTTGCTTTTAATGCTGTTTTATTCTTTCACTCGTTGCACCTTTTCACTTTCTAAACTTTTCTGTTGCTCTTCTTTTAGAACTACCCTGTTCTTTGTGTGTTACGTAAACCTGTTGAACTACCCTGTTTGTGACAAACAATACAACAAGGTTACCTCGGTTTGAGCATAAAATGATGAAATAATAGAATATGTTATAATCACAAGATGCACATTGTTGGCTTCAATGCCACAGAGTGCTTTTCACCGTCACACACTGAATAAAACAGATTTTCCAGGATTGTGAAAATTTGAAGTTGTGCACCCCTTCTTGCAAACACGCTTTGGTGCGGCTGAATTTTCATGCTCAAAAACTCACGTCGTCACACGTTGATTTTTGGGAGTCATTAGCGCGCTCGTGCTGAGCCTCCCAGCTGCACCTCCTTTCTATTCATAAAGGCAAGTCCTTGCTATTTGCAGTTTAGTTCAGCTGGCCTGGTCAGCAGGTGAAGATCAGCATTCACGTCATGAATCCTTCTCACAAGGACACCTGTTGGCTCCTGCTGATAAGAGGCAGCTGCTTCCTGGTGCTCTATCAGCAAGGGGAGGGAGGGCAGCACCGGGCACTCCACCAAATATTTCAAAGATATGACTGCAACCCTCCTTCACACACACACACACACACACACACACACACACACACACATATGAGGATAAAGAGGTGGAACCGCTCCAGAATGAAAGGGTGGAGTTGAAGATATATGTGTCAGGTGGAGTCCATTCACTCACTCATTCATCTTGCTTGTTTGAGTCATGATGCCTAAACACAATAATGGCTTACGAAAAGGAATTAAACCTTTGTTGTGTCAGGGGGTCATACTTCTCACAGGTGTAGTAACAAGCCACCACTCTGAAAAGAAGTTAGTTCAGAGGTGAATGACTGAATGAGTGAATTGGATAAGGTGGAACTGCTGCTGCTGTGAAAAGGCGCCAGTCCAGACGAATGGATGGATATTGTGTCTAGAGATCAAAAATCGTCAAAGCCATGGCAACTATCATGAAAACGGAGTCAGTCCTGATGAATGAATGAATGAATGAATGAATGAATGAAAACATAAACAAAATTGTGCCTATGGAACTTAAAGGCATCGTTACAAGCCAGTAACCTGAAAGAGGATAAATGAGTGAATGAATTTAAATAAATGAAAATGCCACGACCATGAAAATGAATCAGTCTAGATGGATGATAATTGCCCCTAGAGATCAAGCATCCTCAAAGACATACCAACTACCATAAACAACTATTGTGCCTTTGGAACTTACAGGCATCATCACCAGCCAGTCCCCTGAAAAGAGGTGAGTACATAGATGAATGAGTGAACGAGTGAATGAATCAATGAATGACTGAATGTGTGAATGAAAAGAATTAAATGATATTTAAAGCCTATACTGCGTCTATGGGTCATAATTGAAAGACGTGATAACTAGCCACTACCTTGAAAATAAGTCAGTAACAATGAACAGATGAATGAGTGAATGAATGAATGGTAGCTAGCTAAAACATTTGCTCTTATCGTTCTGAGCCTCTCTGCATATCACAACAGTCCTGCTTGGCGTCGGAGGAGGAACGATAATTCCACAGAGGGAAAGGACATCAGAACGAGCAGCGTTGGATGGTTAACCTCCCCCCACTTCCCTCTGACCACCTTCTTATTCCTTGTTTCAAACAGATGCAGGCACGAGTGGGGAAGTATATCCAGCACACGTTTATGATTTCAACCCATCTGACAGCTGATTACCATTTGGCCTACTTGGTGTGCAGAGACCCCCTTTGCTCCCAGGGTGAGCAGAGCCCATCAGTTAGAGTATGTTTTCACCCACGTAATGATCATTTAAAAGCCGTCATGTGTCAGGAATACAGTGTACTATAAATCAACCTATGGCTCCTGTGTTTGATGAGACCCTTGTAAAGTGCAAATATTAGTGCATTTGCATCTTTGCACATAATCCACAGCTAGTTTATCAGTGTGACAGTCGTCCTTACAAAGTGGCTCTAATCTTTGCTGCCTTTCAGGGTCACATTTCAGGGCTCTGACCAAAATCAGCTGGAGAATATCCCAGGAGACCTACAGCCTCTCATGAATGTGTACCACCGGGTCCTGCCAATTAGTGCAAAGGGCTCGTAGCAAAAACGTGTCACATCAGCCGACTGATTATGACCTATGCGCGTTCGGCATTTCATGCATTTGACCATAATTAATTTGCCTGGCTGTGAGCGTGGCAGGTGTCAGGGAGGGTGAAAAACCTAATCTGTACACATGATTCAGTTATTCATGCTCGCTAATGAATCATTTGTGCTCTTGATTTATCATAAGGTACCACCTTTGTGCCATTAGTCTTACCCTTCATGCTCTCATCATGGCGCTCTCTTATTTAGTGCAGTTTAATATTTATATTAAGATAGATTAATTTATTATCACTGCACACAGAACAACAAAAGCAGCATATGTGGAAATACTTCAGGTTCTGGCTGTGGACATATTTACTAACCATTTCGCTGCAAAAGCTTTGCTGATGCTGTGGCTGTGATTCAGGTTATAAACACTGAGCTTCAGGATTCCAGATGATGCACAATAAGCACGTGGAAAGTGGTCTTCTTAAAGCAAGACAGCAAATTCATTCATTTATGCAAATAAATCACTAAATGAAAAGCACAAAGGACTAAATAATGGGCACAAATAATGAATCTGAGAGCACTGGTTATTACATTGTGTGTGCAAAAGTATTGTAGTCAGCAGCATGCCTCAAAAACTCTCTTCAGTGAAATTTGGTGTAAACTTTTGGAGCAGACAGTGACTCGTTTTCTCTCAACTTCTGAGCTATATATCAACGTCAAGCAACAAATTTACCACAGCTTGACAGTGCTGTACAATATATATATGTTTTTTATCAGGTATGGAGGACAGCACTTATCCGGTGGGCTTTTTTGCACTTTTCCAAATAGCCTTGAATTAAGAAGCAATTTTAAAGGGAGCAAAATCAGTGCTGGAAGTCCTCTGGGAGATAAAACCACCAAACCATATAGATTAACCTGCTGGCTGAGTGATGTGTGGTGCTCTCACAGTCAGTATTACGGCATCTTTAGATAAGAAATGTATGTTTCTGCCTTACCTCCACATGCTGGTTGAGAAACCTCAGTGCACTAACCCAGCTAGCATTACTTGCTACTTTATGATTATTAAAACAAACTCCCAATGCATGATTTCTTGCATTCTAGTCAGATGAAATATGTACAAAAATCTGTAGCTAATCTGTGGATTAAGGACTTATGATTTTTAAGGAAATTCTTATATGTGCAATTAATTTCATTTTGCAGAAGTTTTGCTTAAAACTGATGACAGCACAGCACGGTAAATGCTATTTTGGTCATTTGGTCATATTTCCAGCATGTCACAGGTTCTATTTCCTGTCCGCTTTCTTGATTAAAAAGTGACGTACTTTCAAACATCACAGCTTTATTATGCAGGTTCAGCAGTGTTATGTCACCGCAGTAATGGCAGCATGTTTATTTCTGCGCTCCCCCTGGATTCATCCATGGACTCTGCATATTTCAGCCTGCTCATCATCAGTGATTCATGACACATGTTTTTGACTAATTATCAAAAAATTAAAACTAAATATTGTGATTAAAGTAATCATGTGATGATGCATTCCTAGTTATAAAATATCATGCATCACTTGAAGTCATTGATTAGGTAAATACAATTTTGCATCTGCCTAATAACTACATACTACACTAATTGGCTATACTAGTCTGTTCTTAAGTAGCTAATCTGTATCTATATTAAATCAGATGTATGATGATCTTTAGCTATATCAATATCTATGTTATCTTCATATGGTCTTTTATTCAGAGCTATTCCGAAACTACATGATTATTATTCTTTAGTTCAAAAGACAAACAGTTTCATTTGTGCTGCTTGGTATTAACCTTCCACTCAGTGCTGTTTCTCTCATTATATCTATTGATTTTAGCTGTCGCAGTACGTGACATGAGAAGAGATTCTAGTCTCCCACATAGTTTTAAAATTGCAACTATAAAATTCAGAAAAAAAGCATGTATTAATCATAGCTCTTGCTGTTAGCTTTCCCTCTGTGCCTCGCATCCAATGCTGTGTTTTAGTTTACAGAACTCCTGTCAAGCGTGGCCTTCAGGACAGAATTCAGAACAGGTCCTATCTTCTTCTCTGGTGCTTATCACAGCGGAGCGTCCTTCACAGGCCATATAAAGACCAGAGACATGCTCTGTTGCTTTGCTGTCACTGCCAAAGACAGACAATATGCTGCCTGCTGTTGTCAAGCTCTGCTGTGGAATCTCCTACCCACATCTGAGGAGTATGGCAGGTAAACACTCTCAGTAGGGACCTCTTCTCACTGTTTCTTTTCATGCATATGCTGCATGCTGGGTAAGACTCCCACGCTTTTCTTTCTATGCAACCACGCAGGACTTCAACGCACAGCTGTGGCAGTGATAGGCCAGGAGATCACACACCTGCAGAGATACGGACAGATCCAACATCACATGAGAGCATGTGCTGGATTAAAGTACAATGGTAAAAAAAAAAAAAAACATATATACCTCGATTTTTGGACCGTTTTTTGAAGTGTTGTTGTAGAAAGATTAATGAGAAGGATCTTTCTTGCAGAGCCCAAGCCTGAAGATATAAAGCCTGCACCATCAAAAGAAGACCAGCTGTTCTATGTGCAACAAGGCCAGGAAGCAATGAGGAAGGCTCTCAGCATGTTGGAGGACAAGGAAGGATGGAAGCTTGAAATTGCAGAGGTAACAGTCGGCAGATTTAGGTGCCGTCCTCTCGAAAGTTAATTTCCACGCTCTGCTGGACCTAAGAGACCATTGTGTTAAGATTACATATGTCTGCTTGTTTGCCTTCAGAGCAACGGGGATGTGATTTATAGCAAAGTGATGCCGGGAGCGAGGAAGGTCTTCAGGCTGGAGGCGGTCCTGGAGGGCAGCGTGGACGAACTCTACGACCTTCTGTTTGTCAGAGTGGAGGAGATGCACCAGTGGAACCCGACCATACAGCATATCAAAGTGAGCTGCAGACCTTTTTAGCGATTCATATGAGGTTCCTGATAACTGGATTCTTCACAGCTTGACTTTTTATTTCAAAAGTTTCTGTTCATAACCAGAATTAAATGTCATGCCATTTATTTGCAGCAAGGAATGTATTTGTACTTTGCTAGATTTGTCATTGCATAGAGTAAATTGTAATTCAGCCCTGTTATTATTCGTGCAAACTAAATTTGATATTTATGCCTCTTGTGCTGCAGGTTCTGAAGCATGTCGGACCTGCAACGATTGTCACTCATGAGGTTTCAGCCGAGACAGCAGGAAATCTGATTGGCCAAAGGGATTTCCTGAGTGTCAGACACAGTTGCAAACAAAAGTCCAGCGCATATCTTGGAGGAGCAGCGATTCAGCTAGAGTCCTTCCCACCTCAGGCAGGCTTTGTGCGGTAGGATCAAGCGTGACTAGGCATTAATCATCACGTGTTATATAATGAACAGGTAGCAAGACGTCACAGCAGAAAGGAAAAAAAAATCCAGTGAAGTGTTTTCATTGGACATTTTAATTTATTCAGTCTGTGATAACGTGCCCAGCAACAGCTAATATCAGTGGCCTTAAACGTCTGCAGCCATATCTGGTCATGTGTGTGAGATAAAAAATGTTTTGTTACTCAGATGTCAGAGAATGTGAGGGCAGCGGAATAGCCTTTATATTTAAAGCAGTTTTTTTTCCAGTAAACAAGACTAAGAGGCCACCAGCACACCAGCAGCTCTGTGAGGCTGCACATAGATAAACTGAGCTAAACTGAGCTAAACGCAAACCTCACCTCACAATGACAGTACTACCATAATGATGCTTAGCAGTGCTTAGCATGTTCGCCATCTGAATCTAGCATGCCACTGTAACATCTGCTAATCAGCACGACACATAGTACAGCTGAGATTGGTGGGAGCATCGTTAGTTTTGCAGGTATTTGATCATAAACCAAACTATTGGACCGATTTAACTGTTGGGATCACCGGTCATTCGTAGTGTGGGTACGAAAGTCAACATAAAAATTCATGTCAATCCATCCAATAGCTGTTATTTCAGTCTGGGCAACAGTGGTGGACCAAGGGATTGACATTAGCATCCCTTGAGTAGTGCTGCCAGCTATCATCTGTATAATGATCTGGCCCAGTAAATTTGTATTTGTATTCACTGATAAACACTAGAAAGATGAGAACATTTTGTTTGTGTGCTTGTTTTTAAATGAAAATATACACCAAGGACAAGCACATAATCCACGACAAACCTTGGGTGAATACTAATGAGTTAATGGGTTCGTGTGTTTACAGAGCCGAGGACGGACCGACCTGCATCATCATTCAGGCTCTGGATGAAGATATGAGAAAAAGTCACATCACGTGGCTTCTTAACATGGACGTGAAGGTAAATTCAAAAGTGCTTTTTTTTCCGTTGTGTGAACCGTAATAAGAAAAGCATCTGCAGACTGTGTGCAATATTCATTTATTGCAAAAAAAAAAAAAAGTTTCTGTAACACATGAATATTGCACAGACGGGAGTGTGCAGATGCTTTTCCCATTACTGCACATTATTGATTTGAGGCTGTTTTATTTGATGAGCAGTGAGCTTCTTAGTTGGCTTTTTTCTGCTGGATGCAAAAGATAAACAGCTCAAACACAAAACAGTACCACACACAAAGCAGCTATTTTCAGGAAAGCATTGTGGAACGATAACTGTAGAAATGCCTCTAACCATGTGAACGCTCTAAGTAAACACAGACTTCCAGGTAATGGTTATTCAAGGAGGGCTGAATCAAAGGCACTTGCTTGTAATGTTCGAAAATTTGAAAGTTTCTACAACCAAGTGTACCAAGTTGCCCTCGATTCAACCCTCCTTCCTTGTATTTGTATTTTTCTGTCCTTCCATCCAAGCACAGAAAAATACAAATCCAAAACACACAATTTTGAGATAAGGGGTAGAACACAGGTGACTGAGAACAGAACAGAACAATCAACAGCATCGTGGCGCGTGAGGTATGGAGAGCTGATGGTTTGCAGTAGATAAGACGGCAGGTCTGTGGAGCTTCATGTAGCTGGTGCTCCACTGGTCGTGATCCAATGCGTAAGCGGCAGTTTACCACTGCCATTTATCAAGGTGGAGCTAGATTTAATCATTTGATAAACACTTACGCAGTTTAGCCGACTTGGCCTCAACTTTCAGCCAATAACTGCGCGCCTCTGAGGGGTCGTGAGATCATTAAACGGATATTGGGAAACATTGGAGATTTTATATCAGGGCCTTTGGATGGCTGCGTCTGAGAAGTTTGGAGGCGAAAATGGCTCTCAGAGATCTACATGGTGGATTCACAGGCTGATTTAAAGCTTCATTTGAGAGGAAACAGCACAGAAATGATGCATGATGGGAATAGCATATGTGTAAATACAGTATGTACATATACATACAGTATACTCTTACAGACACCATATAATATTATTGTAAATGCCAACCTGAGATTTTCTTACAGCTTTTTTATTTTTCTGCTCTTGTATTTTTTCCCACCACAAGTCTTGACCCTCAAAATAGCAGTTTGACAAAAATCCACACTTTTACTCTACTCTACTACCATGATGACATCACTATGACATCATCAGGGTTATTTCAGATCAGGCTTGTGAAAGCTTGGGAAAATTCAGTTTCTTATTTTCATAATTATTTTTGCTAATTAGTGTAGTAGTTTCTTGTAATGCATCCATATTGTTATTTTAAAAATATGGATTATAAAGACAGAAATTATATAATTGATGTAAATAATTCTGCGTACTAATTTTCTGAAGACTTGAATGCAATGTTTTCTGTAGGGAACCATTTTTGCATATGATTGCATATGAATATAGATTGCACAGCCGCAGGCCAGCTAGGACTGACAGTCGCCTAAACACAATTCAGGGCTCTAACCAAAATAATGTTGTTCTCAGGGCTGGCTACCAAAGTCCATTGTCAATCAAGCTTTGCCCCGAGCACAACTGGAGTACACCAGACACCTCCGTGGACGCCTTGCAGCGGGCGCCGCCCTGGGCTAACTGGGCCTGTGTGACACCCACGTCACAGCAGCAACCTGTCGCCACTCACGGGGGAAGACCGGGAGACGGAGAGGCAGGGTGACAGCCCGGCTGCTCGACTGAACGCCGCCCTTTCAGCGAGAGCAGGGACGCTGCCTGGAGGAGACACTCAGCTCCAGTGCTGGCAGAGACCAGTGTCAGCAGCCCAGGGCCAGCCTGGTGGGAGGACGCTGGCTAATAATAGGAATTAATGTCACCGTGAGCCACTCAAACCTCATTAAGATTTCCTGATTAGGAGTCATCACTTGACACACGACTGCATATGAGCAAATTAATAAAGAGCTTGAATGTGCCCATTCTGCGTGATTCATTTCCTTCCATCACACAGTAAAAATATTCAGAATGCCACACTGATAGCTGCGTGAACACTGCGTTACAGATACAGTAAATCTACACGACTCAATTCAGAGTGAATTGATCTGTGAATGGAAGATTCACACTTAATCAGAGCAGCTGTCACAGATTTTTCTTCATGTTGTCTTACATACCGACCTGTAAATGGACCACAAGTGAGAAAAAGCTCAAATCTAAATAAAGAGGGGGAAGTGAAATGACAAACATCTCCATTCTTTCAAATGTGTTTTACTTTGTTCTCCATACCACTTAAAAATTCAATAAATATTAACATTTAAAGCTTTCATTCACGTTCGTATATACAGGAACTATACAATAAACATAATGATGTTATGAACTGCAATGCAGGAATGGTGCAACAGCATGAACCACAGTCTGTAGACTTACAGCATCGCCTGTATTTTCCAATTGCAACACACTTTCCGTTCTACTCCTGGTTGTTCATTTCTTTTCATAACTTGAAATTTACACTATATACATTATTATCTGAAAAATATATCATAAAAATAACATGGTGAGTTGTTTTTTTTCTGAAATCTTTTCGTTTTAAAGCGTAAGTGACTGACTTCCACAGAGGCAGACAGAGAGCATGCTACAGTGGGGTTGGCTTACAGTCATGATGTTCTGTACCGGTGAGGATGATCACCAGCATGTTGGACAAACAGCAACAAAAGAGCACCGGGGGCAGAGAAGCCATGACGCTCCCCGCCAGGAGTGATGGCTATGGAGTCTGGAGTGTGCCACTGGAATAACTACAGGCTGAGGTGTTTGATTCTAATCAATGAGGTACATTTTAAAAGCCGTTAAACTGATTAATCACATAAAGCAAAACTAAATGTATCAAAAAGAAGACAATTTGGGGAATACGCTTAGCAGCTTTCTTGTTGAGAGTTAGATGACGAGATTGATACGACCCCCATGTCTGTGCTGTGAGCACAAAGCTGGAGGTAAAGCGGTGATTAGCTTAGCTTAGCATAACGACAAAGTGAAGGAACCTTTATTTACATCTATCAACACCTCATAAAATTGTGAACAAAAAAACCCTGAAAGTTTTGGTTTTGGGGCAGCAGCTGCTTCTTGAAGAACAGTTTCACTGTTAGCTCCTTCGGCTAACGACCTTATGACGATGACAAGACTCCCTAGAACCAAAAGCATTTTTTTCATATTTCTGTTTGTATGTTTAGATTAAACACAACAACTGCTTTAATTAGTGAGCTTCACAGTGAGCCCTTTCCAGAACTCTTCCTCCCTGTTTCTGGGCTTCATGCTAAGCTAGCAGAGTCCTGCTTTAGCTCCACACTCAATGCACACATATGAGAGTGGCATTGATTTTCTCATCTAATTTTCAGCAAAGAAGTAAATGAGCGCATTTCCCAAAATGCCAAACTATTGCTTTAAAAGAGCTTTTAAAGTTTACTAAAGCAACAGGAGTGCTGATGGGAGTCAGAGGGATCAAGATATGGAAACTGAACCAGACAAGGAAATGTGAGAGATAAAAGCAAATAGAATAACGGAAAACACTGTGCCAGATGGTGGCGCTGTAATTGAGGCGCAAAATTCTGAAGCCTCTAAAAAAAAAAAGCCTAAAAAGTTTGCCATGATGGATTTTCTGCCATTTTGAAGTTTTTGAAAAACAGTTACATGAAAAGACCTTGTTGGATTTTGACTATCAGCACTATAATTGGTAGAAAGCATCGTAGTACTGAGATACATGTCCGTCTTATAAACGAGCAACATAGGTGGAAAAACATGGACGCCATCAACCAAAACACTTTGCAAGGGGTGGGGCTTAATAGGAAAACTCAAAACTCGTCAATGAGTTGCTGCTCGAGGCTATATTTTAAAATTACTTTTGCAATTCTATTTTAAAATGCGCATTAATTCTTAAAACAGAATAAAAAAATGTTGATTTTTAATCCCCAAATTTGCTTCACGTTATTGAATGCATCATTAAATTTTCATATATATTTATCTAACATAGAAATATATTAATTGATTATAAGTGAACACTGGCAGGGTCTATAATTATTCTGGTGGGACACTGGTCTCCACAGCTGACACATGCACCTCCAGAACCATGGCCTTTGACCTCTCCTCACACGTTCACAATACAAGTTCAATAGTAGTTCTAATGCACTTGAAAAAAACAGGCTTACACAACTGTACACAGATAAAAACATGAATGTAGCAATGCAGTCATCACATTTTGAACACGTCTTGTAGTCGTTTTAGTTTACAGCACCTGACAACTTTTTTTTTCTTCCGTTTCATATTTGAAGCACAGAGGGCAGAGCGACGCTGCACACAGGTCACTCTGGAGTTTTGATGAGGTAACCTTCGCTGGTCTGGTCTAAGTTCACTGGCATGGAAAAAAAAATCTTCGTAAAAAAAAGAAAGAAAATCTCTGCAGCAAGTCTATCAGATGCCGCAGAGAGTGAGTTGACGTGTGAGACCGTCTCACCATCGCTCACTGTTCATTTCTGAGCTGACAGGGTTCTGTGACTCGAGTCCCTCTCGGATCCTAAATCGTCCCTTCTTGACCTGGCAGCGACTGGGCCTAAAGTGCTGTTTGGGCTGTGCTCTTTAGAGGCACCTCCACTGGAGTCTGCTGTGGGCCGGGGCGGCCCTGGAGGTAGAAGAGGCCCCGGGTCTGAGTCTGCCTTCCCAGCAGTGGGGAAGGAGTCCCTGGTGGGGCCCTGGGGCAGAGCAGCACCTGTGGATGGCGAGGCTTCAGCAGCGGCGGTTGGCACTGGGGCAGTGGAGCGAAGCCGTCTGCCGATGGCTTTAGTGGTTTGCGGTGGGGTCTGGGTCGTAGCTGCTAGAGGAGCCTTGGGTGATGCGGGGTGAGAAGGAACCGGGGTCTCAGGTTCAACTGAGGTCACTGGGGTGTTCTGGAGGTCCGGAGCATGAGTGGAGAGGCTTTCTTTCTTGTTGCAAGACTCACAACAAAGCTTATTGTATCCAGGGATGGAACAATAACGGGCAAGAACCTCCATTTGACAGAAAATCGATTTATCCCCCAGACATGGCTCATCTGGCAGTAACAGAGGAGAGGACATCGTTACGAGCAACATTGAAAAACACTTCTACTGTATATGTGTACAGTGATCCCTCGCTATAACGCGGTTTACTTTTCACGGTTTCGCTACTTCACGGATTTGCATCGTGCATTGTGTTCTGCATTCTGATTGGCTAAAAAGTCACTCCACTTCTTCTCTACCTGTGCGTCAATAACGTCGCAGATTAATATGTACACGTATGTAAAACAGCTTGCCAAATTTACAGTACGTACGTGCAAATTCTCTTGTAATTTCGAGTTTTGCCTATCACTGTGTTCTTCTCCCGAACAAACACACCTGCAGCGCGGGCTTCAAAAGAAGAAAACAATGCAGAGCGGAGTCAGGATGCAGCGGCTCAGTCTGAAGAGCAGTGAAATACACCTGAGTCACTATTTGTCCGACTGTACTTTGTATTTTTTCATAATCATTTTTAATTTTCTCCCGTTTAATCCAATTACTCGGGTCACGGTGGGCGGTGCTAATCTCCGCAATTTGAAGCCTTCTGTTCACATCGATGATTAAAATTATTATTTGACAGTACAGTACAGAAGTTATTTGTTAAAAAACGTTTCTAAAGTACTTTTATTTGTGAAACAAATGCTTGAGCCTGTAAAATGGTTTGTTCTTTCTTTTCAATGTTTAATAGAGTATTTAATTGTATAATAATTGTAAAAAAAAAAATATAGGTTTCTACTTCACAGATTTTGCCTATCACGGGTTCTTTTTGGAACGTAACCCCCGCGAAAAACAAGGGTATACTGTACATGATTGATTTGACAAACAACACATTGACTTACTTGAAGAGAGTTTGTGGACAGGGTTTTCCGGAGCCCTTTGGTGCACAGCTTCATCTTTTATTGTGGAGTTTTCCATCGTTTCGACGGTGAGAGAAGACACTGGCTGTCCTGTAGAGGAGGACAAAATTAGGCTGGAAAATATTCCTAAATAAGATATTAAACAGCAGCCACGAGACCTAAGAAAACAGTCAGAGCTGTTAGGAACCTACAATAAAAGTTAAAAAGCTATTAAAAGCTGTGGCAGGACCATGACTTCTTTGTGTTTCTGACAAAAATTGCCTGTGAGAAAGTAGGAGGGCATCAGTGCAGAAGCTCAAACACCTTTTAGTTTGAACAGTTTCTTTAACTTACTTAAAAGTTTCTTTGTCCTTAAAGTACATTCAGGACCAAGTGTAGCCAGACCACCAGCTGTGATTCATCACACAAACAGAAAAATGAAGTCAATCACAGAATTTTTGCCTCAATATTAACCCAGCGTGATAATATTTTGGGTCCATTGTGCCATTTTCATTATGTATTAATAATAAGATCAAATCATGTGTTTAGTTTGATCTGGCTGTGAGACAACGTCTGAGTCAGAGAAGCATCACAAACCATGTGAAGTAGCCTTATGTGGCCTTGCAGCCAGAGGTTTATGGCTAAATGTGCAGGATGCAGCTGACATGAACCTCTCACACGTTGCTCAAAACGACAAAAGGAAGGCAGCTTGTCTGACAGGCAGCAAACTGGTGGCCATTGTTCCCTCATCACATGTAGGCGGATCTCACCTGGACACGGACTCAGTTTGCAAATGAGGACCGTTTCCGGCTTCTCGCCCTCGCATTCTCCCAAGGTGTTGTCGCTGGCTTTGCACACCACCTGCCTTTGCTGAATCCCTTCGTCACAGGTCACCGAACACTGCCACAGACACAAATACGCAAACGCGCACACGTTAAAGCTGGAGGAAACCTGTTTATTCAGTAAGTCTCAGCCGCATTCACTGTCTACAACATCCGAACAGTGACTTCACAACAACAACAGTCCTTTTTTTTCAGTCATGTTTATCTAAGGTTTCATGTTATGCCAGAATACATATGTGCAAACATTCAAATAAACTGCCATCCATGTGTATTTGCATGACTTATACTCGCATTAAGGTCATTGTTTTCAGGTCTTTTTGATTTTCACTTAAAACGAAGTTGATTTGTTTGTTTTTAATAAGAAAAAGATAAATTTAAATTGATTTTCAACAGTGTTTTGTGTACCGAAATGTCCCCTCTGCAGGAAACAGTCCTCCTGCTTTGAGCAAATCTCAGGAAATTGCTTATAGAAACAAATGAGCTGCTGATTATTTCAACCAGCCGAGTCAAAATGAGTCTTTCTCATTTCCTGTTTTTAAAATTTGAAATAAATACCAAACAATTCTTCAATTTATTTCTTTTTTTTTTTCTATAAAAACTGAAGCAATTAGACCTTCATGTACCAAGCTGATCAGCATAACATTTGCAAACATGTTGCCTGGACTTGCACCAGCCATTCATAAATCAAATCACAGAGTTTGTGTGAAAAGCCTTCAGATTATTCAAGTTTCAAACCATAAACTGATTTATTTAATGTGTTTGCATCATTAAAACTTAAGGAATGTCTTAGTCAGAAAAGCTGACATACTGTAATTTTACTTTTTAATTTAGCGATTGTTAAATCTCTGCTCAGGAAACCGCTGCTCACCTGAGACCACGCCCCTGTCCTCCACTGGGCGGGACATATGGTGTGGTTACAGGCTCTCCTGGTCTCCGGACGGTCCTCGGCGCAGTGTTTGCTGTGGACGGGCCTGTTGGTGCCGTTGTGGAGCGCCTGCATGCACTGCACCACCCGGGTCTGGTAGCCAAGCTTTCCGCAGGTCTTGCTGCAGGGACTCCACTCTTCCACCACCCACCTGTCAGCACAGCACACTCTTTGAAAAGGTTTCCATGTCACACGGTAATTAGGCTACATTCTTTTCTCAACTTATCAGGTAAAGTACTCCTCCAAAATGGCATGAACGAGGTTGGAAATTTGGAGGCAAAGGTATTATTACTGGAGCGTGGGTGGAGCTGAGGTTACATTAAGCCTTAATATAATTTTAAATGAGTAAGCTCTATAAAAAGTCACCACCTGTACTGACATTTAAACAGGGAAAACAGCTATGAAGACCCAAACTGTTTTTTGCACCAGGCTGTAACACGTTTCTTTCTGCTGTTGGACAAATTAATATGGGGGTCTATGGGAATGGACTCGGTTTTGGAGCCAGCCTCAAGTGGTCATTTGAAGAACTGCAGTTTTTGGCACTTTGCTGCAGTCACCGCCTTAAATATAAAAATCTGCAGTTAGAGGTCACTTACGTGGGCTGGCTGCATTCTTGGACATTGCAGCGTTTCCGAATGGGTTTGGGCTTTTTGCTGGTTTCACAAAAGTTACGGTGTACCAAACGGCTGTCACTCTTCCTCCTGCATCCATATTTTGTGTACTGTATGCCTGAAGGTTGACAGAAAGTGTGAATAATGAATCTTCCAGCAAGGTAAGACAGATATATAACACTGATTGACACAGAAATATGAAATGCTTTTAACTTGAACTGCCAGTGACACCTAATTACCTCTAGGGTACAACTAATCATTGATTAGGCTCTTTATTATTTATTCATCAGTTCATTTTAGTGCATGATATGTTATGAAATTGTAAAAAAAAAAAAAAAAATCTGGCAAATCTTCACATCATAAAATTCCTATGAATTAATCGAAGCTATGACTCACAGCTTTAACTGCTGATCTATTCAAACCAACACTCACTGACCTCCCCCACAAGGTTTCGAGCACTGGGACCAGCTCTTCAGTGCCCACTCATAGGTGTCAAGTTCAGCCAGAAGAACGTTGTTGTTGGTAATAAGCGGAAGCAGGTCCTCGTGTATAATATATTTATATGTTAAGCTGATCTTTGCGTCGTCTTCCTGGGGAATGACCTGCGAGACAAACAAAGTTTATCACACAAACTCTCGGGAGAAAGTGCAAAGTGATGATCGAGACCCACTCACCAGCACGACAATGCCCTCGTGCAGAGGACCACTTGTTTTCAGGGTCTCCTTCTCACTGTCGATGGAGTACTCCCACTGCAGACCATTCTCGATGAAGGTCTTCGATTCGGCGTCTTCGCTTTTTGCATTCAGTATGAAGTTTCCAGTAACTTGGTTCTTCACAGCTGTCAGTAATGAGGAAGAAAAAAGTTTTTATGCATATGTGGTGGGAAAGAATGTGTGCACACGGTGTAGTTTTTAGCTTCATTCATTAAAAATCTTGATATTTGAACAGAAATCCCGGCGTCTCAACCTCTGAGATTTCCCTTTACGCCAGGAACGTGACAGTATGTGTTCGGAGATGTTTGCCGCTGTGGTTAGCCAACAGTAACTCCTCCAAGTTGTGTGTCATCTCTTCTTCCCATGAGCTAATAAAAGCCAGAGAGGGAAAGAGGAGAGGGAGGGTTTGCCTGAACGGCGTTCGCATGGGGAGCTGCTCGGAGCTGAAAGACGTGAGTCTGTCGCTCCTCCGCCACCTGAAGACATTCCAGAACTCTGAATGACTTGTCTCATTAACTTCTGACAAACTGATCGAGCCGTCATCGTGTCCCATCCACTTAGCCACATTCAGCTCAAATTGAAAAGTCATTAGCGCAGCAGCGCAGCTCCAATCAGGAAAAAAGCAACCTGCCATAACAGCAACAGCACCTGTGATGTGACTCATCAGCTGTGTTAATTGCACTTAGACTCAGCACAACACGCTAAGTGACTTCCTCTTCACAGCAGAAAAGCTGCTGCAAGTTGAGACGACACTCTTTCTCAGCAGAAACGTACATCTACGTGACCTCAGACGCCTGAGGGGGGCATCACTCTTAGCTCCACGTACTATATGTTAAATGCAATCATATGGATGGAGGGCGCAGCTAAATCATATTAGTGGACGAGAGCGGGACGGTAAAAATTTTTCACTTTTTGCCGTCCAATGAGAAGGAATTTACAACCACGTTACGCAGCTCCCTCAACCAAGGAAAACATGGGCGATGTGCACAAGGAGAGGCTAATAACTAATAAGAATTAATCTAATAATACATCTTATAATTACTAATTCTTTTCAAACAATACATCGTCACCATAGTCACAATCACATTGTCACGCGTTTTCTTTTTTCAAAATCAATCCTTCACATATCCAACATGCTCTTTAGGCCTGAAAGCTGGCTCTAAAACATTCGTGGCTTGTGTAACCCCGCATGGATTCACAGCTGTTAAGATGCAGTTCAACTCTGACACACTTGAATGTACTTGAAAAAGCGTCTAGTGCAGTTTCTCTCTATATTCAGCCTGTGGTTGTGCAGAGGTCAAAGACGACAAGAGTGTCTGCAGCATTTCGTGACATATATTTTGAGATTTGAATTTATTATTCATGTTATAGCTCCTGTTGAAACATTGTGCTCTACAGAACTGCTTTTACTAATGTACTCATTTTCCTGAGATTAGCTACGTGTTGGACTTTTATTTATCTATGCATGTTTGTAGGTGCTGCACAACTGAAAAGATTTCATCCAGAAGATGCTGGCACCAACACACCTCTGGAAATTATTTTAATTTCTGTATCAGATGACCATTAACCAGCTGGACACTGGACCTCATGCTCGCACAAACTTGTCATTAATTGCTTGTTTTAATCTGACAAATGCCACCTGTTCATGAGCCGGTGCATGTTTGCAATGGAAGAGAAAAAATCATTTCACACCAGAGGTTTTTGGAAAGACTTTCTGCCTTTTTTAAAATGTAATTTTTGGATCCTGTGAGTGCCACAAATACAATTCCTCTCACCACCACTGTGCTGGAGTCACAGGCAGATATTGCAAAAGCTGGACAAATGAAGGCAAAACCGTTTACAGTTTTGTGTGTTTTCTGTTGCACCGACCCTTTAATGTTCTTTTTTATAAAGTACAGAAGTTGAACTCAGCGACCCTAGTCTTACAAGGTAAAAAACCCAGCAAATACAGTCTCTCTCTCTCACATACACACACACGAACAAGAAACTTTTAATATTTGGAAAAAAAGAGGGCTTGTGTTATTATTCTGTAATTTAGCATCAATAGTATCGTGTGTTTCCATAGCTGGAAAAGGATGTAAGAAAGACTCACCAATTATATGAGGGGATGTCTCGTTCTCTTCAATAACAATGTGACGGGCTCCTATTGGGATGTCGAACATTTTCAGCATTCCTAACGAGACAAGGAGATGGCACGGTTCAGCCGGGAGCTTTGAACATGTACTGTGATCTTTAATGGCGGCTAATTATCTTTGAATCGGGCCATCAAGACAGAAATGTTGGTCCTTTGATGATAGTGTGGGATGCAAGCTGTGGTCAGCCATGGAGGACTGTGTTTAATACCTCTGGATTAATGATTTTGAGCTCAAGTGATGACAGCCATCATATGTAGTGACTCATGTGAAGCAGAGTTGCTGAGTTCAGCCCAGGCCCCCTCGATAATTACCGTTCTTTTTGGGCGTCTTGGTGAGTGTCAGCTTGACGGTGCGACAGTGGGAGTTTTCCCCCTCACACACTCCACATTTGTCCTCTTGCTTGTACGAGCCGACCTCCTTGTCGCAGCCGACGTGCTGTGAGGGGAAAGAGCAAAGACTGTCAATCAAATCCGGGCGGCGCTGCGCTTGACTTTTACTCAGCCTGACATTACTCCACTGGGGAAATGATGCCATGAGAGAACGCCGCAGGCATCTGGTTCAGAGCCTGATGGTGATGGTGATGATGATGGTGCACTCTGGAAACACACTAAGACACAACAGGAGCGCAGCCAAAACACTGAGCAGCTGGCCCGCAAAAATAAAAGTCTCAACTTTGCATCGAAGGTGATTATCGAGACAAAATGATGTCTGTGTGTGTTTGTGTTAGAGCTGAGTGGTGTGAGAGGTGTGCTGTATTTCCATCACAGTTATTTACAGTTTTAGTCATCGTAAGCTGCGTAACAGCTGCGGGTCCTGTTATTTTAACATCAAAGTACACTTTAGCAAAGGTTAAAGTGGGAAAACAGCTCCTTGTGGTATTTATTATTGTCGCTCCACTGCACAAAGATGCAGCTCTCTGTCATAAAACGTGAATAGAAATGACTCTGAATGCTAGCACCACGTGTTTAATGAAACGTAACAATATTGCACTGTTGAATAAGATCTATTTTATAGTGTTTTCATATGATCGGAAAAATATGTAAAATGGGTTTACACGCTGACCAAAAGCCACTGTGAGGTGGTAGTTGAGACAGTGTCACTTGACAGATAATGATATTCCAGATAATGTGATAATGATGGATAATGTGATGTTCCACTCAGAATGTCTCTTACTTTATTTTTTCATTTGCATGTTTGACTTTCACTCTGCAGAACGCTGTACTGTGACACTAGACACCTGTTTTCACATTCAGCTTAGAGAACTTATAGAACACTCAGTATATCCATTTTGCACCTATCTATCTATCTATCTATCTATCTATCTATCTATCTATCTATCTATCTATCTATCTATCTATCTATCTATCTATCTTTGTGTTGAAGGGAAAGTTTCTCTGCTCACCTTGAGTTTAACACATGTTTATGAGCAGGATTTTGAGAGTTTGGAAGCCAGCTGAGGCTCGATATGGAACGTGGAAGCTTAAAACTTCACGTGCACATACGCTGAGGGCAGGCCTTTCAGTGAAGTAGTAGTTCAGCAAGTTTTTATGTGGAAAAACCTCATCGAACACAAATGATTATTTTCATATGTCTCACAGCGTGCCGAGGCTTGTGTTTGTGAGTGCACGCAGTTTCAGCAGAGACGTACCAGACACTCTCCTCGAGCGCACACACTGAAGGGGTCTGAGTAGCTGCAGCGGGTCCCATCATGCATCACCTGGTTCATGAACACCACCTCTCCCGTCTCCTTGGACTTGCAGCTCAGCTCACACTTGCGGCCCTCTGCAGAATACAAAAACAAACGGTTCATCCAGGTATCTCCAGGATCTGACAAAGACATCAGCGGCCTGCAAATATCATATATCCACTTATTGCTTTGCAAGGAACGTTTAAGCTAGCTTTGAGCCAACTTTGCTTTGCTCGACAGGCTTACCATCTGGGTGCTCGTACGGTAGCCAGGTGTGCTTGATGTTATTGTGGTATTTGTTGCTCCTCTGGATGCACTGCTGAGCACGGAAGTCCTCGTAAGGGCCAGCGCACTCCTCTGTGTTGCACATCTGGTAGTCAAAAGCAGAGCCAGGGCAATCTCGACCACCGTAGGCAGGCCTGAGCGAAGACGAAAAACAAAATGATGCACTGGAAGACGTTTTCCATTATAATATTCCCAAAGATCCAAAGGCTGCCCTCTGACGGAAAGGCTTAAATCCATTACGAGTATTACAATTAGGAGGTTGGAACATGATCCTCCTAAATTACAAATATGAATTCAAAAAGAATCAGAAAGAATAATATGTGCATTAAAGCTGCCAAAACCCAAGTTATTGAGGGGTGGAGCCCAGCTGTGATCCCTAATCCCAATCAGATCATCTATCCTTATAGACCACATGGATCAGTTCACTTGGGAGCTCTCAATAAGGAGGCTTTTATTTTGAAGGTTTTCTCTGCCAGAGGTTTGAGCAGCTGATTTCGCAGGTTCACTCGAATCTCGAATAGTTACTTTACTCTGCACAGAAGGTCTTTTTCACAGCAGACAGCTTCACAAATCACGGCAGCTGGCATGCACAATAGCAAGACCCTGAAACTGAAGCAGCTAAATGGAGTTAAGAAATAATCAATAATATTATTATTATTATATATTATTATGTCTGTGCTTTTCCTTCTGTAACATATTAAAAGGCCTTATCCATTGGACATACTGTGTATTGTTGTTTCTGTACACCATAATTGTATAGATTATGTCCAATATACTAATTGTCACAGAATATGGTTTTGCAGATTGTGTACAAGAAAATGACCGATTTGTGCCAACAGGGAATGACGTAAACAATTAATCTCATTCTCACGCAATTTGCAGCCATGAAAAATGGCTGCAAATTAAACAAAGAGAAAGCACCATGTTTGTCAAAGATAAAGTGGTCAGACCGCCAACAGCAATTTGTTATAATTTTCTGCAGCTGTGAGTAGCTGCTGTGTTTCTCAACAGCACACTCATACATGGAGTACATACTAATAATCTTTATAGTGTACTGCTACTTTAGTACAAGAAATCAACAGGCTTTGGAATATCTCTGCAAATCAGACTTCACAAAAAAGAACTTTCCAAAAAACTTCCGTTCTTATTTTTTTGGTTTTTGAGCTGTTGGAGGGTTTTATTTTCTTGCAGCTGTGAACATCTGGTCCACTTCCTTTGTGCATTGCATTGTGGGAGAATAGTGTGCATCAGCTACTACATACTTATTCTGAGCAGGGTTTTAGGTTTCATGTGTTGGCACTGGAAAAGGTGACAAAATTAAGTCAAACCAGACAGTAAGCAGAATAAATATGGGATTTTTTTGTGCATGTTGTTGATGCACATCATCACCACATTGCGATGCACTAAGAAAATGGAGGAGCTTCTCACAGCTGGAAAATAATTAACTAAATTGTGCTCAGTGGTGAGATAGCTTAAAAAAACTGCTGAAGTGCACATGTTGCATCATTTTACATCACACATATTGCATTTACTGGTAAATTATGTTGTTGTTTTTTGCATACTAGCAGCTAACACAGTATAATAACATGTGTGTGATCCATGATCATTAGTATGCCATGTGTACACTGTAGGTAGTTAGTGTCTAGTATGGATCTGGGACACAGCTGCTGCTCTCAGCTTTCAGTCTGCTAATTGACTTTCTCGAGTTTATTTTATACATTACACAACCTTACACTTAGGACACCATGCAGCATTCTCGAACTGGAAAACCTATTTGGAATGCATCCATTATTGATGTTGGTGTAAATACACCTGCTGCATTCCTTATGTTGAACAAAACATCCCCACGCTTGCCCCCGGAAAAAGGTCATGTGTCGTGGATCTGATAGGGGTAATAAATTATTATTGAACAAAGCGATCACAAAGTGTAAACAGTGCATGAGAGCGATGCTGCAGTTTATACTGCGGTCGTGTAATGTTGACGATGGACCCCATTTCCAAACGTCAGTGCACATCTGCACGTCCAAAGTTTACACCGGAAAACAGGAAACGCTAAACAAGCCTGGTGCCTGCAGATCACAGCAGACTGAGAATTCTCACTCTTGAACTCTTTCAACTTATTTTTGTCCAATCAAACCAATCATAGCCACCATCTGGCCCAGCTACCGAGCTCTGCATTCAGACTTTTACAGTGTGTGTCGGGTGAACACGCAGATCATCTATGCTATTTGGCCGCTGGCAGTTTCCTCAGCACTCACGGTGGGTTGTTGCACTGTCTGCTGCGGGAGCGAACGCCACCTCCACATGTTCTGGAGCACGAGCCAAACTTTGACCAGGAGCCCCAACTCCCATCGTGGCCCTGAGGCTGCTGGCTGGATCTCCAGATGCAATGGCCCTTGAAGCACCACTAAAATTTGGACAAAAAGACAGAAAGAAAGGTCAAGAAGTCCAGACAAATGACATTGACATTTAAAACCATTTCAGAATTTTTGAGGTTTTCTTATTTCGGAGAGCTCCACTGTTCAATTATTGCACAGGAAACATTAAAATTTAAGGCTTTTTCCCACCTTTCCCGGCGCACACTCCGTCCCATCCACCGGAGGACCTTTTTTGGTTTTACAAAAGTACTGGTTGTCAGGGTGGCTGCACCACAGTTGCTTGCAGGGGTCGTAGGTTCGAAACTAAACGAGGAGACAGCAATTATGGAAAAGTCAGTGAGCAAGCAAACCCATTCATTCAGCTTCTTCATGCTGCAGGAAGAAAATCCAAGTTTCTATATTCCAATGAGAGAGCTGCATTCTTGACTTTCCTTATGAGCATGTAGAAAGACAAGCATCTCTCTCATAGTGTCTCTCAAAAGAGACTTGACTTATTATTTCCAGGCAATCCCACGTGTAAAAACTTCACTGTGTGTTTGTTTAATGTGTTATTATGTGCATTATGTTATTCTGTTGACTTCCAGTCAAGATGGCAGCAAAGATAACAATATTTTCATATTTATTCATCTTGTAATGTGCCCAACTTTAGTGGATCACAACATATCAGGGATGGACTTAATCTACAGATGTTCCGGCTCAAGATGAGACCAAACCTTTTAATGGATGTCAGTTTTTGAGCCACGACAGTCAAAAGACGAAGCTGACAGAGAAAACGGGAAAATCACAAATCCATCTGCTGCTTCAGCACCACGGACAGCGGCGTGGATATTTAACAGCCAAGGTCGCGGCCGTAGATCCTTTATATGATCTCAGTCGTGTAAAGGATCAATGAGTCAGGCTGACATATTCACCTAAACGACCCGTCTGCCCCTGCACTCCCTGCCACTAGGGGATGGAGAGGGGATGGCATGTTTACCAGGGGGATGCAGCTTGGTCATTTTGCTATCAAGGGGTTATGGGATAGCCCTTCATATTGCCTTCTGGGGAGACAGATAGACGGAAGCACAAACGCAAAAAGAAACGCTTGATCCCCTCCAGGCTTACTGCCGGCAGAGATAAGAAATCAATATTTTGGAGATTTGCAGACTTACAGCGGTGCACATTTTATAACCAACACCAAAATCAAAGCGGCACTGCTCGTCCATTGAATAATTTATTCCAGGGAGCTCAGGAAGCTTGGGCCACTTGTGCTCAAAGGGATCATCCAGCAGGCAGTCATAGGAGCTGAAGCAAAAGAGGAGAATAATAGAGTCATGAATGTGAACAACAAGAGAACCAGATAGGAGAACACTCTAAAAAAAATCAATAACATATTGTGCTGTTTCACACGTTAGCCACGCGGCATCAAACCAATACGGCGCAAAGAGAAAATGAGAAATCACAGGCTGAGATTCACATACTGGATGTATCGATTGAGCTCCTGCTTGCTGCAACGTGACCAGTGATAGCGGTGGAAAGCGGCCTGGACGAGCGGCGCCATGATGCTGCCCATGCTGGTCTCATCAGCACAACGATTCCCCTGGCCGTCGTGCTCCATCCCAAGCCTGATGGGGAAAAGAAGCACGGTTTATTGAACAGGAAGTGCAGGAGATGTAAGCAAATGAACACCAGCATAGTCAAAGGAAACAAATTTAACTTTAGTATAATTAACCTGTTCTTTGATGAGATATTTCCTCATCTAAAGGCCATTGATTTAATTAGTCTTTTATGTAGATTAAATACTGAGCTTTAGAGGTGCTGGATGGTGGATTTTGTTACCTTTAGACAGAGCCATTCTAGCTGTTTTCCCCTGCTTCCAGGCTTAATGCTAAGCTAAGTTAGCCAGCTGCTAGCTGTAGCTTCATATTTATCGTACGGCCATTACAGTGGCATCAATCCTCACTTCTAATAGTCTGCAAGAAAAGAAATGAGCGTTTTCTCAGCAAGTCAAACTATTCTTTTACCCGTCAGCACTTTGACAGACTGAGACCAGCCATATATAAAAAAAATGTAATTTTCACACACATTTCAGACAGACGGATGAAATATACGATCACACTGGGTTTCAGAAGCTAGTGGAACAAGACGGGGGGGCAGGGTTTTGGCTCGATGTGGTGCTACGAGCGTCCGTCAGTTCTTTGTGCTGAAATAAAGTGAAATGTCTGCAGAAGCGGTTAGGATGTGATGTGAGCTCTCTCTCCAAGGCTTCCACCGCTGACAGCTCTGTTGGCTGAACATCCACAGACAGGTTGAGCTTTTACCATCACATCTCGTTCGCCACTGACGTGCTGACGAAGCCTCATGGGAGTTGTTTTTCCTTGCCTGTGCAGCTGTGGGCACTCGTGTATTTTGGGATACACGGACAAAAAAAAAAACCCAGAACCGTGCTTCAGCTGTTCAGAGACTGATTAAAGATGTCTTCGATGAAAAAACCCACAAAGTTTCAGAGGCTAGTGTGGCAGGACGGGATGCAGCATTTCAGCTCTCTGTGGTGCTGCCGGCATCTGTCTTACCTTTGCACTGGCAGCGAACTGCCGGCTACAAGCCGTTAGGAAATGCAGCAACATCCACTAATTGGCTGTGCCTCATACCAGGGGAACCTGACTGCACGCGCATTCTCAAAGTTAGATCTAAACAGCAGTTCAAGCCTACTGCACAGATTCAGTGATGGTTCAGGACTTATTAGGGTGAAAGCCACCACTTGCCAGCTAGACAACTCAATGAATGTGCAGAAATAAGTCGAATGATGAATAAATACTGTGTTTTTTCTCTCATTTCCCAGTCTTGCTGAAGTTCTTTTACTGATACTTGTTGTATTAACCTCAGTTAGATCGAAGATCCGCCTTCTTACATTTATCTGTACAGGTGGTTGATATGTGGTAAAAAGTTAGGTGCGTATGCATCATCCTCATCTGCAGTTGTGTTTTTGAGTGCAAATTCAATATTTTTAGCTCTTGAGGCAGATATCTGCGTTTAGTTCACAAGCTAGTTGCGTAGTTGCTGAAAACAATTAAATTAAATCACATTGAAGCCGTGAGAGCGAACCAAATTGAGCTGGAAAATCAAAACAAGGAGGCAAAGATGTTAAAATATTCAGTGCAGCTGAGAGGAAATCCAAGTCAAGAAAATCCAAACATGTTTTCATTCCTATCATCTGTCACCCAGTGCTCATTCAGTGACTGAGCTGAAGCCTGCTTTTATAGTATTCAGTTGTCTGTGTGCAATGTGACCTCGACAATACAGGCTTTTTAGGTTTTTGTACTAAGAATTCCCTCTCTTGGGGACAGCATGACTACTTTAATATAAAAATGCAACTTCTATTCTCCCTCTTCCTGTCATGGAAAGCTTAAGCAAGAGGCAGAGAATTGCTGGTTGCCAGTCTATCACCGAGCTACAGAGAAACCTGTGGCAGAACACGTTCACACCTACTGGGAATTTATAGTTTTCATTTCACCTAACCTGCATGTGTCTGGACCGAGGAAGCCAGAGCTCCCAGAGGAAACCCACGCAGTCACAAGGAGACAGACAGAACCCAGCTGGTCACGTCTGGTTTCAACTAAGAGCGACTGCTGTGAGGAGACAGCTGTTCAAACCCCCCCACGCTCGGCTGTTTTAATGCATAAATGACATAAGTTATTTTATGAGTTTAAAAAGTAAGTAGGGTCTAATTCAGATATGCCCAAACTTTTTCCCTTGGAAGGCCAAAACTGAAGCTTAATGGTGGGCCATGGACCAAAAACAGCCATCTATTGTATTGTTAAGATGCTTAATTGACTGACTTCCAGAGCAAAGTGTCACTCTGGCAGCCAAGCTCACATTATGTAAAACAGTTTAATTTAAAGAGAATTTTTACCTCACAAAAAACAGTGATTTATAGTATAATTGTTTTCACTTGAAACATCTGGCGAATGAAATGTTCTGGCTGGCCAACTTCGGCCCTCAGAGTTGTAACGAAGAAGGGAGCTTTTAAAAAACATATCAGGGGAAGCTTGGAGTTTGTGTATATCAGTCCATGAAGCTAAATCCATGACTCGTGTGGCAGGAAAGCATTTTAAATTAAATCTAATAACTCAGATGTGCTGAAACACAAAGGTAAAGGTGCATTTACAGCATGAAGCATGACGCACACGTCCAAAACTAATTTCATCCTTCATTCATTGTGCAACACAGCATTTAAACATCTTGAACTCCTCTTAAACGACCTCTCGGGTCAAGGCCTGAGTCTGTGTGCTGATGATGAGATTCCTTTCAAAAAAAGTTTTGGCTGCGCACATACACTACTTTACTTACTAAGGAATATATTAATATCAAGCAACGAGCCGATATCTTTGCCGAATCAATCAGGTATTTCTATGAAGGATTTTTAACCATTTTTGACCATTTCTTTTACTTTTTTAAGATATAATCGGCCTCAGCTGTGCTAAAATCCTTTGAATTCTGAACACAGATCAATTTTATCATGCAGTCGAGAGGTTTTGGGCAATTTTAAGGTCCATTTACCAAGAAGCACACATGCGTTTCAGCTGTGTGTCTCAGTCAGTCACTGTGAGGGAAAGAGGCAGTGCTGGAGGCTGAAAAGCATCAAACCATTAGCACCATTGCAGTGTTGGTTTCGCCCCGTTTGGTGAAAGTGATGCATTCAATCAGTTAGTCATGCTTGCTGACCAGGTCTCTGAGCAGCAACAGGCAGAGGGAGGCGTCCGCCCCATTTCCACTGTTAGCAGATGAAGAGCTTCCTCTGACCTGCTCTCCTGTTCTTTTGTGCATCGTGACAGCCAATCAAGTCTGTCTGCACAGCTTCTCAGTGTTCGTGCCGCAGCGGGGGCACAGGTCACAGACGTTTCTACATAAGCCTTTAGAGCCCCATTAGGGGAGAGGAGGCCTGTGTGAAATGGACCAGCAGTTAAACGCGATAACACATGACCACAGGCAGAAGCTGCTAATGACTCAGAGTGAAGATCGACAAGTTCACAGACAGAGAGCATGCAGCCTGTTGAGCTGGAGAGCTGGAGCGAGGTGGAAGGTAACTAAATACACTTACTTATGTACTTTACTTAAAAATATACTTTAACATTTTGGGAAATATGGTTATTTGCTTTCTTTCCGAGATGTTTTTACAGTGAATATGAAGCTGCCACCAGCAGCCAGTTAGCTGAGATTAGCATAAAGATTGGAAACAGCTAGCTTGGCTCGGTTAAAAGGCAATAAAGTCAGCCTACCAGCACTTCTGAATCACATGACAAGCTGAAAACATAATCAGGTTGTGTCTCATATATTTTTCTGTAAAAAAAAAAAAGAAGAAAGTGTAAACTAGATTTTCGTTTTTGGCAAAGTCAGAAATGTGTAAATTACATGTTTATTATTGAGGTTATATTAAACAGGATTCTGAACTGAACTACATTATATTGAGAAATGTTTCCTTTTTTTTGTCCTTCCTATGTCATACATGAAGAGTCATAATATTAGAAACACCTATGACAATAATAAATAACATAATAATCAACAGTGCCAACAAAAACTTTATGGTCAACAGTTGTATTGGATTGCATTAGACTGGACAGGTGTATCTAATATAGTGGACACTGAGTGTATATGCCTATAGATGACACAGCAATATATTCTAATACATGTGGTTTATGTAAATAATGATGTACACATGCTCGTGTGGTATTTATTCAACTGTAAATGGCAGTGAGACATTTATTTAGGCGGTTGTTTTTCCAACAGAGCTGAATAAGCTCACCTTCCTGCATGCACATGCTGAGGCAACAACATGATTTGTTTCTGTAAGACAACAGTCCTGTTAAAGCGCACTGCCTTCAATTGCAAACTCCAGCTACTGTGCAAAACTATCGGCTTAATTGGACGCAGTGAGATCCTGCGAGACCCTGCTGGTGCTTTCATCGTCATGCTGTTACTCACACATGGCCGGTTTCATGAGCAACCACAAAGGCAGAGGAGAAGCCGTCCTCATGGTTCAGAGTGCAGCTCCGCAGTGGGTGGCACATCCCTGTCACTGGAGCGTAACCTGGGCAACAGAAAAGACCACACAGCCCTAATGATCAAGTACCAGGATGAAGGTCACGATATTCTCATGGAGCGCTGATGATTGAGGTGGAAAATGATCTCTTGATGTGACATTATTGAACGTAGAGAGCTGTACATGATGTGACTGCAGTCATTGTGAAGGGCTCTGGTGTGCACAGCTGGCGGTCAGACACGGCAGTGATGACCACTATTAACGTCACTAATGAAAAACCCGTATATATATATATATGAACTGCCTTTGATTCAATGACGCATGTGTTTAGGCTGTCACAGTCTCAGAATAATAAAGACAAACTCTCGCCAAAATGCGCCTGATGAGTTACTAAATGAAAGTAACATCAAGTACCACATAAACACGTCCGCTGAATGTAAACACAGTGTCAGTGATGTTGGCAGCAAGTCTGCGTTAACAACCAGATGCATTCAGCCATTATAAAATATACCTTTGGGCTAACACTAACCATGAATGTGCCAAAATTATAAAATAGAAGCCTTTATGTGAGCAGTCGAACACCTTAAAACAGGGGTGGGAAGCCTTTTAGCTATCAAGGGCCATTTCAAGATTCATAACATCCTCCGAGGGCTGTATCACTGAACACATACACAACACTAACCTCTAATGCAATGGCTGGAGCTGAGTCTCTTTGGCAAGGCGTTAGATGTCAGATGGCACCGATGATCATGATGATGATGCTACTCGGTTTTGAGTCAGTCCCGAGCAGAACCAAGTCTTTACAAGAGCCGGTTTTAAGAAAGGCTGCTACGACTAGCACTGAATTCTCCTTCTGCATGAGGTTTCAGCTTGTTGGCTGTATAACACTGTCTCTGTCAGAATGCCAGCTGCTTGTTGGGCACCCAAACTCCACGTTAACTTTATGCCTACAGTGCATTTGTTCTCACAGCTCGTGCAGTTTAGCAGGTTTTCCAGCTGCAACGACTCTGGAGATGAGCCTTTTCATCCCTGCAAGCTCGTCCTCACATACTAAGGTGGACAACTTCTCTTGAAACGTGCAAAAATCCACATCTACTTTGATTTTCTTGACAGTCACCATGACGGTCTACTATTTTATGTTATTTGCTTTAATCGGGGAAAAATGTCATTGCTGTGTGGAGAATTGTTCTGTATTTCTGAGTTGCTTTTTTTGATTTGCCTGATGGGTCAGATCAAACAGTCTTGCGGGCCAAAGATGAAGGCCAGAGGTTTCACACCCCTGCTTTAAGAGCATCTTCTTGCATCTTGATTAACTCTAATGAACAGCAAACACTGTAGAAAGTTGTCACAAGTAGAGGGAACCTGACGCTCCTGCAAGACAGCTTGTACACTGAATTTCTCCTCAGCATACATAAAGAAAGTCCCAAAGTAAACAGCAAGCCTGGAAGCCTGTCATCTTTACCCAGCAGACATCCGCCCGGCATCACAACATTTCACACAGTTCACCAAACTTTTAAGCAAAGCACAAACATGAAACATAACTCGATCAAGAGGTGTGCAGCAATTCAGCTTAGCGCAATTGGTTTGGTTCAGAAGCACTCTGGTTTCCGGCCGTCTTTTGTCGGCTTTCAGCTAATTTTCATGCTTTCTGACCATCAGAAGACCTTTTTTGGCATGCAGGTAAAAAGCAGAAAATGCAGCAGACAGACAGGCGGTGATGAAGATTTTTAGAAAGCGTGTATGTCAGGTTATTTTGGTGGTGTTGGAAGAGGAACATCTGCAGAAGGTTACTTCAGTCATAGCAGAGTGGGTTTTTTTTTTTTTTGCTACAGTATGACCATGACACTTCATCAAAGCCAGTTTTTGATCCAGATGGTTGATGGTTCAATTCATAAATGACAGCGAAATGGACATAATTAGTGCTGTGAAATGGCAAAACACGAAAGCAGCCGAGGAAGCTGACCCTTTATCTGAAAGGCAGATAAAAGGGAATTTGGGAGAATGCAGACAACATTCCCGTGAAGAGGTCATTGGGAGCTTTGCACATTGAAGCGAAAAGGTGCAGCAGCAGCGGTGGCTCGGCTTAAAAATCAGTTTCTCCACTACTGGTGTCGCGAGTGAGGAGAGGGGCGGTCTCTGTCAGCAAACACTGACACACACACTGCACAGGGAAATCAGTCAGGAGAGCAGATTAAAACACTTGAAACCATTTACAGGATTTCATCACAGTGGGTTCGGAAACGCGGCTAACTCCTAATCAGTGAAACTCATTTGTGATTCACACAGTTGTTTAATTTCCATTCGCTCTGCAGCTACTCCATAAACTGAGTGGATTCTCTCTTCTATTTAGATATAGAATCTGCCATCTCACAGCTACATTTTGACAGGTGTGTGTGATGTCTGCTCGTGACCCCGGGACGCAGCAGCCGGTCCAGCCCAACACAGAGCAAGGTGCCATAGAAACCGGGCTTGTTATGAACACAACAAAACAGCAGCTATGGCAACATCTGGAGGTGTGACAAGCAAACCAGGTAGCCTCGGGTCGTCCTCTGAACATGACACATGTGCTTTAAAAGTTAAAAATACACACAGGTCAACGAAGGTGTTGAACTTGAGCACACAGGATGTTTTGTTCATTCTGGGCCCAGTTTCTCTGGCGGTTACGCTGCTCACTTCAAATTTTGTTTTGAAGGGCTGCAAAGAAGAAATACAGCATGAGGCAAATGCTAAACTGACATGTATGGTACTCCTGCTAATGACTGCATACATGTGATATTAGGGCTGAGAATTATCTCCTCATTATTCATGAGTGAAGAAGAAGTCATACTGAACTTTACAAGACTACAAAAAAACAGCAGTTAGTTTACATGAATGACGGACTAACAAAAGGTTCTGTTTTTTCTCTACATGCCAAAAACCTTCCTCTACAATATCAATTTGTCATATCCAGGGTGGCGTCAATGTCAAGTCCGCAAGGTTTTGGAAAGCTCAGTAATCATGTTCCTGTGAGGTCGCCGTGGGCAGAATTGGGTTCGTGACCTCAGCTGCAGCCTCCGCTTTTAAGTTTCCATCAACCTTACCTGGGCAAGACTCGAAGCCAACCCCTTTGTGAATGGAAGCAGATATCAGCACTCAGTCTGCACAGGCCTCGATCGAGAAAAATACAGTACCTTGCATACCTGCGGGACCAAAATCTTGCCTTGTGAGGAAGATGGCGTGGTCGTGGTACTCTGAGTGGTCTGGGTCGCGGCGCTGCTGCGTGTTGGCCCACCGACACACCTGCTCCAGGCTGCGGGATGGGTTGCCACGCTCGATCAGGCTTATAGACTGCAAAGGCCAGGAAGAGGGATTTACCACTCAAACCGTGCATAGAAGGAGAAAGGAAAACTCTACAGTGCAAGATAACTTTTAGATGAATATTCTGTGGGAAAGCTGCAAAGTGGGGATGTCAGCACATCCCAAGGCTATAGTCCACTCCCGGTTATCATGACCGTGACAGAAGATCAGACAGAAAACCAAAGCTAAGGCAATGAGGGTCCACAGACTGTGTTTCATTGCTGAAAAAGGCAACCTTGGAAATGTAGTTGATATACTGTATATATGTACATAAAGAATTTAGAGAGCGTGAAAGCTTTTATTCATTCCAACAGCTGTCAGAGTGTTCAACTCCAGCTATGCTTCATGTAGCCCTGGGTCCATATTCAGACTGTTTTTGCACCGATGTGTGATTTATTATACACCTTCCTTTTTTGCACTCTCACTGAGTACACTACTTATCAGTACATACTGGTATTATACTGGGACACATATATATTTATTACTGTGCAATAGTGTAAATGCTGTACTTGCTTATCCGTACCCACCACGTGCTTTTTCTACCCATGTTCAATTTGTGTAAAAACTGTGAAATTATATAGAATTTTTGGCAGTATATTTTTATGGCAATATCTGTATTTTTACATATTTTTTTCTTTTGTATAGTCCTTTGTATAAAATGTATATATATATATATATATATATATATATATATAGACAGTTTTTATTTTGTATTTTGTATTTCTCTACTCTGTTGCTATTACCTGCTGCCTGTAACACCCAAATTTCCCTGGCTGGGGGATTCAAATAAAGTCTTCTCTTATCTTATCTATAATAATTAACAGTCATTGTACTGTTTTATTAGGTATCATCTTTTTTAGTAATCATGACAAGTATTTCTCACGGATATCACATGACTATTTCTAGTTACTATAGAAAAATGTATGATTTTTAATTCATAGGATTTTTATGCTCCCATTTCTTTGGTAGCGGAGGTGCCTGAAGGATGCTGTAATGTTGCTAGTAGGAATAAGTGAAATTAAGTCCAAATTTCAGTTTGAATTGCACTTGATATAAAAATAACACATAAATATGTGTGTATATGAAGTAAATCCTACAAGACATAGAGAGCAGATCTTGTTTCCCATCTGCTCAGTGCATCTCAAATAAGACCAGATTTGCATAGAGAACATAAAAACCTTGTGTGCATGGAGCGTCACAGCTGAATTACAGCTGCAGATAGATGATTTGAAACTGTTGTTGGACATTGAAATAGAATGACAAATATTATATGGAAATGCTTTTGGTTAGTCTTCTGTGCAATTCATGCAAAACTCAGCAGAGGATGAAATAGCGTTGTGACTGACAAACGCAGAGTGTGAGAGGCCACTAGAAAGGAGACTGTCCACAGGAACTGGAAATACAGGTTGTCTTTCTTCTCCGACTGTGTGCTGCAAACATGACACACTCAACATGTCTGAGCTCATCTAATTGGTGCTGTGTAAACAGAATCTCTCTGCTTTGGCAACCAGATGAGTTAAACCAAATGCACAATGCCCAGCCTCTGGGTAGAATCACTCAGATATGTCAATTAATAGGTACATGAGCCTGGATGGACAGGTGATGACAAACAACACTGGTGTCTGTCATCATGCATCATTGTGCAGTAGAAAAGTAATGCTGCAGCAAGGTGCTAATTACTGAGTGACTGCTGATTTTGAAGAAGGCCTGAGGGCCAAAAGGTCACCCTATTAAAAGAGACCCCATGTATTTCTTTTATCCAATCATGTGTTCACAAAGTGGTGAACCTCGCTCTGCCCTTGCTTGTGAACGCCAGGATGCTCCTTTCATACCCAGTCATGAAGCTATCACCTGTTACCAATCAACCTGTTTACCTGTGGAATGTTCCAAACAGGTGTTTTTGTGTTCCACAACTTTCCCAGTCTTTTGTTGCTCCTGTCCCAACTTGAGTTTAAGCCAAAAAGGATCAGCACATGATCACAGTCTGTTTCATTTATTTTTCAGAAAGCGTTTCAACTCTTTTGCATTGAGGGCTGCAGATGTTCTGACTGATTGCCAGCAAACTAATACGTGGATAGATCTGATTGCATTTGTTTAGCTTCTACTTACACCTCACTCTCTACTGTATGTGCACATGTTGTGCATTACTGAATAAGAAATGACAACATTTCCCTTTATAATTCTTACATAAAAGGGCTTATTTAAGGAAGCAGCATCTAGCTAAGATTTTTTAGCATCATCTCTGGTGGGATTTTTTTACAGCGTTGCATCCCAAATTGCACGTCAATCAAACAGTGAGAGCAGCACTGAGTGGACCTGAGGCATCATCAATCACATCCTGCTAAGGGCCCCCAACCAGCCATGGGGCCCCCTAAATGTGCTGAAAATGTGAACTGTTTTCATTGTGGTGTCATAATTGACATACACTCCCTAATTCTGTTATAGCACTTAATAGCACCCAATACCATCTCAGTACTGACAATTTTTGGAAATAAAAGAGAATGATTTTTCAGGCGGGAGGTTTGAGGTTTCATGGTCAGTGTAATAAAATCAGTCAGGGTGTTACCATGCACACAGGAAACTAGGTTGCTTAGAGAAACCAGGTCACGCAGTACCTGTAGTAGCTTGGTTGCTGTAATCCATGTATACATGCAGCAGGTCAGAAATAAGATTTTTTTTTTAATTGGCAAATTATTTCAGCTGTAGAAGTGTTATATATAGTATATAACTTATACATAATATACTGTTTTGGAGGCTCTGTAGGGAATCTTCCCAATATTGAAATGCATTCCGACTTGAAATTATTGTGAACACGTGGTTGCATCTTCTGTTAATCCAGCTGCTCTGCTGTCAGTCAGACACAAGTTTTCATCATGCACATGCTCACATGTAAAAGGCTGATTAGAAACCTAATTACATATACCATCCAGCTCAGGTTTCTCTGATCCCCTAGCCCAATAATGGAAACCAGGTTTCTCGTACAAATGACATTAAAGAAGTCAGATTACTGCAGAAAGCCGACTGTATTCCAGTCATTTAAATGCCTGCACCGATGTAGGCAGAGAGTATTTCCACATTCTGACAAATGAGCATTTCCACTTTCCTGCCCACAATCACATTAGAAGATCGATGCCTCCCTCTTCTTTGTAAGATAAACATGTGGGTTATCTTAGCTTGTTTTGTTTTACTGTAGTAGCTTTTGGACAGAGCCAAGACTACTAGCTTCCCCCTGATTTCAGTATGCATGCTAAGCTAAGCTAACTTCTCGCTGGCTTTGGATACATAACTGCACAACTGAGAGAGAAGCACTGTTCTTCTCATGTAACTCTTAAAATTCTTTTAAATTATAAGAAATACATGTTGTTAATGCAGCTTTTGCACAGGTTGTTTATGTCAGTATTATTTTTTGACTGATTTTACGTGTCATGAATTGTCGTTAACATTTTTTATTTGGTTGGGGTGTCGCGTTATCAAATCTTAACACGAGCCACCTCAATACAAGTACAGTTGATGGAGTGTCTGGCAAAAAAAAAGCTGTGGTTCTATTATTTTTCTATTCGGTCATGGTGTCAAGCACAATGATTCCCATTCCAGACAAAAGGCAATAACAGTAATGTAATCATGCCATGCTACGAATGAACAGAGATCCATTTGTATGGAAAAAATCTGATTTCAAACTCAGTCCTGCACCAAATGTCATTGCCTCTAAATACATATTTCCACATAATAATAACAATCCAAGCTAATAACAATCTACGACACCGCTCACCTGTCGGTACCCGACCATTATCATGCGGACAAGGACGATGTTGATGTTGGTTCCCAGAGATTCATCATGGTAGATTTCATCAACCTGAAAGGAACATGGAAATGTGAAGGACTAACAGTATCGAGTCTGCAGAGCGTGTGCAGGCCGACAGCATAATGGAGAACAACAACGTTAATACAGACATACTGCAGTCCAAGTCTGTGGGGGGAAAAATACAGTGCTTCAGCTCCAGACTAATACATAAGGTAAGTGTGGGCAACATTTTCATCTGAGAATTACAAAGCAATAATAGAGGACCTTGGTGTCTTTAAAAGTAATTACGTACTGAAAAGGACTGAAGTAGTTAATTATGGCTGCTACAAGAACGCAAATCAAGGCGACTTTTGACAGGCATCAAAAGGAACGGAACATTATCAGACTTCACACAGCAACCGGCTACTCTGGATAATCAAAGGCACGGAGGAGGAGAACAAAAGGATATAACACTGGTGGATGCAGCTTTCCCTCTGGTGGGAGAGAGAAGACGGCAGGGCCCGTGCCGGAGGACCGGTGCTTTATCTAAAATCCACCGATTTTATTTCTGAGGCACAGCGTCGTTGCCTAACCACGATGGAGTTTGTTTTTTTTTTTTCATCTCTTACAACAAGCTTGGAATCATGATGAAATGTGCTGTTAAGATGTTGGCAACCGTCCAATGAGACCGGCGTTGTTATGCAAGCCTGACCCACAAATGTTTCGACTGCCATTTGCCTTAATAATAACTCTGTGGTATGTAGATGCTTAACCCGCGGCCGAGCTAGGACTCCATTCAAATCCCATAACCAATTTCCACTCGAGTGCGCTTTATTTCCATCAAACGGTCGCTACACGTCGGCACTCCTCAGGGGCCCCATAAAGTCGATCGACTGCTTCACTTTGTGGATGATAAATAAAGTTCAGAGGAAAATAAGAGGCGAAAAATACTTTTTCCATAAATCACGAAGCAGTTTGGTTTGGGCATGTCGGTTATGGGACGCAGCAAAGAAGAATCTGGGCGACTCTCGATCGGTAAACATGGAGTCGTTTAGCTTCACAGAGCAGCCTCACACTTCTCCACGCGACATGTGAACTTGTTGCTGAGAGGAAACACATGTTGACAAAGTCTTAAGGCGTGTGGGTTCACACCGGAGGTGACGGGCTCATAAAACTTTACTTGACATGTTAGTTGACGAGCTGGGAAAATAATTCACGCGACATCTGTGCATAGTTTACCAGCATCTTCATCTTTTGTGCAATATTCTATTCCTGTTAAGAGAGAATGAACCCACAGTTAATTAATTTTCTACAAAGCTAAAACTATCAAAAAGTCAGTTAGAGTCGCAAAGTGGAAGGAGCAATGGCGGCTGCTTCGGGCGCAGACGCTAAGACAGCCAAGCTTGGTCAAATCAAAGCAGGCTGCAACCAAAAGAAGCCTCAAGAAGCTCCCAGTTGGCGAGTGATTGAATTGTTTAATACAGTATGTATATGAATAAAGGCTGAAGTATAGTGTGATGCATCGACGGCTTCATTGAGTTATTTACAGATTTAAACAAACCTGTCGGGTTGCTATTCAGGAGTCCCGTGTTTCTGCTTTAAGTAACAGTGAGGATGCTGTTAGCAGCTCTATGATCTCTCATGTGCAGATGGATTCAGTTTTGTTTTATGTGATTTTAACACCTCCGAAAGTTGTGACAGCAACCTGTAATTGGGTTGCTCAAAAAACTGACATTTTGAACAACTCAATTGTAATACTTCTGTAAAAAAGCAAGGTCGTCATTACTCTGGGTAAAATCTCACAGCCTGCATTTTTCAATGAGAGTATTTCCTGGGTGAGAGATGGGAAATTAAATTGTACTTGCTGGGTTATTCATATATTATTTTGTTCTGCTTTGAGCACCATAAACCAAGTCCCATTCTCATTCATTGTACTGGTGTGCTAGCAGAAATGTCAGCCAGATTTCTCAACACCTGGACAGATAAAACCCAAATTAGAGTAAATGCCACTGCAGGCAAGTGGGTGATATATGAAGATCATCCTCGAAAAGCTAGTTTTGTCCTCTCTTGAGCGATTGCTTCAGCTTTTGACGTCAAAAGCACCTCGCATCTACCTAGAGTGCACCACTTTACACCCTTGGTCACGTGCCGACACTTGATGAAGATGCTTCAAATCGATGGGGTCTAATCCACAAAGTCCTCTGTTGTCACCCTCAATAAATACCATTACACGCTTCCAATTGATCTCTCTTTATTGAAGCAACAAGGCTTCTGACCAACACCAAACACAGAAATCATCTGTCTCTCCACAGTCCTGCCAGCATTACACCTTCCAGGCAGAATGCGCTTGAGCTCCTTCTCCTCTGATCTTTCAAGACGAAAGTCGGCACAAAATATCATCATCTGGGGAGAAAACATTATGAATACTGTAAACAACCTCCTCCTCAGTGTAATGTCAACAGTCACTGCAACATCTGTATAAAGCATTTCTTACACTACACTTGTTTAATCTCACCCTCAGACATCACGACTGATGCTCACGTCTGCGGCTTCTTCTTCATAAGAATGTCAAACATCCAGGCTCATTATCGCTTGGATCCGCTTTTGAAATCGCTTTTGATGTGTGTTTGTGAAGCCGTCGCGGTGACAGGAAAGAAATAGTGGCGTACAGCATTAATCACTTTTCTGTTGATCGCCCCTCAGTCTGTCAATAACATGCAACTCGGATCTACTAAAGGTCATCAAACAATTGGTGTTGCTGGACACTGTAATTTACCAGAGCCCTGAGGTGAAGTCCAATGTTTTCATTGATGCTACAGCAGAGGGACTGAACAGCTTTGATGGACAGAAATAACTTATGTCCATAGAAGCTTTAATCTCCCCAGCTGCTGCTGATGAAAGCACGGGCAAAAGAAATCCAACAAGACGTGCTTTTCAACGAAGAAACAAATAACTTGAGAGCACTCAGACGCGGAGCAGCTCAACTTTTTTTCTTCTTTTTTTCACTCACCTTCCATGAAATCTCCGCACTTTGTTTTTCACGGTTTAAGGATCAAGCAGCTAATTTCAAATTTAGAATTGGGTGTAGTCCAATGTCGAACCCAGAGGCGGCATGTGCCCTCCTCCAGGCTCTTTCAGCATCTGCTCTTGTGCAGTATAACAAAAGACGCAAATGGCCAGAAGGTTCAGATGTGGCAAACAAAATAACAGAGTGCTACTCTTTGCTGAGACACCAACGAGTGCGTGTCACTTAGCTTTCTTTGGGCAGAAATTATGACCGTGCAGAACAAAAGCTCTGTCACTGAAGAAAGGCTACCTTGGCTTAAGTCCAAATTTGCTCTGGGACGCAGGGTTACACCCAAGGTATTTAAGCAAATATTCCATTCACAGAAGCCTATTCAGGCCAATAAACGCTGCAAAGAACACTGGAGTGACCCCAAGTTCTCCCAGATTTGTTACGCGCTCAAATTCCTAGCCTGGTCTATACTGACCTATATACGTGTATTTATGTTGGACCCAAAGCGGAGGAGCTGTTGAAAAATGAGGACGCCCTCAAAAAATAGCATCACAAAAGTTCCATGACGACTTTTGTAAACACTGAAGTTGCATATTTTTCCTGACGGGACTCGGGTCAAAACATTTTGGTGAGTCCTGCCAAGGGAGGGGCCAACCCCACGTCTACTGGGATAATTACAAAGCCAGGAGGAGGGGCTGGAATTGGACTGTTGCGGCTGGAAACGAGAGTAGCAGCTGTGGGCTACAGGCGCTAGGTGTCCCTGGCTTGTGTACGGCATCGCATCGACGTGGACAAAACCTGGTCCGCGCTCAAACAACACAGCCATTGTGCGGCAGGCACCGCAGCAGTCACCTTGGCTTCGCGCAGACAGGATGTCCAGTAATCAATCCCTCAGGGAGAGTTTCTCCAGGTGGTACTACGCATTCTGCAGCCACGGAGCAGGGATTCAGAGGGATTTGAGCGGGCAGAGCTCTTTCAGACACAGCAGCCCTATGGCTTACGAGTGGAACTAAAGACTTTAGACCCTCATTTGTTTGAACTGCGCCTTTCTTCGCACATTTCTCTCGTCAAATGATACTTAGCACGAAGGGGAATGTATGACTATTAAGAAGAAATGGACTTCACTTGACAGTTCAGTTTAATTTCCTGTCTCTCTGGACAATGATCTGATAGTTGTAAGTGCGTGTTGAGAGCACTAGACGCTGAGGATTCAGAGATTGCGGAGCGCGGATTCACAGTATAACCAAGCAAGGTCATTAAAAATAGGACACGTCCCTCTGCCAGAGACATTTGGGGATGGAACCTGAATATAATATCCTAATTAAATAAACACATCATTCCACATAAGCAGAGCTTGGCAGTGCGGGCGGGCTTCTGGTGCTGGTTTCCATGGCTGCCCCACACAACTCCCACTCAACTTTCTAATTGGTCTAGTGCAGCTAATCAGACCACCATGCAGGGCCCGAATGGTAACTGTTACAGAGTGAAACCAGCACCCTGTGAAAATCTGACTTGGGGGATTTGGGCCGGGTAAGTAGATTATGGTGGTAGGAGCTGGTGGAACCCGTAATGAACGAGCTGAGAGTTTCTCCCCTCTCCACCTCAGCGTAATCCATAAACAGCTAGAAAAAGTGGGGGTTTGGGGAGAAGTGTGGCAAGGTCTGATACTAGAGAGGGCGAGGAGGAAAAAATAACTCCACGGGTAGATGAAAGCATGGAAAGATCACCAATCTGAGCAGCATTTTCATGTCAGCAAAGGATATTTCCAGAGCTGCAGCGATAAATCGACTTTTTAGTCAGTAATTGATAGTGACTATACTGACAGATTCATAATTTCAAGTCATTTTTCAATAAAAAATGCCCAAATTTGCAAATTGAAGCCTCTCATTGTGAACTGTTGATTTTCTTTGTCATATATAATAATGATCTGAGGCTGGTTCACTCTTACTACTTCACTAAAACAATTTCTTGACCTTGATTCGTCAATAAATCCAGAAAAAATTTAGCACATTAATCAGGCATGAAAATAGTGGTTAGCTGCAGCCCTGGATATTTCATATTTCACTTTATATTGCTTGCATGAGCGAGCAGCAGGTGGTGAGAGTCTGATGGGCATTTCACTCAGCGGCCAGAGTAGACTTACTATGTTCATGAGCGTGAGGACATAATTCTGCACATGCTCCTTGCCGTGGAAGCGCACCACCGAGTCGTCCACGGCCAGCAGCACCTCGATGTTGTAGTCGTCCTTCTTCGCGTGCCTCCTCTTGCGCTCGGACTCAGACAGTTTATGTGCGACGAGATCCAGAGCTGCGGGGAGGTTCGCGATCCCGAAGTCTGCCACTGCAAAACACGGCCAGCACATAAACAAGTCGGTGAGCGGAGTGCGGGAATTTGGTGCATGCGTGCTATTTCTTCTCTTATTTCAGCGTCTGTGTCAAAAAATATCTCGAGATGCTCGGGAGGAATCGTTTGGGATTACTGACAAGACTGTGAAACCTTCAATCTCTAGTCAAAGTCCTCAGACTTCCGCAGACTCACAAGCCTATTTCCTCTCTGCCTCACATTCCACCTGACATATGCATACAGAGCATAAATCCCATCATACCAATCCCAAAACAAACGAATAAAGCACGTCAGCTGTTTTCTGTATGTGTTACATTTGCTTATATTATGTGTGTCAGAGTTGAATTGAACGTGAATTTGAATTTAACAGATTCAGGCTGCAGCGGAAACTGTGAGATTGGTCTCCGGAGATGAGACGTCAGATCAAAACGATAAGCTGAAAGGACTCAGACAGTATGCATCCCTGCCAACACAGCACAGTGACAGAAAATGTGTTTGTGTGGCCACTTTTAATCTGAATCCGGATCTGCATGATGGCACACATAGTAATAGACAATTATGAGCTACATGCACCAATTATTTTCAGCAGCAGTTGATTAAAAAATACCATGCCTCATCTTTCTACCACATTTCATAGAAATCAATCACACGTATCTGCTGTTCTGGTATATAAACAGTCAAGCAAACAAGCCAATACATGATCTCTCTCTCAAATGTAATTGCAGAATGTGTTGACAGAGATAACACGTCCGCCACCTTCAAACATCCGTGGCATGTGTTGCTCAAAGCTACGAATTACTGCAATCTTTTGTAGATAACAGTAGTGAGTCACATCATCTTATGCATACCAGAAAATCCTCTGGACGAGGTGTTTTCAGACGTACGAGGCAGAAAAACGCGAATGAAGGATGAATGCATAGTTCTGTGAAAAAAAATTCATACTCCAGACGCAGTTCATTTGAAATAAACATAAATAACATATAAATGCATAACAGACGGAGCAGTTGTGGCCGAGAAAATTAAGATAAATGTGTTCAACAACTGCAAAAACAAAATCTTTAATAAGCAGTAAACAAAATAAATGCTTGCAAAGCTGTAATTGTAATTAGTGCCACATATTCTTACATGCCAGGCACAGATAAACCATGTACAGAGACATTAATTGAGAGTGCCAGCACATTAAATGTTATTTCAGTTCAGGTTAAAGTTTGACTACATCTTGAAGAGTCTCTTTGCTGTTGCACAAAAAGCCCCATCACCTGTTGTAAGGCTTCATTGGGACAAAAGGACAAAAGCTTTCAAGCAGTCGAGTGTAAGAACAAGGCCACACTGATTGTTCCCTCTATAAAAGTCATCTTGCGAGAGTGAGTCAGTGATTAAAGGTATTTCGCACATAGGTACAGAAACAGTAAAGGAAAAGGTAAAAATGACAACAATGATTAGACGCAAAGGCGAGATTCAAATCCAGCATCAGACAGCTGCATCACTTTATAGAAGAACGCAGCCTGTAAAGATAAAAATGAACAAAACGCATTTCACAAGGGCGGTAAAAATGGCAAAATAGCAGGCTTGGAAAATGTGAATGAGTGATCTGATGGCAAGTGTTCCTGAGGATGAATACGCTGAAAGGATGTGGAGTCAGATGAAAAGAGCCACATATCAGACACGGGGAAATGGAGTGAATTAGTGAGTACAGGGAGAGTCTTCCAGATGCTCAGGCTATTGTTGTAGTAAAGGAAGAAGGAATAGGACAGGAATTCACGATGGAGCTGGGTCGTCTGCGCAGGAAAGGTCACCCCACCCCTCCCCCAGCCTCAACGACCCCCCCACCCCCCACCCTCCCCCAGTACGACCACTGGAGCCAAGCATTCCTCACTTTACCAGCTGGTTTAGGGAGCACTGCCTCTGCTGTTGAGCCTAATAAATACAGAGCAGTGATGGGAGTTTAGAAGATGCAGAGTTTAAGGACCGTACCAAAAGCTGAAGAGGGTTTCAGACTTAGATTTTGTATGGATTTTTCCAACCACTGGTTTCCATCCATTTCACTTCTGTATGTGTATCAATCCATTTCTGCAAAATTAGTGCTCATACTGCTTTGTGCTGAGAAAAAGTTTGTTTGTTCAGATTATAAAGTAAGTATATAAGTTTGTCTCCTTTTGCTAAAGTTGCAAACATTTGCCTGTTCACAAAGCTAGCGCACACAGAGCAACGTTAGCACTCATTTGGGGTCGTGTTTCTGGCCCCACAGTGAACGCAAGTCCAACATTCACCCTTCTTATAGCTCTGTTTTGGTTTCCACCATCTCCTGTGTACGATATCGTGGTTGGGTGAGTAGTGCACAGTGAGTTACCAGACCTTAGTTGAAAACAGCTGCCTGCTTCAGCCGTAAACAAGATCGGGAGTCTCTTAATAGATGTTCGTGTTAGAAATGAATGGAAAACAACTGTTGCCTGAAACAGCAGGAGAAACATATTCAAACAGTTAGCTTTGATGTAAAATATAAATCAGTAGCAATAAAAGGGAAAATTCCCGCTAAACCACTGGTGCTTTAAATGCAGCTGAGCCCTTGCTCGAATATTCATTTATTTATTTTGGACAGTGATGCTGTATTCTGTTCTATGATGTACTATCACACACACACACACACACAGTGCTCCATGTTTCCACTGACATCACGCTGCCTCTCCTCGCCTACCTTCATTGTGGAGGTCCTCCTTCCGCTGGCCCGTCTCCCGTTTAATCGCTGACCTGCGGTAGACCACGTGGACACGCCCCTTCACTTCCACGTCCTGCTGGCCCTTCTCGAGGGGCTCGATGAAAAACTCCCCATTATCAGTCCGGATCAGACCTGCCTGGAAAAAGAGGGCTTCAAATTAGTGCAATCCTCCTCCCTCAAAGGGCGGTAATTCCACTGGAGCCAGTAATTATAGTGTGCCTGATCAATTGGAAGATTTAGAGAAGGGTTGGATGTGGGGAATGACGCAGGTAGACAGAATCTGGGGCCCTTCAAGCCCTTCACCAAGATCTACTGAGTGCCACCATGATTTCACATGATTGTTAGTAATGTCTCAGTTCAGCCGTATGTTTCCATGTGCTTTATGTCTTTCAACGAATTCAAAGAAAACACCTCTGCTGGATATAAGCTCGGATACTGCAAAGTTCAGGGAATTCAAAGCCTGTGTTGAAGTTTTACAATGTACTTGAAAAGTACTTGCTTCTCTCTCTTTCTGTATGCTACCTGCAGAGAGCAGCCATAATTGTGCACCAGGGTGGGCATGCTGACCTTTCTGTTGACCCACTTTCAAACTCAGCTCAAAAGTCAGTATTTCTCTAAGCAGCACTGAATTGGGGGTCAGGCACAATTGTCATGTCTGCCTCCTCTGATGTGGATTTCTCCCTGACCGATTTTTGAATGCAAGTGAAAAATGGCCCCCCTGGAAAGAAGACCTCGCTCTCTCATTTAGAGGGACGGCAATCATAAGGTGACATTTACTGCTGATTTGCATAACTTCAATAATTTTGAGTAGCTTCCCTGGAAATATTATGAATTCGTGTTTCATCACCAAAATGAAAATACACCAGATATAATAGCACGGGATGCGGCATTTTAAATTACAGGTGACTTTCATCTCCAGGTGGACGGCAAAGCGATGTCACCGCACTGCATCCTCCTTTTTAGCAGCTGCAGGTGATAATGCAGCACCGTGATTGGCATTGGCGCAACATATAAGAGAATACATGCTGATTTCCACAAAGTAAAGTTTGTTTCAGGCCTCTTCGTTGTATACTTAATGTGGGTTAAGGTAAATATTTAGATGGACGGCATATACAGGCCAACGTCCAGCTCTGGTTCACTCTCACACTGCAAGTCGTATTTACTCCTTTGTCCCAGTTTGGTGTAATTGTGATCGCTTAAACTGCTTGTGACATTTACCACATAACGTCACTCTGCACTGATTCAGTCCAGGCATAACTGTCTATTTTTTTCCTCAACATGAAAACTTGTTTGCTGTGGCTATTCTTAGAGCCCGGCTGATGCCGTCATTACACAAGCAATCAAGTTATTAAATCAAGCGTAATTTCTCCGAGTGCTGGACAAATTCAACCACGTCAGGGCCATTTTGTTTCTACATTACCTCACACACATTTTGGGCAATTATTTGCTGATATTTCTGTCTGCCTACGCATCAGATGATTACCTCAACACAAAGTCAGCTAGTTTGCTCGTAAACCTACCGGGTTTATGTAATGCTTTCATTCATAACTGTTAAACATTATGAAAGACTTGGACATCAGCAGGCTTTTGCATGTGCATCTTTTTAAGAAGGTGGTTGAACGAATAGGAGAGAAACTGTGTTTGTCAATCAGAGTATGGACGTAAATAGAAAATATTAGTGCAATGTTCATTTTTATTAGCCTTGTAAACAGCTTCCTTTTCGGAATATGAGCAAAAACAGAGTATCTTGTGCACGTAAACGTAGTTTGTCAGTGTTTTGATTGACTCTCACAGCTCTCATAGTGTCGTTTTGAGTCACAGCAGGCAGCTCTTTGAGCGAAAAGGCTCTAAAAACCCACTGTGCACTTCCTGCTCAGCACCAACACAGTTAGTGACTAGGTGGTGAACACAGTGGAGCATTTAGGAGCTAAATAAATCCAGATATTTCCCTCAGGAGTTGGTAGAGACCAAAAACTGAGCTAATACAAAAGTGAATACTGGGCTTAAATCCATCAGGTGGTCAGATGCTTGACTCCAAATGAATGATAATGTTGCTCCACAGCTGCTGAATGCAGAAATAAGTAACCGTTTGCTACCAAATTCACCATACCAATTTGAAAGGTGTTGACAATGTGTTTGCAACTCATCTCCATTGCCCCCAAGTGGATGAAAAAAATGTAAGTACACATTTTTGTACGTAAGACTCCTTGTGAGACTGCTAGAGTGTAACGTCCAAACACAATCTGCTTTTCACTGGATGGTACATTTCCCTCTGCTTTGTCTGCGCTGTCGATGGGAAATCACATACACCACCAAGCTGTGAGTAAACAAAGGGGTGTTCTTGTTTAATCATGGCTTGCTGTTCCAGTCTGTATGTGAAATCAATATCGACATTTGTCCGAAGCTTCCACTTCCATTATGTTTCGCCATTCATCATTGGTGGGAGGATAGCGTCCCAGCTCATGCTGGATGAAAGGTGAGGTACGCCTCAGGCAGGTCACCGGTCTCTCACAGGACTGACACTTCGCATTCACACCCACTAGCAGTTCAGAGTCACCATTTAACCTAAAGGGACCCCCACATGAAGAAAGGCCCTGTGTTTTGCCCATGGTTTTCCTGTTTAGTATATTTTTCTTGAAAATGTAGTTATGGAGCATATTGGTGGACAAGTGGTGTGACACTGCAGCATAATTTGTACAAATCCATCCAGAGGACATTGTTCCCTCATGTCTCCTGTCACACTGTCATGGGCTGTGTCCAATAAAGGCCCAAAACATCTTGACTAGTTAATTACTGAACAACCCACATCCCAGTGTGACCTAAATGAAGCAAAAGCAATGCTGCATCATCTACAAATGAACTAATTTCTTATATGAGTTGATATATTGTTTCTATTAAGCTTAATAAGCACAAACTGTGCTTTCTGAGCACACTGCACAGTGCAAATGGCATTTCTCATATCCCTGCTCCCTACAAAGAAAAAAGAAACCCATCCAGCCTATCATTATGCTCATGAAGACGGCACACCAACAAGATTCTGGCAAGAATGTGTGTATTTACAGCTGCAAAAAGCAATCTAAATACAGTGCAGCAAAGAGGAACACTGTGCCTAAAAAAAAACCTCAGGGCTAACAACAGAAACGCTGTGAACTGAAGAGTGGAAATGTGACAGAAAGGGCAAAGAGGAGTGAAAGAATCTGTCCAGCCCCTGACCAGGAAATGCCAAGTAAGACATGCTCGAATACTTCCTCTGTGGTCTCTTATTTCAGCAGTGGATGGAAAGTGAAGCCGGGTCTGTGAGGGGAGAGCAGCAGCATCTGGAAGGGCCTACAGAGGAACCAAATGTAAACATATGTACACAGAACGGTGAAGTCTGAGCTAGGCAAGGGTGTAGGTTTGCTGTCAGAAGTGATGGGGGTATGAAAATCTCCAAATATCATCTAGTTCCAGCCTCTCAAGTTTGAGGATTCGAGTTTGTTTGTTTCATTACATTATAAACTGAATATATTTGGGTTTTGGTCTGACAAAATAAGCTCCACAAAATAATATCTGACATTTTGTATGCTAAACATATAAGTGACCAATCTGAAATAGCATATTTTAGGAAAATATTATAACAGGTTTACAGGTAATATTATAATATTACCTGTAAAACAAAACATAAATTACTATTCCCCAAAACACTGTATTTGTTTTTTTTCCAACCTTTATTTGTGTCTGCAGGGCTTCCGGTCAGGCTGCATCCCTAACGAACTCCATCAATCAAATACTTTGAGTGGAAAGCTCAAGATAAAAATCATATTCAATGTTTGTAGTCTGTAGCTTGTAGCCAACAAACATATTCAATGTTTGTAGCCTGAGAGGCAAAGCTCAGGGCCTAAGTCCTGCAGAAAGCTGATAGCAATTAACATGATTATATCTGGTTTGCAAATCTGTGTGCAATCGCACCCATTAGCTTCAGCTGTACTTTATATTTAATTGAAGTTAGCAGCTAACATGTTAAAAAATTAAATGGATAACATTTATTACCCTACCTGCTTTGTATTACAGAATTGTTAATGTGAGAGTTACTATATAAATAGGCTCAGTTTCTTCCAATTTAGGGTACTGACCTCTTTTCAGAAACAGGAAGACAACGGTGTAATTAACGACAGCTGGAGCCAAGAAATGTAACAGCCACCTTACTAATGGTTAAAACTATAAACCAGCACGTGAATGACATGGATCCACCATGTTCTGAACAGACAAATGACATACACTAACAAAAAGTAACATTTTCATTTGGAAACATAAAAAAGCCAACTTAACAAACTACTCAGCCCAGTGCTGGGCATGATGGGAAATGTGGGCCATCGCTACAATATTTTAAACTACATTACAAACCAGAGCTGAGGACCAGAGAGCTGCACACTCTGCTCTGCTTTGGTTGCAAAATGTGCATAAATGTAGTTATTCAGTGCCTTTTTATTGGGCTACAGCCTCGCATTTACGCACATATTGTCCAATAAAATAGACTTGAAGTATAATTAAATGCTTCACGTTGCGTTTACACCTGTGAGCATGCACGGAGGCTGTGCGGACAGCTGCATGGATTAAAGCGAGAGCGTATCTGTTGCGTGAGACGCTCGAGTGAAAAAAGGCATCTGATATGCTTGTCTGGGCACAGAGTGACAAGAATGATTGAAACGTCTTTTTAGCTTGAGTGTTGCGATATAGGGGTATTTGCAGGGACAAAGTGATTCACAAGTGAAAAAGGATGTGGGACAGGGGCGTTAAGTGTGCGACCTCCTCTCACAGAGTCACAAATAATAAAAGTCAAGGCCAAAATCTCACTTTTGTTTTGGCTTCTCCTCATCACACAGAGCTGACTTTATTATTTGCACAAGCATCATCTGTGAGAACTAATTAGCATGTCCAAATCACACACTTTGGCGTGTGTTGCATTTATTGTTTTTCAGATTTCAAAACAGTTTAAAAACAGAGAATACTGCAATTAAATCATGCGCTGAAGTAGAGGCAATGAGGCATCCAGCTGTGTCACTGACTCCTTAAAAAAAAGGCAAGTACAGCTAAACCTTAGGCTCACCAGAGCACTAAATTCCACACATCGGTAAGAACAACTTTGAAGGTGGATACTTACCATATGTAACTATCTGAGAAAGAGGCTTCTTTTCTTTCTTTCTGCTTTCCGAACCAGCAGCTGGAGTGTGCCACCTGCTCAGTGCAGCGTGCACACTGAGGCAAGGATCAAATAAGCTGCCGAAGTTACTTCACAGCTGGAAATTTGTCTTTCTAGGACAATATTAACCGTAAATCAAAGTAAAAATTCAATTTTATTTTTTTAAGCTCTGGATAGTGTCTGCAGGTATCCATTTCATTTGCATATTACCCCAACAATCTCAGCACGTACTGTACAGTCTGAGAGGCAAGACCCGGGGAAAAAACTGCTTACCAGACCCCTCTTTGGGTATATTAAATGAGTGAGTCAACATTGTTATCAATTCAGATCTTCTCTGTGGTGACTGGATACGAAGAACAATATTCAGAGAGACTTAAGGGAGGCAATCAATGTGAAACCGTAACACCACCACCACCGGATATTAAATTGTTGTGACACACATCAAACATGGTCTTTTTGCATCTTTTACTGAGGTAAGAGACATCCCTGCATAACACTGAAAAAATGGAGCAAGTGCCGCAGGCCACGGAGGTTTGAGCGAGAAAATCAAAGTCCATCCGTCGTTAGAGGAGCTCAACCTGTAATTTGTGTCAGATTGATTAGAGACATGTAATTTCAGTTTTAGGCACTGAGTTTGTTGATCCACAAATGTGAGACAGGCAGGGAAAGAGGAGAGAGGTAATCAACTTTCAACCACCGAGATCAAGGCACACATAATAATTTTCCTGAGGTTATTATATTGTCCGTTCTAGGCCAAATCTGACCTATAACGCGGGACGAAAAAACACTTCTGGCGTGATATTCATGAGATACTGACAGCGACGGGCATGCTGGTGATGCTGGATGAAAATCCTTTGTGGTGAAATCAGGAAGATCAATAAGCTGCGGAGTAAAGCACGGCTGAGTGGTGCCGGACTCAGCAGAGTTGCGGGTTTGAAATAATCGTATGAGACAGCTTGTGGGAGCAGGGGATTACTACCTGATTCCTTTTTATCAGCTTTCACGTCTCACTGTGCAGGGCCACAAAGGGCAAGCATGGCTGGTGATCAAGACGCAGATTATAAAGAGAAAATTGGGCTCATAATCACTGGCACTCATCTGCATAGGACTGCCATTAAAGAGGAGATTCTAATTATAAAAATGTGTAATTATAATCATGTTGAGCACTTAATTAAAGAAGAAGATTTCATACAAATGCTATTAGTAATAGTAGAATGGTCGTAGAAGAAGTGGTAGTAGTAGTAGAAGTGGAAGTTACAGTAAGGGCAATAGCAGTTGCAGCAGTAGTAGTAATACCAGCAGTATAAAAAGTAAGTGTGTGTGTTTGTGTGTGTGTGTGTGTGTGTGTGTTTGCACGTGCATCTCCTGTACTACAGTGTGCGTTTGGACGAGCACATGTTTAGGCAGACGTGCTGTAACTGCAGCAAATAAAGATTAGGCCGAGAGGAAATAAATCACGTTATTGGCTGAGATGTCGGGGCTCCACTGATGGAGCTCTTAATTTAGTGGCTTTACCTCCGTGCCAGCAGAGTACTGGCGCACCAGAGGATACTGGAATACTGGACTGGGACCAGCCCCGTACAGAATTCCTGCAAACATTCATGAATAGAACAATTTACGCAAGCATTTTCCATCTCCAACGGATGGAAAAACGCCCCCACCACCCCAACCCCCACCCCAAAAAAGCAGACTGACTACTGGCTGCTGCTAGGTGGCTCTCTCTCCTTTTAACTGATGGACACCGAAATAGCGCTCTTCCGACTGCGGTTATCCGGCACTCGTGTTTCCATCACACATGTAATTCAATCAGCCCGTCATCTGCGCTAATTCCCAACACATGAGCAGCACCGGTATAATCATATCCATCACTCATCGCTCCATAACAATAGTTCATGCTCTTCTGGAGCGCACAGCTGTTGCGATCTAGCAGGAGTTACAGTCAGATGGGGAGATTTCGCAGACATCTTGGTCAATCACACAGAAATTATATTAAAATGAAACTGAAAGTGAACGCCCGTTGTAGAAGCCGATACCTTTCTTTGCAGCCTCAGTCTGGATGTGCTGCGAGGCCAAATATACCCACAAGATATCAGATTAATTTGCAGCTTTATTGTATGCATGTCTTATCCGTCATGATCTTGGAATGCCATAAATCATGCGCCCCCAGGCACATGGCAGCAGACCAAATTAAACTAATCTGTTACTGGTGATGCCACGCTATGAGGGGGTCATCTGTGTTTGAGCGGCCTCACTGCAGAGGGCACACCGATAGCAAAGCTTATCGTGGAAACTAAGTCGTACTGAAGTGGTTCTTCTGAGCACTTTGTTCCCAGCACTGCAAACGCTATGGGAATAAAAACACAGAATATATCTCTGAAGCTGTGATATACATCTTGTCCAATCCTCCAACACAGCATGCTTCTGTTCTCCATAAGGGAGCCTGTCAAACATACTTTTGAAGATGGAGTGCTGGTGGTATATAAGAACGCACGGTATAGTGCGTATCAGAGATTTGGCCCACATGCAGTGACCTCAGCTCATGATTCACATTCTTATCCCTTTCAAACTGGGTCCTTTCATCAGACATGATCTCCTCATGTCCTTCCACATCAAGCAGACACTTTAGACTAAATAATTTGCCTGCGAGCTGTTTGCGCACCTTCAGATGCTCCCCAACATCCCAGCATGCACCGACAAGTCCGTGTTTATGTTGGCTTTGATGCAAGGAAACACGTGGACAATATTCCTACGAGTCTGACTGCAGCCTTTAAAGAGCGAGTTCATCCGTGTCACAAAAAACATGCACGTGAGTGTTATCTACTCACAGAAATAAATTCGGTTTCACCTCTGAGACTTCTGCCGCCAATGCAGTTCAAAAGAGACGAAAGCAAGCTTTGAAATTTGACATTTTGAAAAAAGTCAACAGAAGCACGTCTTTCCTGACACCATGTCCCAAAAATACACATGTGTGTACTACATACACCCCAGTGTCAACAACTCTACCTGGAAATCTTCTAGCATTAAAAAGAAATGAAAAAAAAAACTATCCCCAGAAATGTCAGAATCCATGTTTCGGAGGAAGAACAGACCCAATTCTCATCTGGAAATACTTAGAGAAGGATCTCAGACTTGGGTCTTATCTACAGAACAAATTCATTGAGATGCTAGTCATGATGGTTTTGCCACATTGGTTCACATTTGTTGCCGGCTTTCAGATGTTGTGACTGGTCATTGATCGATCGATCTCATTCAATCAGTACTTTCTTTGTCTCCTTTCTTTAACTACAAATTGTGCTCAGTGAACAAACCCGAATGATTGGTCAATTTCAGTATCGCGCTGCGCTGAAGGAAACAGGGTGGAAGATTGGTGCATGTCTTTCAAAGCAAAGGTTTGTGGAGTAGGAAAGGGGGTTGGCTGCAGGCTCAAGAGGTGCTTTATATTAAACTGTAAATTTGCTTTGATGAAAACCTAAATATTCTGCAATGTAGCAACATGGGATTCTTTTGAATAACTCTGCAATACTAGAGGGTTATGTTACCTTAAACATACTGTGTTGCAGCGTTGTTATTGAGAAAATGCCCATTGTGGTAGGCTGTAAATACTACTGTATCTATAGGCAGCCATGCAAAGTATGAGTAATGCACTCATATCATAAGTAGCGCAGTAAGGTGGCGAACGAAAGCTAAAGAAGTACAAATGCTAGCAAAAAAGAAGCTAGCAGAACGAAAGCTAGCAGAGCAGAAGCTGGCAGAATGAAAGCTAGAAGAAGTACAAACGCTAGCAGAAAAGAAGCTAGCAGAGCAGAAGCTGGCAGAATAAAAGCTAGAAGACACACAAAAGCCAGCAGAAAAGAAGCTAACAGAACAAAAGCTAGCAGAGCAAAAGCTGGCAATCGAAAGCTACAAGAAGTACAAAAGCTAGCACAAAAGAAGCTAGCAGAACAAAAGCTAGCAGAGCAGAAGCTAGCAGAACGAAAGCTGGCAGAGCAGAAGCTAGCAGAACGAAAGCTAGCAGAACTAAATCTAGCAGAACTGTGGGTAGCACAAGGCGAAATACTTTCCTTCTCACCTGCTACATTTCAAATTGCAGACTGGAGAACTTTGATGCTTCTATTTTAATCCTTGCAGCGTTATCTATGTTATTTCTACACTTATTATCAAGTGGGTTTTATTCTCCATCTTATTTTACATGAATTTCCTGTCCCTGTTTTTATGTTCATTCTGTCCTATTTTACATGAGGCACTTGGTTCATGTGATTCCATTGTTTCTTGTTTCTATACTACTATTGTTTCTTTGTTGTAAAGTACTTTCTCGTAGGAAAGGTGCCATACAAATTCAATTCATTCACAGAAAAACTATCTTAATGTGATAATAACTGCCGTCTCTGGTGTGCTTAGGTTTGTAACAAACAATACCTTTCATATCGTATTGGTAGATGCATCATGCTGCGTAGTGCCACTGTGTCACTTTTAGCCTTGAGACACTCAAGGGCACACAGTCGCCTTTCAGGAAATTACCTTGTGATTACAGAACAGAACACAGCACAGCATTGTCCACACCCCACGCGCCGTTATTACATTAAGAAAGAAGTATTGACTCTGCAGCATCTTCAGCATGGTTTGTGTTATACAATAAAACTCTGAGAGCATTTGTTTGTGCTGTGCTGGTGCAACACTGTCCTAACGAACACATGAAGAAACAGATGAAATTGTGGGCCTTTGTTGAAAATTTAGGTTTTCTCACTTGACGTGTCGGACTGTGATTGTTTTCGTGTCTGTCTCATTTGAAGGGCTTCAGAAGCTCCTGGGTCAGGAGGTTATCTTTGCCCCCATTCCACGCGTCATTCCTGTCAGAGCGACTCACATGGCTGACACAGAAAAGCTAAGGCGCCGCCACGCTCAGGTCAACCTGACAATTCAAATGTCACATGTGCGTTTGAAAATTCACCCTAATTTGCTCGACTGCAAACATCCATTAGCGGCTCAGTTCACATCCCGTCGCTCCACTCTATCACAGCGCAAGGCAGGGGCCATGATGACGCTGAAACACAGTGCTGGAGCAGAATGATGAATAGATTGACGGTAATGAAGGAGACTCACAATGCTCTGGACGACGAACAGGTCTGCTGGGATTGTGTACCAAGCCATAATTGAGGATGCATAAAACCGCTGTTTATAGTGATATTCCACCCAAAATGTGTCTCTTTAGAATCAAACACAACCCACGCAGGATGTAAAATGTCAGTAGTTTGCTTCTTCACTTTATATCAGCTTGGATTCAGCTTGGTTTCCGGTCGTGACCAGTTTATACTGCATCAAAATGTTTTTAGAAACTTCTTAAACCGCTCCTGCAGCATAATCTCTAATGTCCTCCCATATGCTCAAATGTTCCAAACACTCATATTTTGCCAAAGTGTTTGTCAGGGTTTCCAGATTTTAGGATGGTGGAATACTTGGATTGCAAAGCTCCAAACAAATTTTCTCATCACTCTATTTTTACTTAAGAAAACGTTCAGACAGCAGGTTCCTGATGCACCACGTGGCGCAAACTTTAGCATAACATAGTAGAGCATTTAGCAGCTAAAGAGTCATCTTTCTGAGGGGCTGGTGGAGACAAAGAGATAGAAAGAAAGTGAATTTGGGACTTATATTTGCCAGGTGGTCAGAAAAACAGCTTCAAATAATGGCTGATATTGCTCCTCATGTTCAGCATATAAAGTGATGCCAATGTTGTGTTGACCATCTGTTGCGCTGCCCCCAAGTGGCCAAAAAAAATCAGTTACTGCAGGTTTAGGCATCAAAATGAAACTTGGCTATTGTCCAGCTACATGCTATGCATAAGATATTGTCTGTACTCCAAAGACTGTCAAAGAGAGAAATATGAAAGCATTCAGATCTGATCATGGATTCATATTTAATATCCCAAACCCTGCTGCTCCTGCCTCTATTCACATGCACAACCCTTCGAGCTTGGTCAGACCCACTCAATTCTAGCCCAATCACCGGCTGCCTGAAGAACTTCAGACCAATGGAGGAGCAGTATCCCGACACTCAAACTGCCACATGTGCCTGCGAGTGTATAGGGGAGTACTTTGGCAAAAATATGAGGGTTTGGAAGACACTGAGTGTACAGATGGAAAGAATAGAAATTGTGCAGGAGTTATTTAAGAAGTCTATGGAAGTTTTAATGCTTTTGTAATACAGTGAAAACTGGTCACATTTAGAATCTAAGGTAACCGAAATGATAGCCTCCAAGCAAAGGACCAAATTACAAAGTCAGAGCCACGTCTCAAGCCTACACAGGGCTGCAAGATTGATTCTTGAAAGATACAGTAGATTTAAGATGGAGTATTGCTTGAATGTATCAGCCTTATATGAGGGCATGATGCATGTGCAAGCACACATTTATTTCAAGTATGCACCGGTGACTTACCAGTCCGTCACAGTTGCTGATAGCCACCGAGGCCTCCGGCATATCACTCACATCTCCAGTGAAAACACAGTCCCCGTGGATACGTTCCTTGGCCTTTTCCACAAAGTCCTCCTGCCATTCCACAAAAGCCCCCGGGGCCACCAGCCTCCTGTTGGCCCTCAGGCGGAGGTGCAGTTCTTTCCCAAACACGGTGACATTGAAAAACAAGTGCTGAGCCGAGGCGGAGGTGACCGAGGGCATCTCGGGGGCACCGCGGGCCACCCTCCTCCTGCTGCCGACGGTTGAGGAGGCATCAGCAGCGCCGGCAGCACCGGCGGCAGCGGCAGGAGCAGCACCTTTACTTCCACTTCCAGCAGAGACCACGTGAGAAATGTACCGGCCTCGGGAGTCTGTGCTGAATGGCACGATAAGACCATATTCACTTAACTTTCCAGAGAGTTTTTCTGATGGGACAGATAGTGTCGAGTGAGAATCACATTCACAGAGCTGTGGGGCAAGTTGTTATGGAAAAAGACTATAAAGCAAAGTACGCAGAAGGATTAAAAAGATGCATCATAGAGGACAGAACTAAACTTTTATTTTATTCTATAAAGCATATAAAAGTTGCTAAAATTGAATGTTGTCTTTATGAGACAGTGACTTAAAGGGAGATCCAGCAGTTCAACAAACTGTATTGACTTCATCCAGAACAGTAAGGCTTCTGTTTATATATCCATAACAAAAGGCCATCACTTTTTACCATTATTCCAGCACATTTCTAATTTAGAGTGCATTTCTACACCCGGTGCAAAACAGATGGATAACTCACCATGTGTTTCTGCAGCGAAAATATGATCCAAAAATAGCTGACTGAGAGAAAAGCACATCAATAAATACATACAATCCATAGCGAGGGCTGTGGTGCGAGAGCTGCCGCTTCAGCGCTGACTTTTCCTTTCTGTTGTAAATTTTGCACAGTCTTTCCTCCTGACAAAAAAAAAAAAAAAAAAACGCTCAAATGCAGGAGAAAAGTCCTCAGAGCTGAGCTGCAGCGAAGCAGCCGGGCATTTCTGAGCGTTTCCCTCTAGACGCCAAACTGACGGATACTCGCAAGTTGTTTCTAATCTTTTGGCCTGCGCTGAAATGCATAGACCGAGACTGCCCCGTCCATTTAGGGAGCCGAGGGGGGGAAATCTGGGGTGCTGATGACGACAACTCCCCGGTACAAACCGGGACGGTTTGGAGAGGTAGCCCAATTTTTTTTCCTCCCCTTCTTCGTCCTTTGCTTCCTCAGATAACTTTTTTTTAAGGCAGGAGCGCGAGTTAACGCACGCCTACGCTGAGAAAAAAAAGTCGGAAGAGTTCAGATAAAGTGTGCAGAGACAGAGTGTCCCGGTGGTGAAACATCTGCCGTCCAGTCGTGCACCATTACGCACCAGTGGTTCGGCTGCGGGACTCCACTGCTCCACTTGAAGCCGCTACCAGCCGACAGTGGGAGCGCCTTCTCCCCACTAGACAGCCACATATTTAGCCAAGCGATTTTTTTTCAACTCAAAGCTGTTATATCATCATGTCCTGCAAAAAAATGCCCACCTCCACAGCTAATATGCCCTGCTAAAAAATCCATTTTTCTTTCTTACAGAGGGTGAAAAGCTCTTCCAGATGCAGGGCGGTCACTCATATATGTTTACGTTAGTCCACAAACACATGCCGGTGATAGATACGGCGGTAAATCAGGGGTGGCAAAGGTCAAAAAGTTCCAGTGCACGTGTCTGAAGAGAAGGGGTCTGAGTTTTGGCATGCATTAGACACATATTGTAAATTACAGACATGCGCACAAGACAACAAATAACAGCAATCCACAGTCAAAAGCACTACCGAAATATAACATACAGCAATACATGAATATGAACAGATCAAATCAAAGCCTGACACTGCTGTCAGACTGGATACAAGTTTAAAAGAGACATTTATCCCTCTTAGTCACTCTGAAAACATCTCTCACACGCCCTAATGTGCATGGAGACAGTTCTTGCTTGTTGTAATTGTTCCTTATGTCAGTTTTAGTGCCAAAACACGCTGTCAAAATAAGCTAAAGCGAACAAGAGGCTTCAGCGTCGAGTTAAATTGAACATCTGCCAAAGTTACACTCTTTTTGGCACAAACTTTCCTCTTTGCGTTATTTTCTGTGCTAAACAGGGAATCACACACAAAAATATGTAACACTGAAATTGTGCTGTCTGTCTCCTCAGGGCCAGTATGGACAGGAGAAACATCCAAAAACCGTGTTAATGAACAGATTGCTTTAAGATAAAGTTGAAAAAAAGTGAACCTACAGATATATAGACAAGTAAAATGTATTCAAAGGTGCTGGGATACCATTCAAAATTCATAAATTCAATCATTATAAAAGCAGATTTAATAACCGTTTTCCACATTTATTGCATTCCAGTATAAACAAAGCACACCATGCATTATCCAATTTAATGACCTCATGCAATTTGTAGGCTCATCTCAAATTCTCATAATCTGGACTAATCCTGCAGATGTCACTGTGATCATATGCTGCCTTTGCAAAAAAAAAAAAAAAAAGGGAACAAATCCAACACCGTAGTTTGGGGCTCAGAAGGTGTGAAAGCTGTACAGTAGATTTCATCAGTGGAATGACAGCCTGTTAAAACTCTGGATGACTGCTTGAGCAACCCGGATTTTCACGGCCCCCGCTCACCCCCGCCGGAGTCCAGACTTTTAGTCAGACATGACCACGCAGAGACTGAACCAACAACTCTGGAATCCTTCTCAGAGGACGAGGAGGGGGGCTGGGCTGGAGTGAGTTTTGACTTTCAGGTACTTTTTGAGGAAAAAGGTGTCTAGACTGGACGTTCTTTTCCCCCCACTGTTCCTCGAGCGTGTCTGGGCCCCGCTGGTCCGGCCGACCTCCTCCCCCACGCGGTGGCTACGCTCTCACTCTGTGGCTAATTAGCTTCGTTCTCCCAGGATGGTCAATGTAGAGCAGGTGTGGGTTTTATGCAGTCATCCCCCCTGGGTGGCAGCAGGAGGACTGGACGGTGATCCAGGGTTGCACATGAATAAGCGATGGAAACTGAACACGCAGCATTAAAAGATGGAAACCATTAACTGCCTTGTAAGAAGTTTTATGCTCTTTTTCCATCCATACTGTTTGGAGGGTTTTGTTTTGTTTTTCGTATGTGTCTAAAAGCCAGGATGACATTCCACAATATAGCATAGTATTCAATTAGAAGCCTTGTTTTTTCCCTTCTGAAATGAATAGCTCCACTCACGGCCTGTGGTTTAGTCCACACACCAGAACAATTTTCTACTACAGTGCTCGCATTAGAACACTCTGTCCTTCATGTGAGGAAGACAGTCCTCTTCAGATTATCCATCTATAAACACTGGAGAATATGAAAGCCTTGTTTCTCTCCCCTCTCATACTTTCAGAGTCAAACTCTAAATTCCACATTTGCTTAAAGTCTGATAGAGACGTTGTAATCTGCCGAACAGCGGTTAGTCCGGTCTTTGAGGGTGGAGCTGCAAAGATCAAGCTCCTTTCGCTGTGTTTCCAGCACCGGGGAGAGGTTACAGTACAGCGTGTGGAGCTGCGGATGCCTCAGCGTGTGCTGTAATGCGGTCTAGCCGTGCCAGCGTGCTAAGAAAATATGCGACTTTTTCATCTCCGAGATGCAGGGAGATGCAAAGCAGCTGCTGGTCTGCCCGGCAGCTTGGGGGAAGAGCAGCGTCTGCCTTTGCCAAGTTACGAACCAGCGACTTAAAGAAGTTGTTATTATGGTCCTCTGCCCCGTGTGGATGGAGGGATTTGGACTGAAAGGTTCAGAATGAGCGCTGAGTTATGACCCGGGTCAGACTCGATGAGTTTCACTTGACCTCCCTGAAGAAAATGTGACTAGTCTGTGATGAGTGTGGGAGTCTTTGCAGCAGCGCTCCCATAGCTGTCATTTGTGCCAAAGGCTTAACCTCCACCAACAAGGTTTATGCTTCGTGTTTGTTTCTTCATATCTCCCATTTAAATTTGGGAGAGAGTTAGACGCAAGTTTCGTCCAACAAGTTCTCTGATTGAAACAACAAAATACATTGTTTGTCGCCGCTTTCTAGAACGCCACACAAGTGTTTTCTGATCCGGCGCCACTACTGGCAGGGCATCATTTCTCTGTGCTTCGAGGAGCTGCTACAAATCACCGCTGAAGAACAGATACATGCTCTGATGTGACAGCTCTATGGTTAAGGTCTGGTTAGGTTTTCGGCACAAAAACAGCTTGGTTAGGTTTAGGGAAAGGTCGGGTTAAAATAAAAGCTTTGTTGAGGTTAGGGGATCGTCATCGTCATGGTTACAACAATAACACTTGGTTGAGTTCAGGGAACAATCATGGTCAAGCTTCAGAAAAGCAAAGCTGGCAGCCGTCCCCAGTGTTAAAGTCCAGCGTTTTGTTGATCCATTCATCAAACCCAACCTCCTACTCTGACTCTGTCGCCCCATAACGTCAAATGTAAACCGATGTCAATTTGGGGCACTTGGGAGAACTTTCTTGGGACAGTATCTGGGGGTACCTGATGGAGTTCTGTCTTGTCTTGAGTCTCTGCACCCGGCCAGAGTCCCACATGTGACCCACGTACAACTACAACCTGTTGGCTGTAGAGCTGCTGCTTTTTTCATCCTGCATCCACTCTTTGTGCTAAGATAAACTGAGATAAGCTAAGATAAGCTAAGCATCTCGCGGCTGTAGCTTCATATTTAAGGGATAGACATGAGAGGGGTATTGATCTTCTCGTCCAGGCATATTTCCCAAAATGTCAAACTATTTCTTTAACCCTTGGATTACCGACCAGGTTCTTTGGGCCCTGAAAGATTACGATCGAATAGTCTTTTTTGCATCTGAGGGTTCCTGAATGAAATGACCCAGAAGCACCAAAGTGGCGGCCGTGATAAGAGCTGTTTGGATTCCCTGAATGCAAAAGAAAGGTGGTTAAATGCTTCTTTTTGTAGTCCTTTTAGTGAAAGATGCACTGGAAAATCCTCCACAAAAAGAGAGCAGATGATGCCAATCACGTCACTTTACATATCCACCACCTGCATTGGCCAAGAACAAGAAAGCACAATCGCCAATCACAATTTCATGGTTTCCACTGAGTTGTGTGATGGCTCTTAAGCTATTGTATGCATAGGCTGATCATATTCATAATCATATTGCAGTCAGTTATGTGGTCTGTCTTTCAAGAAAAAGGGAGATGAGACACGAGCCAGTTGTTTTTAAAGCAGTAGATTTGCAGTAGATTTTAAAGCCAACAACGTGGCCCATCTTGCATAAATGTAACATTTATTTTCACAAAATCGTACTAATTTGAGGAAGTTTTTCATGATGCTTGGACTTGAAACCAACAACAAAGCAGCCGCAGCCACTGGCACAGTCAACAACACTGAATGAATGCATGAGAAACCGCAAGGAGGTGAGGAGGGAGAGACGACGCCAGGATGTGGGCAAGAGATGTGACCCACGACCGGTTCGTTATAGCTCATAATACTACAGCACAATGAGGATGCAGATGTTTCATCGAGGAGATAGGTGAAGCCCAGATGCGGCTCTGTCTGTCTGTCTGTCTGGATTGTCCGGTTTTAGAGGGGGCTGCAGCCCCCTCAGTACCCCTACTTCCCGCTTCCATGCCTACATTCCTTTTTTATTTCAGTTCCAAACTTGTTAATGGATGTTAAGTTGTCCACATTCATACAGCCTGCATGAAACAACACAAGAACGCACATGCGAAGTATCTAAGATGCTCCAGAACGTTGTAGCTTCGCTACGGCAGAACCACGTCATCAACATCTGCCGTTGTACAAATATGTAGCCTGTTGTAAGTGCAGTCGGACTTTCTTTGAGTCAGGCTGTGGTGTCTTTTCCTCTGTCCTTATGAATTCTCCTTCACGTCCTTCCCTCACCTCATGACGTTTTCCAACGAAAATGTTTTTTTTTTTTTTCCTTTTTCCACCAGAGCCCAAGTTTACTAAACATCAATGTGTACTGTCCCTTTGAGGAGCGACAGTGTATGTACCTTTTTTTTCCTTTTTGGCTTACCATAGTTTTACAGGAACTAGGCCTATATTTGAAACCGCCTATTATATTAGCAATATGCACTGATTTGGGCAAAATGCTACATGTAGCATGCAGTAGGCGGTTCCAAATACAGCCTAGCCTTTTCTCCTGTGCTAACTTCTACATAAAGAACATATTTTTGTGAGTACAAAGTGATGTAAGTTGAAATTTCACACCATAAATAGTTACCTAGTTAGTTAAGTTCTTCTGCAACCTGTAACCCACATAAAACTTTACGACACAAGTCACTGTAGCATGTCGAAGGGCATTTCACTGTTAGTGTCATGCTAGTTACCTGATAACACTAATCGTTAGTTCAAATGAGATGATTATAAGCATTGAGCTTGCAGTTATTTGTTGTTGGCATGAATTATTTAGTTGTGCGCAGGCATTTTTGTCAGTTTTTTGACAGTGGTTGTTTTTGTGTCACGAGTCAAAGAAAATGCTCAATACTTTTGTCTGACAGCGTCACAGTGCTTTTTTCCACTAAACATTCAAACTGAAAGACCTGCTTCCTGGTTATTTATTGGAAGAACCTGTTAATAGAAGCCATACATACCTCGTGGTCCTATCTTGTAGATGGACCTTTTGTCAAATTCTAATTTTGGTTGTGCTCTGATTGTATACTGAAGCTGCCATCACTGGGAAATGAAAAAATATATACTGGCATACTATACGATGTAGCACAACACCAGCTGGTTAGTGTGGCCATGCTTAGGCCAAGAAAGAATGAATTATGTTTTGGTGTGGCTCCACAGCAATATTGCCACCATGTGTTCATTTGTAAAAACAAATGGCAATTTTTTCCTCATTTTGAGCCATAAGATAAAAATGATATTTTCCCTGGAGTCATTGGTTCAAGATTGATGTGTCAATATAAGATACATTTCTGCCTAAACATGCACATTTCCTCACACCTCCAACACATTTTAGCTCCTTAACTCTTGAACATAATCACAACTGAATTTAGATTTAAATCCTCTTTCATTCGAAACTTGAGTTTGTTTTTGCTTTTAATTCCCAAGTCAAGTCGTTTGGGAGTCAGTTCTCGAATAAGTCTCAGAGGGGTCAAGTCCCACGTCTGCAGCTCTGGTCTGACTCACTTTTAATTCATCCATCCTTGTACAAAGCCTAAAATTCCCAGACAGGATTTGGTCTATAAATCCTGGCCTTCATCAGCATGACTCTCTGCCACAATGTATATGCTGATACAAATCCCTGTTCGCATGCGCATTTAAGATAATGTCCTATCATCACACATTTGTACTAATGTGCAGCCATTTGGAGGCATTTCTACTTGTGAGACGCTGTCATTATGGTCTCCACTTTAGGACTTTGTTATCTTGTTATGTAGTTAAAGCCGAGTCCAGCTCACACAACATGATAACAAGCCTCTTGGAATCAGGGCCTGTAAATAATAAGGCCTTAGTCAACAGGATAAATTTCAATAGTTCAAATGGATGAAAATAAAGAGCAGTTAAGAGCTCTCTCTCAATTCTCTCGCTCTCTATCAATCAGTATTTTTTATCCTGCCGGCTGAGACTTTTCATTACCTTGCTCAGTGGAGTATGTAATACCTGGCCTAACAGGGATTGTGCATTATTGCCCATGGTAAATGAAGACCTAGATGTGCATTTGCCAACGCAGATTCAAGACGTCCCAACAAAGATTTTCACAGTGGTGTCATTATTGATAAAATCCCTGAGAGGACGGAGAGCACACTTGAGTCTCTGACGTGTTTGTAACGCCGCCTTTATCCACACAAGAACAATCAAAGAGGACGGCGGCGCACCAGCACCGTGCCTCCTCTCCTGAACAGCTCTCTCATCTGCAGAGGCAAGCTTTTCACATGAAGTTCATTACATCCCCTCTCACTGCTCACCTCTCAAAGCCGCTCTTTGTCCGCCGTAATCTCGGGATCCTTCAGAACCGCTAGCTTGAGTTTCACATTGGGGAGTATCTCAATGAGTCTGGAAAGGATTTCAAAGGCGAGGGGCCGCTATATCATCCAAGCATGGTCTTCATGTCCTGGGCTTATCTTGACCCGGAGTCAAGTTGGCCACATGCTGCAACTGAATAGCCCCTCTCCATATCCGAATGTTGTTTTAAGCAATTTGTCTCTGTTGGAGGAGTTAGGAGAAATTCCCAAAACAGACACTATGCTCTATAAAAGTGGGTGTTTGTGTTTATACTGTATCTCCCAGACGGTGCCAGCCGCCTCTCACAAAGAGGAATAAAGCAGATAAACTGAGATGATGTAGAAAGGAAACAAGTCTAATAAACTATAAAAGGAGCGTTTCAATCTGGACCGCTTGGTTTCCATTTACAATAATCTAGGATAGGCTGCGGCGTGATAAAATCCTAACAACTTCCGTACTTCCAAAGATAAGCCTGCTATGCACTTACAAGACGGGAAGTGATCTGGGATATCAGCCTTTCAAAGCAGGCCAGCAAAGCCAAGTGAGCTTCACTGATGTGCCGGCCGGTGGGTTTTAATCCCCACACAGCCCTCCATTCTTGAGAGAGTGACTATATTTTTTTTTTTAATTAAGACCTTACCTGTCCACATCAAAAGGCAACTCAGATTAGTCTTTTGATCTGCTTAAGCTCTTTATTACTGTATATGGAATATGTTAAGATTTCGGCCCAACAATGAATCATCTGTTTTGTGTAAATGCATGCTGCTCGACGCTCATAACCTGCTCCGTTCTCCGAAGGCTGGCCCTGACACAAGACAAAGAGGCCGTCCGGATATGCGAGCGGAGTCTTAGCGGTGCGTATCTGGAGCACAAGATGATGCTGAGATAAGAGAGGGAAAGACAGGAAGCCGAGGAGGGAAGAGACAATTATCTGGCTCTGATGCACAGCATTGTTTTATTAAAAACCCTCCTCCTAAAATCTCCTTTTAAAAATCCAAATCCTTGACAGCGATGGATCAGTTTTATTTTTCTCCTCAGACAACAATGAAATGATAACAAAAGCAGACACAGGCTATTAAGTCTGTTTGAATTATTTATTTTAGCCCCCCCAAAAAGACAGTAAGTGGCAAATAGAGTGAATAAATGATTATGCATTGCCTCTGAGGAGTGCCTGTTGAAAAAAAAACAAACATTAAATTAAGAGATTAGCTAAGACGTTACGGTGTTAAAACAACCTCCACGTTCTACTTCTTTTCTTCACACCAAGTCACACCAAGATGGGTTTGTAATGGTTTCTCTCAAACATCAAAAAGCTCACAATGTTTTAGCTCAATTTGTCTGAATCAATCATACACAGTACAGACACACTGCCAGAAAAGATAAAATAAAAATGAGAGGCGTCTGGAGGAGGGATTTTTTTTATTTTTTTCTGGCTTATCCTTTCTGGTTTTAAGGCAGGATTCACGGTTTTTAAAGCACAATCTGAGCTTAAAGAAGTCATAAGGTAAAATAGTTACTTTACAACTAAACAAGAATGAGCAAAATTAAAGATGAACAAAACAATCAAACAAAAGAAACGTTACGAAAACGGAATTTTAAAGAAACACTGTACAGTAAAAGTTACTCTGGAAATGTAGGCACGCTAAACAACTGGCATAAAAACTCTCCTTCCTTTGATGCCGCCTACGTGAGCTGCAGTTGTCAAAAGGTATGTTTATCTTCATCATGTGTTACTAAGTTTTTTTCTTTTTAACCCAAGTTACACTTGGCGTTGTTGTTTTCAACCATAAATTTTCCAGCTGTATAATTTGATAACTGGTGATGTCACCAAAACTGTAAGTGTTTACTGGCCGAGGTTGAGAAGTCTGTGAGAGCCGAGCTGATTAAAGGGGAACAACAAGTAAGGTACTGCTGAAATTGTGGAAAAAAAACCTTCGGTAGCTCCAGAGGTAGCTGCATGAAGTCTGATAAATTGCCTCAAATGATGTCACTAATGAGTCAGCATCAGCTGGGCCTGAGGACTACAAGTTAAAAAAAAAAAAACAAAATCTGGGGGTGTGGACTTCAAGAGAAGTGGGCTTATTAGACCTCTCTAGCACTACTTGCATAACACAGATGAAACTCCAACCCAACTGTCGACGACTGAGCTGCATTGTGGGTAATGTAGGCGGGAAGGAAGAAGAATGCGTAGAATACAACTCATGATCCCTCTGTTTCTTCACATTAAGAAGTGATGTTAAAATTACATGGGAAAGTATACATTGGCAATTTTATAAGCAACACTGCTCCAACGTTTACAGATAAAAAGACACATTTACAGCTTGAAAGTAAAATCAAACTAGCATAAAAACTCCTGACATGCTGTGCTGTTAGTACCTGTATCATGACACAAGTAAATAAACGTAAAAAGAAACAGGTACAGCAAAACACTGCGGTTATACTGCAGCAAGAGAAACCCAACAGCATCTCCTCTCAAAAACATCCACTTTGACCAGCTTCAGAAAACATTTAAATAACATCAGCTTTCATATGTACACGGGACATCGTCTCAGAAGCTGAAAGCCTCGAGGCGAACAGATGCACTGCCACTGACGGCAGCTGCGAAGGACTCCAGAGAAATATCAGGTCACACATCAGACTGATGGCTGACGACACAGTGGAACTCGCTTCTCTCCTCAATAACAACATCCAACTCTTTTTAGTTTTAAAAGGAAAGAAAGTTCTGTTGAACCTTGATTTGAAAAAAGTAACGTAAATATTAGTACACTGAAATTCTATGTTCTACTATTAATTTAAAAAAAGGGCAAAGGCACAAATATCAACTTCTAATATAGGAGCAACATTCCGCTAAGACTCAACAGTGAAACAACAAAATGTTAACATCGCCAGTGAGTTTGAAAAAAAAAAAAAAGCAGTAACTCAAACAATAGATGAAGTGAATGTATGCATAATACAGGGGTTAATACAGAAGGCATAACAATGTTAACGTAAATGTCTTTTATTTTGAAAAGCACAGTACTGTCGTGGTGCGTTCACAGTGATCCTCTCTCAGATGAACTCCCCTCGGAAAGGAAGTGACTGAATGTGTTGCTGTTGCCAGCGGCAGCGCAGCCTGGCCAGCGGCGTGTCCCTCGGGTTCTCAAACTCCGAGAAGCCCAGCTGGTTGAGGATGTCATAAACTCCGGCTCTGGCAGCCACCTACCGCAGAAACACACAAAATGTTAATGAACAGGCAACACGGCCGGCCAGGCTTTTCTTTTTTTCTTTATTTGTCCGTCATGACCGCACAAACGCTGTGACCGCCACTTTTTCAGAGTTAAAGCATGTCATCTGACCGTTTTCCCACATGTGCAGCTGTTACGTTGGAACAATAGGTATGTCCTGTGGGTTTGGAAAACAACAGGAAGTGGTCGAGGAAGCATTCACATCATTCACTTAAATAAAAATATCAACACCACCATGTAAAAATACTCCTTTACAAGCAAAATCTGAAAAAAAAAAAAACTTAAAGGGACAGTCCCCTGATTTCACACATCAAGCGTGCTCATCACAAGACGACCGTTCAGTGTGTGAAGTCTCTTTTAAATGATGTCATCTGTGGCTTTGGAGCGAGTTCTCAATAAAAAAAAAAAACCTGATGATGTCATAATGATGTCATCAGGGTTAGGATGACAGTTTGCATTACAAACTGTGGAGTGTAGAGTTTGAAAGACACTACATTGCAATATGGGAAATGTAGGATCCAGAGTTTTGGGTCTTTGACCTCTACTTGAGCAACCTGTTCTCACCCCCACAGCTGTTGGTCACACTTTTTAAGGCACTGGGTACCCCCTTAGTGTCTCAACGTGCAGGGTCGTCCGATAGATTTGTAGAGACAGCCAGTTCTCGCTCCCCACGCGTCAAATGACGTCCACATACGGAGCAGGTGGGGTTGGTTGGATGGGTCAAGCACAGGACTTTACCCAGGAAACTGGGGTTTGTGTACAGTGTGACACACTTAGTGTATGTACTGTAAGTGAAGTAACATAACGTACATAACTTAAGTAATTACACATAACCAAAATACGTAACAACAAACCATGAACTTTTCCTAAACCGAACCAAACTGCACCATTTCACAAAGATAACCTTGTTTTTTTCATTGTTCTTAGCAAGCTTCATTTCAAAGTCTATAGTCAATCATTCTCACTAGCAATCAATCAGTCGATTATTTTTTCAGTTAACTGATGAGGTGGTCAGTCTGGCATTTTAGTTTGTAGCTGGTTGAGTACTAAGCAGGAGGAGGAGTAACCACACACTGGAATCAACTTTTAATTTTATTTTAACGTTTTGATCCACTAAACGCTTTCCTCAGGGAGACTGGTTTAATCTAAAACTCTAAAGAGGCTGGATGAGTTTTGAGTGAAAATTCTTAATCCACTGACTAGTTAACTGCATGTCAGGAAATTAAGTAAAAAGAGTGAAAAGCCAAATATATCCAAAGAAGTACATTTGCTCATTGCACAGCATCCATAAAGATGTCATCCCTTGTGCAGCTGCATGGGAATATGAGGATGAAATTAAAGTGCATAGTGCACGTTAGCACTATTCAATAAACATGAGCTGCTGAAGGGTTGGCAGAATGGGTCGTCCTCCAATCACAGGGATGGCAACAGCAGTTTGATCTCTGGCTCTTCCTGTCCACGTGTCGAAATGTCCTTGAGCAGGACACTGAACCCCAACTGTTCCAGATGGTCAGCCCATTCCCTCACTGTGTGAGTGAATGAGATGCAACTTCTCAAACAGAGTCAAATAGAGACTCCTCTTGTGCAACGGTTCAGTTCACTTTGGTGTTGACTGCTCAAATGTAGTCGCTAGAAATTGAGCACAGAGGATTTCACGATTGTACTGAAGTCCAGTAATGGGACAACGCCATGGCAACAGTATATGTTATTTAGTTTTTTCTCAGCCTGAGTCATGACTGAATGAATGAGGAGAGAGAGGTACACGGTGAGATTTCCTTTGAGACAGAGTTCAGCGTTCGTGTAAAGCAGCAGGTCACGCTGACTCATGATCCGCTGTCAAACACCATAGGACTGATGGGAAGCACCACGGACAACCAGAGACATCTGGCCATAAAGCCAAACAGTACAAACAAATACAAATAAACCCAGCAGACGACGACTTCCAGCAAAACCTAAAGAGCGAATACCTCATTCAAAGTGCCACAGCTTGTCCGGTTTGCTCTGCAGGAGGAGCTTTCAAGAAACTGACTGTGATGTTCAGCCGCTTCATTTGATAAAACAATAAATCCGAGAGACTAAAAACATCAACATAGTCTGTCAAATGTATTTATTTCTATCAATCCGTGTCTTGATTTTCACACTACAGCCCGTTTAAACAGGATTTCAGCTCATTTATGGGGCACACAAGGACGCAGGAAAGTTATCTCTTTCAGCTTAAAAGCTCAGCCTGGAACCGACACAGGATACGGCTGAACCGCAAGCAAGTTTGTGGGAGGCTAGAAGACGTTCAGGGAATGCCTCAGTGGAGGTAACATGGCCTCAAATGTTTTGCCATTTTCACCTCTCCCTCTTCTCCTCAGGCGGTCAAGAGGTCCACAGGAATGTGCAAGAGATGTTTAAACATCGGGATAAAAAAAAGGGGCCATCATTTGTGGATGAATACTTTTAAACTATGAAAAACAGATAAAATATGACTGTGGTTATGTTCTCCAGGCTGTGAGGTAATCCTCTATGAAGCGCTGCTCGGGATACTTTTAAAAATGCACTGTCAGGTTGAATGCTGAGGACGACATAATGGAACAATGAACAGGAATAATAGTATCAAGATATCCCTTTCACTAACAATGATTATAGCTTAGCTGGCCAGCTTTGTGCAGAAATAAACACAAGGCACCGCAGAGCGTGGTCTAGATTACCTACTTGCTGACCATGCAAAATCAAATCTTACAATAGATATCATGTAACGCTAAAGCTTTTGCTCTGTTCAGTCGGTACGGATTCAAACTTAAAAACCTTTCCTCAGTCCCGTGAGCTGTCTCACTATAAACAAATGATCGTGCAGCTTCTCTTGGCCTGTCCTAATCCATCTTTATATAGTGAATGCATGCACTGACGGATCTTTCAGTACATTCGTGTTTGTGCCTGATGTGTTCCTGGATGGCTGCCAGGATGACTGCTGCAGCATTCGTGGGAACAAATGAGTGGGTGCAGCGGAACCATTAGTCAGTGGATGGGACTCCCAGGAGAAACTGTGGATTTGAGCTGTTAACCAGGACACTTAACCTGACTCATCCACTCCACAGACCAGCTGTCTAAACGGGCGATGAGTGAAAAATCTGCAACAGTGAAGCTGCGTTAGAAAGCCTCATCTGTGCATGGTGAAATAAAGGGTTTCAAGACTTCCTAAAAGACGATGTTGAGAGGCTGAGCTGGAGTGACTGCATGCAATCTCTTTAAAAAGAATATGTGGCGTATTCTTTTAAAAGAGATTGCATGCAGTCACTTTTGTGTATGAAACACACAACCCCTCTTGAAAGCGGCTCTGAAAAGTTTGCTCCTTCACCAGCTGCAGTCAGATTGGACTCATTAGCAGTTACGGTTGAAAGGATTTTAATGCTGACACAGAAACGTGGCAAAAAAAAAGAAAAAAGGACATCAAAACCTCCAAAGAAATTTCTCACACCACATCTGCAACAACATCCACTTCTCCCTAATCCTTCTATGTGTTCAGTACCTTCCAATAACATACATTCTGCACCACAGAAATAACTACACCACTTCCACGACATGCTATTGCCACCTCGTAGCTCAGGAGCTCTGCAGAAAGTGATGTCTTTAGTAATTTTCTGGCAAAAGAACCATGTTTTGATTTTTTCTAACACGGCTGATTTTCAGAAGAGTATTTCTTTCAAACTTCGTGATGAATTTCCACAGCAACGACCAGCAAACTTGATGACCATCAAACACACTTGAAGCAGTACTTGAAGCTTTTTCTTTGCAGATGAGGCAGTCAAGTGCGGGACAATTGGCATCCCCACTCCAAAAAACAAGGTCAAGAGTCTACAGACGTGCTAACAGCTCTGTGAACCTGTACTCAAGCACAGCTGTGCTAAAGGCTAACATGCTCACAATGACAATGTTGACACGCTGATGTTGGTGTAACCGGGTGTAATGTTTACGAGGTTCGCAATCTTACTTTAGCATGTTAACATTTGCTAATTAGAGCCACGTACAGCTGAGGCTGATGGGAATGTCATTAGTTTGCAGGTATTTTGTCATAAACTGAAATTAAACAAACTGTAGATGAAAAGTCAGGGGATCAGCAAAGTTATTACAATTGATCAATACCTAATTTTATAGCAGACAAAAGTTGTGGACTGTGGACCAAAGCAGTGGACCGACCGCTGACTGACCACAGTTGCCACCCTAGTAAAACGCTGCTAGCATGAAAAAAAAAAAAAAAAAATCAATAAACCAGCCAGCTTTTACTCTACTGTCTGATGTCATTTTATTTGGTTTAGTCTCAGTCTGCATTTCAAGCTGACAGATGTCACCATTCCTTTTATGTCTGTTTACTGAGACACATTTTTTCATCTGTTGCTCAGATCTGACACTAATGCCCGAAAACATGTTGCGTTGCTCTGGCAACCAGCTATCACGTCAACAATGTCATGTTTATCGCTCAGTGCTTTCATTTTGACTTGCTTGAAATTCTCATATAAAACGTAATTTAAATCCAGCTTCACCTTTAAACATGTTTAAATGAAATGAAAATCTTGCAACACCCCTGGCAAGTTGTCATGGTTCAGGGTGCCGCTGTGGTGGAAATAACAGCTTAAGACAGCCGCATGAGCTGTGGAGAAGCAGCTATCGTCACATCTGCGCATTATAAAACAAAGTGAAAAACAAATCAAAGCAGGTCTGATCGCTGGAGATAAATCGCTGCATCTTGCCTCCTTTGTTGCATTCTGTTTGTAAAGATGCCCTGGAAGTTGTTAGCATGTGGTGACACGCTCTCTGGGTGACAGTAAGCGGAGCTGTCAGAGAGAGGTCTTTCATGCTGCATTGAAGAGATCCCAAACGCCAATAATCATTAGAGCAAGGCAGCAAGGAGGCGCTGGTCCTTCCCACAGTCGGCTAGCTCAAAGGCTACACATACCGGGCCTGTGCAGGGGGACAGGGAGGCCTCTGTGCCACACATCAAAACAGCTGGAGTGACTGATAGGGTACCTCTCCTGCAGGCATCCACGGTATGCACTGTACACAAGTCCTGCCATTGTGTAAAGGGCCATGTTTTGGATTAGCAAACATGGATTTCAATTCCAATAACTCCTCTGATCTCACTATATGGCCACAAGGCAACATGGGCTAATGACGCTAAGGACAATATTTGTCCACTGTGCACACAATGTGGCAATAATGTGGCATTTACCTCCAAAACTAATACACACACACCCACGCACACACGCATATATATATATAAATATATATATGCATGCAGCGTCGTAATGTGGCAATTAGCATGTTGATCCTGCTGTGAAACAACGCAAAACACATGGTTCTGTGTTCAAACAATCCGCCTGAACAGAAGCATCAAGACCAAATAGGTCAGAGGCTGCGTATCAGCTGTCAAAGTCTGCCGTCCCCCATGACTGGGAACACTGTGCTCCTGCTTTTAGCCACTGAAGAGATCAAATTAGTCCATGCACACACACATGCATACACCCAGTGCAGGATGCAGGACAGACTGTACCACTCAGATCGGGCAGGTTGTGTAACCGCGGCTTCAAATGCACGACCAGGGATGGTAATGACCCCCAACCGCCGCCTCTGGCGTTGCAGTTTGTCATTAATAATCCCGCCACGGTCACTGGTGATAGGCTAATGATTGTGCCTCTGGGTTGGTTGGTTGGGTCAGATTGGTTGGGCTGCTGCCAGTTTCGGCTGCAAGTGGGCCAGTAAACATATCACAATACTGATGGAGGTGGGTGCAAATTGCATCACGTACTGTATGTCGCAAGGCCTTCCTGCACCATATGTGTGCTTACGTATTATTTTAAGAGATTACTCTTTTCTCTTAAATGTTCTCTAAACAGATTTTCGTCCTGGAAGGAGTATCTGAAAGTCTGAGTGGTTTCATTTTTATTTAGCTTGGGAAAGGTGATGTCATGCCATGTTGCATGCTTTGGAGAATCATTGACTTTCTGGTCAGGCTGCTGGCAATGTGCGTGGAAACGATTCGCATGAGATTCACTTCAACATTATCCACTGAAGGCAAAGGATGTAAAGGAAACAACGGACCATGTAATCCATGAGGGCAGAGCGAACAGCTTAATGTGCATCAAACACACGGAACAAAACAAGATATTTGGCAGTTGGAATTGCTGACATCTTTGTTCTTCCTGTCTGCGTCCCATGGGCTCAAACAACACATCAAAATCAGAATGAAGATCTCTTTAGGATGTCATCCAATCCCAAGACTAATTCCAGGAGATGGTTGCCACAGAAACAGACTGCTTCAGCTCTGTGCTGCGTTTCCACACTGCACTTTGCAGAGATGTTCTGTCGCTCTAAGATTGTCAAGTGCTGTAATGGGTTGCTGAAGATTATTTTCTATTCAGTCCAGAAGAAACCACTGCTTCTGCTGCTGAAAACCGACATAAATTTAAAGAGCAGAATAGAAAACGCACAAGAAAATAGACTTTACTGGATAAGCAGAAACAGGACAGTAATTTGATTTTGATGAGTTTAAGCCTGTAGTGACCGAGCACCCCCAGCAGGTTACCAGCATGTCAACACTTCGCTCTGTGGCTAAAGATGGAGATCATCTGCAGTATGTAGGCCAGGGCGTATGATGTTCCGTCAAAAGACTTGTAGCTGTCAATTCAACTTCCATTAAGTCAGTGGAGAAAGTGACTTTATAATGTACCACAAGTCTCCAGCAACAAGCTGAAGAAGTACAACCAAACTCTGAGCTGTGGTTCACTCCTGGCTGTGGAAAACCTCTTACCATAAATTCTTATATAGTGGCCTTTTATTCACCTCAGTGGTAGACAGAACCAGAGCCTTTATTTCCAATTTCCCCTGTTCTCTAGTTAATGTAACTCAAAGCGTCCTCTAAGGTTTACCTGCTGTCTTGATAAATTTCCACAACACGTATCCCTCTCTGCACACCTTCCTGGCAGCCAGGGAGGTGAGAACAGACTGCAGCACCACATCTAAAGGACATGCCGGCTCATTTTGGCCATCCACGACACACATGGCCCCAGGTGTTCCAGCAGATGCAGGAGAGCTGCCAGAGATTTGGAGTCACCACTGAGGTCTGGTAGTGCATATTTAGCAGATGATCATTATGAATATTACTCATACTAAGCAGCCAATTAAGCATAATTGCCTATAATGGCATATTTGCATTTGTGAAACATGGTTACGGTAGTTTAGGCTTAGAAACGCATTGCATAATTTGGGATAAAATAAGGTCACTACAGCACCTTAAGACACTGCATTACACCAGACACCAGAATGAGCTGGAAGTGGCTGACTCATGATCATAATGATCTAACGGGCAGAACAAGACAAAATAAGCAAAATCAAGCACTTAAAATACTCTCAACTAAGATTCCTATCAAGTGACTTCTGTGGCTGACTGATGGCTTGAACTCTTCCTGCTCCTGAAGACGGGGTATAGTCTGCATGCAGCTTTGTATTCACATCTGTAAATACTGAACCTCCTGAGAATCATCACCTAAATCTGCAGCTCCTCGGCTTTATGGATATCTATCATGAGCTTCAACTCATTGTGAAGCAGCAGGCAGCTGTTAGAGTGAAAAAGCTCTAAAAACTTACTGTACATTCCCTGCTCAGCACCAAACAGACAGGCTCCGGAGGTGGTGGAGACCAAAAACAGAGCTAATAGAGGGTGAATATTGGATTTGCATTTGCCAGGTGAGCAGAAACAGGACTCCAAGATGAATCGTAATGTTGCTCCATAACTGCTGAATGAGAAAACCTATTCGGCAACAAGTTCGCCATATCAACTTAAAAGGTGCTGCTCGCTAATACAATGTGTTTCTTCTGTGGTAAAAAAAAAAAAAATCTGATTTGATAGAGTTCTGCCTGATGGGCTTCATAATTTGCACTATATGTCTTTTTCAAACTTAGTATAGTTGCTATGAAACCATTATGAGGAAAACTGTCTCCATAGTGGAACGGAGTTGTTGCTCGCAACTAGGCAATTTCAGTTCGAAGGACAGAGGAACAAAAGAAAGGCAGACAGGAATACCCGCAAAAACAAAAGGCTACCGAGATGATAGAATTCAGAAATATCCAATAATGACAAGTGTTTTCTGTTGCCTGCTTTACAGCGGAGCGTTCCTGTTCCCTGTGGGCACTCCTGTATTTTCTCATGGCATAACTGGGCCATTAGAGTCACTCTGATGCACCACATATATTTGCTATTCATAACAGGAAGAATATGCCCCGATTGACCGCGTATATTTCTGTGACAATTGTTTTCACAGCTATTGTTCCAGTCTATTTTGGAATTCCGCGTTTTTTCTTTCAGTTTATTCCACCTCAATAAGGACGAAGAAGGAAGAGATTTTCATTCAGTGATTTTCAAACATTCCAGGCTCTTGGGCGTGTTTCTCCAGGACGTCGACCGGAAAATAACAAGAGAAAATGGCTGCGAAGTTGCAGGCAGAAGTCTAAATCATGGACTAGGCTTGTAATATAAATTTTAAATGCTCCATTCTGACACTTTGAGGCTACAAACTTGGAAAACTCATCGTTCAGCCTGAAGAAAAAGCATCCTGCTAAGAGGCTGCTAATGCCTGCTCTGTGGTTGAAATGTGCTAGTTCTATAAGAAAGAAAAAGGTGATTCAAGAGCTTATGCTGAGCCTCAGTGCTAAAGCTGGGATAACACCTTTTAATTAAAACCAAATGCATTGAAATGTAAATGAAGCCATATAACGTAGATTTATTGTTTGGTTACATTTTAAATTCAGTCTATGTGCTGCGGCTTTAAGTGATCACACTGAATGTGTTTTGTCAACCAGCCAAACTGCTTATTTTTTACCGACATGTGAGTTTAACATATTGCAACATACATTTTAATTGCAGTGTGTGTGTGTCTGTGTTTGTGTGTGTGGTGGGTACCACTTACAGACTACTCATTTGTTTGGAATGCACATAAATTCTCGACTTTACTGTAGGGGCACAGCTGGCCAAACGCTTAATGTACCAACAAAAACACAGAGCCGAGACGTTATGAAGTTCAGCGTGTGAGGAACCAGGCCACAACAGAACCAGAACCAGCTTGTAAATTCCTGGAAGAAAATCCAAAATGAAACTCCGGTAACCAGTTCACAACGTGCACAAACTGAGTGTGAGAAAGAGAAACTGTCCCTCACCTTTGTTCTTTCACCAAGTTATTGACACATGACCTTTTAGGGGAATTAAAGATTTGCTCTACTGCCACAATTTTAATGAAACAGCAATGACCAGCAAATCTTACATGTGTAGAGCAGCAAATGACAAAGGTCTTTTGAACCTCCTCTAGTGCCTGAAGGCAATGCCTGGCATATTCAACGCAGTACAGATCCTGCATGCAGACGGCTTAGTTTGTACGGCTAAGTCAATTCAAGGAAGGACTCAATGCCAGCAGTATTAGCATGACATTTCCTTCATGGAGTTCTAACTGTGACACAAAACAAATTCATTTAGTGGCTTAATAGAAAACGCATTACTATTATTTTCTTGTGCTTGAGTCCTGCTTGTCAATCACATGTCCTGTCGTTTGTCTGGGTTTTACTCGCCTCAGTGTCAAAACGCATACGTATATAAAAGAAAACAGCAGAAGTGGCGCAGAGATCCTGTACCTGTTCCATCCAGAGAGTGAAGGAGCGCTGCCAGGAGTTCTTCTTCTCTAGATGCAGGTACGTGTTGAAGAGGATGAGGTAAATGTAGCGCTCCAGGTACTGCAGGCTCCTCAGCAGCAGCTGCTGACAGTCCTTCTCCGTCTTACCACTTTTGATCTGAGAAAAGAGGCAATCAAAGCTGTAGTGGGATATCAAGCGGGCACAACAAACACGCTTTTTGCTACATTTTTACATTCACGCTGTGTTAAGCATTAGAACCCAGGCAGTGGTTGGTCTATCACTAGCATATGGATTAACTCTGCCACATTTCACTGGCAGTTGTTGATCCTGCTAAGGGAAGAACATGAAAACATGCCAATAAAGAGTGAGAAATACAATTCAGTAAAAGGCAAATTCAAAGAGAAATTAATGAAACCAGCCAAATTTAATTGTCATACTGTCATACACAAGGAGTCAGTCTAATTTTTCTTATTCTGTTTACGTTAATCATACAGTAACAGCAGTCAAGGACACGTGTGATGAACTAGTTTACCAGTGAGATTGGGCATGTTTTCATCTTATATAACATCCTCATTCCTGCACTGTGTTAATCCTATACACCCCCCAGACCCCCAACCCTGCCTGCATGGACATTATTTCCGCTTAGCACCGACAAAATATTGTCTATCTCAGTCTCCCTCAGGCCACCAGCTCCACCAGCAGATGGTCTATAAACACATATGGTGTGCCACGCATCGACAGCTTTGACTAATCCATTGCAATACACAAAACATCAAGACTGAAAAAAGAGGAAGCTCTTAGCACCAGTTCACAATGTCACTCTCTTTCCTCCAACCACATTAGGAAAATGAATTAAAAATCAGCAACCACAGTCATTTAGTAGATGAAACCTTAGCAGGTTTGTATCTTAAAGTAAAATAGGTTTCTGTGCTGCTGGAGGAGAGGAGAGGGTCTGCACACACTCCCAGAGGGTCCGACTAAAAGGGGCAAGAAGCCGAAGATTTCACATCTTCTCCGCATGTTTCACGCAATTTCTTCAAACGAGTGCCAAGCTGTCATTTCATGATGCTCGGGGCGCTAAATTTATTTGAACTTGAAGATGAAAGGGCAGAGTGTTGCTCTTTACACACAACTGCCACAATGGAAGTTCAGATGAAGGACTTACAGGAGACACGAAGAGTATAGGTCAGTGAGTGAAAATGAGTCTAGGAGGTGGGTGTTCATATGAAGCAAAAACAGAGAATCAATATTAAATCCAATGGAAATCTGTGCTTACCCTTGGCATTGAGTTCAAATTTTGACATGAATGCTTCCTGTTGGCCGATAGCGAGCAATCTTGAGGGTATGGAGAGCCAGAAGGTTCAAAATGGAGGACACCATTGTAGCTTATTCGATGTGTTGCACAATCCATTTTTAATTAAGTCTTGTCTGCATAAGAGCATGGTTTTAAGAGTAATGAATGAAATTATGCTTAATCCTAAAAACAAAGTCAGTGCTCTTGTTACTGACAAGTGCTTGCCAGCTCCTGATGCGATAGCTCACCAGCTACAGTAGTTCAACTAGCCCTGCAAACATCCACTCTGTCACCACGCCTCTCGCACTGCCCGTTTCATGAGGACTCCACTGATTAACTATGTTGTGTGACTTGCTTTTTGGGTCTCAAAAGTTGGCAGATCTAACCAGGAAAGTTTCTAAGCTTTCACAAGGTGAAATATTTTCTGAGCTCTCGCCTATTAAGTCTCAAATTGCTGGGTTTGGAGACCTTTCTATTTTCATCCTCATTTTTATCATTACTATCAAGGCGTTTTATTCTCCATCTTTTTTACCTTAATTTTCTATTTCCTGTTCATTCTACGTCTTTTCTCATGTGAAGCACTTGGTGCATGTGAGTTCTTTGTTGAAAGCACTTTGAGCTGCAATACAAATAATGTTTTTTATTACTATTGTTAAGTTGGCATCACTGTTCTTATTAACCTTGACTCTCTGCTGTTTCTTGCCAGGCAGATATTATACAGTCTTTCTTTAAACTTACTTGCCAGAAATAGCAGTTCCCAGTTTAATATGTGGGTAAAGGAGAGCCAGATGGACTGCACCATGCAGTCTATGTGCAAGAGCACCAAAACAATGAGATAAAAGAGGCTAAAAGCTAGTCATTTGATTCAGTGTTAACGTACAAAAAAAATGCTAAATGCAGGTTTACATGTTGCCATATACCTTGTATGAACCCAGCCAAGTGTAACAAAATACAAACTTCAACTGCAACTCTTGTTGAAATCACATGTTATGATGAATTACATCTATCCCGCTCATTCATGTCTATACTTAACTTGTGTCAGATAGTAGAACCACCCGCTAGCCCAGCCTTAAAAGACCTTCCAATACCTTGTGATTTAAACAACGTGGGTGATCACAGTCATCTGACAAGCAAGGCAAAGTACTTGTGTCTAGACAACTTCAAGCTGTGTGTGATACGGCTGATAAACTCTTAGAAAAACATGACAATAAGAAACTTCTGATGGCAGACCATCAGGCCATTCTTTCATCTCCTCTCCACTGTTATCTTGGAAGAAACACGCCAGCAGATAGTAGTTTTGACATTTCGAAGGAGCTCAGTTGGTAAGCCATCTACCAAAATCTACCATGGTACACCCTAGTATTCACAAATGCCCTTAAACTCCACTGTTTTATCAATCAACACTATAGTTACGTGGTTATTATTGTCATAATTACTAAATGATTTGAGTTTTCATGGCAAAACCCTAGTGTCAGAAAGACGATAACAGTGCAATTATCCAAAGAATGCGATGCTTCTGTAATTCCCTTGACTGTTATTCAAGAGGGAAGATAATAGTGCTCTCGCAGGACTAAAGGCACTGTAAAGAGGGGAGAGAGGAAAAATGTCTGTGCATATAAAAATGTGAAAAATGAATTCAAGTTTTGCTTAGGAAACCTAGCAGAGCAGAACTTGGCAACAAAGCAGTGCTGTAACAGCGCGATTACACACCACTTCACACAAAGTCAGGTTGCCACTTCTCACAGAGTAAGGTTGGTAATTGAGCTCTTTAATTATAGCCTGTGAGCAGCACTGAGGTGCATGCAGACAGGCCTTCATCAGTGCGGCGAGTTTTCTGTTTTCCCTCCTCCTTTTTTTTCTTTTTCTGATTGCTTAAAGCCCTGCACTTCCAGGCATCGAGGGAAAAGGTCTGCCTTCCAGCTGTGTGTCTGTGCGGCTAAGTTCGAGTTGTGTGCTGGATTGAAAAGCATGTCAATTGGGGTTAACTGAGAGTAACAAGCCGGGATGAGGTGTTGTCCAGCTCAATGGACTGTCAGCAGCTCTTCAGACACTTGACACTAATGAGAATTTGACCGCTTGTGGTCATTCGAGAGTCACAGTGAGTTTATCTCCTGTACCTGCAGCCTCAAAAACTGTCAAATCAGTGCAGTCGAAGCAGGTCTTTTCCATGGATGAAACAGAGTTAAAAGGTTATTTGCTCACAGTTAGCAGCATATCAGGGGAGTGTGGTGGAGAATTGTGGGGGCTGCACAGAGAATCATGAAAGTTTACCAAGTAGGTGGGCTAGTACTCAGGGTAATTTGAAATGTGCACAGTGCACCATAATACGATCATTCCAGAGCTGAATGACGCAACAGAGAGAGAGGGGGAATGAGTGGGGTTTCCTGTCCATTCCCAAACAGCCTTGGTTGGATCCCAGTTTTCCAAGCATCTGCAGCAGAGCGGAGGAGAAACTACACCTAGGAAAACAAAGGATGTGCTGTCTGTTGTCTATCAACTCTCTCAGAACACAGAAGAAGAAAGAAAGCATACACGCACGTCGCTTTCTCTGATCTCGCTCAGTGAACATTGACCACAGTGGCAGAGCAGGTGAACGCTGGTGAACCCGATCACCCTGTGCGCCCTGCTACCCCAGGGGGCTTTCTGCATTTCATCTCCCAGCCTGAAAATCCACCGTGCCAAAGCCTGGCAGCTATCTGTGCACAAGCCACGGCCAAATACCGACCTCATAACACACACACACGGGCTCAGATCAGTTTGCACAGATTACATAATTCACACCTCTACGATCTGCGCAACCCCAATTCTGCGGCTGCCATCTGTCTGTCTGCATTGACTGAGCCATATGTGTGGTTGAGAGGCCTCTCGTGCACTCTCCGAAATTCCTTCAGAAAACAATGTTGGGGAAGATGTGGTGAAGAAACAGAGTAAATTTCTTCCATTCCATGTAAAAGAGACAGCCTTGACAGCTTTGAATTCGCATGGATTACATTTTTTAAGTTCTGGGACAATGCACTATACTAATAACCACATCCACTTCTCAGCATTTTGTCTGAGAAGCTAAGAAAAAGTCTGGAAACAATGCATTACCCTCTATACTGAGCTCAAAATTCCTTCTAGTTCTACAGGCAAAGCAATTTCATAATCTTTTGAAGATAAAGAGGAAAAGATAAAGAGGAAAATACTGAGTTGGCGAAACAGAAGAGAGGATAAAAAAAAAGGTGAGAACCACAGCATCGTGCTTTCAGAACAAAAAGTGGCGAATGGTCAGTTCTCATTTGCCGTCAGAGGTGAAAACCATTCAGCCACCAGCTGAGGTGTGATGATGAACGTCCTCGGCTCTGCTCGGTCCTGAGCGGATTGGGAGGTTGGCCAAACACAGACCACATACCATTGTTGAGAGAGTCCAGGAATGCTGCTCGGCTGAGCAGAGCTCTGAGCGAGGACAATTTGAAAGTGAGTGGTTAAGAAAAAGTGGAGGCAGAGTTACCACTAATGAGAGCAGTGACAGCGTTCTGTTAAATGTATGACTGGAAAGACCTCATCTACCTCTCCTCAATACGAGCAGTACAGATTAGAAACCCTTTGACGGTTTCTGTGGAGTTTAAGGGGTTTTTTTTCTGTGGACATACAACATGTAAAACGGCGTGCACACCCTCCTCAACTCATCGTTAATCCAATCTTTTCAAACTTATGAATGCAGATAAAGGAACAGCACAACGAGTTGGGAAATATGCTTATTCTGATTCTTACAGATAGTTAGATGAGAAGACTGATACCACTCTCAGATGTATCCCTTCAATAAGAAGTCCAGTCGTAGGTCAATTTTGTTACTTTTGGACAAAGCCAGGCTAGCTGAGTCCCTACGGGAAGTATTCATGCTAAGCTAACTGGCTTGTGGCACCAGCTTAATATTCAGCACACGTTATGATAGTGGTATCAATCCTGTCGTCCAACTCTGGGTGAGAAAGCGAGCATTCATCCCAAAGTGTCAAACTCTAATTTTAAATGTCCAATATATAAGAATTGGCCAAGGTTGAATTCATACTCCAAACAAATAGGGGGCAGCATATCACCATAGGAACCACACACTGCTGCTAATTGTAGCTAACGTTAGCTCATTTTAAACCATCTGCCAATACTGGAAGCTCGGAGCACAGATGGAGTGTTGGTGTTGTTCACACTGCTAGAACAGGAGCTTCGGACTCCCAGGATGAGGAGGTTTTCGGGCCAGGTGGTGCTGGTGGGGAGCAGCACCGGAACGGACACCAAAAAGGGAGTCGGGAAAGCGGGCAACAGAACCGGGCAGGGAGAGGCGTTGATCATTTTTGATTGTTTTACACTAAAATTTTAACATATTGCATTTTGAATATGTACATTTCTTGATAACTGACTTGCAATTTATATTAAATGATATATTTGATTTGTTACTTTATCGTAACAGATGTACAGCAAAACTAGTTTTTCTTTGTTTGTGAGAGAAAGCGGGAGAAAAAAGACGGCGGGAGATAAATGGAGATGGTTTTCCTGTTGCTGATATGCACTAGTCAGGAAATACAGACATTGTGCAAGGCAGCGTTGGTTTGTAGAGTCAGTAAACTGAGTCAAGTCCACCACAAAGCATCTAGAACCACATCTAAATGAGCTGAAAACCTGCATTCAATATGCAGTAAGACACAAAACATTTGGGCATAATGACTCAAAACTACACTGGAAATGTGGCTGCTGAGGAGAAGATGCTTTGTCTGCCAGCGGATGCAAAAGTTAATGCAGCATTTTCAGGTAATATGACTTATAAAGTGGAAAACTGTTTGAGAATGTTCAAGCTTTCAATCCGATTCAGTGATAGAGAATCTTTAATTTCATACATGGATTTAGCGATTCCTGAAAATGATTATTGCTTTGTTGCTCACATCAGTATTAACCTAATCAGGCTTGTATAAACAATTTGAAGCACGTTCTTTACTCCCTTGTTAACTTTGTTCTTTTTGAAAATAAAAGTGCTTCAGGCAGTCAAAACTTCAAGGCAACAATTTTTTTTTTTTTGCACCAAACGAAAGTGATTTTTAGAGAAAAAGAGATGTACTTTGAAGCAACACCATAAATGCATTCGATATAAGTTTGTGAATGATCGAAAACTGCCCCAGGCAACTGTTTCAGTCTCCGCCTTTTAATTCAAGCACGTCAGAGCGGAGTCAGACAGAAGTTCACAATAATCCCCGGATACGCGTCACAGCCTGCAGCCTGCAGGTGTAGGTGTATTAAAGATAAACACCACCAACTTATGAGACATACTGCCTGACCCGGGCCCACGTCTTGTGTGAGCAGGGATGCTGCGCGTCATAAGGTTTGGTATAAAAGGGTTCCACATGTTCAGCAGTCCAACATGTGGTCCGTGATGTAAAAGGGTGAACAGGTTAATCTGAAAATCTCACTGTGTCAAAACTGCATACACTCAAAGACCCGTCAATAATGACGAGCGCTCAGCATTGGTACAACAGGCTTATTTATGGTCTACAGTGGTTTTTATTTATGGTCACAGCAATGTGAACCCCCACCCCTCTCCTTCAACACACATACTGACAGGGATGTTAGTCAATCACTGGCTAGCTAGTGCTATTGATTTATCACCAGAGTGTTTGACAGCACTTGCAATTTTTGTCCATCTCCGGCAGTGAATCTTTCTAGAGTGTTGTCCATGTGTGTGACAAGCATTGACAGCATTGACATCTCTCACAGACGGCAGCTTGTCATTTCACCTTTTGCCTTGCACTCAAAAGGCAGCAATAAAAACATCAGGGAAGACAAATGACTTCACATCGCAGAGTAGAGGACTAGAAAAAGCAATTTTTGGATATGTCAGATGTTATTTTCTTTCCTGATATTTGTCTCGAATGGCTAAATCAGCTGGTACATCATTAAGTGAGTGCCTAGTTATCGCCCTGGATACACCAAGCCCAGACAGCCATCACCCCCTGTAGGACTGTTGCTGGGACGGTGCCTTGCCAGTCCATTGCCCCTGAGCCTCAGTCCCTAGGACTTGGCTTGACCGGTTAAAGCTGAGCATGGACCAGTTGATATGGAACATGAACTGGTCGCTGGAGAGGTGCCAGTTCATCTCTGGGGCAATACTGAGATGCCCTTGAGCAAAGCATCCAACAGCTAACTGCTCGAGAGGCTGTGCTATGAGACAGACCAGGATTGGAAATTAGCACCAGCCACCAGCCATGTGGGTAAATTTTTAATGTGGTGGATGAATTTCATTGACCAACCAGCTATGGTGGCGGCTAAACAAATAATTGAAAAAAAAAAAAACCCTCAATCTTGCCATCAGGAGCACCAGAAGAAATCCCGGTCGGTCATGTGACCATTGTAAGCCTGAAGGAGCCTGAAGGCACTGGCTGCAGAGTCTGTGTGTTTACAACTGTTGTCTAACCATTTACTGACAATTTAAGTCTCCTTGACTTGTACCTTGTAGATTTTTGAGCGGCGAGAGGCAATCAGTTGAGGTTTGAAGGCCAAGGACTGCTTCATGGGAGGAAAAAACAACATTCAGGTGTATGAGGACATAAAATGTCAATGGTAATAATTATAAGAGGATCTGGATATTTTTTTCAGTGAACATGAAAAAAATGTTGAGCCTTAAAATACGTTGCACCTTGATATAAACCATTTTAGTCTAGTTTAGTTTAATCCCTGCATGCTGGCAGACAAGTGTTGGAGGTTGACCCTGGTCGGTCGGAGACTGGACTGAGAAGAGCACATTAAGGAGAGGTCCGTCTGCTTGACATATGGTGCCAATTACCAGCTGATGGGGTTGCCGAGGTAAAAAGGCCAATCCATATTGGCCCTTCCCACCCAGGTTTACACAAGCAGCCATTCATGACATTCACGAACACCTCCCACCCAAATCCTAAACCAAACCTCAACCTGTCTAGAGTGGACAGGCAGCCTACACATGGCTTCTTGACTCAATGTACAGACAACTCAAAGTCAAGTGTACATGCTGATTTTCAGGTGGGGTCATTACAAACCAGGGCCCAACAGCAATTTTTGGAACTTCTTTCCATCCAGGCTGACAGATGCCATATTTTAAATATATAACTTGAATGGCAATGGGACAATGTACAAGGCATTTAAATCAAACAGTAATAAAGAATGCTTAAAGATTAAAACTTGCTGTTTTTTCTCTCTCTATCATTGGCTGACACATAAAATGGATTTCACGAGTGACTCACCTTCAAACTAAGATGCCTTACTCTGGCCTTTGCTCTGATGATGTTGATACAAGCCTCAAACATGGTTAATAATCTGTATTATTCCCATTTTAGGGTATCTCGAACATCAGTCTAAGGCTTACTTATATTCAGTTGCTCTTAAGCTAAGCTGTGACTTGAGGGTTAGGGTTCCTGTTTGGAAATGGGCAGGCACTTTCTAAAAAGTACTTGACATGTGATGGGAGGAACCACCATCTATCTATCACCATCTGTCATTCTGATATAGCTGATGCTATAGCAGCATCTATGCTAGCCTCTTGAGGAGCCCACAGCCGTAGCTGCTAGTAGTTCCTCATAGGATGCTGATTGGTCTGAACCGGATGTGGTTTGGCCACAAATTCATATCTTGAGGCCTGGCAAGATGGATTCTCTTGTCATGAAATCTTTGATCTCACTAATCCAGCTGCCTCGCAGATAAACTATTTATTTGCTAACACAAATTAGCAATTTGTACTCTTGAATGATTTAATTCTTTCTCTTAAATGAGCAAAAATAACCTGGCTCTGGTAGCTGCCACATAATAATATGAACCAATGTATGAGCCAACTTGCATCTGGGTGATAACATTCATTACCACTGACCCGTTTTACCAGCCTAGGCAATCAAATAACTTTCTAAAAATAATACAGTGCTATTATTTTCCTCTCTTGTGATTGCCATACATGATTGAAAATATAGACGGTGGGCATGAAAAATATAATTTTATAGTACATTAAGCACCATCTCATCTCTGAACCTACCTGTGCTGAGGCAAAAAACTTTATCCCCAACGTTTTCCCCACGGTATGGACTCGCATTATTGAATCTCAGGTTTTTGCCTAACTCCGTTGCTTCTTTTTCTATCAACACTGTCTCTTTTCATTCTGTCTCCTTCTATAAAAAAACATGTTATATAACTAACTAACTTTGCTTGTGCTTAGGTCTGTGTAAACTGTGTACCTCGCATTAGAAACATCAGACATTATTATACTAATAGTTGAGATACTAAAACCTTTGGCATCCTTGTGTGTTCATCCCCCAGCTGCTTGTATGTGTAAAAGTGAGAGAAGTATATGAACATATTTCTTTATATTCCTTTGGGTTGCATGAACCTAACCAGCTTATGCATGTTTTTTTTTTTTTACATGCACTTCCATTTTTCTGAAAACCCGACCATCCACCCATCCAGCCTGCTGCCTGCCAGGTTGGCCAGTAGCAAAGCAATCCAAGTTATATACATCATCTGGCTTCAAGCTGCAGAGCTGATCTTTATGGATCAAGATGGTGCCCAAAACTCATTTTTTTAAAAAAGCAGCAGAGAAGCCATGTAGCAGCCAGCGAGAGGAAAGGAAGGAGATGCCTTTATGTTGATGGTTTCTACAGATTCCAATCCTCTGTCTGTCTTTTTCCAGTCGCTCAGCCACACTGCGCTGATTAAATCATGAAGTCGAGGTTGAGGTGGATTTTAGGGGCAAGCTGTGTCAATCTGTATACTGTGTGTAGAGATCTGCCATCAACCAGTCTGTCTATCTAGCCAAGGGCTTGAAAACAAATGTGAAAAGTTCAGATACTTTATCATGACATTACAAGCAAAGTCTTGTGGATTATGATCTCTATCTGAATACATTTAACCTTCCTTTAATATTAAAATCAAATGTTTAACAGCTCTAGCAAACAATCAAACAGTGTCCAACTCAAAAATAAGTCTCAAAAATAAGCAAAAACTAAGCAACTGCAGAAGGAATGTACTGTATAATCAATGGTCAATAGGCGTTTGACTAGAAAAGGCCAATTTCTCAGACAAAAAGACGGGGTAGAAATGCATCACGTGTCTGGAGAGCAGAGATTACAAAAGCCACAGGAGGAGACAGGGCTCATCAACTTAGCCTACACAGAGACTGGAATATCTGCCCACATTAACCACACGCATTATGGTACATTCTGTACGTGCACATGCCTGGCAACAGAGCACATGGAGACTCCCACTGTGAATCAATCATTTACTGAGCTATCAAAATATCTTGCGCATGCAAACCCACCACTGGGGCATTAAAGTGGTATGTCTGTGAGCTACAACTAATCAGACATTCAATATGCACTCTCGGCCATGAATGACATTTTCTATCAATGCTGGTGCTTAACTGACAGCAAATGTATTGATGGTTGACTTTTTTTTTCCCCCCCTGAGTGAACCACAATGCTGATGGTAAGACCATGCTGTTTGTGAGCCACAGTGCAGCTCGTTCAGACACTATTTTCCAATAATTACGGACGTGTTACCATGAATTGATGATTTCATCTAGCACCGTACAGGAAACATTTTACACCTTTCTAACACATTAGTTCTACACTAATGATCAGATTCCCAAGCTGGACTTTTAGATTAATGCTAACAACATGCTAAACATAAACATGCTACATGCTAGACATCACATGCTGCATGTCAACATGAACGTTCGCAAGAATGCTAAACATCTATACAAACATAGTGTAACCATGCTCAGTCACACTCTGTCACTGGCTGGTTCAAACTCACTCGACTTTGCGTTGTGTATATATTTTTTAAAGAAGTCGAGAAGCTGAAGTGTCTTTTTTTATGCAGTTTATTATCCGACCTGGTAAACATGAGAACAGTCTGGTCAGCGGGCTCTGGCGTCTCGTGCACAGCACACTATAACAGGAGCAGCACATTCATTTACGCTAACGCTACTGGATAGCTAGCATAAAAACCTCAGTGACATCCTTAATGGAGTAGTATGACATATCCCTCACACACTCTACATCCCAGTAGTTCATACTGCATATACATTTATAAAATAAACAAGGGTTCATCATACCAATAGCCATTTATTTGCCCGTACTGTGCACGACAACCTACCTCAAGCAGGCCTCTCGGGAACTGACAGGGCTAAACCGATCCGGTGGCACGCTATAGCTCCCGAGGGGGCGCTATTGAGCCAACAACAATAAAATAAATAAAAAACGAATTACAGCAAGTGGAATTATTTAACATTTATATCCTGTTACAATAGCAAACATCAGGGCTGTACCAAATGCTAATGTACTAAATATTAAAAGCGAATTGGATAGTCCATGCCTATCAGAGGCAAGCGAAGTAGAGTTTAGACAAAGCTGGAGCCAAGTCTAATACAGAGCTAATACTTTTACTTTGCACCTGCAATAACAGATTTTTTGTTACCTCTTGGGGGCGACAAAAACAAGTTTTGAGCACTGATACACAATATTCTCACCTTACAAAGTTGATATTGGGAATGTGCTAACCACTACAAATGACACCTCTCATATAGTTCTAATTATATATTCATATAAAATGATTCATCATACATTTGTGTACACTTTATTTTTCAGTTCAGTCAATAATCTGATCTAATCTAATCTGGAAGAAGATCAGCTGTGACATATCTATCCTCTCGCGCCAAGTTGCTAGAAGCAGTTTATTTCAGATTTGTCAGGTTGCTCAAAGAAATGCCAATTAAATGTTTATTCTGTCAGGTGGTCTTACAGCAGCACATCTCATTCACGCTTACCGCCATTTTTCAGGCTCTGGAAAAAAAAAAAGACATGCCCAACAACACAAACAATTTGTCTGAATCACAAAAACCATACCAGAGATGTAGTCTGTGAATAAAAAGGTGTCGTACCACCCACCATTTTTCTCCCTATTAGTCATGTGGCTCTTAACAACTGTAAAGTCGCTGTTTTTCAGCATCCAATCATTTTGTTTTCACCATCTGAGCACCTGTCCCTGGCAATCTGTGGAACGTATTCAGGCCTTGACCTCCGTTTACATTCACAAAAAGGTATTTTCACCTTCATTCAAACGCCAGCACACATCAAATCTGTGCCATTATGTCTATCTAGCCAAGGGCTTGAAAACAAATGTGAAAAGTTCAGATACTTTATCATGACATTACAAGCAAAGTCTTGTGGATTATGATCTCTATCTGAATACATTTAACCTTCCTTTAATATTAAAATCAAATGTTTAACAGCTCTAGCAAACAATCAAACAGTGTCCAACTCAAAAATAAGTCTCAAAAATAAGCAAAAACTAAGCAACTGCAGAAGGAATGTACTGTATAATCAATGGTCAATAGGCGTTTGACTAGAAAAGGCCAATTTTCTCAGACAAAAAGACGGGGTTGACGGGGTAGCAAACAATCAAACAGTGTCCAACTCAAGTGTCCAACTCAAATTATTTACATTCACAAAAAGGTATTTTCACCTTCATTCAAACGCCAGCACACATCAAATCTGTGCCATTATAATCCAAGAATGACAGATTGCAGGAAAAAGTCATTTGCGTCATATTGTGAGCCGGCTCTGCAGGAAAGCTGAATCCATTCGACAAGGCAGAGTTGAATGTTCCTCGCTGACTGTGTGAGTTGTTGGCACTTCGGGAGTAGTTATGGCATCGTAAACACGGGATTCATCTGTTGCTCAACTGTCCTCACGTATGAAACATGGCTTCCCCACCGGGGCATTGCAAAAGTGCAATTCTTGGAGAAACCCAACCAAGTCACGACTTCTGCATATCCCACATGGTCGGCATTTAAGTGACTTCACCACTGGGATCGTATTCCCGTAGGTATTTCTTCACTGCCAGTAGCTAGCTGGTGTGAAAGCTTCGACAAAAAAAGCTAGACCTTTTCCTGGTGAAATGATTTGGGGCTTAGCAAGATCCGTCAGATACCATGACCACAGCTACTGGGGGCATGCTTAAACTCTCATGCACGGCTTTGGAGGTAGTTATTCCTGGTCTGTGGGCCTGGTGCAATGACAGGTTTAGTGTGTGGGGGCAGGAAATGGCAACCCTCCTGTGCTCAGCGAGGTCTGAAGCGCTGTGGTTACGAGGGGGATGGGGGACGTGAGGGAGGTCAGGGCAAAGGGCAGGCCAGGGCAGTTCAGTTATTCAGGGTAAAAGGGGGACAGATGAGGGAGAAAACATAACGATTTCTGAAGTGTCAGCATGTAGATAGCGAAGTAAAGTGTGAATAAACACACATTATGATAACTGCAGCAGATTAGCCTTCAACAGTAGAGAGAATGACATTCATACTCATGAAGAAACACTATACAGTAAGACTATTTATGTATGCTGCCATACAGCTGCTCGTTTCGTTGTTAGATTGTAGATTAGCCCTGTGCTACATACTGTTGCCCTCGGGCAAAAGAAAACCTTTTTTTTTTCCCTCAGCCCTCTCCTCATATTTTTTCTTCATTCCTACACGTGGCAATGTGTTATGATGGTTTATTTGATATTGTTGTGCGGGTGTTATTCCTGCAACATTATCATAAATGTTGCTGCAGGTGCAAAAAGCAACAACGTCCACAGAGGGAGCCGGGCCTGGTGGTGGTCTGTATCCTGTGTGGGGCTTTTTGTTAGATTGTTGACTTCCTGTTTTCAGACCTAGTTCACTTATTATTTTCAGTTTCTTTTTTATTTTAGTTTTCTCTCGCCCTTTGGTCACATTTAGGCAACACAATTACTTGGTTAGGTTTAGGAAAAGATCACGGTTTTGGGTTAAATTAGCAAAAAACTTGTTAGAAAGGCTAAATTCTCCCCCATGTGCATATTTTTTCCGTCTTTTTTCCTGAGCCACGAAGCTATCGACAACAACGTGACGTATCAGCTGCAGTGATGGCACCGGAGCTGCATTAATTATGATGTTGTAGGAACAGCACCAACATGGCAATATTAGATAGTGCGTGTTATGATACGTCTGTGAACAATCCAAGGAGGTGCAGGAGGGATGGTGGAGGAGGGGCCCTCTTTCAGGAAGTGACTACGGTCTCAGTGGAAGAAGACATAACTTGCACATTTAAGTAAAGATAACTTGACAACAAAAATACATACATCTTCATTGCGCAGTTAGGCTACTTTTCAGGGCAGCATTGAGCCCAATGAAGGACTCATGATGAAGGTCTTAGTGAATGTTTTTTATGAATATATCCACTGAAATTCACTTGGGAGGGACATCGGGATGTTCTATGACCTAAAGAAGCCTAAATAACAGCCAAGATCACACTCTCTGATAGCAAGTTTGAGAGAAGTGAGAGTGAGGAAGAATTCATCCCAGAATCAGGTTTGAGAGGCAGAAAAATACAAGTCTACACCCAATTTATTTTCTCCTGGAATAATCAACAATAATCCATAGTGTTATTTGATGTCATATAGTAGAATCTATTTGAAACTGCATATAGCAACGAAGCATAGAGGTAGAAGAAAACTGAGTGTGCGTGTGAAGGGTTGCTTGCAGATGCGTTACTACACCTGAATCACACGTTGGTTCTGACTGTTCAGTGTTATTCTGTGGAAAATTGCATTTTAAATCAATCGTGAGCAGCTATTGGAGAGCATGCAAGCTTTGTGTGAGTAGTGAAGCAAAACGGTAAAGTGGAGCTATATGGTACAAAGTGACTATTATATTAGATTAGACTGTAGATTTATTGATTATAATTCTGTTTTTTTTTCGTTTGTGATGAAAAGCAGGTTTATTTGGGTGCATTTGCTCCGACTGCGCAGTGCACCAGGCGATTTCACTAATTAGCTCCTCTTCTTTGAAGACGTGATAATAAAGGAAATAACCTGGTAGAGCATCAAACAAAGACCTGCATACGCTCAACCTTCACTGCACGTAGGGCTATAAATCACATCATGAGGGGAGTCATGATTAGTCCCCTGACAGAGAGCAGGAAGCCTAGAAACACAGATCATTTAAACATTCACTGAGTCGACTCTGTGCTGTCAGAAGGTCACGAGGATCTTGTCGCACGCAGTCTTTTTTCCCGTTCTTTCTGGTATCTGCTGCAAATGTACAACTTAGCCTATAGCTTCTAAACACGGCACATAAATCATCAGTGACAGAAATATGAGGCGAGCATCAACGTTACAAGTGAATCAGGAGCCCTCTAATGGATCGTGTCCCATTAGACATGAGCGGGCACAATAAACACTCACAAGGTGTATTAGTGTACCATTTGAAGCCATTTACAGCTGTGGAAACTCCCTTAAAATAAATGAGCTCCTGAATAGCAACTGACTCGTAGCAGCTGCCTGTAACCCCCTGGCTCACTAAACCCCTCCAGAAAGTCCCCAAGAGATGCTTTATTTACCTCTACATGGACTGCCACACACACACACACACACACACACACACACATACACACCTCTGGACTAATGAGTGCACAGAGACAGTGTTATCCATGTCCAAATAGCTCAGCTGGTTGCACCTGTTCAGATGGGATTTGGTCAAAGTAAGTCATTTTGTAGGCAGCCACAGCAAATACTGCTATTGGCATTGGCATGTGAAGGGCTGGAAATTATGAATAAAAACAACAACCTCTGCCTCTCCTCACTTTGCTCCCTCCCACACAGTGCTGGATCTAAATAAGAGCCTCTTTTCAGGAGCTGCGAGTCAACGAACACTTGAGGCAAGAAGAAGAATAACCTGTCTTTGGCTCAGGTGGGATCATTTTCCTGCCAATATTTCCTTTGGCTGTTACCAACCAAACTTTGTAATTGGCCCACTTGTGTCAAGTGGTCATCATAAGTGAGAAGAAAAATGTTAACACCCTTGAGTTGAAGGAGAATTAAGAGATAGCTGAGATTTAAGTGCAAAGCTGCAAAACGCAGACAGTCATTAACCCCTACAGCCCCTTACTTTCCATACACCATATACAACTTTCACATTTTCTAGCTCTCTAATCGTTTGCTCTTCTCTCTGAGTAAAATGAATCTGGCTGTCAGTGCTGCGGTGGTCCCCTCAACCTCCACAAACATGGAGCGTTTAGTCCCACTTCCTCCCCCTTCTTCTCTCCTAAAGACGTCCACTACCTTTCCTCAAGAAAACCTGCTCGCAGCATTCTCCCCTTTCTGAAAATATTTTTCCACTGCCCCGTCCAAACCATGAGGGCCTTTCTTTGGACACACACACGCACGCACACACACACACACACAGAGCATGGCTTGCCGCTCATTCAGTCTTGCTCTGTGCGTTTCAGTTTTCTCAACGCCCGGGTGAAAAAGCTTTCAATTTTTGAAAATGGCTGAAACTGTCGCCCAACAAAAAGGAATAGGAGTTGGGTTTCTGAGATGGTCAGATTTGACAATTTCTCCATTTCTGCAACTCCACCCTCTTTGCTTTTAATACCCTCTCGATGGACTGGGTGAAAGGCACTTCTTTTTGTATGTGAGACGTTCCGGACAGGATAAATCAGACAAGGCTATACAGTCCCAAGCCTGGTTGGGCATTGGGGGAAAGGGATGACATCCAGGAAAGGCACAATAGTGGGAAAGTAAAGAATCAGAAGCTGATCACGTCCAAATCATTTCTAATATCCAATAAATTGAGCTTTTGTGACACACTAAATATAACACATTTAAAAAAACAAAGCTCCACAAGGAAAGGGAACAATATCAAACGCTAGTGTGCACAGATTGCTTGAGGCAATTGTCTCCCTCAAACCGACTTGACAGTGGAAAGAAAGGCCCCTGCAGCTGATTCCTGCGCAGGAGACAGGAGGAAGAGGAGGAGGAGGAGGAGGAGGAGGAGGAGGAGAGGAAGTAACCTCTCTGCTGCGCTGGCCCTGATGTTGGAGGATGCATCTGCAATGCGAGGTCACGCCTGGTCGGCAGCAGGGATTTACAGGCCCTTCAAGGAGAAGCAACCACTGCCCCCCACCCCCCTCACTCGCCAAAAAAAAACAAAAAAAAAAAAACACCCCACCTCCACCCCCCTCCCTTCCCAGGCCCCTCTGGGAGCTGGCGGACGGTTTGAGTCCCAGTGTAAATATGTTTTTTCTCTATCAAAGACACATTTTCCAACCACTGTCAAAGAGGAGGAGGGTGATTTGGAGGGGAGAGGGCTACGAGGAGAGAGAGTGGGGGTGAAAATTTTCCCCTCTTCTTCCCCCCCTCGCTCGTCTGCTGCTGCCTGCCGGGTTCTAGCAACATCTGGCACTGTTTATCACCTGGCCTGCTGGTTCAGGCAGGAAGGGAAAGGCTGAAAGGAGGACATAGTGCCAACCTGAGGTCTGCTATAGCAGGGTTAAAAGATCATTCTGATTCATTCCAATTTGGGTCAGATTTCTGTAGTTTTGGCTATCCTTTCTATTGGTTATGATAACATTTTAAGATAACCAAATAATTGCGGAAATCTGGAAACACTGCAACATGACTCAAAAGAAGTCTGATGAGGCAAATAAGGAAAACTGGAAAAGCACACCTGGCAGGTTAAGCATGATCAGAATGGTTTAAAAGACCAGAAAGTAAATCTACAAACTTTAACTGATGCTTACAACAGATAGTTTGGGTAGTACTGTTGTTATTCACCTTCGTTTTCTCTATCCAATAAGTTTAGCTAACTTTGGAGTTCGTTTAAAACTTATGTGATTGTTTGCCCGCTCGTGTTTCTTTCCCTGTCACGGTCGCAGGTCTCAGCATTTAAATGGTGCCCTGTGTTTCCTTCTGCATAAAACATTTGCAGAGCTGATCTTTTTAAATTTATTAAATCATGCATGGTTTACAGTCCTGTTAGCTTGCTGACAAATTGCTATGCTCTATTGCAGCTGCCAACTGTTGATAAATGTAATCAATTTCCAGAAATTGCAGGAGTGTGTATCACATGGGCGTGTAGACACAAATAAAACGGGGGCTTACTTGTTAAAGCACTGCGCTACAGCACTACTAATGGGTGCTACTAATGTAATTATTGCTGATAGAATTATGGCCACAACTACGACAGATAGAAGCAATTTCGAACAAAAATGATCCCTTTGAACTCTGGGACAGTTTGAAATCAGTGCATTTTTACCTCACAATATTTTAAATACAAATATGTGCAAAATATGTGTGTAAACTTCTGTTTCTGCTTATATAAATCACCTAATTGATTTGAAAGTGAGCTGATAGCGAGCCCTTTCCTGGAGCCTGGCATCAGAAAGTGACAGACGGAGAGAGAACATAGGCGAAAGACATGGTTCATAGGACAATGAGGCCCATTGATACGGTGGAGACAGGACCGGGTGCCTCCAGCGCACTGAGAACGGCTGACGGTGCACAGAGGCACAATGATTACAGTCTGCATTACAAATGGCTAAAACAGAGCCGTGGTCCTGCAGAGGCCACAGCATCAGGAGAGACCTTGTCCAGATAGGACACCACTACAAGCCTTGCTTAGAATACAGAACGTCCAAACTACCTTTCAGAGATGGAGTAACAGCAAATGTTCATCCTTTTTTCACAATGCAAAGATTAAAAATGCTTCTCTACCTTGTCTCCTTACCTGCATTTCCTCCTTGTGGTTAAATATTCAATAAAGGAAATCCATTACGTTTAGCTCATCAGTGGACTTGAAATCAAAGAGAATCAATGCATGTAGCGAACAAAGCAGCTGATGTGTTATTTAATACTACTTAGACCACAGACAGTGCCCTTGTGCTTTGCACAGCAGGCACACTAAATAAAACTTCAAGAGGTCAAGCCTGAAAATCCCACAAGCAATCATTTATTTTCCTGCCTTTTTTCCCCTCGCTCGTTTCCACTTAGACCCAAAGGAATTCCATTGAGTTTTACAGTTATGTTGCACCACAATCATTTTCCACGCTCCGCAGCTCGTGCTCACAGAGCAGCAGATGCCTCTCATTCATGTCTCTCCAAGCAGCAGCTGTAAAAGATTTCTATACAAGTTTTTGGCGCCATCTATGGTGCTCATGTGAAACTGCAGCTGAATCCTTAACAACATGCTGATTGTGTCTCAGTATGAAGAGGATAGATTCTCAAGTAATTTTTGTCTGATAACCCTCTCGAGAGAAACAAATCAGAGGATTTAATTGACAGTTCAGACAATGTCCAGGAAGTTCAGAGGAATATATGACAACTTTGCTTTTGAGCATAACTGTTTGGCCTTATTTTTATCAGCAACTGGCCAAAATCTGCCAAAACATCCAATTAACAAGGTGTAAAATCAACCTGGTCCTCACAGATATAGAAGTTCTAAAGCACATAAATACATCTCCAGTTTTTTACCTATTTATGCTGAACTTCTGCCTGTGAATGTGGGTGTAATGCATTTTAAACAGCAGGTAATGAACACTAAAGGGAGATGTTCTGTACCTGTCTGTACGTGGAGATGATGATCTCTCTCAGATGGTAGTGCATCGGGGTCATGGTCTCGCTGACAGAGTCCAGAGCCATGTCCACCTCCCTCTTCATCCTGTGGCCGTCGGGGAGAAGACGCACGACCTGCATCACGACCTGCAAAGCAGAAACAATAGGGATTTGTTATACAGCGTCTCAGGCAAAAGTTTCAAGAATGTTTGAAAAGTTGTGACAAGACTGCACAATTCAGTAAAAACCGATAACTCTGGTACATCTGCCTCCCACCCAACATCATTTTCTGTTACTTTAATGAAGGACAATGCTGCACAGTAGAAGTAAGCTCAGCAAGGTCATTATTTACTCAAAAAAACATCTCTGAGCATAAAAACATGCAAAAAACTGCAATATAATGTAGATTTTGTTGTGGAGCTACAAATTCTCTGTTTTTATCTTTCTAATTCAAAGTGGCTGAAAATCCATCCACCACAAGCTCCGTTTAGCTGCTGTTTTGGAGTTTTCTGTCAAATCCCATGCTCTTCCTCAGCGGAGGAATTGCGGTATTATGAATCTATGAATCCTTAACTTCACATTTTTTTTAGATGGACAGGTCATTGTTGACCTTGGCAACAGCGGAACACAAACATAAGCAGGTATCTGGCAGCTGCTCTGTGCACCCACACTTGACCAATAAAGCCGATCCTGATTGTTATCCTCCGATTTCTGTCCATGCAACTCCTTGTTGTATGCACTTCCAGTTAAAGCATATTGAAAAATACTATAAAATATAATTGCCATGCCTAGAATTTATGTTTCTATGTCTTATACTGCATGTTTTTGATGCATTTAGCCTTTATTTGATATAATGCAATATAAATAATGTTGCCTTGGCCTGAAGCAACCATCTGGCATCATTACACCATGCCAAAATGCATTAGAATAAAATAATATTCATAGAAATACTATGAGAACTGATTAAAACAACCATGCACTCTGTCAATCCTGTGAGGTCTGTTGATAGCAAGAGGCCAGCCTGTGAATCCTGACCTAATTGAAATCTTCAAGGGGGTGTCAGCATGTTCATTTACAGCGTTGACCTAACTGAAATGGAGAATGTTTCCATCAGCACCGTGTGGCAGTCGGCTGCAAGCCAGTTTATTAAACCTTGTCGGTGGCCCCGCTGCAGCTGGTTTACTTCAGATACTGATGATAACACTGATAATAAGAGTAAATAAGAAGAAGAGGCAGGAGGCAGAGAGGGGGGGAAACCAAAGAGCAGGATCAGAGAACAGAACAGGCCTGCAGGCAAAACCCTATTTTCTCATTCAGTGTGTGTGTCAGAGCAGCAGCATCAGCATGCAGCCTGACCACTGCCACTGAGGGAAAATAACACACGATCTGTGTCAGGTTGCATAAAAGTTTTTTGTATTCTGCAATTTGCACGTCATAGACTGACAGCTAAATCTATGCTTTCAAAGTTTTCATGTTTTTCGCCCTTTAGATAGTTTCATATTTTGAAATAGCGAGGTATGCTAGGCCTGCACTATGAATCTTTATTAGTTAAAAAACAAACACCAGTTTCCATCTTCAGCTCAAACTTTTTAGCTTCATGTCTGTGCGCACTTTAAGTTGATATGTTTAAAAGTGACTGATGTGCAGATAAGAACATCTGACAACTATTTGTTGGTATTTTAAACTCTTTGAACAATTGCTTGTTTACACATCCATCATTAATCTAGAGTCATGTTTCTGATGAATGGATGTCGAATAATCACCCTCTTAGCTCTATATTTGGTGTCTACCACCATGTGAGGGAAACATCAGGCTCTTAAGTAGCTAAATATTCCACTATTCACCAGCTGGTTGCTAACTGTGTCTTTCTGCTGTTAGGTGCTGAGCAGGTAGTGTGCACTGGGATTTCAGAGATTTTTTTTACTGAAAAAAACTGCCTGTTGTGGCTGATTTAAACGCAAACAATCACATGTATATCAATATTTACTCGAGAAAGCCCCCAAATTAAGATATTTTAATTCACAAACATCACATTATTGTGGCACACGAGTAAAGCCTTGAATGGAAATAGCTAAAGGTGGAATTAGGAATCAATCATTGTCATTTTTCGTTGAAGACAACGAAATGATGCATTATTTCTACTCTGTGAAGCCACAGATTTAATGTTGGCACTGATCCAAGATTTGTGGCCAACTGATATGGATTTTTCTATGACTGATGCCAGTATTTATAGAGCAGGGCAGCCAATGGCCAACGTATCATGTGGACATCATGAGGCTGTTTTTAGTATCTGATAAATACAGCAATTAAATAATAATAACAAATGAGACACAATTGCTGAACTTCAATGAATATGTATTTAACACTAATGTTATTTTCTGCAGAATGAGCAGTTTCAGAGATGTTGGTAGCTGCAGCCAGTCCAGAGACACTTGTGAGTGCTGGTGAATATTTGGGTTCAGTGAGACTTAATCTCACTCACACAATCAAACACGAGTTACCATCCCTAATCAAACACGCTTTGACAAAACAACCCTGCCACTATCCATCTGTGGCTGTTCTGTATTTCTGCTAGTGGAATTTGGCAAGCCAGGGCTGGGAGAGGCAGCACGGAAAACTGCAGAGGCCGAGAGAAGACGGAGCTGCAGGGGCAGCCTGCAGCGGCCGGGTGAAATCGGTCTGTTGTGAACCCTGTGTCCTCTCGCAGCTCCTGGCACCACACTGTACGGGGAGCCGCATCTCGGCTGCACTCACTTGCAATCAGACATCATAATATCACTCTTGTGAATTTCTGACCAGAGCATTGAGTATCAGATACTAAATCACACCAGGAGATTATTATCACACGTCACTCCAGTTTCTCCATCATGTAGTGGTGTGGACCTCACAGCCATAGCAATGCCTATTTTGGCAATGGGGATGGCAACATCACACATCACTCAGAGGCAGAGAACTGGAGGCTGACAAGGTTACCGTGGCGACCGCTCTGCATATCCCAGAAACTCCGGTGGCTGCGCCGCTGTGATTGGCACGTGGTATTGTGCGCCTGCAGGGTTCAGCCTCTTTCTGTGTGTCCATGTTTGCAGTGCTGAGGACACGGCCAGCAGGTTCCAACCATTGATTCATTGTCACAACTCTGAATCAAGAAAAAACACCCAACAGCCCTAAATCACGGCCACCATTCAGAACAGAGGAGAAAGGCTTTGGCCGAACAAAGGCGGACGCCAAAGCCTTCAATCACAGGCGCAGAGCTGGAGTTTAGAAAGCTAAAAGGGCTGCAAAGTACACCTTTAAAATACACTTGTACTGCATGCATTGTTTGTCTGGAGGAACTGGAGGCGTGATTCATTAAAGAGATGAACTTCACAATAGCTGCCCTGCTAATAATTCCCAGAGCTATGACCACAAGCAAACACGAACATGTTTCAGAAAAGCCTGCACACGTCTCCTGAACTCAATACGATGTTTCCTAAAGCCTTTGCTGCTCTCTGCTGCCTTCACTGACTCAACTACACTCAATTAATGAAATCCTTGAAAGCTGACTAATGCCTGGTGGATACTAGAGGATTTTCAAATCTTAATTGATTTTAAGAACGTGGGACAGACATAGCTACTTGTTTAATATTTTATCCGTGAAAACGCACACACCAGATGATTCAGTCAAGACGCAGGACCACATGTTTGCCATTTATACTTAATGATTTTTGCCGAAGTGGCAATTCCAGGGACTTGGAATCCCACAGAAACTCAATTAGCTGCACGTAGGTGGAGAAAGACCCGTGGATGAAGTCATGACAGAGACAAGTTTGATGTTTCTGTACTATACAAGACAACAACACAATATCTGGTTCAGGTCGCCTCACTCTCATTGGCTATTGCTGATTTCTGCTAAACAATCCATCAGTGTTCACACTTTAGATTTTCATGTTTGATATTTATGATTCAAACATTTATGATTGTAGACCCCCTCACACTATGGGATCATAATCCGTTCAGAGCAGTCTCAAATTGGGAACACACCCCTGCAATTGTCGGCATTGATGAATCCAAATCCCAAATATGTCCAAATTTCCTCTAGTACAGGGCCAGCATGAGGAAAATGTGCACAAAATGTTCATGTATTTTATGCTTCGGCAGCAGAATACACATCACAGCAGAACAAAGAAAGAAAAAAGTGCCGCCTATAAAAATTGAAGCTCAGCAGATAATTGAAGGCTGCAAACGTTGCTGTTCAGTACAGAAATGCAATTTTCCATAATACCCTTCAGTTATCTCTAACTCAAGCGACAAGATGCACACTTGTCACATGTGTCTTTTTTCTCAGACTAAAATGAAAACTAAAACTAATCATGAGGACGATTAGAATCCACTTCAACCACCATCCCCACACTGTTTATTTTCCAAAATATCTGTTGAAGAGCAACCACAGACCACATCTCAGTATCAGCACTGAAGGGCTGTGAACTGAAAAGGATGTGTGATCAGTAACCCTTGCAGTGCTGCAACTAAAGATTATTTTCACTATCGATTTTGTCCGTAAAATGCCAGCAAACAGTGAAAAATGGTCTGCATAATTTCCCACAGTCAAAGGTGGAGTGAAATGAAATGTCAATGTCAGTGAGATTTCAGAGCAACCAGCCCAAAACCAAAACATATTCAGTTTACTATCATTTATGATGATAAAAAGACTAAAATCCTCACATTTAAGATGCTGGAACAAGCATGTATTTGGCATTTTTGCATCAAAAAAAAGACTAAAATGATGATCAGCAAAATAGCTGACCATTCATTTTCTGTTGGAGCAGTTGGTTTATGGACTTTTAACTCTTATTAATACAAACTTCACTCTTAGGTTGCCTAAATTTCCTTTTTTTATGATCAGCAATTTTCACTTCACTCTAATTCTACATAAAATGGTGTTCATTATACTCATAATTGAATCTAAAATGGGATGGAGTGAATTATTATCACCTGTTTACAAGCTGGAGAAGACAATTGTTTTTAACATGTACCTACCTCAAATTCTCCTTTTGTGTACTTGGCGTCAGGAACGCTCACAATCTCATCATCTGCAAACTCTGGAAAACCCTGCAGGTGGACGACACCAGTTTTTATTTTATTTTGGAAGATGAAAACGTTGCAGCCACATGTGATCCTTCTATGGTACTCAGGGCCGTAAGGAATGTGCAGAAAACTCAAGGAAGCGTCTTACATTAAAGTGCCAGAGAGTCAGAACAGCGACAACCATGGAGGTCGTGGTCCTGCCTTTGCCGTTAGAGCAGTTGAAAACAAATGCTGAGTGAGAGTCCTCAGCCAGGGCACTCTTCATGGCCTCCAACAGCTTATCAAACTCCTGAGAACAAGAACACACACACAGCTCATGTAGAAGCACACACATATCTCTATATTCAACTTAAATTTAAGGTAATCAATCCAAGGTATAACAACATATAAGCACTGTATTTTATCTCATTTAACATCTTAATTTAACTAAATGTTTTCATGCATTCCATTAAAAACATTAAGATATGAATTAAACTCTAATTTAACATTTTTGCTTCACATCATTCTAATAGAAATCTGCAGAATTAACAAATATCACGGGTGGTTGTGCTGAGATTTAAAAGCTCAGTACGACAGTAACATTCTTGACCACTAGAGGGAGCACAAGGCTTATTCATCATCACCTCCCTTCATTACCAGCAGCTACCGCAGGAACATACAAAAGCTGTATGGTGTTTCTGCAGCTCATGCCTGCACGTTGTGAGTACATTCACATCTTTACCTCCTCCCTGGGCGCGCTGCAGTCCGGCACAGGGATGCGTTTGTAGACGAGGCCCTGGTGGGAGCTTATGTGCTGATTAAAGATCTCCCGGGCCGTCAGGCAGCTTTTAAACATCTTCATCTGTTTCTCCTGCTCCAGCGTCACCTCAAGCCACTTCTGAGCTCGCAGGATCTCCTCCTTCAGAGACGTCTCCAGTTTCTACAGGCCAGGATGGGACATGAGAGCGCTTATACTTCAACTGCGTGAAGCTAGAACAAATTTTAAAGCTTGCAACAGTAAAGCTTCCATTTCACTCTACCTCTATTAGCTGTGGGTCAGATGAGGGGATAGAAATGTGCTGGTCCAGGCATGACGGCTCCCTTGGCGTAAAAATTTGACCATTCCCTTCCAGCACCAGCTCCTCCTGCAAGTTGACCCACAACACGTGGCTGTGCTTCCTCTTCTCATCCGTCAGATGGGCCAAAACTGCTCCGGCAGCCTGCACACAGCAACTTTACGATTAGAAGGCGAGGAACTGGAAGTCCTGCTCCAGCATCCTGAGGTGGGCGAGTGAGTCTTCACCAAATCATCATGAGTCATTCCTGTGAGTCTATTTGTATGCTTGTGAATATGCATGACGGCAAGGATGTATATTAGTGATGTGGAAATTAAGATTTAAAAATTTCCAAAGCATTAGATCTCCCGCTCCAAGTTATTATTAAATAAATAATCCCCTTTACTATTACTGTCACAGAGGAAATATGACCCTGCTGCACCTCTGACGTTGGCTGAGCCACTCCATAAACTGGCATCTTGGGCACTCGTCTGAAGTTGACCGCCTTCATCTCCTTCACTGTGCTGAGCACGTCCGGGGCCAAGCACTCATCGGCAACCTGCGCAGACACATGCAGCTACACGTTACTCCCAACATACAGATGATGTGAAGTGACTGCGTGGGAAGACGATGACACATTTGCGATATCTTGCAGAAAAGATCACGTGGCAGCTTTATCAGTAAAAAATCTGAATCATCGCCTTGCAGTTGTTTGCCTCCGCTAACCAGTCGAGCTGCAGTGTACCCATGTCTGTCCAGACTTGTGTAATATATGTAGCGATGACTTTTTACAGAATTTCACATGTATGATTCCAGTGATTAATTTCCAGGTAGAAACATGCTGTCTTCGCTTACAGACTGTTTTTTTTTCAGATGAGTACACATGACTGATAGAGAGCTTTATCACATTGTGCAACAACAATCAACAATGAGCTTGTGCTGGACTACAATGGTTCAAATATGCTGCAAAGAAGCTACAAACTGTAAAACGTGGCTGCTTCACACACATCTTGAACCCGGCAGCACAAAAGATCTGTAAATCAGCACAGTTTCAAGGTGGACGCCCAAGATTAGTGTCACCAATTCAGTAACAGACCAAATGTGAAATGCTCCTGAGTTATGGTGTTGAATAATGGCCATAAAGTGTTTTTGCAGAACATTTTGGATATAAAATGTCATCTCTTCATCTTATACGACAAGACAGTGCTGTGAAATTTTGTCATAATTAGCGTATGAATTCTTGAGTTGTGGCCAAAAACACGTTTTGTGAGGTCACGGTGACCTTTGACCACCAAAAACTAATCAGTTCTTTCTTAAGTTCAAGTAAACGTTTGTGCTAGATTTAAAGAAATTCCCTCAATGCGTTCCTAAGATATCGTGTCCATGAGAATGGGACAGACAGCATAGAAAAAAAGGCAGTAGCGTTTGTTTGCATAAACGCAGAGGACACGTCTGCATCCTGCACGATATAATCATGATTCAAACGATAACAATCTTCTGCGTGTGCGCCTGATTTCCTCACCAGGACGCGTGCTCCTCTGGTGACCAGCTCGGCCGGGGCCGACAGCTCTGACAGATCCATGCGGGCCAGCAGCCTGTACAGCCACGCGTGGCAGCACATCCACTGGCTGAAGTTGGACACAAAGGCAAGAGGATACTGCAAAATGCAACATATAGTTAGAGCTCTATTTTAATGGCTTGCAACCTTTTTTTAAACTTGTATCTATAGAGAAACTTATGCTGGAGAAAAAAAAAGAGTTTACCTGTTCGTGAAGGTATGCATTAAATACAATTAAGTAGAAGTAGCGCTCCAAGCTCTGCATGGTTCTGTTGAGAAAGTAGTCTTTGGTACTGCTTCCCTAAGAAACAAACAAAAGCTTCAATATTCATTCATAGGTAGCAGCTCATTTTCAGTACGTTTCTTATTTCTCTAGCTAAGCCTGCACTTTCCTGATAGACAGGGGGATAATTACACAAGAAATTCAACTCTCTCATGTCATCCGTTACTTTAAGTCCTCCATCAGCTCAAGGACTCACACAGACAAGGACTTTTTATGCATCACCCTTTGATTTCTGTCTCACTCTTGCTATATTTAGCGTCATCTACGTCACACGGTGCAGCCTTTGAGAAATTATAGGTTGTTGTCAGTTCTGCTAAATCACAGCTAAAAAAAAAAAAAAAAAAAAAAAGAATAATCACCAACCTGAATTTGATAATCTTCTCCAATCCCTTCCAGCTTACTCTTGTTCTCATATATTGCTTCTTTTATGTTGTGCATTTCTGAACACAGGGCGATAGCCTGGTCGACCTGTCAGGTAAACAAGACATTATCAGCTTCAAAATCATGTCGGTTACATTTTGTGGCACATTGGAAGGAACAATAAAACCAATTTAATCTTTTAAGACTTTGATTTAAATAATATAAGTTAACGATGCCCTGCAGAAACGTTTGAAGAAATACAAAAGCGCTCAGTTTTGGAGAATAATTTGATTCTGATAAGGTTTCCCCCCTAAAAAATTCAATTACTGTGGAAAAAAAAAACATTCAAAGTACATCTGGTTTAACTGCCGGACACAAGATGTCTCCTACTTCACTGAAAAGTCCATTGTCAGTTCATAGAGGCTTCAGGTTTCCATTGTGAGATTAATAAAGTCTTATCTAATCTAATCAGTCTTGTGTATGTCGCACACTGAACCACACAAGTAGTTGTGATGTCGCAAAATCATGCTCGTACGTACGTCTTTTAAACTCAGATTTCATTTAAGCAAGGGGATGTTGTGATGGAGTAGGCCATTTGCTTTACCTCCTCCATGACCTGCTGTCCGTTAGGCAGCTTGTTGATCAGAGACTGGATGACCTGGAACACAGGTTTGGGCTCTGAAGCTAGTGCCTCCTCAACTCTGCAAAACAAGGCAAAACAGGTCAAGTCCCATCTAACTGTGCATCACAAAAACGCTAAATGAAGCCAAGCTGCGTCATTATCAAACACGTGATGAAGGTTTATGTTGTGTATTTCTCCCTCTTCAGTGCTGATGTGTAGTTCTTACTGGGGTTGCGGTTGTGAATCACCCCTGAGACGATTCATGACCAGTGTGCCCAGGATCATGGCCAGGTTGGTGCGGCCGACGCCCACCTGGCAGCTGAAGAGCAGGGCGGGCAGCCGCCGGGACGCGTCGTGGCCCAGAGACAAGCTCACACTCTCCTGGAAAACAGAGCACACGTGGACGAGAGACTCTCAAGAGACGGCAGACTGTAAAACACCTAACAGAGATGAATGGTGTTAATATCACTGACGTGGTAACGGCGGGTGATGCTAAGTGCGTTTGATTTGCAGGTCAAAAGAGGTTAAAACTGGTACAAATTTGGTTGAGCTTTAAAAAGTGCGTCAGCCAAATTTAGGACTTGAGGCCTAGAGGTCCTTCCAGCTGCAAAGCACCAAGTCAATACTTGATGTTTCTTAATGTCATTATGGAATATATATTAGTTGAGATGAGGAAACTGCGTGTGTTTAAAGCCTGTTTTAACCACAGAAATGGGAAATGGGGAACATCCTGGAAGTTGCAATTGTACTGGAAAACATAAAGGATCGCCATGCCTGAAATCTTTCAACAAGATCCTACAAGGACAATGGCTTAAGTGAGAATTACAAAAGAAAGAGGGGAAGAAAGAGTATGGCAGAACTCAGTACAGCTCTGATCCAAACACACACACACACACACACAAAAAAGGAGACACTTTCCAACCACAGGGAACTGGACCGGCTGCTGCAAGTCAGTCCAAAAAAGGGCAAAACAAGACGAAAGGAACATCCTGTGTGAGTGAAGGGCAGGACGGAAACCAGACAGAGCGGATGGCCAAAGCGCGGACATAAAATGAGTCCGAACTGCAGGTTTTCTGCCATTTTTTATGACTATCACACTTATTAGTGATTGATAGGGCAGATTTAAAAGTCTACATGTGGTTAGAAAAGACGACTGTGACCCTCTCGCCACCTCAGTGAGAAAGTCCAGATGCTCTGCAATATTCCACCCATTAATAACTTTATTGGAACATCAAAACAAGATCCCATCCAGAAGAGCACAGCTGAAAAAGGTCTATCGAATTGGTGGACTGTTACCATGATTGACGTTTTTACATGAGCTTACCCTGAGTATGTTAACAAACGCGTCAAAGTCTTCCTCCAATGGCGCTCCCTCCATTGGTAGTGGTAATCTGTAGTACCTGCAATACAACAGATTGTTACCGAGAGCTGAACCCGCGCCTGTGTTGTGTCAATATTGCCTTTATGTAGGTCATAACAGAGCACATACACATCTGACCTAAACTAAGACGGGACAGCTGAGCTCCCTCACGCCGTGTTTACTAATCCCACATAGAAACTTCGCCTCCTTCCACAATCCACAAGGGATGATGGGAGAGATGAAATCATGGGATCGTTAACATTCCCTTAAATATCCACCTCCTGGAATTTCAAACTACCTGTAATCAGACACCCTGCTGCTTTCTTTTGACAATAAAACTCTAGAAAAATCAGAGACGAGGCCTTGGCGCTCTCCTCTCGGTATAATTAATATATTCCCTCACCCTACAAATGTTGTGAGCATCATTACATCTCAATAAAGCCGACTCTGCTGATCTGACTGCAAACAGGATGCTGCAATCTGTAGTTTTTACACCCCCCCCTTCCGAAAAAGCAGGGCAACCAGCCTTTGCACAAACAAGCGTCACTATTTATAACCTGCTGTGCATATTCTACAGCAGGCAGCCACACGTAGAAAAAACATGTGAGCTGAGGAGCTAAGGGCTAATAAAGGAACAATGTAAACAACCTGTAGGCCGGCATGGTGAACATGGGCCTCTTATAGACCTCCTCGGTCACATGGATGTCCTCCTCACACATGATGGAGATCTTCTGCGGCTCGTCTTTAAAGTACTCGATGTCGTTGTAGACGTAGAAGATGTTTTCGTTGAGCTTGGCAAAGTCGTGGAGCTGCGGGGGGAAGGCGGAAGGGACAGTTTAAGTACAGCTTGAGACAAAAAAAAAACAAAAACAAAACAACAACTCTGCTTTGTCACATGCACATGCTAAGTAATACTCCTTTCACATGGGACAAAAAACCCACTAACACCTACTAACATCTGGCTTTTGTCTTCAGTGGGAAAGAGTACAATCGGCATTCATTCGTGGGTCAAATGACTCATCGCAGCAGTCACAGGAATTTATCGGTTCCTGCTCCGATCGACAGTGATGGAAACGAGGGTAGGACATGTGTTGGCATGTATACAGCCAGGAACATTTTTTATTGTTTTTTTACCAGTCTATAGGAACAATATGCAAAGGCGATTTTTTTTTCTTCAAATTGTGCAAGATGTAACACTGACAAGACAGCGAGGTGAAAGAGCTTCTCCTTTATTCCATTGCCACTGGTCTCTGCACTGCTTTCTATTGTTCCCTGTTTTCTGGCACATTAGTAACATTGAACGTGACACAACTAAAAAAATTTTAAAAAGCAATGGGAAAGGAGTAACTGCCTCTCCGTGTATAAAAAACCTGCACATGCATGCTAATTTTGATGCAAGATAAGACTTTATTGATCCCACACTGGGGGAAATTCACTCGTTACAACAGCAAGAATAAAAAAGAGAGGTATATATACTCATTTATATATATATATGATGACTAAATAATGGAGTAGTGCAAAAAGGAGGTTTGTGATGTTGTTGTGCGACATTAAATGATGCTGGAACAGTCTGACAGCCGTTGGAATGAAGGGCCAGGCTGTTTTGTAAAAGTGATTTAACTATATGCCCCTCACCTCCTTCCTGACGGTGAGCTCCAGGCTCTCCACCAGCTCCTCCTTTTCTAGGCCGTGAAGGTTCTCGTGCAGGTTCTCCTTCCTCCTGGGGGTGTACGGCACAAAGTCGTCGTCCTTGTGCAGGAAAACCACTGGCTCCTCTCTTACACAGAAGAATATGACCTCCTGTTGGCAAGACGGTCATCAAATAATAGCCTTTTAAAGTAAATGGTTCGGTGCCCTCTACCAACTGCACCGCTTCCAAGAGCAACTGGAAACAATCTGTTGTCATATGACATGCAGCACATGAGTAAGGAGTTCAGAGAGGCCTGATGTATAATTTTGTCAATTTCATTTCAATTACGGTCAGTTTCTAGCTGCTGTAAGCACAGAGATTCATTTTCCACTGGTACACACGACCACAACTTTCTGTTTGCTCAGTTCTACAATTCAGCCACAGCCTCCACAGAGCACTTGACTCCTCAAATATTTACTGACAACACAGCTAGAAAGAGGCCAGGCAGAGCTGCAGTACACAGGCACCGACACGGCGGAGTTAAGGACATAAAAATCTACCAAACAACATAAGAACAATTTACGTGAGCTCATTGTGTGTACATTCTGCTATTATAAATGTGTATACAAAATAAAATAACAGGGACCTCGTGTCCTTGCGCCTGGAGCCTCTGAAGAACCTGTTTGAAGCCATTCAGGCTCGGCTGACCCATCCCATACAGCGGGTAGGACCCCTTGACTTGACGGAAGTTGGGTGCTCCATAGCTGCCCGTGGTATTAAGGACATCTGCCTTGCTGTACACGTCCTGGACCATGAAGAACTCCCCCTGGAAAGCAATGCAACTTTCATCTGACTTCATCTGAGGGCGTGACCCTGACACGACATTTCCCCAGCTTCCACTCCAGCGTGCATTAGCATTTGTAAATTCTGCAGAGCAAATATGTCAACACTAAAGCGGCTGGATAAATCTAAACATGGTGTTTACACGTGAAAACGACTTGCATCCTCTCTGGCATTTTAAGCTTTTCAGTTAAGTGTTCTGCTCTTTTATTTAAGTTTTAAATATTAAGAAACACCAAAGAATCAGAAAATGGCTTCAATCTCCTGTTCTGCTTTCTCTGTCTGTTTGCAAATAACAAAACCGGCACAGTCTGGTTACTCTGTTGTCTCAACAGGTTAAACCTGTGCTCTGTCACCTCCATCTCTCCAAGATTACTTTTATTGTGTTTCAATCTATCTCAAAATATTGACATATTTTCCAGTTTCCATTGTCAGTGTTAAGTATAAAATAATGACATTAAAGACATTAATTCCTACACTGCTGTAGAAATCAGTCAAATCACCATTTCATTCTTGGAAGTAAATACAGATCACTAACTTACCTACAAAGGTAAATGAGATGGTTCAAATTTGCTTAGCAGATTCAGAACTGAATTCAGGTTTGATAAAATGCTATTGAATGTGAGCAGACATATTTCATCCACAGTCCAACATGAGGCTTGTGTATTCAGATTTCTCCACTCAGCTCAGTTTCTGGTTGGTGACAGAAAACTACTCCTGACCTATCTATACATGTAAACAGAGGCTGTGGGTCAACACTGATAAAACACTGCATGCCTGAACAGACGCAGCAGAGGTGACAGAGCAGATCAAAGCCCTGATAGCAGGGTGACAACGTTCCTGTTTCAATGGCTGCCCCAGATCATAAAACATTGCATGACAATGCTCCTATGCCACTCTGCAGTTTGAGCACATGAATGTGAAAAGAGCACGCTTGAAGACGGGTGAGACGATGCCACGTCTTTCCTCGACAGTGCGGCGCCTCCTTGCAGCTAAGAGGTTTGTCCTGCATGTTGTCCTTACCTGCACCAGGTAGTGCTCGGGCATAGTGTCCGATATCCGGCCGACTTTGTAGTTGGTCTTGAGGATGTCATCGTGAATCTGAAATTCCTGTCTGCAATTATACCTGTAAGGTAGAAGACAACAGCAAGCCTGGGTGGTGTTATCAGCTACTATTTGCCAGGCCTGGATTGACAAATGAGACGAAAACGGGGGCAAACACTTGGGCTGGGTGGGGGGATGTCACCACAGTGATCAAAGAGGATTAACACCCAGTTGTGAGAACACGGGTTCGGGGAGGGACTTACGTGATGACAACAGGTGCGACTTTGTTGGTGATAATGGACTTGGCCTTGTTGTTGTGGATGTTGACTGTCTGAAAGGGGCTCATGCTAAGAGACTGCCTGCTGTCGGCCATCCCGTTGCCATGGACACTCTCAAGTGGCGACGCTACGGAAACAGGTTGTGGTGCGGCACTGGCAGTTGTACCCATGCTCCACAAGCAGCTGTGAATGACATCGCAGCGTACTCAGAAACAGGAAGCAAACACACCAGCACACATACAGTACATATACAGTGGAAAGGGACAACACTTACAGACGTATCTATGGATGGAGTGCCATGAAAGCTAGTGGTGTAATGGAACGTAGCTGATACGTGATCTGTAACAATCCCCGCCCAGGTTTGGCATACATGTGTTTAAAGTAATAATTCATCTCAATGCAGAGTTGCAGTTTACACTTTGCATTATGGTAAAAGATGGACATTGAATGTTGGAGCTTCCAGTGAAGCTTGCTGGGATAACCCTAGCAACTTGGAATAATGGAAAAAATGCATTGATAATAAAACCTAGAGTAAAAGTAGTGAAGTGGGTGGGTAGGTAGGTAGGTAGGTATACTTTATTTATCCCAAGCTGGGAAATTGCAGTACAGCAGCATTACACACAGTAAAATAAGTGAAAAACTGTGAAATAAGACTATAAAGAACAAACTATACATAATAAAATATCAAAATAGCGAGCGGTAAAAGTAGCAGCAGACAGTGCAATCTGTCAGCTAGCGCTGCTAGCTAGCCTAAACACAAGGAGACCAATCATGTGCTAGCTTAGCTTACAGGCTAATAGTACAGGCTATCCACAAAATTAAACTTCCTTTGAAAAACCTGTCAAGTCAGTCAGACATACAGCTCATCAACAAATATGGTCTCCTCATAGACCAGACACCCAGCAGCTACTTATCTTAGCTTAGCATAAAGACTGAAAACATTCTAACACTTCTGTTTGTACCAATTAACACTGTATATGTGGTTTGTTTAATCAGGGAGATTCTGAGGTGTCGGTAGGCAGAGTTTTGTTACCTTTGGAAAGAGCAGGGCTCGCTTTTTCTCCCGGTCTGCAGTCTCTGTGCTAAGCTAAGCTAACCGACTGCTAGGTGCTGTTTCATATTTAGCGTACAGACATGAGAGTGGGTTCAATCATCTGCGCAACAAAGTAAATGAGCCCACAAACATCAGGTTATTATTTGAAATGTGGACGTCCTGTTGTGATTTTTAACATCTATTTTGCATTTGCACATTCAGGTGTTCATTAATTGTATTTATCATGTATTTATTTCATCCAACTGCTGAATTTAAAAACTGTAAATTGATGAACGATTGTCTACACTTCTGTCAAACTGCTCCTGCTATTATTTCTGATTTATTATATATGAAAGAGCAGGAGAGGTCGAACCTGTCTGATGCCTCTGTATCTGCCCAACAGGCAATTTAAGCTATGTGATAAATCATGTCATAAATGTCACTCATGCAACAGGAGCGATTTTTTTAAGAGAGGCAGAACATGCAGAGGTTTAGCTGTTGACTCAGGAATTCCCCTTTAAGATTTAGTCAGCACTCAAATTACAATCATTAATTTCACATCTCTGCGATTTGATCGTGGACTCATGGGATTAGAGCGGAGTGTGACAGTGTTTATATTTTAATCATGCAACTCGATGCAGAGCACTCAGACCCCCACACGAGCCGGCCACAGGTTTCAACCAAACCTCCTCCCCTCTGAATAAACAGTGAGCTTTGCAGGGAGCCCTGCAGATAAACAAACGAGTCTTCCGACAAGCTCGCAGTCTGGAATAACACCGCTCCTCAACACCACTTACAGCATGTAGCTGCTCAGGAACCTACAGCAGCAGAGAAATACACAGAAATACACCTAATTCCTACATTAAAACCTTAAACAACACACAGAAAAAACACAGCATTTGACCAAACACAAACTCACGGATACACATACTGTAACACTGGAGCTGCCAAGTGTCCAAAAGCACAGAATCAATCCAACATCAAGATCTACTTGATGTGGCACAGCTGAGGGGTATGGCAGGATTGTCTGTAGCCGCCTGAGCTCAAAGCACCTCTGTGTGATCTCCAGCTCTGAACAGAGTGGACTCTCATTGTGCCGAGAGGCTCTGTGCAGAGAGAAGAGCCGGTGAGTCACCGCTACTCTCCTCTTTGTTGCTGAGTGGGCAGGTCAACCTTATACTCAGAGACCTTTTGATTCAGTGCGGAGATTCTCGTTCCACAAGCACAACAGGGAAGACTACAGCATATTGATTTTCTTATTACTTTGTCTGCCGGCATGGTTAAAAAGCAAAGACACAAAGTCTTAACTGTCTTTACAGCTTGACTTGAATAACTGTATGACCGTAGGAAAAATATGCGATGAAATAACTGCAGAGTAAAAAGAGGCAGGATCTGTACCCAAGCTCCAGAAAAGGAAGCTACGTTTTCAAGAATACTGTGCTCCAGCTGCCCGAATCTATTTGAGTCCCCAACACATACCAAAAGCATCTCTGTTGCCATAATTTTGCGACTACCACAAGAAAAACAACAAAAAGCCTCCACACTGCAAGAATCCACTTAAATCTGGCATCTTACGTGTGAGATGAGGAGCGATCTGCACCCCGAGATCCTTTTCTTTGCTGCTTGTTTTCCGCCATGGTCCACAGGAGTGTGAGAACTTGGCATCACATCCAAAGAGAAATCTTCCTCTTTTGGAACCCCCTTGCCCACCCCCAGTTGGTGGGAAACACCCCTCGCGGAAGCTCAAAGTGCCCGGCTGCTTGGCATTGGGCGAAAACGTCAGGAGTTCCAGATTTCCCCCTCGTCCTCGTCCTGTCTGCTGTATGATGTTGGGGAGTAGACTCATGCAAGAGACTGAAGTCTCCACGGAGGGGACCGGGGGGAGTAGTGGTACATCTGGCAGCCAGATGGCCAAAGTTCAACTCCCTTTCACAGGGAGAGGCTGTGCACAGAGACGACACAGCCGACTCTCATACTGTACAGCGAGCGGGACAAAGGGACACGCTGGAATGATAACTCAACTCAAAATGTATAGAAGTCATTTATCAAACATGGTTACTGCTTATCAAAATGCGAGGATGTTCGGCTTTTCTGTGTTTTATAAATGTGTAAATTCAACATTCTGGGTTTTGGATTGATGGTCAGACAAGAAAAAAACAAAACACAATCTGAAGACTTCACCTTGAGCTCTGGAAACTCGTGATGGTTGTTTTTCACTAGTTTTGGTATCGAATAGACTAGATTGCTGTCCTTCTATTTTTCCATGTAATTTTACTGTTATAATTATTCAAGTTTCCATGCAAATTTTCTGCAATGTGCAAAAGAAAATGCAAATGAGTGCATGCAGGAGCAGAAACTTTAACAGATCTATCAGTACAACAGCTTTTTCCCCTCGATTAATCATATCATCAATTTTTGAGTTATTTTTCACATTTCAAGCATTTCCAGTCAGATAAGACAACAGGTGTATGGAAATGCAGTGTCTAATCTGTGCACAAGACATCAATGGCATCTATGTTTGTTCTACAAGAGGGATCTCATTTGTTGCTCTTCCAGAAGTTTCTTCTTTTTTCCCCACTACACTTGCATTTTCAGTGAAACTTAATGATAGACAGTAACGTATGAGTACACATTGTAAATATATTTGAGACAAATTTGTGATGTGTGATTTTTGGCTATATTCATAAAACTAACTTGACCAGACTTGAAATAACAGCAATAAAAATAAACAGTTGCAGCTCTACTGACATGTCAAAAAAAAAAAAAAAATAGGTATAACATGAAACATGACAGACGTAAGATGTCTTCTGTGTCTATTTCACTTCCTATTTGGACTGAAAACCGAGCTTCCAGGCTGTGCATTCCTCACAGTAAAGAGCATTTACATAGCAAACCCTTTTCAATCTCTGTCACTTTAAGGACATTTAATCAGTAGGTTTCCTTTACCCACCACCACAGTCATGCATGATAATATGCATGTTCCTATGTGGCTCAGGCTCAGGCTATAAAACACTCTGACAACAGATTCTGCCATTATCCTCATGCACACAAGAATTTCCTAAATTTTATCCCATGTGATGATGTTAAAAAACATCTGAGTGTTAAATGAGACTGACACTTCCTGACAGAAGCTTTGGTTTTACAGACCTCCGAATGAAACGTGTTGTTATAAATGCTGCGGCACACACAGCAGCTCGCTCACTGAAACTAGAACATCGAAAAAACGCTCGTCTGCCTTACCTTACAGTCTGTCACCTCTGCTGCAAGGCCATGGTGCACAACGCACGCTTTGGCACGGAAGCTCCTGCTAGACACAAGCTCAGCTAGTCAGCCACACTGATTTCAGCATGGGCAGGCCTGGTCTGGCGGGCGGGCGGGCAGCTGGGGCGGAGGCCTGAGTAGAAATAGCCCTCAGTCATAAACATCCTCCTGGAGATCCAATCAAGGCAACTCATCAGAGAGGCTGTTTATCCCACATGTCAACCAGAGCAGTGTCGCGCTGCTTGTGAAGCCAATAAAATGACAAGACAAACTCGGATTTCCTCCGGCAATGTTGAACAACTATATAAAAAGCATATGACCAAACAAACACAAGATGATCTTGAGTTCACCTTTGTGCGCAGGCCAGGCCGTGAGCAGCTGGTCGGAGAAGTCAAAGGCACTAATATTTAAATTCGCCGATTGCACAGTAAGAATACGGCCATGGAAACTGGAACCTCCTGCCAGCCAACCAGCATTGCTCCATTCAGGGCAGCCCCATTTAAATTCAGCCGGTGTCCCAACTTTGCTGTAGCAATGTCTTCAGACAAAAGGGTCTGAGCGCAGACAGGAAGGAGCGTGCAGCTGCAGGATGCATCTGTTGGTGGCCGCGAGGAAGGATGCAGGGCGCTCTTCATTCACAAGAGATGCAAGGGTTCAAGAGAGATGGGTATCGCTTTGTAACGCTTTGGGAGATCTTTCGACACAACTTCCCTCATCAAGATGCAGAAGAGAAAGCGTCAGCAAGCACCATGGGAGAAAAAGTCAAAATTCAATGCAACTTGTTCGCTTGGCAACATTGCTCATCTTATTCAAAGATCATGGGCATTTCTGGTCTCCAAGGAGGCCACTCGTTCAGTCTGCCAATGTTACGTTTTAAAGCCTGCTGGTTGCACAAAACCACATCAAAACGACAAAATCATGCGGATATCATCACACTGTGCAGCGCTGCTCGGAAAAATCTCATTTTATGTATACAATGTGAGGGTTTGGTGTAATCCAATGCTAGTCTTTTTTTGTAACAATGACACAATGTCCCAGAGTCTCTCACTCATCACAGGATCCTACACCACCAAACCACTCAATACAATCCAGTCACACCCCCCAGGCAGAGGAAGTGTAAGCACACCTTGACAGGAAATGCTTAGTTGTACTCTCTGAAACTTCCTCCCTGCAGCTGTACACATATTTCACCAATGAGGTTAAGGGTTACATGCAGGCGTGATTCCACAGGACATTGCTAGTTCCTGAGCTAAATATCAGTGCTGCGCGGAAATGAGCTCAGTGCTTCCTCTGCAGAAAATCCTTTTTGTTTTCCCTCAACTGTTCCAAAGACCTCATTGTGAGTTTGTGTCAACTCACCGCTCTGGTGTTTGTTTTCGTCCAAAATAAATCGCCAAACAGCCAGTTCAGAAAGAGACTGTAGCAAAAAGGAAGCCATGCAATGCATTGTTCAAGGATGCAATTTCCAAATCTGATCAAACTACCGCAAATAGCTTTTGCACTGCAGGACAGATCCAGATAAAGTGCACAAACTGACTGGAAAACAACAGGCTGAAAAGCACGGCTTCCCAGTTAAAGCAGAGACTCTACTGGGACTGCACAAGTGAGACAGAACAAACTATCCCACTGCATTGAATATGACACAAGTCACATGAAAAACCTTTAGCCTTCTACATTCTTGCTTTCATCACTGCTTGACACGGAGCTGCTAAAAAGGGTGTGCAAATCTATTTTTAAAACCCTTCCTGTAATTTATTTCATTTCAAGATGGCAATTTTATGCCCCTATGATTTCCAGGCTGCAGTAATGTGGCTTTCATTTCTTTCTAAACCCCAACGTCTGACCACAATATTCTGTCAGCACCACCAGGCCAACTGACGGCATTTTTATTTGTCGATGACTCAGAGAACATCTCCAACACACAGATCTTACACCAGTTTGTTAGTGTGTTTCATTTCGCTCGCCGCTCATACTAAAACTGCAAACTTGTGCCTGTGCAAACACATCCTGACCGAGCAGCTGCATTTTCTAAGTTGCCGTGGGAAGCCAGAATCCTGTCAAACAGGCGCTGGTCCTCTGTTAAAGGAATGAGAGCTGATAAACACTTGAGGAGAGACTAGGCATCACATGCCAAGAAGAATGTAATCCATGTAGGCATGTGCATATCCAACATGACTGGTGTTATTAAAGAATATGCCTCTGAAAACGGATCATAGCGTTTAGATTCTGTCACAGATTGTCATTTTTAGTGTGACATTTGCATAGTTTCATCTTAAATTGCAGATTAAAAATCACCCCGGGCATCTGAAGTGATATTTAGACAACAACAGAGGATTCAGCTCCTTCAGAGACACACTGCTGACATGTCCAGCGAACACAAGCCTGCAGCAGGACTCGAGTAACAGAACGTAAAGTATCACAACAATACCTGACATTCAGCTGACCAGTCCACCATCCGAGAGGTGCTCAAATCTCTGAGAAAGACAATAAAAAAAAAAAAAAAAGGGTTAAAATGACCAAAAAATGACAGATCTCCAGCAGGCAGCAGCACCAGTCTCAGTCAGACGTCCTCGCTGGCATCTCTCTGATCTGTGAGGCAATCTGTCGCTGCCCGCTGATCACACTAGCGCAGGCGGCGGTCTTGCATCATTAAGGCGTCCTTATAAAGCAAGTCAATGAACGTGTCCTCCAGTGAGGACAGATCCCAGACAGACACTCAGCAGAGCGGGGCGGGCAGAGCTCGCTCGTCTGAGGCTTAGATAGGTGACGGCATGCTCCCGTGCTGCTTTTTGGTGACTTTCTTTCTGCGCATCCCCTGTGCATGAGGTGCAAGGCTGCTCGCGCATGCTGGGATTTGTGTGTGTGTGTGTGTGCGTGTTTGTGAGAATATAAAGAGTAAAGAGGATGTGGAGGCGGACCCAGAGAGGCTTACTCATCATTCACTTCACTATCCTATCACTACCGGAGCCTCCTGGCAGCACAATGCCTCCCACACACGGCAGACCTTTTAACGACTGTCTCAAACAAATAAATGAAACCTTCACTTATTAAACTTATTACAATCAGCCGCAGCCTGAGCCTCTCCCGCATGATGCAGCGTAGACCTGCCAGGAGGCTGACAATCAGTAACAACTGCACACAGACGACATCACGTAAGCCTAATTCACTACGATGCTATAATTACTCCATTCATTAGCGGTTAACACATGCCATGTTGAAGGCAAACAGGCTTACAGCTGGGCAAATACTTAGATTTAAGCTCGAGGTTCAGCTGCAAAGGGCTGTGTGCTCTACCTCTTGTGGTCGTAACCCTGAGGTCAGACCAGCTCATCGTGCATCGAGTGTCCTGTTTCATCCTGTGGGCTGCATAAAGCAAGGACAAAGCCAACAACCTGTACAGGCATACACATACCTGACAACAACTGTGACTCCCAAACAACCACCAACATCAAGCTTATCTTCAGAGTGGCTGCCGCTGAGAACAGTTTCTCACAAAGGTATGTGCAGCCTTGTCTGTCACAAGATAATGTCCAAATCAAGCTTATTTGCAAAAGCAGTGAGCGGTTTTCGAGATATGGATGTAAAATCTACTGCTGCCACACCTGTTCCTTCCTTCCTGCAGCAGCGCAAGCCAAGACTCTGATGTTCTTGCAACATGATGAGTGCGAAACAAAACCCTCCCAAGGCCCAAAAAAAGCTCTGAACACGAATGAGTCAATCCAGTGAGTGAGCAATCACAAACGTGATTTGGCTTAATCTGGGGGTTTTGTAGGCTCAAAATCAAATATCGAGAAACAAGAAGTCGTTGAGTAGGTGTCACTAAAAGAGATGCAGAATTTAAGTGAGATAAAGCCAAAAAAAGCTCAGAAATGACACATTGTGTTACTCTGAAAGCTTAATTTCCATCCATTTTTTAAACAGGTGGCGATAAAACAGGAATGAGAGGATGTTCTGTAACAGATTAATAAAACTTCCTCTTTTGCTAAATGTCCCCAGTGGAAAAAAGGAGCACACGGCTAACATCACCTGTCCGGCCAAAATCCTTTCCCTTCTCAGGTCTGGTGTGTGTCTTCGCCCTAAAAAGCCAACTTGCTAAAAGTCTTGTTAACAGAAACAGGAAGGGAGCCGATAGCACTGGAAAATATTTCACCTGAGTCAAAGCTCAGGTGAAATATGGAGACCATGGATATCATCAGAGAATCTATTTTTTTCCCTTTCAAGTTATAAATATGCTAACACACTAATGCTCCTGGGAAGATGAAATGACAAAGAAATCACCCAAAGAGACACATTTTGGAGTTATTAAATATTCACCTGGGTCCAATTATGACACCTTGTGGTAAAATTGATGCATTGCATTCAGGCGTGTACACAGGATCTCTCGTCACTGGGACACAGATGTTCATTATCTTATGACAACAGGTGTTTTTACAATAACTTGGCACAACTTACCGGATGCTTTAAAGGCTGTAAATCTGGATCAAAGCAATCCGACTCAAAATAATAGAGAAAAACCAACTATTACTCGTATTTTCCGAAGCAACCCTGCTTTTTAGGGGGCTAGGCTTGCCTGAAGAAACCCCAAACCTAACTGGAGTCATTTCTTGACTTTATCGGTTTCCAACCAGTATTCCCACAACCCATAATAGTTCATAATAAAGCACTGGCTATGACAACATTTCACAGCATAAAATTAGCAACTTAACAAGTTAAGCCTGGGAGGAGAAACATTTCTATTATCCCTCTTTTCAAGATAAACCACAAACAAATAACTCAATCATTTATGATCCAGGTGTCCATTCATCGAGGAGTTTCAAGCTCTCGCTCTTGATTAATTGTGACGTTCGCGGTTTGATCTGCGCTCTCGGTTGTCAAGAGCCAGTTTCTGTCTTCCCCCCGGGGGACGTAAAGGTAAAGTGATATGAGCGGAGGAGACTGATCCCAGCTGCACAGGCTAAATCAAACAAAGGCCGGGACTGCAATACATCAAAGCATGCATCATGTGCTTTGTCTTACTGCTCTGTAGACTTTTCATACTTTACATTACACCTCATGGGAAGAATGAACATGTCTGAGCACATTTCATCTATGGGCATGAAAAAGAAAAAAACTTCAGTGGCACGCTGTAATGACTAAAACGATTAATATTTTTCTGCATATAAGCTCACAACAACATATATGTTGGCTGTATCATGTATATTTGAGCATGGAAGTTCATTTTTGACCTTTGGGAACAATATATTTAGCAAAATAAGACATTTCTCAGACTTCTTCAGTGAAGAAACTAGTAAATGGACCTTTGAGCTTAAATATTGGAGTGTTCAGTGGGGCTACAGTATATAAAAATACATTCAGGCCAGTAAAATGCTTGTAGAAGTAGGTGCAGCGGTTACATAAGGCTGCTTTAAAAAGTGTTGAAGTGGGACTTTAATAAAGTATTACATAACCCAAACACGTTATTGTTTGAATGTATGGTAGCTCTCACAGCAAGTGCTCATGGCACACACTCACTGCAGGCTGCACAATACAATAAATGAGAACGTGCTGTGTGTGTGTGTGTGTATGTGTGTTTTCAAGAAAATAAAAGCATAAACTACTGCTGGATAATGAGCACCAACTGCAGGCCATTGCTGACCCTTTTTTTTTTTTTTTTTTTTACTATTCATCACTGCTTGGGACTAAATCATTAGCTAGATGCAGCACACAATACAGCGCTGGCATGGAGAGTGGGGGGTGCCAAGCACATGTATGCCCCATCAAGCACACAAACACTTCGCCTCATGAAAAGATCCTTCGCCGTTCAAAGCGCTCGGCTGCAAATGATCATAATGCACGATTAATAAAGGTATTCAGGAAATGTTAAGTCTTAGCATCCGAAAACGGCATGAGTGTGAACTTCTAGGCTGCCGAGGCTCGGCCAACAACAGCCGTAAACTTTAAAGCTACTCACCATTTCAGCACACGGTGGGCGAAAAAGCGAGCGGCTCTCCAGAAAGCAGGTTTTCAGAGCTCGGTGTGTCCGCGGTGCAGGATGGAGCAGATGTTCGCCGCTTTCTGTTTATGCCGCTGCGAAGAAACAAACACATGCATTGATTTTTTTTTTCTTTTTTTCTTTTTTTTTTTTTTGTCCTTTCTCAGGACATTTACGAGGAAAAGAATTTCGTTTTGTGGACGGCGCATGCGCAGTCTGCGGTCATCCTCGGATGCTGCCTGCTAGACTCTGCAGCTCTGATAACTCACATCTAAACCTTTTAATAAAATATTAATTCCCCGTGACTTAACATGTAGAATATATAGGAACATTACAGGAACATTATCACGATAGGAATTATAATATGAAAACCCTAAACACTATAAAAAGTATGAAAAGGTCATTAACACTTCAGAATTATCCATATATAAAAGATAAAGCTGTATGTGAGTATGTATGAATGTTGTGAACCTATTACCGGAAGTAATAATACGATAAAAAGAGATAAGGTGGCTGTTTCCTGTTTTATTCTACGTGTCTGAGCTCGTGCATTAACTTTTCATTATCTTCCTTTTCGGTGCTGCGCCTGTTTTTATCTCTGTTCTCATCTCTTATCATAATATCGTGTGAAGCCATAAATGCACATGTTGTTTACACAACAGATGCTTAAACTAGACGGTGAACTGCACCCAAGTTCACACTGTGCTGCAAATGTTATTTGCAGTGCTGATAAAAGTGAATATTTAGTGATCCGTGTCCACTTTTATGTTAATGTTTGTGGTGTTTCATTAGTGTCTTGTAAGCGCTGCGGCCCATTTCAGACGGTATTCAGTAGGCTGCATTACACTATGGGAAAGCCTAACAATTAGTGGAAGGCAAATAGCTGGAACAATTAATCCAGGGATGGGGAATCAGGCTGCAGAAGCCCACGGAACATGGCGCAAACAAGAAACTGCGCTCCTTGTAAACACGCACCCAGGCGCCTCATTAGCAACTGAATGGATGATGAGCTGTCAGGTAACACGTCTTGAGGACGCATGTCAATTTCCTTTAATGTTCTCAGCTACTTGTTAAACATGAAAGGGGGTGGAGAAGAGGGTGGGTGAGAGTATATAAGACACCCCTAATCTCCCAGTGGAGGAATTTGTCATTAACCGGCCCAAAAACATGCGCTCATTGGGACTCCTGGCTTGTGCGCTGCACGCATCTCTACTGGTGCTGCTGGCCCAGGGGGTCCAAAAAAACAGAGATGGAGTTTACGCGAGGCCGCTGCAGCGTTTTTCCGTGATGGACCGATCGACCGGGTACCACCTGCCAACCTACATGATGCACCTCTACAGGAATTTCAAGTCGAACTTCTCCAGGCCCGTGGATACTATGGAGCAAGATGCAGCAAAGCAAGCGGACACCGTGAAGAGTGTGGTGGCAAAAAGTAAGATTATTTTCCAGAAGTGCAGCTATTATATGAGTTAAACGAGCAGGGGAAACATGATGGAAAAGGTCTAAACCGCAGGGAGAGCATGTCTGTATTCATTATGGTTTTGTTGCTCTAAGTCAGATCTCCTCTCTCATTAAAGATCTTCTTGAATGTTAGGGAGGGATTTTTTTTTTTTTTTGGCTCAAGTGTTGTCCTGTCAAAGCTGCGACCCAGACGACCTCAGAGGATCTGAATCCACATCCCGCTCAGGGGGTGAATACCCATGCGGGGATCAGCGTGTGAAAAGGCCGGGTTTTCTGTCTAATTCTCAAAGCAAACCTCTTTTTTCTTAAATAGGTGATGTTGATTAGACATCTCGCCAGACATCCCCCTATACAAATCTCTTGTTAAGTCAAATCAACAACTTCCCTCAGTTCTTTTTTCACACTTGGCTTGATTAGATTAGAGCTCGGGATTTAATGGCACAAGCAGCCAGCAGAGGACAGCCCTCCCCGCTGCTGAATCCAATTCCACCTCGCTGCTAGGTGTTAGAGTTATTACCTATTTGTTTGACTGAGGATATGCAGAAGCCGGCAGAGGCAGAGATGTGTTAAATGATTGGTTTCGGCTCGGCGCTTGGTTTGAGTGGATTAATAGCGATGGTGGTTTGCATTTTTGATCAAGTCCAGCTAAATGGGCCAATGCACTGCACAATACAGTTAAAGATGCTTTAATCCTTTGGGCTGATTTGAGCCACGCCTGCTTATTGAAGCACAATGACCCTCCCATTACAGATGTGGGCGCAGCGCATGTTGCGCTACACTGGAACAATTATTTTCAACAAGCCTCTTGCAGGAGCAGCTTTGATTTGCTAAAATTTCCACCAATGCAAGCATTAATCACGAGGTCATAGTAGAAGTTATCAAAGGGAAATGCATTTGCATTTATCATTCTCCCTACACCTCACTTTGCAAAACAAAAGAGGTGGCTGGACCTACAAATGACAAATCACAACCGTAATTACCCCCCAGATTGCATTTAATACAGACGTGCTAAAGTGATGCCACCATGCAGACTCGTTGCTTTAAAGGTTTGATATGATAATTAAAACATATGTATTGTGTCTGGAGTATGGTTGCACACTAATTGACAATTTGCTGATCTGTTGACCATAATTTACATGGATCCATTTCAATTATTACTGTACACATATACAAATGATTTGGAGCAAAATGCCAGTGAGGTGTATGTCAGTTAGTTAATCTATGGATGCAAAGCATGTTTGGAAAGCATGTTAGAATGGACAACAAATTATGTGACGGTAAAAACTGAATCATTTAATATGACAATATTCATATGTATGTGAGTAAGTATGTATATTTTAAATAAACTGAGGGACAGATGTCAAAGCTGTCATGATGCAGTCCTGCTCACTGCCCACAATGGCCTGATACAACCAGGGATATTAAAAAGACAGCTACTTTGGAATTAACAATATAAATACGTATACAGATGTTGATCATTTCTGCTGTTTTTCCAGTGCATAATGCTGTATCGTCCAATCTCACCACCATGTGCAGTTCAGACAAATTAAAAAAGATACTGCTGTAGTATATGTGCTGATTTATTCCTACATTTTCTTTCCAAGAGCAGGTCTTAAACCACTGAAAAAGCATAAATAAGCATTCGCATAAATTACCTCAATTTAAATATAGTATTAAACAGTTAACATTTATTTTGGGATAACATTTTCAACACTGTTGGTTTTTGCATTTTCTTTCTACAACAGGTGGATTTCGTTCCCCTGAGAAGCTCACTGGCACATTAGTTTGCATATCGGATAGTCTTGTGTTTTATATTTTGATTTTAGCATAATGTTAGCTAACAGTAAACTGTCTGATACAGTGTGCACTTCAATTATGCTAATCTTTCTCTTTTCACTACATTAGGTTTGATGTACAGACAGAGGCGCTGGATTGCGACCTTTGACCTCTACGCCCTGCTGGCTGACAAACAGATCCAGGCGGCAGAGCTGAGAATCAGGCTTCCTCGGGTACAGAGCGCGTCCAACATCACCGTGGAGGTCTATCACCAGCACGGCCAGGCGTGCCATATGCACAACGGCTGCCAGGAACAGCAGCTGGTGGGGCTGCTCACTGAATCATCCCTGGTCCCTTCATCCCAGAGCTGGAAAGTGTTCAACATGACACGTCCTCTCTTGAGCTGGCTCAGACAAAAACTGACAGCGAGAATTCGACACAAAAGAATGTCAAGAAGAAGGAAAGCGGTAAAGACAAAGAGAGGCCTGTCGCTTCCCGATCAGCCGGTCTACACGGCGAAAAGAGAGCAGGACGTGAGCGACCGGGCCTTGCTGGTCGTCTTCTCACACACTGGCTCTGATGAAAACTCTAAGGCCAAAGCGAGCTTACTCCACACAGCTGAACAATCCAAGTTCCTGACCCCTGCTGAAATCAAAAAGGCCCGCTGGCCGAAGAGACGCAGGAGCAAACGGGGCCAGAGAGAACAAACAGTGAGAAGCCCGCAGGCGTCCAAAAGCGGGAGTGAAAAATCTCTCTGTCGCAGAGTTGACCTGCATGTAGACTTTAATCAAATTGGCTGGGGGTCCTGGATCATCTTTCCTAAAAGATATAACGCCTACCGCTGTGAGGGCTCCTGCCCTGGACCCCTGGGAGAAGACCTAAATCCAACAAATCATGCTTACATGCAGGTGAGTGGCGCAGGTGATCTATTTATCTGTCTATAATGTTATTGTAGTATTAATTCTTTTAGATGTGATCTTAGACTCAGCAGATTCACATCAGTGTGTGCTGCTTGTATTAACTTTTCCCCCTTTTGGGACATGAAATGGGAGATTTTGGAGCACAAAACAAATATAACCCACATAACCCATTATATTTGTAATTATCACTGACAGACTAAGGTGAACTGGCTAGTCTGTTCAGAGATAATGATGGTTGAAACTAAAGAAGGAAAACCAAATCTTTGAAAGAAAGATATGCAACTGTAAAACCACCAATGTTTTAGGAGTTTAAAAAATGAGTAGAGCTGTCATTTAATCAGTTAGTCAATAAGTGAATTGGGGAAGAATGATCATTTTTGCCATTTTTAAAGCACAAATGCTGACATTCGCTGGTTGCAACGACTCAGATTTGAGGATTTGATGCTTTCCTTTGTCATATCTGATGGTAAACTGGTTAGTTGCAACCCTATAAGTGAGCATAAACCTGAATAATAAAACTTAAAAATAAGTATTTGTCTGTCTCAGTATCTTCAATTACAGGGACTGGAATAATCCATCTAAATCCTTTGTTTCTTTCTCTTCCAGAGTTTACTGAAACATTACCACCCTGACAGAGTGGCATCACCCTGCTGCGCCCCAACCAAAATGAGCCCATTAAGCATGCTGTACTACGAGAACGGAGAAATGCTCCTCCGACATCACGAGGACATGATTGTGGATGAATGCGGCTGCCAGTGACAGCTGCGACCACCTCCAACCATGGCCTGTGTTGCTCTGTGGTGTAACGGCACAAACGCGCTGTGCAGAAGCAGCCAGTTTCTGAAAAACAAAACACTTAGCCAGAAGGAAAAAAAAAAAAAAAAATAAAGCTCTTTGATGTTTGTCACCGTGCACTGTAAGATTGTAGCTGATCTATGTGCAGAGATAGGAATTTAATTCGTGATGTGAGCTCTGGTTTGTAAGGAGAACGTTGCTAGGTTAAGATGTGCTGAAATACAAACTCAAGGACAGCATCCAACCTTGCAGCTGTGTGCAGCTGTCACAATCGAATGTGCAACTTTATTCGCCTTATCAATTTTCATCAATGTAAACATGAAATGGCAATGTTGTTGAATATTCCAGCACTGTTTTTATTGTACACTACCATGTGTGTAACTGTAAATTAATGTATATTTATTGTAAATATTAAATAAATTGTATTTATGTACATTTTTCTCATGGGTTATGTATTTTTTTTTTTTTTTTTTTATACTGTATTTCCTTTGGCGTGTTTGCACTTTATACAACTTCATCTGTACATCTACAAGACTAGTCTACTATCATGGTTATTTTCAGCACTGAGGCGGGGTATCAGACCATAACCTTTTTATTTGCTGAAAGTCTGTCCTGTGAGACATAAACTCTTGTTCACTTCATGTTTTAACCGAAATATAGACACTTTTACATTTTTTCATTTAGGCAGCTGTTGTTGGTCTGGGTCAGTTTGCTGGCGTAAAACAGTGTAAACACAGCACAAAAACCAATGAAACACAAAAGAACCGACACGCCAAAAACAGGTGGACTTTTCTGGTTTTAGAGTGTCTCAGTCATCCACAATGAGTCATGGCCAAATTCCCGTCACAATCAAAGCACAGCGTTGTATAGCAGAGGGATATCCAGCAAATACTGTAAAGTGTCAGTTAGTTTCTAACAATGGTAAACTAAGTTCTATTCTTCTGAAGCCAGAGAGCTCATTGTATTCAAATCCTTTGAAAATACACTGACCAACCAGGAATTTTCCAGTCATGACCACGGCACTGGTCAAACTGGGAATAGTTGACAAGGACTCAGAGGTAAGACAACATTTAACTTCCTAATGTCAGTCAAATATTTATTAGGAAAAAGGCTAAATTCAAAATATATTTAGAGATATTAAAAGTAGAGAAGAATAGCCAGATAGAGCATATCCTTCTGCTACCTTTATGTCTTTTAAAAGGCCCAGTCTCAATGCAAAACATTCTAATTTTTAGAAGCAGGATTCGGATATGAAACTTCTAATTATTATTTATTAGACGACTGAAACGCTTTATAATGAGAAGTATTAGTATTTACTAAGTGAAGTTACTGCTGTCTTCATGCTTACTTTGTAACTTTAGTTGCGCTACATCGTCTGCAAATAGAAAGCGCAGGACTGACACTCACGAATCGGTTGTCCAATATTTCCCAGCCGGCTGTTAGCTAGTAGCCTCCAGCTGTTTGCTAGTAGCCTAGCCTAGCACGTGCCTTACTCACCAACTGTCGCTAAGCAGCAGCGAGTCTTTCAAAGTTTTTTGAGCGATTCCCTTTGAGGTGTGGCTAGTTGGTATTTTGCAATGAGTAGCGCAACGGTCAGGTGAATTGTCCGCTCCGTGGCTAAAAATACACACTCACCAAATTAGACTGTGGTTGAGCCGCTGCTGCTAACGTTAGCTAACTCTGGTAGCTGACAGTAGCTTCTAGTTTTTTTTTAGGTAAGTGGCTTCTTGGCGTGGTTGTAGTGAAACCGTGATGAAATAATGGCTAACGTTAGAATGGCTTAGTCGGCTGCATTTGCATTAGTCCAGTAGTTTAGGGCTGTGGCAGGCCTAAAGCTCATTTAGTGTTGACTTACACCTTACAGTATTTGGTCGTATGTGGCCCAGGGCATTAACCAGTGTCACGTTTGGTTAAACGTTAAGTTAACCAGAATAGCTTTAGGTTTTGGCACTTAAGGATTTTAATGTTTGGGAGACTTAAAAACTTAGCTTTATTATATTTATATAACCTCTGCATTGACTGTCAGATTCAGATTTTGTTATATACATGTAATAAGAATAAGAATGACCAAAAAGTCTCATTATGAGACATTAAAACGTTGTTATTACTCATACATAACAGACAGCGGTGGAAGAAGTAATGCCACTCAGATCCTGCATTCAAAATCTCAAAGTATTAGATTCAAAATGTGCTTTAAGTACCAAAAGTAGAAGTAATCATAATGCAGAATGACTTATTTGGAAAAAAAAAAAACAACAATCACTGGATTTTGATTATTAGCATTAATGTATTCATGACGTTAATGTTGCAGCTGCGAAAGGTGGAGCGAATTTGAATTACTATTTACTACCAGGGAGCTTAATACACCACAATTACCATAATAACATAGCAGTACTGTGTAATCTGTGTTGGAATGTAATGAACTCTGTAATCATTGTTAGTTACGTTCTAACTCTGATGACAGAGTACTGCTGCATAATCCTTCAACTCATCTGAAAGTATTAAAATCCCCAACATTTTGGACGCACTTGTCATTATTTCAGTGTGTCTTTCAGCCGTAGAAGGTGTTATTTTGAGTAATTTTTCTACTTTTACTCTACTTTTGAAAACCTTAAAAGAATGAGTGAAGGCTTGGAAACTTACATAAGTGAATGTCAATGCCTCTTCAACAGGAAATATCAATGTCAGTTATGTTGATGTCATGGATAATATAACACCCAAGAACACATGCAGCACTAACTTTATATTGTCTCAGAGAGGCAAGTGTGTTCCTGCATGAAGGTGGATACATTTGTCATAATATGTGTTTAAATGTATTGTTGCATGTCCTCCCACTGGAACAGTTATAACAGAAGGATGGCTGAGGCAGTCGCAAAAGTGGCCCGGAGGATTAATGCAACTGTCGAAGAGGGGAAAGATAGTTTGGGTAAGACCCCCCCTCACACATCTTTCTCTGTCCTTCACTTGCTCTTGCTGCAGATTCAACACCGTTGTTGCTCTTTCACATTTCATCAGCAGGTGGTGACAGAGGCTTAAATTGTTCTTCCCCAAATAGCCACAACTTTAATTCTCAAAGTGTTTTTTTAATGACGGATATTTAACATTCCCCTGCTGTGCTAATGCTTGTTCATCTCATAATAATGTTCTTCTTCTCCACAGACCTGTCAAACTGCCAGCTCATTTCTTTCCCAGACGGTGTGTTCAAGGTCCTAAGGAGTGTCTCAGAAAACATCCGAGTTATCACATTGGCTGACAATGAGATGAAGGCCCTTTCCAGCAAGTTCTTTTCCACCTTCACTCAGCTTAGAGGTAGTGGAGGATACACACTGATTCATGGACTTAATCTTCAAGAAAAGATTGTGTTGATACATGCTAGTGTTCTCACAAATGTTGAGGAATGAACAAAAGAGCAACCCCTCGTTTTACTCATGCCTTGAAATACCTTGCAGAGCTGGACCTGCGAGGCAATGTTCTCACCAAACTGCCTGATGCTGTGGCAGAAATGGAGCATTTGACCTGCATCAATCTGGCTAATAACAGCTTCTCCATCTTCCCTGATAAGCTTACTGAAATAGCCACACTGGAGAGGATTAACCTGGAGGGAAACAGCATCACCGGTAATGATTATATATTAGGGCAAAGGGTTCGTATTTGGTTTGGTATGAGCTAATATTTACCCTCTGTTTTTATTTTGTCTCACAGAAATACCAGTGGAGAAGTTGTCTACCATGCCAGCACTGAAGTGGCTGAACGTGAAGTCAAACCCTTTGGACTCAAACACTCAGGCTGCTCTGCAGTCACCTCACAACTTTGACATTGTGTCAACCACAGAGTCATAAGATATGCCACGTATTACATTTACCCACCTATAGACTGCATGCTGTGTGCCTTTACCTACTTCAGTTGGATGCTCCCGTGGTGCCTGACAGAAGCGAAAGCATGATACTTGAAGATACTGAACTGAAGATATCACAAGAGACAAGAAAACAGAGGTGTGTGAAGATGGCGTCCTCCTTGGCTGACTTAAAAAGAGCTGACTTTGATGTTTGGTGAAATCAGTCCATCTTTATACACCATTTTTAGAAACATGTTTCTGTCTCAGTTGAAATATTTGTAATGACTTATTTATTGCTTTTGATAGCATAATTTTTTTCAATTAAAGATTATACACTGGAAGCTATGCAGCGGTGTCATTATTTTTTACCGGCTGATTGCATTGCTTCGATTTATTGCTGAGACTACGTCAGATATATTCTGTTGGTGGATGCTGTCTTACATAAATTTGCCCTGAAGTAAGGTTCAACTGTACTGTTTTATTTAGGACTAATTATTTTAATTTTCAGTTAATCTGACAAACAATTCTTTGAATACATGATGATTGTTTATATCATAAAAATATCAGAAAATAGTCAAAAATGCTCACCACAACTTCACAGGGTCAAAGATGACGTCTTTTGTCCGGCCAATAGTCCAAAACCCCTTAACTGTTTATAGTGATTTAAGACAGAAGGTGAAAATCACATTTGAGAAGCTCAAATTAGGGAATGTTTGGCGTTTTGGAAAACGATTAATTGGCTATTGAATAATCGTTGGTTAATTTTCTGTTGATTAATTGTTTCGGCCAGTGAACAGGAGAAACTTCTACAAAAACATTACACTGTGTGTAGACACTGGCCTAGAACAATGGCTTAAAAGACTATTATAACAGTAAGAACATGTTCTCCTGTAGATCGCCCTCAGGCTTTGGCACAGCTGAGCTTTTTGCCCATAACAGAGAACAAAATCCATTGGAGAGACAAGCAAAATGGTCTGGAACTATATGGTCACCGGTTGCAAGCTGGAGGCACCTCAGGGACTTGATTCGATGTGGGACCGAAAGCTATAAACACTGATCAAGCTCTTAAACCCTCCTTCTGTGGCAGAGGCTGCAGAGCTGGTCCACAGTAGAACGATTCAGAGTATTTTGCTCAGGCTTTTCAAGAATTCTTTAAATAGCAACACTCCTGAGTCTCGATCACCTACTGTGAGCTGATGTGTGGGCTCAGTTTTAGCCTCAGTTTTGTGCCATATTAACACAGCAGAGCAGGAAGAGCGAGGTAGTATTGTCATAGCTGAGGCATTCAGCAACTTTTCTGCATAAAAAACTTCTTTAAATGTCTATTTTATGCAAAGGCCAGACTCCTAAATCCCACAAGTCAGCCAAAGAAGCATGTCTTCTGGCCAAGAGAAATATTTAGCAAGGCAGCAGGCTTACAGCATCACATGACTCCTGCTGCCCAGGCTGTGACCTTGTGCTGTGCATCAAGCTGCCCTCTGACTCACTGCTCTTTCATTATATATAAACCAGAGAAAAACTTAAGTTGTGGATATTTGGCTCTCTATTAGCAGCAAGCATTTTAATTATGTTTACAGCAGTACACATTTTTCTGTTTTAGTTACACAAACTTGTGACAGTTTCTCCAAATAGAAACAGCTCATTGATAAAGATTTATGAATGATATGATAAACACTACATTTACATCTAACATTTCAAACTTTATTGCACCATGCTGTAAGACTATTGTTTAATTATTAACTGACATGATAATATCATCAATAACTGATAGAGGCGCAAGATAATTTTGGAAAAAGCAAAAGCATTTAAAATGTTGTGATCAATTAGTCACTAGCATGATGGTACTGTGGTTTGGTAAATTTTAAGACGGTTAAATTAGCAATAATCACACATCCCACACCTGAACTTTCCGTACATTGAAACCACAGCAGTCTGTCATGATGAAAAAAGTAAATAAGCGTCTCAATTAGCTACACTATATCATGAATTAAAAGTTTTTCAATTAATGTAATTATATGCTTTGACAGAAAAAAAAAAACATGTGTACAAAAGCTCAAAATAAAAGCCAGCAGGCATAGATTTATGAATGGCAGATTGTGGCTACATGGGAAGTGAGGGATTTTAGAGGGGAAAAAAAAGATAAGTCACATATTTTTATGCATAATGTTTCTAAAAATAGGCCCATAAGCATGTTATCAAATAGTTACAGTGAAACTCCAGAGGCATGAAGTCACAACAGGGCACGCCACTTAATCCTGCCTTGTTAATTGGTTTACAGCTAACGCCAGTCAGCTCCATCTGTTTTTGTCTGAAAAGAGCTCTTCAAGGGCCACAGCTTACAACAGGGACGTGGAAAACACTTCTCATGCGAAGAAGGTATTAACTTCACACTGCAGCCATGGAGAAGCGGTAATGTGGAAGAACTAGCTGTTGATTCTGAGGAGAGAGGGCTCCTCTCAGAGGTTGCTTTACACTTATCGGCTACAGATTCATACAGGATCATAGAGAAGCCGGCAAAGCTCAGTTGTTTGACCTTTACACTCTTCATGCAGCAGCCCTGCTGTCACACACCCAGGAAGCTGTCAGGTCTCTTAAGCAGTGCGCATGCCTGCTTCGTCTGTCTCAATGACTGCCTATCAGTCAGGAGCCTCTTAGTCCTCTTGGATCAGTGCTCAGACCACAGAGGGAGAGTCTGACACCAACAGCAGACATGAGCTTCACCGTTGAGGAGAGGGGCAGGCCCAACACCCAGGAGTACAGGGTGTTTTTCAGTAAGCACAGCTCTCTTAATGAACACGTTTGCTTGTTACTTGTTGGACTGTGTGTAATAGTTGCTTTATTAACTTCCTATCTAGCAACAACTACAGCTGTGTTGAGAAGTACTCATAGAGCTTCACGAAGGGATCTCCTCACAGTGTTTTTATTTGTGCTCAAAAATCCATTACTCCTTTTCACAGAGGACTCTGCAGGCAAATACATCTCTCCGTTCCACGACATCCCCATCTACGCCGATGAAGCAGAGGTGAGCGCTCATGCACCACGGCTAACGCTGCAGGTTTTTGCTGTGGCTGTGTTCAGGTTCATTAAAATGCCTCTTGTTGCAAGTCTAATGGTTGTAAAACTACCATTTCTAGTGTCTTTTTTTAATTATTATTTTTTATTCCCTAGCAGTTATTCCTGTTTTGGCTTCAGCAGAGCATTAACACAATAGTGCCAACAGTCAATTTGTCTGCAGTGGTGGACGGATGCTTATCCCTGTACTACCTGGGGGGCGTAGTCGGTGTGCTTCCAACTGATTTTAGTAACTGTACCCTTAGGTCAGACAGAAATGGGCACTGTAAAACTGCTACATTGGGCCTTTATGGTGAAAAAAAGCTTCACCCCAAGGTTCATGAGTCCATTGTGGGCCTGTTAGAAGTAATATATGAAACATAGTGTTTGTGCAAAAATGTAGTGCTCCCATCCCTCTATTTTAGAGTGGTATATTGGCATTAAGTCACTTGGCACACTTACTTCAATCCATTACACTTTCCAACTGGGGATGTTTGTGGTTTATATAGATTTAATACTGCAAAGCTTTGGCCTGTCTTTCAGTCCATAGTCACTGTTATGCATCTTAGTAAGATAAGTTTTATAGAAATGTATTTAAAACAGGAAAGAAATCATTCTCGGTGTAACAAAACTAAGTTTCTGATCATCTTGCAGAATATTTTTCATGCCGTCGTGGAGGTTCCAAGATGGACAAATGCAAAAATGGAGGTATTTCAAAAATTATTTTAATGCATGTTCCCTCCTAATAATAGTAGTAGTTCATAAATTAAAAATCTTCTAAAATTAGTGGACATCAAAAATAAGATCTGCAGAGATCCATATTCATACTTTTGTGTTGTGCATATAGGCATAGATGATTTGATACACAATGATTACACTGAATCGAATAGTAATCACAGGATGAGATGGCCAGCCTATAGCCTTTTAGCTAATATGTTTTGGTTCCAGTTAATTGTGATTTTAATAATACAGTGACCACATTGTGTGTTAGTGCCTCTCACTGTTTTTATTAAGTTGATGTAACTTGGTTTTGGCCACCTGTTTATCAGATTGCCACCAAAGATCCCCTCAACCCACTGAAACAGGACATAAAGAAGGGGAATCTTCGTTATGTCGCGAATGTGTTTCCTCACAAAGGCTACATCTGGAATTATGGAGCTATTCCACAGGCGAGTCCCACTCAGACGACATTCAAACAACAGGAAGCCAGACCATGTTTCTGCTCCATCAAACATGTGCTTTCTCTTCCCGCAGACATGGGAAGACCCCAACCACAAGGACGGCGACACAGGATGCTGCGGAGACAATGATCCCATTGACATATGTGACATAGGAAATAAGGTGCTGGAACAACTCTGTTGAGGGGCTTTGAAGAAACAGATTTAAATTCAACTGTTTTTCAAAAATGTGCCTTCGATTCTCAGGTGTGCTCCCGAGGAGAAATAATCAGAGTGAAGGTGTTGGGAACTCTGGCTTTGATTGACGAGGGAGAAACCGACTGGAAAGTCATTGTGATCAATACCGAAGACCCAGAAGCCGCCGACTTTAACAGTATGAATAAACTGTGATAGACGCTGCTTGGAAAAATGGCATCAGTTACTCAAGTTGTTCCAAATTTTAGAGTTCTCCTTTGTTGTTGATGTGTTGCAGATATTGATGATGTAAGACGACTTAAGCCGGGATACCTGGAGGCAACTGTTGATTGGTTCAAAAGATACAAAGTCCCAGACGGGAAACCTGAAAACCAGTTCGCTTTCAACGGAGAGTTCAAGGACAGGGTACACCTTTCAAACCTGTCACAGTATTTGTGTTGTATTTCAAAACTGTTACGACGTGCTTTTAAACTTTAGACTACTGATATGAGTTTTTACATCTGTTTCTGGTCAGTTCTATGAAATTGATAAGGAACTGACAAATAAAAATGTCAGTTTATATTGAATAATAAAACATTTTCTGAGAGAAAATGAGATATAAAATGGTTTAGATCACAGCAAATCTGTATTTTTCAGGTATATTCATAGGTGATTTGATGGGGGATGAGGGGCTATGCCAGCCCCCTTATAGCAATGTGACCAAAATGCATCCCCCCTTGATAACCATAGAGGCACACAGCTGCCTGTAATATGCCAATAATATGCCAACAGTAGTGTCTGTGCTGTGCTGTCTCTGTAGCAAAATATGTTATGGAGACATGACTACAGATATTGTTTTTAGTATAGGTAGAGTAGGGGTAGTGTTAAGTTGGGTTATGGTTTGGGCCACCTGCCTTCCTGGAGTGAGTAGATGAGGAAAATCTATCTTTGGTTATTTGCAGGACTTTGCCATCAAAACAGTCAAGAGCACCCATGAGTTTTGGAAAGCACTGATTTCTAAGGATACTGATGCCGGCGAGTTAAACTGGTGAGTTAAATTCATATTCAGGATTCATCTTATGCTCCATGACGTAAACAGTGGGTGAAATGACGGCACATGTGACAAATGCTATGAATATTTCCTGCCATAACATGCTGAAGATAATTATCCAGCACTGAGTGAAAATTGATGAAGCGCTGACAGATTGAAGAGTGTATCAGCTGAGTTAATGGACTGTTAAATACCTTCTCACTGCAGATGACACAGAGACATTGTGAATATGTGCCTTTCTAGGTCTCTTAATAGTTTTCTGCTTAGGAGGTACAAGAATATCATTTGGAAGCTGAAGTTGTTTTCCTTGTCTCGTCTCTTTCTTGAATCAGCATGAACACCAGTGTCTCAGACAGTCCGTTCTGCTGCTCTGCTGGGGATGCAGAGGCTGTGGTTCAGTCTGTAAGTGAGTTTTATTTTGGAATTCATGTCAGCAGCTTTAAAGACCATCCATTACCCTAATGAGACTAGAGAAGATAACAGCTTTCATCAAATACAAAACAGTCGTACAATACGTACAACTCCATTTCTAACTGTATTTAGTCCAAAATATGTAAGTGACACACATCTATTCCTCGTGACCTCTGAAGTGCATTTGCTAAACACTATTTAATAATTTTATAAACTCTTACAGGCATGTGCTTTTGGAGCTGAAGATCCCATTGCAAGTGCAGGTGGGTGTTCGTACATTTATTTGTTTTAATGCAGCCGCTCTATGTTGGTACTCGATGGAAATCATGTGTGATTTTTGTTTTCAGTGGACAAATGGTTCTACTATGAGAAGTAAGAAGAAAATCCTGGGCAAAAACCTTCACTTCTTTCTTCCTTCGTCTGGTTTCAATACATAAGACAAATGCATGAACTGGATGGGTTGGATTTCTACTTTAGGCCACATGTGCATCTTTGCATCTTGCATCTTTGTTCCCTTCTTTGTGGATGTCTGATGCTAACGCTGTCAAAACTGTCTATAATTTCAGGCTTGGCAGAGCATAACAATAAACCACCCTAAACCTGAGGATATTGTGTATTATATTGATTTTATTTCTACTACTGTATATTGTCATTATCACATAGACCTGAACTTTGCTACACAATAGGAATCTAAAGTGGATAATAGTGTTTTGATAGGAAAAGACAGACAGACAGGGAATAATTCATGTAGATATACAACAAATTGCATTAGTGTCTGTGGGCAACTCCAATAAATGATGTATTTAGTGTTCCTGAAATATAACAACAACTTAACAGTACACATGACAGGATTTTCAGTCTTTCACTTAACAGTAATCCCCAAGGATGCCTCTGTAGGCTGCAATTAAACAAAAAGCTTCATTAACTGCAGGAGGTTAGAAACTATGGTTGGAGCAGCTAAAAGTATAAATTTATATACAAATAGTAGGATAAAAACATTATCTGTTTTCCTGATAGCATCATGTCTGTGATTGCTTGAGACAGCAGCAGAATTAGAATAAGAAATATTCTGTGTATATACTAACAATGAGCCTTTCCAGAATTTCTCTGTGTGTGGACAGGTAATGAATAAGTGGTTTATCCATAGACTGTTTCCACATTAAAAAAACGTTACAGTTATTTCTGACATTCCTGCTCAGCTAGAGTATTATATGAGCGTTACATTTTGATAAAGCAGCTCAAATTTCTGCAACGCTGTTCGGCACAGTTATCTCTCATTGACTGCCAGCTGTCAAGATGAGGGCGCTACTGCAACACAAACTCCAAATTCTAAACCACGAAGAAGAAGAACCGGAACTCTTATCGACTGTTTCCAAGGAGACCACCGACACTACTACTTAGCGTTGGGCTGCTGGACAGTACCGAGGGGGTAAGTCAGCTAACGTTAGAGTTAGAAAGTAATCAAATGTAAATACACACTAAAACATACTGTGCTGGTAACATGGCTAATAGTGAGCTTGCGGACAGCTAGCAGACCGTTAAGCTTCGGCCTGACGCACGAGATCATATGCTAGAAAGTACCATAAGTTTAACGTTAGCTAAAATGCTAACGCTAACTAGCTAAAAAGCGTTATCTAACGCTACCGTTATGTCGGCTCTGTAGCGTATGAAGCTCACTGAAACAAGCAAAATATCATCAGATACATGGCTTCACATGCTTTAGCGTTTTAAAAGCCAGAACATTACATTGTTGGCAATTGCAATTGTCTTTTTTGTCAAAGAAGCGCCGTTAAATAATGTAGCCAGCTAATTATTAAATCTAATGTAATAATCATTTAATCGGACCTGTTGCGTCCTTTCAGTTGGATTCATTATCACAGCCGAAAACGGCGATTAGTGTATTTAAGTGTATGGATGCACTCGTTAAGTCTGATCCAACGATTCATGAAGTTTTGTGAATAGTACATTTTGCTTAAAGGTAACGTCAGCGCTAGCCACCTGCTACACGCGTGGGTGGAGCTGTGCTTTTACATCAGGGATATTTAAAAACACCTGAATGATGATGCAGTGTAATGCAATAATATACCCTTTACGTTCCGCGGCGGACATGGCTTGTCATAGCAGGAATAGCACAGGTGAAATAAATTTAGTAATGGATGGTTCAGCTCTATCGTGTCCTAGTAAGCGATGACAGTGGGCGAGCATGCGCAGAACCCCAACCCTGGAATCAGCTCACCTACATTGATTACAGTCAATGTTAACAGCACTTTTCTTACTATGTATGCTGTTAAAAATGTCTATTATTCTGCAAATAAACTCAATTAATAACTTGTTTAAAAATGTGACACGTTTACTGCATTTAACTGAGTTTTCTCTAATATTGTGTCCACCTTACTTACATATAAGTAGCAGCAAAACAATTAGAAACACTTATGAGATGACAAACTATACGCACTCAGAACATTATCATATAGTAATAATCTGACCTCTTTCTTGTTTCAGTCAAAGACCATCAAGATGTCTTTTTTATTCGACTGGATCTACAGGGGGTTTAATAGTGTTTTACAGTTCTTAGGTAAGTACTTTGCAGTTTTGCAATGATTTAAAACTGTTGGGAAAGTAATGCAATGTTCTGCTTTATAAAAGCAGCAATGCCCCTAGTACTTCATCAAATTCACTTTGAGAAATGATGTTTTTTGGTGTTAAATTAAACTGTGACACGTTGGCAGTACTGAAATGTATGTGGTCCAGTTGGTGTTATGTAACTAATCCATTGCTGTGTGCGTGTGAAACAGACCACAGAGTAATCTATAAGCATGAAACATTGTTTCTGAAGTGGTGCCAGGCTTGTAAAAGTACGAAGTTCACTGTTCTTCAGAACTAAACTCAAGTAAAGCACTTGAGTCAATGTTATTGCATTAGTTATGTTCCACCTCAGGGATTAAGCAGGACGTGGTTTTCACCCATAAATTATGAAATATTTCTTCCAGGTCTGTACAAAAAGTCTGGGAAGCTGGTTTTCCTGGGCCTGGACAATGCTGGCAAAACAACACTCCTACACATGTTAAAAGATGACCGACTTGGCCAACACGTGCCAACGCTGCATCCAAGTAAGGAGAGATTCAGACAGTAGTGTGCCATCCTCCATTGGCTGACATGTTAGAACTCAGATGGGTCAGCTTGATATCGTAGATGAGTCAGCTTGTTATCAAAAACTCCATGTGTTTTGGTGCCTAGCAGTTTCATGAGAGTTTATTATGCAGTAAATCAGTATATTCTTTTAAATCACTGCTGATGATATATTTTTGTTCAAAGGCTTTCTTATCATTTCAAAATTAGGTTTGTTTTTACTGTACTAAGCTACATTGTGCTTTATTCTGACGTTACACTCAAGTCTTGCACTGCTCAATTTTAATTCCCACGTTGTTTTTATATTTTCTACTTGGTGGTTTTAATCATCCGTTGTTTCAAGTTGTATTCCTCCCTCATCCTTTATGACAGCCTGTCTATCCATACATTACTGTGTATTTTATTGCTGTTTTAATGTGTTTGTTGCAAAGCACTTTGTATGATACAAATAAACTATATTATTATATTATTTATTCTTATTAGAAAACAGCTTGATTGATTCGTCCTTTTTGGAAAATTCTTTCACATATCTGGGGGTATATTTTCTCTCTACGTTACAAAGTTGACTGCTTTGCAGTATATACTGTACTCTATCGCAGAATTGCCTGATGTCATCATGCCGGCAAAATGCTGTAGTGTTGTATTGTGACTTACTCTGAAATTTCCAGCCTTGTTGAATTTTATCTTCTCTCTCTCAAAGCTTCTGAAGAGCTGACAATCGGTGGGATGACATTTACGACATTCGATCTGGGAGGACATGTGCAAGGTGAGATCTTTCTCCATTTGTGCCAATGATTATATGCACACACAGACACAGAAATGATGTTGCTATAACTGCTTTTTTGCTGCCAAAACAGATTTTGGTGAAATACCAACTTTTAAAGCAGGATTCATAGATCCAGCGTAGGGCTATCCTGTAGATTGTCGTAGTGCCACCACAAAATGACATGGATTTGCTGTACGTTGTCAGGCCATCTCATTCAGCCACAGTGGAAGTAGCCACATTCAAATTCTTTTGTAAATTCTTTGATAAAAGAAAAAAATGCGGGGAGGAGAAGGTTTTCCCCTGAAATAGGTTTGCTCAGATCACAAAATAAATACGAATGTATTAAAATTGTTGTCAATTTTCAGTCAAACATTAGAAGATTACTGAGTGTTCTTGTCAACTTGCTCCACGTTGCCTTCACTGTCATCTCACTAACCTCTGTCATCAGAAACATGTTGGAGAAAACAGAATCAAGTTGACCAATCACAGTTCTCGTGGCTGCCACATGGTGTCTCTGTAGCTCCTGCAGTGCTGCTGTGTAATTCAAATCAGCTCTTGTGAAAATACTGAGGCTAAAATAGTGAGCACATTTGAACTGAAATTTAAAGGCAGGAAGTTCCTGTATGCACAGGTTGTGTCAGTGCTGCAGAAAACACGTGAAGAAAGAGGAGACTTTACCCCTCTAGATTATAAAGTGTATGGATATGTATGTTAGCTTTGCAACATTATTCTGTATCTCATGGTAAAATAGTGAATTCATATTTTTCTTAAGAGTCAAATCAGCTCCTGCACAGGTGTTTTCACTTACGTTTTCTGATTAGACCTTTTGTCAAGACTTTGTAGGCATGTACACATTTGTTGCATCAGTGAAGGACGGACCATTGACACCATTATCATTATTAGTTCATAGTTTCAGTTGAACTGCCGCAAGGACAAACACTTTTTTCTTTGTTGATAGCTCGACGAGTGTGGAAGAACTATCTGCCGGCTGTGAATGGAGTCGTCTTTCTCGTAGACTGTGCGGATCACGACAGGCTGACAGAGTCCAAGACTGAACTCGATGTAAGATTAAACACCGCTGTTACAAGCTGTTTGCCTCACTCAGTACTGACTGCTGTCTGCTAACAGCAGATTGATGATGATTGTGCTGCCCTTGTTTGTTTAGGCTCTCCTGGGAGACGAGACCATTTGCAATGTACCAGTGCTGGTGTTGGGTAATAAAATTGACCGTCCAGAGGCCATCAGTGAAGGAGGACTGAGAGGAGCCTTTGCGCTTGATGGTCAAGTTACCGGAAAGGTAGGCGTGCCATAGACCTTGTCTTTTAATTACAGAAATAATATGATCCCCGTGTCTGTGTGGGCACATGTCCTGGTGCCTGATGACCACCGTCCTCATTTATCCGTATTCTTATCAACAGGGAAATGTCTCTTTGAAGGAGCTGAACGTCCGACCGCTGGAGATTTTCATGTGCAGCGTGCTGAAGAAGCAAGGCTATGGGGAAGGTTTCAGATGGTTATCACAGTACATCGACTGACGCACAGGACTGAAGTTTAACCAGAAGGGATTTCCTTGACACATTTTCATGAAGCGTGACAAAGATTTTGTGTCTTTGCCAGTGTCAATCAGCCCAAATTTCAAACGGTATTATTAAGAGCGTACTAAAAGCATATTCTTTTTAATACTAATAGCATTTATTCAGGTTTTAAAGGTTTCTATGCAAACTTTTAAAAGTGGTTCATGGTGAACTGTCCTACGTGTGTTATTAATGTTAACTGAGTTGTAACGTGAACAGTCATGCATTATGCAAGAATGTAGATATGTACACATCTGTGTTGCTTAATTATGGAATAGACCAACTACTTGAGTGGGAATTTATTAGGATGCAAGTGGTGAAAATTAAGGAGTCACTGGTGGTTGGGATGCGTAGTTTACTGCTTGTCTGACATCGGATGTAGATTTTAAAATTAGACAAATAACTAAATACAGAAGATCAATTTTAGTTTGTTTAATCCTATGCTATGCAGTCACTGCCTTCAAAGCATATAGCCAAAGATGTATGCTAATGACTTTCGGATTAGCAGGGAGAGAGATTTGGACTTCAACAAAAGATATCTTCCATGCTGAGCTCTGAGCCAAAATAATGTCAAATCCCCTTAAGACACCATAAAAGAAGAAAAGACAGCGCGTCCCACAAATAAATGCAAAGATGATGGAGCAAACGGCGTCAAATTGAACCGCTCACTGATGAGTGTGCTGTGAATAATGTGCTTCTCACTTTCAGTGTCTTGATGCAATTGGCTTGTTTATTTTTGCATCTTGTCTTCTATGCGTGGACCCAAAAGTGAAGTTACATGTTGCGTTGAAGGGATCTAATTCGAAATGTGTCAGCTGGACCAAAATTAGTTTTCGTAATTTATCTTTGACTTTGAGGCTCTTCAATGCAGAGCTCAAAGATAAAATGTCCGTGCAGAACTTTTCTGACTTTCAATTGCTGTCCTTGCTTTATTATATCATGAAGGCTGTAATAATGTGTTGCCCTTAAAATGTCAGGAAGCAATAAAATAGAATGACCAACTGTACTGTAGCAGAGACTTATATTCCACTTTATATGAGTAAGCAAGAATAAATGTAGTTCTGAGCCTGTTTATTGAAATCAGTCATTAATGAAATTAATGGGTAATTTATCCTTTGTTATTTATTCCTTTAGTTAGAGCCTGAGCAATATATGGGCATGTAACCAGCATGTAAGCTGTGCAACAGGGTTGAAGTGCTGCAGGTACTTTTTGACTATCTTAAAAGATATGAGAGTGCACATTAATATGTACTATTCTATTCTTAATCTGTTCTTTGACTTTTACTGTTTGCTGCATCCCATGTTTACAGGGCAACATTTTGAATATTTTACTTATTAATATATGCAGGGATGTTTGTGACTGAGACAAAAAGATACATGTGAAACAGATTTTATACAAGGAATCTTGGGTGTTTACTGAGATGTGCATGTAAACAAACTGCTTTTCCTTTGAACAGTGTTCTGTACCAGTTGCTGAATCCTGTAAATTATGTATAAAACAGTTGTAAATGTTTGTACAGTAACTGCGCTTTAGCTGACAATATAAAGTACTGGAGTTATTAGTAACTGACTGTAACTTGAAATAATTATCTGTGCAAGCAGTTTGACCTTGAATGACAACATCCGCACATAAAGATTGATCGATGTGATTCATGGTTCAAATGTAATTAAAATGACTTCTTTTCTGACTCAGCTGGCCATGCATCATCTTTATTTTCAACTCCAATTAAAGTCATTTTCACACACTTGTATTCTTGTTCTGTATATTAATTTAAAGTAACCAGTACCCCCTTCAGGGGAAACTGCTGAAGTGGCACCTCTACATTATTCAGGGATCGTCACATTCCATCATTTGCTCGGCATCTGCTTCATGCTTTAGGCCTGACAGAAAAAGATGAAGTGGGAATGATACCAGCGAGGAGAGATATCTCAAGTTTAACCTGTTTTCTGAACTGGAAAGTGAATAATATTGAGATACTTCTCTGCTGTGGCTGGAGGAGCTTTGTCCTCAAGTGCCCCACCCTGTTGTGGCATCCCCCAGGGCTCTGCTATGGGTCATGTATAGTAGTTAGTTTGTAATTAGTAATTACAGAGACCATACAGATCCAGAAAAATTCAGCCCCATTGCACTTTTTCATGCTTATTCTTTTACAATGTTGAATCCCAATGCATTTAATTGGGACTTTACTGTTATCCTGAAAACCAACCTCTCCAAATGGAAACAATGTGCTTATGATTTGACCAGTGGAGTTAAAAAAATAAGTCCCAAGGAAGTGCTCCGATGAAGGATGGGGGGGGGGGCTCAAAACTGTCATTAGCCCAAGATATATGGACTTTTTGGGGTTCTATACTTTTGCAATAAATTGTTTTGTGTTTTTACACCATTTTTCAGATTTTTTTTTAAATTATAAAAATCCAAATTACATCCACTGTGATTTAATGTTGGGAAACACATAAAGTCCACGACAGTAAATACCTCTTTGAGCACTTTATCTATTGTGTTGTCTTAGAAGCTTATCTGTCGACTAATATGAAGCCAGAAGACTGTAATTTGGAGTAATTTTTGAGTAAGACCTGTTATTAGATGCTCAAGTGGTGCAATCACGTTATGGCACTTTGTCATTTACAGACGTGGAGAAAGTTGTTGAAGCTTTTATCTCCAGGCTTAATTATTGTGACGCGCCTTAGTGTAATATCAACCAACTGCAGCAAATTGCAGAGAGCAACCTCCAGCCTTTTTACATACTGCAAGACAAGTGACCACATTACCCCAATCCCTGCTGCCCCTCACTGGCTGCCTGTCAGCAGTAGAAATTATTTTACTGCTGGAAATATCTAATGTGCCGGATGGATTGGTGAAGGCGTTGCACCCAGCTGACTTTGATCCTCTTATTCTTCCACCATGAGGTTCGCCTCAGAGTGAATCATAATTGCTTTGGTGGTGCTCTGGCTTTTCATCCAGCAAATATTCAGCTTGTCTGATGATGAACACGGTAAACATACCTGCTTAGCATCAGACTTTAGCACTTTCGTCAAAGCACGGCTGTGCAAGGGTACAGCCTCACAGAGGCACTAGCATGGCTGTAGACCCTTAGCCTTGTTAAAACAAAATCAAGACCATTTAAAAAAAGGTATATAAATAAAGTTTTGCATTGAAGGTATTGACACATTTACTCATCTGACGCACTGAATACAGTTCCTGTTGCTTGAGTGTTTTCTAGTTTTCCTCTACATTTCAGAGGGAAGTATTGCACTTTTTGCTCCTTTACTCATAAAATATGGCTGCTGCTATTTGGTGAACATTTTGCGTCCCGGAGGTCAACCTTTCGGGAAACTCACCTTGTTTCTGTTCAATGACAAAATGCATTTGAACCTTATCTGAAGCATTATTCAAGAGTTAATCCATGACTTTTACTGCTGACTGTAGCATTGCCATTGTACTTATGCAAACAGCTACAGAGCCATGCATTGCAGATCCGACAGTGTTGTCTTCACATTGTGGCCATTTAGTGGTGCACCTTTTGGCTGTAATTTGTTTGTCTAGCATGAGGTGGCAGCTGAGCACCAAAATATCCCCAGCAAATATTCCCTTCTGCTCGTCAACGGCTCAGCTGAGAGGAGGCAGCAGCTATCAGCTCTCACTTGTTTTTACTCCACTGCAGGCTCCCTAATTGTAGATGATGATGAAACTGTATTTAGTTAATGCCTTGTTAAACATAATGAGATGTAATTGCGGTAGTTACACGCCTTAGCTTTAATAAGCTCCAGTAAGTGCTCCACACACCAGGTGGGGGACCCAAAAGGTCATGAGAAAGTAGTTCTGTGCTCCATATTCATACTTACACATCCAGCTTGTGTTTTATAAGCAGAACTCTCCATATAAGGTAGGCTGAGGTGTCAGTTCATTTATACACAAAATCTGTATTTAGCGCACAAGCTAAATTTGAAAATACGGATCTCCTGGTAAAAAAGCTGAGTGCCGCAGCGATCCACATCCTCACCTGACCACCTTCCTGCAGTGAGGACAATCAACCTGCCTTCATCTTCACAAATTCATTTAATTTCCCCACAGGCACCTAAGCACAGTGTTGCTATCTTTATCAAGCAGGATCACTGCAAAAATAGTCATCATTAAATATAGAGGAAGCTACAGGTGTGACTTGGTGGCACTGTAGCCACAACATAACCTAATTTCTCTTTGGATGATAATTTTCATCTTTGAAATAGCTGGAAAGGATTAACATCAACATACAGTTTGGCTCCAGTGCCTTTATTAGTAAAGTGCTCAGCCTAGAAGTACATTCTTAATTACTAACATGCAATACTAGAAACAACCAAATGTCTGGCCTACCAATAGCATGAATGGACACATGGCAACAATATTCTCATAGAAAAAAATTACAATGTGAATTCAAGTATACACACAGAACTTCAAGTAATGCACACATTTTTTTTATATAAACACAAAATAGTTTTTCAAGTTGCAAACTCATCATAAACATAGTTGTAGCACATTCTTTGACATGATTTCAGAGTTAGCAGAAGACAGCGACTATTGGTTTCTACTGTGGGTGCAGTTTGGGTCAGTAAAGTACATTCTACAGGTTTTCAATAAAAGTAATCCAACTGGAAATGTAGGTCCTGTACAACTGTGTGTATCCACTTAATTCGTAAAGCATCTATGATTTAAAAACTGCTATGAGCTGTAGTGCACCTTTATCATGAAGGTAGCTTGAAACCTTAGTGACCTGAAATCCTCGAAGTTTGCTTCACAGATCATTTACGTGGGATTTATATACAGAATCAGGTTGGAAATACATAACAATGCTGTACTGCACTGCTTTAAAGGAATAGTTACATTTTGTGAAATATGTTTATTTGCTACCAATCCGAGACAGCTACACAAAGAGGTGCTTGGATTAGTTTAGCTCAAAGCTGCAAAAAAAAAAAAAAAAAATGTTTTGGCCACTTGGGGGCAGTGAAAACAAGTTGTGAACACTGACCAATCATTGACATATCATCACCTTTCAAACTGAAACGGCAAACATTGGCAAACAGTTACGAAGCAACGTTAGCATCCGATTGGAGTCATGTTTCTGACCATGACCTGAATGCAAGTCCAATATTTACTCTCTTTTAGCTCTGTTTTTGGTCTCCACCAAATCCTTAGGGAAATATCTAGCTACTAAATGCTCCACTGTGTTTACCAGCTAATTGCTAACTTGTTTTTCTGCTGTTTGGTGCTGAGCAGGAAACATACAGTGGGTCAAAGCTAGCCTTAGACTGTGTCTAAAAGTAAAATTAGTTAGCTGTAAAATTAGCCTACTACTACATGCTATATCCTATTTGTTTAATGTGTGCAGAAATTGTAAAAACGGCAATTAGCATTTTCCGGACTACTTCTTTTCCTGGCGCAGTGACTTCCTGGATAGTCCAGCGCATGAAAAGACAACGTGATGTTTTTACACTGTAGGTTTTGTGCAGACTTTAGAGGTCAAGCAGGCTGATTTATTTACCTTTAAACAGAGTTTTCCCCTGTTCCCACTCTTTATGCTAAGATAAGATGACCGTCTCCACGACCTAGCTTCATATTTAGCGTGAGAAGGGGATCTAATAAAACTCCGGGCAAGAAAGCAAACAAACGCATCCCCCAAAATGTCAAACTATTCCTTAAAATTCAGATTTCTGGTCATTCCAGTGGGACGGCTGCTCTAATACTCAAGCAATTTTTCACACAATACAAAATTACTGGTAATCTCTATATGCATAGATGGCGGTCGGACAAGATAGGAACTCTGATGGACTTTAGCTACCTATGGCGCAGTAGTCAGTGGGTCCTGCTTTTCAGGACGGCAAAACAAAAAGCTCTGTTGCTCAAAAAACAGAGAGGAGAATGAAGCAATTACACATATCTAAGACAAAAACTGGTCATCGTCTCATCCGTGGACGAGCACCACAACATCCCACCAGGATGATACACAATTCCATGCCTCCCCAGTCCCATCCCAAAATCTTTTGCGGTAAGAAGAGAGCCGTCCCTGTAGATTTTCAGGCCAGCAGCTGTGACTCGGCTCTCTGCGTTGGGGTCAGACAGTTCTACCAGATGTACCCGCCATCGTCTGCCTCGCCCTCCTCCTCCTCCTCCTCCTCCGCCTCCTCTCCGTTCTCCTCTGCCTCCTTCTCCTCCTCATCCTCCCATCCGACCCCACTCCCAAAATCTCCAGAATATCCCGCCACTTCCTCTGGAAAAGGATAAACACATAAGGAGTGATTATTGATGTATTAATGCTGAAACATTTGGCTGATTGATTGATTGATTGATTAGCTGACTGACAGATAATTATCGAGCGAAACTGCTTGTTTTCGTCCCTCAAATATAAAGATGATCTGTCTTCCATTGGTATCTATCAGTGTAAATTGAGTATTTTGGGGTTTTGGACTGTTTTGGACAAAGCAAGAAATTTGAAGACAACACCTTTGCAGACTTGTAATGAGTATTTCCACTATTTGATATTTTATAGACTAAATTATTTATTGATTAATAAAAAAGAATAATGTAGTACAATGTATTTAATGCTGTATCTCATCAGCTTCATTGATTTTTGTAAATATCTGCTTATTCTGAATTTGATGCAGCAACACGTTTCAAACAAGTTGGGACAGAAGCAACAAAAGACTGGAAAAGTTGTGGAACGCTCCAAAAACACCTGTTTGGATCATTCCACAGGTAAACAGGATGATTGGTAACGGGTGATAGTATCATGATTGGGTATGAAAGGGGTATCTGGAAAGGCTCAGTCGATCACAAGTGAGGATGGAGTGAGGTTCAGCACTTTGTGAACACATGATTTAAAGGTTATTACTTCATGGGCTCAGGAACACTTTGTAAAACTGCTGTCGGTAAACACAGTTCATTTGCAAATGATTGCATTATCTCCCGTCTTTGCTGGAATCAGGCTTGTACTTCATTAGAGGGAGATTTTCCTGCTGTGTACAGTGTGAGAAATATCTGTTTGCCAAATGCAGCCCCATCTTACCGCAATCAGGGTTGCCATGGATTCTGGTGCCCATCATCTCTCCGCCATGCTGGTCGACGCACCAGCACTCCCCTCGGCTTTGGTCGCACTGCACTTTCCTGTAGTAGCCGTCCTCGTCGCAGCTGGGAATGTACATCCCTGCAAGGACGTGCACATGCCTAGTTGTTAAATATTTATACCCCGAGCAGCACACATTGCTGCCTGCGATGAGTGCTGCATAAACGAGACTGCCAGCATGCCTTAGTGAACCTGTGATAAAACCATCAGTCAGGATAGAGAGTCAGATTTTTGGCAGAGAATACCACGGAGACAGAGAGAGCTTCTCTGTTTGTTTTACACAAGCATGCATATGCTGGTGAATGTGACTGCATGCAGTATGTTGGTGTAGTGTGCGTCCTTGTGCTGTGAGAGTGGCATTTAAAGATGTAGTGACAGCCTCAGTGACAGAGCTCCACGGTTTCAGCCTCCCTCAGGACACTTGTCAAACCCAAAGCGAAGTTCTCTAACAAGCACCGAATCCCCCTCACAACCACCACCGCCACCACCACTACCATGAAAACAAGAGGAAACACAAGCAATGAGACAAGTGGGCTTCAGGGATGGAAGAACATATCTCTGGGTTAGGAGCTGACAAAAGCAGCTGTGTAGCATGTGCAGCATGCTGGGTAGGTAGCATGTGGCATGGGGTTTCTCAGACAGCCAAACAGGCGCATTAGCCCTGCTCTTTCCCAAAGCCAGCGCTGCCCCATAATCCCCCCACCAGCCTGATTAGGGCCTAATCCTAGCCGTGTGCTTGTGATCTCTTAAATGAGCCTCCTCCAGCTTCTCGCCCGCTGCACCTTGTTACGTAAGCGCACCCTGGAGACCAGGAGCGAGTGTGGGGGCACACGCCGTGCAGTCCATGGCTAACTTTAAGGCTTTGAAAGGATCTGAAGTGAGTCAGTGGTGATTTCCTGTCCAAAAGGTGTTTCTGTGCAAGTGCGGTGTTCAAAAATCTTCAGTCAAATATATCCTGAACGTCACAGGGCTCTTATGATGAATGCATTTACCAGGCTTCTTCTTGGCTGCCTCCTGCAGTTGGATCCTCTCCAGCTCAGCGAGGCACGGCGGCTCTGTGAGAATCAAACAAGAAAAGTGATGACAAGTCTCCTCAAACTTTATCTCAATCAATGCGCTTCATAATTACACTTTTTGCCGTATTGATTTGTTTAAGAAGTCTTATATTTCATTCCCTCGGAGCCTGATCGATAGCTGAGAGCTTCGGTGAAAGAACACATGGATGTAGTCTGAGAATGACGAGGAAATGCTCCTCTGGAACAGATAGAAATAGAAACAAAGAGGAGAAAGGCACTTTGTATTGTCTCCCAAGGTGATAAACCTTCTCGAGTATTTGTAGATTTTCACAGAAATATTTCCCTGCCTTCACAGCATCTCTGTTCTGTGTTTGCACAAAACTGAATGTCATTTTAAATACAACATATCATGTGACATCATATTCCAGATCATTATCATAAACCCATTATTACTCAATGGCTAACTGTGAAGTAGTTTATAAATATCAACAGCAAGAAATGAAAAATTGATCAGGGATTGATCAGGGAGCCAGTGTAATCTATTGCATGCAGGTTAAATGCCCGATCAATGAGATTATCGGCGTGCAAATGAGGTTACTGTCACGAATTTCCTGCATTTGTTTCGTAAAGGTCAAATGGTGCAGATGTGCACAGCTGAAACAGCACGTTTCTCTTAGCCCAACTCACTGCTCATCTGCTTTCAACTTCTGTGCAGCAAAACATGACCCCAGTTGAAGTTCTTCATCACAAAAATATTATTGAATCAAACCAGACCTTAACCATGTTTCACCATCAAAAGACATTGAAAACTGATATTGTTATAAGTATAAGTGCAGGTCATCCGGTGTCACCATACTGAATATCTCAGCAATTGTGCATTCATATGTAAAAACTGACAAATTTCTAAAAGTTGATGTGCAACCAGCTTCACAAATAGATTTAGAGGTAGTTGCATCTGTGTGACCGCATGTTGCACAGAGGAAAAACAATAGTTTTTCTGTGGAACCTCAACATCCACATGATCGATGACAGAGAAACCAGGAGGGGGTTGATTGAAGGGAGCAGCCTCCCTGATCCGAACACAATGATGCTTTGTTATTGGACTCTGTGCTAATCACGGACAGCCCAAAGGGAACACCATGTTCAAGCAGAGTTCATAAATGTACCCGGTATCAGGTGGAGGAGGACCAGACCAAATGACAGACCAAATAAGCCCGAGCACACAATGAGGGTGAACTGGGAATGTCTGGCGCCTTCACTGCAGATGCAGCTCCTCAGTGTTGGTGCCCATCGTGGCGGCAACCAAAGAAACCAATATTAAAAAGCGGTGGTGAAGGGAACTGTCAAGCCGAAGAAGGAATCTTTGCAGGCTTGGCAAGCTCGGGGGAACCCTAGAGCAGATAAGGACTGGATATTCTGCAGCATGGTGGAAAGATAAAACTCAGTTGAGAGGCCATGAAGAAGGAGTTTCACTTTGCCAGAGAGTGAGTCTGGCAAACCGTCAGATGACTCAGATAAAAGAGGTCGTGCCCACATTGTTCTCAGCAGGGGTGGAGAACTGCTGATCATGTCTGGGAATATTGTCGGACCTGGACAGGCCGTATGGATGGAGATTTCAAGCAAAAGTTTGTACAAACTGCCGAAGGTTAAAGAGAAGAGAAGCAACAGACGACCAGAATGTGCTTTGAAGATGTTGATTAGGGCTGACAAATCCCACTTTGAAATAACTGCCTGTAGGCTTTCAGACTTGGTTAAAGGAATACTTTGACATTTTGGGAAGTACATTTATTCAGTTTCTTGCAGGGAGTTCGATGAAAAGATTGATACCACTTTCATATCTGCGTGAAAAGTATGGAGCTGGAGCCAGGAGGCGATCAGCTTAGAATAAAGACCAGGTTCAAAGGTCTGTCCGTAAAAACACGAGCACCTCTAAAGATCACTAATTAACATGATATTATCAGAAATGACAGTTTGTGTTCAGGTGCTGTAACTCTCTCTTACTATTTTTTTTAGCTTTAGAAGTGCTGGTGTGTGCATATCTTCACTTCAGACAGCTCCAAGCTAGCTGCCCCCCCCCCCACTCCCAGTCTTTATGCTAAGCTAAGCTAATCGTATCCTGATTCTAGCTACATACTTACAATATAAAAGTGGTGTTGATCCGCTGAGCTCTCAACAAGAAAGTGAATAAGCACATTTCCCAAAATGTAAAACTATTCCTCTCCGGGGTTTTTTTGTCAAGGTACAAATACATAAATACAGTTTAAGTATCATGGTGACAGTTTAGTTTTTTCAGATATACTCATTGTTCACAGCAGCCATAGCAGGCTTGTTTTGCCACTCTGTGGTGATGAGGAGGGTGGAATAAAGTGACGTCAGTGCATACCCTCCATTTCCCTGTGATGTAACCTTGCTATTATTTCACCCTTTTAGAGAAGTGACTGAAAATAGACTCGGCTCTCTGTGCTTATTCAGTGGAGATCCCTTCACTCACTTTCTCTCCAGAAGCAGAGGCACCACTCCGCCGTAGAGACCTTCCCATCCTTGTAGCTGTCGCAGGAGTTGAAGAAGGGTCGGATGCAGACCTCGTACTTGTCCAGGTTGATGGCAGCCAGCTCAGCCTGGTCCAGATACAGGTCGCTGTTGGTGTCCAGCTTTGAGAACATCCAGCCGATGGAGTCCTTGCAGCTGGCTACAAGGCTCTTGTCCAGCGCTGTCAGAAATAATTTGCACAGCGCAGTAGTTTCTTTCTGTTTATACTACATTTCTTCGCATTAACAATTGAGTTGCAAGTTTAGGAGGCAGCAGACAATAAAGCCGCTTTATGAGTTTCTAACCTGAAGCGGTGCCAGCTCCGAGCTTGCCAGAGTTATTCTGCTTCGCGTTTCCATGAAGGAGCTGGAACCAGTCTCTCAGGCGGTCTCCGAGGTCTGCCAGGTCCTGGCCGGTGCAGCTCTCTGAGGGAGCAAAGAAAGGAAACCAAGGATTCACAACTCTGGCAGACACTTAACAGCAATCTGATGCCCCTTCCCAAAAGACATTCATGGACTGCTTGACATTGCTCTCGCTGGTGTGCAGTGAACAGAATGCTGTAGTACAACGGTAAAGCTGTTAAGGTGTGCTGTGGGGTTTCTGTGCTGTCATTTATAACTCTATGGTCCGCTAATCAAAGAAAAACATTATTTCGCAATTAACTCCACTGCAGCAAGCTGCTGTTCTCCAATAGAAATCCACTTTCCGTCTCAGGCAAAGCACTTATTCCAGGCTACAGATGAAAAGCAGGAGTAACATTTCATCCTTTTGATCAATTGGCATTTTCACATGCCCAAGAGCCGGGACAATCAATACTGTTTGGCTGCAATGATAGATAGTGTACACTCTAAATAATTAATTACCACATGATTGAAAGAGCAGTTTGACCACATGGGGGATATTTGGATAACAGTAATCTCTGAAATTGGTGAGTATTGATCCCAAACGCTGAGCACCGGGTTGATTGGGTCTGTGAGAAAATTGGAGTCCTGCTTACATCGTGCTTCGTGTGGCCACCAGCGCGTGATGACTTTCTTTTTTTTGAAACCTTGATCCGTGAAAAGGAGACAAGCAGGTGGGAGTCACAAAACGAAGATAAAAGATGGTGGACAAAAGGGAACTTGCCGCGTTTTGCGTCAGTGTTTGTGTTGGCAATGGAGGCCGTGGAGCAGGGGCAAAATCCAGCGCACATGATGCTCAGGTCTTTGCCGGTGAGGCAGGCCTGCTGCTCCAGCTTACACTGTAAGAAGAGAGAAACGCAGTTAAAATATTTATGGGGGTGACCGCAGGAAAAAGAGATTGCTCATTCAGATGAGACACTGCACTTAGGGAAAGGCAGCAAAGAATGAGCTGTCATTTTCCGCTGCCTTCTCATGCAAGGTCAAAATTAAAAACTATACATAAATCAATAAAGAGTCCTGGCAGCGGCCGGTGTACGATGATGCCACTCAAAACCACGTCAGTCATTAATCATACGGCCACATCGAGCCGGTGCACTTGTCCTCCCGCGAGCTGTGATGAACTGTGCTGCCCCGCTGCGCCCACGTATATGTCAGCGCAGCAGGAAACAGCACTTGACTGGACTCCTCTCATTATTTAAAACGATGACACGGGCACTTTCCATTTCTTTTCAGGGTTTTTATGGCGGCACAGTCCAGAAATAAAGCAAAAGAAAAATTATCTGAGTGCTTTCAAAGAGAGATGCGGGTGCAGAATATTCTCTTTTACCTCGGAGGCGTAGTTGTGTCCGTCAGAGCCGCATACAGGTGAGGAGGCAGTAACAGGACAAGGCTTGCAGCTGCTTTCACGAGCCTCCAGCTGACCCGACTGTTCGACTCTGAACACGAGAGGAAAGAAAGGAAACGTTAAAATGCCAGTCCAACAAAATTATAAAGAAATGTTCTCATTTAGCTCTACCTCTGGTGGGATGTAACCATGCAGATGGTTTATTTTGCCAGTTTTTTAATATGTCTTACTGAGATGCTACCCTGACACAACAGAGGTGGTGCTCACAACACTGAAAAATGATACTTAGACTGGGAGGCTACACCCAAGAACAGTGGTGCTTGAGCTAAATGCTAATGCCAGCAAGCTAACACGCTCACAATGGTAAAGGTAATTCCTTTTAAACATCAACCGGTATAATCTTAATTTAGCATGTTAGCATGCTGATTTGCTAATTAGCGAGACAAATTAAAGCTCAGGCTGATGTGAATGTGGTTGGTTTTGCAGGTATTTGGTCATAACCAAAATATTACTGACTGACTGACATCGCCTTCCCTAGCTTCACCGCTAATATGACTAAAAATTGAAAAAAGTGTCTTTGCAGAAAGAGTGACCCTGCTGCACAATGTCAACAGCTTCCTGAGTTATTTTCTAGAGAGTATTTCCAAAGAAAACACTCGACAGAGAGTAACAGATAATGCCTGTCTGTCCTCCACAGTGGTCGAATGAACTGCCAGGACAGCAGAGTCACTGCCCATCCTCTGCTGCGGGCTGAAAATCACCTTTCCAGACGACATCCTGACACCACATTTATTTATGACTTATTGCTCTAAAAACAAACAAAAAACAGGCACTTGCGTTGAAGCCATGAACGTGCTTTTAGTTGCTTGTTGTCTGAGGAGTGCGCTCAGAACTGTCCGGTCTAGCTCTTGCTCCTGTCATGTCGTAATGCACTTATTGTAAGAATCTGCAAAACAAATTAATCTTAGCTCGAGGTGAATCAGGAAGACTATCCTTATGTTAGTTATTCATTCTCATTCCTCTCTCTCCCTCTTCTCCTCCTTCCTTGCATCAGCTGATGAGGAGCATCTACTCTTCCAGTTAAACTAATCAGATTTAGTTTACGATCTCTATCATCCTATCTCACCTTTGCTGACAGACCTTAAGTCTGTTCTCCTCTCTGTTGCTGTCAACCGTCATTTTAGTGCAAACCTCCGCGATCCTCCTCCACCCAATTCACCTCCAGTTTCATCACTTGCAGCACTCAGGTCCGAGCTCACCAGAAGCCCACTCCTCCTCACATCCATCCAGATCTCAGCCATTCTCATCATCCACTATCTCCTTTAAAATATGATGACGCCACAATGTGATCTCCCAAGACTGTTTTTCCATTTCTCAGCCTTATTGTGCATGTGTCAATAAAATAATTGTTCACTCTAATGAGGAGATTGAAGTGTAATGTGACGGGACACTGCTTGGGGAAGACATGTTCACATTCACTGATGGCAGCAGAAACCCAAGAGGCACATATCCTGCATCCCGGGTTAATAAAAGCAAAATTGTCTGCATCGCCTCTTAATATTTGGATGCACTGATTCATAAAACTGCTGGCTTTCCTCTCACACGGTGATTGACTTCATGTTCAGTGAACACAGTGTGCCATACGACTTCTGGGCCTGCCACTTAATGACGCTAGGATGGTTTTAGTGTGCTTGCTTTCGTGCTTATTACCCATTATTCGACACAGTCTCTCTCATCTCTGGAGTGACTCTGTAAATGAAGCACTTTATTGAAAAAGATAAATGCCTGTTGCAGCAGATAGACTTTGCAGGTAGTAATAATTCACTCCATTAATTCTTTTCAGAGTGCGACCCTGCTCGTTTGTTTTTCAGCCAGAGTGGAATGAATGGGTGAGGGAATAGATAAATACTTTTCAGAGAGGTCTATCACAGAAAACGAAAGAGTCTTTGTGAAGGGAAGAGTATCTGACATACTATAAACCCAGGTGTTAAATGCTCAAAATGTGAAAATACCTTCAGTATGCTTTAGTTGTCGTGGTTTCAACCTCCCCGTCTTCCACTTCTGCTCCATCTTCCAGTGATTAGTCTTAACCATGTTTCCTAAAGCACCTCTCATCAACATGGGGGGGTCAAGCACACAGCGAGTACATGCTGTGTACTTGCTTTCAGGTGGTTTGAGACATAACAGCACTGTTGCAAAGTGAAGGACAATAAAATGGACCTTGTTCTGTTTCCTTTTTAAATGTTGTGTCAGTGTCATGCTAGGTAAAAAAAAAAAAAAAGTCCACAAAAAGTTTTCCTGAAATTCTTAATAATTAGCCTCAGTGACTTTTAACACTTTTAAAAACACGGGACATCACAACAAGTAAGTTGCCACTGAAGTTTCCTACCTGACCCAGACACCTGCCCACATTTTCATTGAAAGTGAGACTATAGAACTTTTGAAAATGAAAACCTTTGCATTTATAAATTGACACTGGCAATGTAGTTAGCTAAACCTGCAATAACTATTTTTTTGGCCACTTGGGGGCAGCAAAAACAAGCTGTAAGCACAACAGCAGCTCATCTTCACCTTTTAACTTGATAGGGCCCGATAGACAAGCATATTTACACATCCAGTAGACACGTAGCAACATTAGCATTTATTTGATGCTTTTGGCTTTGTTTTTGGTCTCTTTCAGCGCCTGAAGGAAATATCTGGATATTTAACCACGAAATACTTCACTATGTGAAGTTAGCTTGTTGCTAACTGTGTCTGCCTGTTGTTTGGTGCTGAGCAGGTAGCGTACAGTAGATTTATCAGAGATCTTTCGTGGCATTGATGGTATAAATATATTGATTATAGCACCTTTGGATAGATGTTACATAGCTGCAGCAGTTTGTTAACATGTTAAACAAGATGCAAACAAATTGTGAAATGATTCTGTTCCTTTTTATTGGCTGCATCAGTTCTATTAGCGTTAGTAGTGGATTTAATTTACTTAGGCTAGGTGATTTGTAGACAATTTGGCACCAGTTTGTTGATAGTTCGTTCTGTCAAGCAGGAAATATTGTAGCTGATTGAAATGCCCCATATTTCAACACGGAGGTTGACATGAATGGTTTTTCCCTTTCAGATGCTCATATTTTCAGTCCATACGATATGCCATGAACACAACGTAAGCCTTGATTTGATCCAACGCTGCTTTCAGGATTGGACAGATTGTAAATGCACTATATGTGATTACATAAACATAAAGAGCAGCGTTTTGGGCACACAGCAAGACACAGTTAGCTGAAGAAGTCGATCAAAGTCTCTTCAGCCAGTTTCATGCTGTATCTCATGCTTAAAAACACAAGACACACACTTTGATTTGATGACCTTTTAATTCTAAATAAATGTATGAGTTCACAAACTGATGATCCATGTAGTTTTAAGTAATTAAACTAAGTAATAGTGGCTTCACGTTTAATTAAAACTGCGCCACGGGAGTTCATGATACATCATGCATTATATTAGATCATGATGAGTTATGTATTAGCTAAGCATTAATTAATCATAAGGTATGTACCCTTGACATTAAGTCCTACTCATTAAACTAGCATCTCTTTCTCCTGCGTCTGATGGGAGCAAACCTGTTATGGTTTTAATGAGGACGGTCTATGGACGTAAATAACGGCCGGAAAGATTTTAATCTCACACAGTAGGAAGGTAAATACCTAATTTTTAAGTTTAATCACTGCTGAATAATTAATGTTGATATTAATGTTGCTGTTGAATTTACAGCACTGAAATATTTTACTTTGACAAGCATCTATCTGTATTTATGTGGTTGAATTCCCTCCTAATTTCAAAGACTTATTTCAGGGAGAGTACAAAATATATCTGTATTCAAATTAAGCATTCAGTTGTCAAAATAAGGTATTCAGTTGCTTATAAGATCATTTTTAATGGCCATTATTTGCTTCCATCACTGTCTGTGTTCAGTTTTACCACTTTCCATCCACACAGTTAATTAGTCATTGCTCAGCATGAGTGTTCCAGCTGAAATTACATCACTCCTGACTCATGACACTCTCTGGCCCTGTTACCGAGTTTAATCAATAGCTCTCCAACCAGACACTGAAAGGCTTTTAACTGACACACAGCTAACAGCTGTTGACACCAGTGCCACTAAAATGTCCATCCTGCCCATGCAGAAATCTCCTTAAACAGTGGCAACACGTCCTGCATGCACAATACAAGCCTGCCTCCGACTCCAGCACTCAGACTGCCACCTACCTGTGCTCCACTTTCTTGCGATTGACACACATGGCCCTCTGGTAGCCCTGAGCGACGCACACCTTATGGCGGCTGCACTTCACATTCTGGCACGGGTCCTTGGTGGTGTCCACGGCTGCAAACACAAAACAACAACGCCGAGAATCCAGAGGTGTCAATCACAGCTGAGGTGCGAGGCTTTAATTCTCTATTTTCGTCACCTCCAGGAGAAAACACAGAGCTTCCGGCTCATCTTTTGACAAGAAGCATGTGTTGAACAGATTGACAGTAAGTACCACCCCACCAGAAAAAAAAAAAAAGAGGAAAGCAGCTATTTTATGTTTTGCACAATCAAGACCTGCATATTTACATCATTTAAAATCATCCCAGCAAAAGTATCTTTTACAGAAGCGTATGCAATAAAAATCATGAGATGTGTAATGAAAAATATTCTCGCAGTCTGCACAAATAAGCCCATTGATTTTGCAGTCAGCGCTGCTGAAAACACGGACGCCTAGCTGTCATTAGTGAGGCGGCCCATCGTCAATAGTACTGCCTGCAGTCTCCAACGTCTGTCTCTGATTGCGAGAAAACCTGACAGCACAGATTGAGCATCTCTTTCTCTCTGCTTGTCACATCTCACTTCCCCCATGTCAACTTATCACTGTCTCTCCCCGTCTTGCCTTTTCTCTCTCACACAAACACACACGCACACACTCCATCTTCGTCTCCCACGTTCCTTTTCTTTCTTTCTCTCTTCCCGCCCCACCTCCTTCCCTCCCTGTCACCTCTCTCTATCTTTGGAGAGTTGAACTGTTCTAGACTGAGATGGAAACAGCACCGTGTCCTCCACCTTCTGCAGTCCGCGGTCAATGCCATCCGAAACTGGATGTCACATTGTCCCAGTCCATTTACCGCCTTGCCGGAGAGGCCTCGGAAAACTCGCGGGCTCAGATAAATTTAAGAGTGAGTGGCAAGCAGCGGTCGCGGAGAGAAATTTAAGCCGTGAAATCCTGAGTCAGCTCTGAGCAGCTGCTTTGTAGTCAACACGGTCAACAGACGAGGTAGCTGCCGGCCAGATCCCTGCAAATCCAGAGACTAGGTGATACTCTGGTGCTGCAGCAGGGAGGTAAGAGGGAACAGTGGACTTTTATGGATGACATGACAACTCTGAGGGGAAAAAAAAAACTGGTAGGAGGCTGCGTGTCTGTTTTGTTTTTGTTCTTTAAGAACAGGTGTGAAACTGAGCTGGTGACTGGAGTTCATAAAGAGCCGAAGTCATGCCGCACTTACAAGCATTTTTATTGTCTGTTAGACTGGATCTCTAAGCCCCATTTAAACAAGGTTTGAGATACCTCGCCCCCGTTTGTGACCTCAGCACTACATGTTAGCCTGTGATTCACTTACATACGCTTCAATACAAACCTCACGGGAAAAATCTAATTATTGTCACAAACATCACGTATCACTTGCCGAGTTTCCATCAAGGTGTTCTGATATAACTAATGTTACAGCAGCATCTACTCCATTATTGTCTTTGAACAAACACTCGTGCAGTTGTCACATCAGTTCCTCACAGGATGCTGATTGGTCAGAACGATAACAAGCCCAGAATCTGAGGCGAACTTGAGTCATATTTAAGCTTTTATATTGGTTTGTGTTTGGTGGAATGACTTCACTTGAGTCCTTCAAATCAAAGCAAAAACTTCTTCAGTATCTTTTTACTGTCACAGTTTTTACTCTTTGTGCACAAGTTATACATCAAACCGAAGACCAATTTGTCCTCTCTTATGCTTTTTTAATAAATAGCTCAAAGCCGCAGAGAAGTCTGACCAAAAGTTTAATTGCATCCCATTTTATATGAGCTCTGTAACTCTTAACATTCACCAAAGAGTAGAGCAAGGCAGCTGCTGGAGTGTGGTGAAAATACAGGATTTAAATGTTGGTTTTGCCCCGAGGAAACATTTTATCATTCAGGGCAGACTGAAGATACCGGTGGCATCAAGAAAATATCTTTTGAAGATACAACCAGCAGCTGGATAACAGGTAAAAAAATAACATTCTGCTTTTTCTCCTGAGGGTCCAGAGTCCTGAGGTCACAAATTGGGCTGAGTATCTCTAAACCTTGTTTACAGAGCTCAGTTCAGTTTGGTTAAAAGTTAGGCAATGATCCAAGGACAAGACATGACAACCCTGAGTCCAAAAAAGCTGGAAGGCTGTGTACAACGTGAACAAAAACAGAATGCAACCATTTGCAAACATGTAGCAACATCCTTCGTACAATCATGTGTTCCCAAAGTGGTGAACCTCACTCCATCCTTGCTTGTGAACGACTGAGCCTTTATAGGATGCTCCTTTCATAGCCATTCCTGTAATATCACCTGTTACAAATGAACCTGATTACCTGTGGAATGCTCCAAACAGGTGTTTCTGATCATTTAACAACTTTCCCAGTCTTTTGTTGCTCCTGTCCCAATTTCTTTGCAACATGTTGCTGCATCAAATTCAGAATAAGCAGATATTTACAAAAATCAATGAAGTTGATGAGGTCAGACATTAAAGACATTGTCTTTTTACTGTATTCAGTTGAGTGTATGTCAAAAAGGACACAACTTTTTTAGAGTCAGGGTTGTAGTTTGGATCCTACATCAACATTTTGCAGGGAGGAAAAATAAAACTCCACTGGCATCTATTGTTTCACAGATAAGAGTCTCAGCCGGGCTCGGCCGTGCACCGGTACCACGCTACATCACTGCACAGGGTGTGGAAAACACATGTTGTCAGCATTAGTTGGTGGGATTATTAGACTGGGAGTACTTACTCTTAAATGCTGCAAGATGTTTCAACAGTTCTGTTGAACTTCTGCACTTAATTGAACAAAACGTTGGCATGTTTATCACATGATTGGCCATCAGTATGTGTACTTTGATGCATAGCTGGATACAAATGTGGATTCAACATTTTAAACACTTTCAGTTATTAAAACAACATGTTTAGGTGACCGTTCAGCATTGGCGGATGTATATATTTTTAGTTTGTTCTCATTACCTTAAGGTTTTGTTTGTCCTAAAGGCTAAAACACGATACTGGGTTTTGTTTGTGCTCAATTAAGTGCAGTAGTGGTTACATGACCAGTAATTCCTCTTCACAGACCTACAGATTAACGAAACCCTGCGCTGTATGTAAAAGCACCTTCAGCAACACAGGTTCATACAGCAGAAGCTAACTCCAAAGTAGAGCAGGACTTCAGTATAAAAATAAGCTAGCAGTTCCAGAAATGCTTGACCCATATGAAGGGCAGCAACTCCTAAATAGTCATAAATAAAATAAATTAGCACCAGTGAAAGAGTGAAAAACTCGTGTTAACCCAACTAAATTACATTCCTGTTTATCAAAGTCCCACTTCTCAGGGAGGAAGAAACTCATTAATATATAAAACATAGGATTTACGCTCAGCAGAGAAGCTTAAAGACAGATAGCAGGAAGTGAAAGTCGTTCCATATGAAAGATTTTGTGACCACTTGACTTTTATTCACTTCATCTGTTCGAACAGGTATTCTGCTCTGCCATGATGTAACCCCAGCGTCTGAACAATACCCAGACTGCACCGCTGATGGTACATTTTTCTGCTATTTCCCTTCTGATTGAAGACATAAAACCTCCCTAAAATCACCCTAAACTGTCACCACGTGTATCATTTTGACTATTTCTTTCATTTCGTTAACGAAAAGGTTCCGGTCATGGGCCATAAACCTTTATGGGGGCAGGGAACCAAACTGGATGGGTTTTTTTTTTTTTTTTTTTTTTTTTAGTGGTGTTATATACGTCTAACTATTCCCACTTTCTTCTGTGCCATTTTATTATTTTTAGGCCACTGAGCAGTCGCTATACCTGCTGTCCACTCACAGAGAAACCACAGCGACAGACTGTGCAGTGAGCCGTCTTAATGCATGAGGAAGAATCAAATAAAATGAGAAAGCACTCAGAGAGCTCACACAGGGACCAAGGCTGTACAATCCTCTTTATGTGTTAGTGTAATAATGAAAATTTGGATCTGAATCTGGACAAAATATACTCATAGTGAGACAAAGACCTACACTCCATGCATAGCTGATGGTGACCATGGCTTTTCCTGGAATATCTCACTCCTGTCATGGTATCATGGCTTAAGGATGAATGCAAATATAACTAACCCTCCCTCTGGCTTATGGCAGAATATCCTCTGTATAATATTATCGCTTTGGATGATTTGCGCAATCTGAAAAGAATCAGACTCATGACCACTGAGCTACAGCTACTGAAGTTTCTGCAGCTCCACCTGTTGATGAAATGTCATCAGGTTTTGCAGGATTGTTGACACTGTAGAGGCGCATGTCAACAACATCTGGTTTTAATTGCATGATAAAATCAAGAGTTTTTGTTGTTCATGTCAAAAAGGCCACACCTACAAGCATTTGGCAACCAACTACAGAAAAACTGGAACAGAAAAAGACAACCTTTTTTCGATATTTATAGGAATATTTAAAAACTTATTAGAACTGATTTTTGGCCACTTGGGGGCAGCAGCAACAAATAATTAGCCGTTAAGTTGATATGGCGAAGTTAGCAAATAGATGTTTATTTCCGCAACTAGCAGATATGAAGCAACAATAGCAATTAGCATTCATTTGGAGTTCTGGATACCTGCCGAATGTAAGTTGTTGTTTTTGATCTCCACCATTTCCTAAGGAATGTTGGCTGCTAAATGCTCCACAAAGTTGCTAACTCTGTGAGACTTTGAGAACTGAAACTGTACACCTGTGGGCCAGAAAACCAAAGCAATGAGGTGAAAAGTGGTCTGAGAGTTCAGGGGTGCAAAGTCACCATTATTCTCTTTATGAGTGACTTCTTGCACGTGGTCCTTTGATCTGTTCATATAAAAATGTTAATAATAGCGGGTTTAAAGTCAGACATGTCTTATACTGATAGATTCATCTTAAATTAAGGATCCAGGAAACAAAAGAAATGTGCTTCCACGCCTCATAATTCAGGAGCTTTTAGTCAGACTGTAGAGAACTTTACAAGCAGTCACATGTTAGTGTTCTTAGATATGTATCAAAAATACATCGCTGTAAATAAACATGCTAATTGGTTCATGACCTAACCTTTCACTGAATCATATGCTTTTTAATCATTGCTTTACTGTATGTTCCCATAGAAACGCCGCTCGATATTTTCAGTATGGTTTCAGATGTGCGGCTCTCTCATTGCTCCCATGTTCAGTATTTATGAGCACCTTCGAGTCTGCCTCCGAGGAACAGCTTCAAACCAAACACATCCCTCTCACAGTGTTCATATACAACTCCTACATAGTGAAAATGAAATCCAAACACAAGATTTAATTTGCATTAAAGATCAAGTGTGTTCGCCACCTCGCCCTCTCTCCTGGTTGTTGATTACGTCTTGGTGCAATGAGAATGTAGAGCAGGGCCAGTACATATGAGGGCCATTATGGGTTTTAAATCCTCCTGCAATCGTGTCAACAAAGGCGCTGGGACTTCACTGAGCCTGTGACCAATCTCTCTGAGATTATTATTATTATGCTGCGATCAAAAACAGAACAGAACACGATCAGCTTGCTCCCGGTTGTCTGTGCTCACATCTGAATTCTGAATTCACGAAGCTCTGCAGTTAGACAGGATCCTGCATCGACCATTTGTTTTACATTCAAATTGCATTTAATAAAGAACTTAAGAGGCTGTGGACAAAAAAAAAACCTTTTATTGGGCTTCCAAGAAATAGTAGCCGCACATCTGAAAGCGAAAAGATTTAGCTCTGATAAATATTAGAAGCATGAGAGAGATGGGCACATTTGACAGCTTTAAGTAAATTAGTTTCAACTGGATTTGCAATTACTGTCATCCTACAAGACTCTTTTATACCCTTAGATTTAATCTGCGGCTGCTGTGTTAAAGCAGCCTGCAGCTTTTATTCAACTCCAATGGAACTCTAAAATTATTTACTTACAATTAAAGAGGATAAAACACACAAGCTCACCTCTAATTCACCTCACTTCTAACAGATGCTATTTTGTTATTGCTGTTTCTGAAGCATTTCTGGTGACTTTTTTGCTTGTTTGTTGTTTCATGTGTGAAGTCATTTCACTTATTTTCTGATCTTTGTATTTGGCTTTATATTTACATTTTCTTGTCTTACTCACACTGTGTGATTTAAAAATGTTTTTTCATTGTTGTTGCTTTGGTGTGAACCCCAGAAGACTGGCGACCACTTTCTGGAAGCTAATGGGGATCCAAATAAAGAAGAAAGAGTTCTTTTTTGAAGACGTTATGTCTGAATCATTTCCTGAAGTTGTACAAGCTTTGTTTTTTTGAAATTCAATTAGTAAAATTTTTCTCTGGGCACAAAAGAAGTTTCACTTATCAGCTAAAATAAAGGACGTCAAGGTCAAATATGGCAGCTTCTCTGCTGCGTCAGAGCAGCGGGAACCTTATTGTTTTGAAATGGCCTTCAAACACAGAGCAGACTCTGCAGGGCTGAGCCGATGTCTCTATCAGCTCACTTAAAAAAGCGCTGGAGGTGTCTCAAGCCTCGTTTTAGGTCTTTTGTTCTATCCTGAGCTCGCAGGTACACCATGTCGGCGTTTTTGCTGTCTTGTTGAATTTGCAGTCAAGAGGACCCTGATCAATTAGGTCTGCAGAATTAGTCCCAGTGGGAGCCGGGACAGGAATGAAATCAATGGTATTCAAATGAGCATCGCCCACACTACAGCAAGCAAGGCGTTTTCTTGAGACTACATTAGTTATTCCCCCTGTTGTAAGAACAGATGACTGGGATAACGTCTGGAGCTGCTTCTTCTCACATCTTTCTCCTTTGATGTGAGTCTTCAATGCCTTCTAAGTGAGGCAGTGTGGGTGTGACGCCACGCTCGACCTCCCACACTCACCGCGCAGCAGGAACGCTCTGCTAACCCAAAGGGTCTGCTCAACCAGCTCCAACATGTATGAATAGTACATTTCATAGCCTGACCTGTGAAATGATTCATACTTCATTACATCCACCGTAGAGGGTTTAGACTAGAGCTTCATCAGTTCAGTTAAACCAGAGCTTCAGTTCAGGTTCAACTGAACTGCAGCTGAATAGGATGTCCTATGGAATTACTTAAAAATCCACCAATGCAGATGATTCATAGCAACATGACAGACCAGTGCTGCACAATCTGGTTTCTAATTTGTTTCACTAAATATTTAAATTCAAAATTTATTTACACCATCAGCACTTTTTGTTTTTTAGTTTACATTTCTGTGGCGCAAAACAAAAAAAGCACATTGAAAGTCACGCTTTCTGTTGAGTTTTAACAGTGATTGATTTATGATTTGGGTAATCTGACCATTTAAAATGAGAAAATTTGTAAGATTATGAAATATTTGCAGAGTTGTGCTCTCTCTTTGTGCTTTTCAATATAATTGTTTTTATTTCTATTGAATACAAAAAGACCATTTGACAGAAACAAAGAATTGTTTGCCAGGTTCACATAGTCTCCATTCCTCCTCCACAGCTGATTTTCTAAAAGTGAGATTTTTTTTTTCTTCAACAAGAAACAGACCCCATGGAGGTAAATGGAGCCTGGTGGGAGTTCTGAGTTGAGCCCTGAGCAACAAAGGCAATTATAGCAGGCTTTTCAAACTAATGGATCCAACTGAAGGCTCAGCCTCTCCTTTTCTGAATCACAACTGCGTTCTCACCCGCAACGAGCTCTGACACCCCGGACTAGCGCTCACCTTGAGCTGGATGACCTCAGACAACCATCGCAATTAAGAGAAGTCAGCACTTCGATAATGTGCGCCGCACTATTTCATTGTCTAGAGCAGATGTAGAAAGGCAGACAGCACTTAGCATTGATTATGCTGGTGGAATCTGAAATAAAGCAGTTGTTTTCCTTTAAGGTCATTCAACTAAAGCCATTTAAACACTGAAAGTCTTTGCAAACCGCTTCTGCATATAATGCAGCAGCATCCACTCAGGCAGTAAGTGGAAAACACAATAAACTTGAAATGAAACTACGCAGCCATCCTCATATGTCCACAGAAAAATCATTTCTAATCAGATAAAAATCATTTTTTTCTGACTTACTTTCATCAGACCTCATGTTCTCCTCCATGTTTTTGATGTAGTCATCCTGGAAAGAAAATATATTTGCATTAATGGGTTTAATAATTCAGGTTAAGTAGCACAGTTTTGCAGATGTACGCTGTTGCACTCATGCTTAATGAAAATTCAGAACAGCATAAATAATGAAGGAAGATAAGAGAGATGCAAAATGATACAGAAACTTTGCTGCAAGCTATGAATGGCAGTTTAAATGTGTGTGACTTTAGAAGTTCAAATATATTCAGTTCAGTTTCATGTTGAATAGAAGGGTTTGAACAAATAGCACATGAGTAAAAGTCATAAAACAAAACTTTTTTTTTTTTTATCCATGGTTTAATCAAACTGAGTTCACTTCTGTGATCTTTTTCATTCTATTCTGTCTTTCAGTTGATTGATTTATCTTTATTTCGGTCTTTGAGTGAAAATAAATAATAAAAACTAGAAACAGAAATGTAATCAAGTGCTTACACAACCACAGACTAATGAATCGATGTTATAAAGGGGTTATATTTCCCTCTCAGGCATGTCATTCATCATTATCACCGTAAATATTCTCTCCTTTGCGGATGACATTCAATTATACTTTCTAAAAATATTTCTAATGAGTTTAAAAGGTAGATGGATGCAAATGTTTGTCAGGATGATGACATGTCTTGGGTTAAAGCAATGTATTTTTACTTGTATCCAGTTTTGATTTCTGTTGTAGTTCCAGTTTTTCCCTAAGTGCTGCTGTGTCCTTTTCTATCTTTATTTTCTCTCATTGTGCTGCTGTAACACCTAATTTTCCTCCCTGGGGATCAACAAAGAGTCCTTTTATCTTTGGTTCAGTTTTAAGTTTGGAACAACACACTAAAACCTGTGCTTTTCTAATTTCCTTTACAAAAAATTCTTTGAACAAAGCTTGGAGGTGAGATAATATTAAGCTTGTTTACTACCTGTTTCTTCAACAACAGACATTAACCTTTAAGTGCACTGCTGGGTGTGATGCACAGCTACATTTCAGACCTGTTGTCCTCATATGAACCAGTAAGTGTCCTGAGATCCTCAGGCCAGACCCGTCTGGCTGTTCCTCTCTCACAGATTTGTTCTGGAGGTGACTTTGCCTCTGAGGCTCGTAGACTCTGTGTGAATACCCTGAGGACATCAGGCTGGCTAACTCAGATAAAAATTAGAAAAGACATTTGTATCACAAGGCTTTCTTTAAATATCTTTGCAGTGTCCAATGCTTTTTCCAAGGTTTTTCTTAGTGAGAAAATTGACACCACTCTAGCGTCTGTACCCTAAATATGTAGCTACAGCCAATTTGCTTAGCTTAGCACAAAGACTGAAAACAGGGAGAAACAGCTAACCTAGTTACATCCAAGACAAACTGTTGTTTATAACCTTTGGTTTTTGTATGGCTTGAACAAAAGTGTGGAGATGCTGGTATGCAGATTTTGTTAACTTTATACAGAGCCTGGCTAGCTGTTTCCCCCTGTTTCTAGTCTTTATGCTAAGCTAAGCTAAGCAGCTGCTGGCTCTAGCTTCATATTTAGAGTACAGCCATGAGAGTGATCCCCCAATCTGATTCTCACCAAATGAATAATAAGATTTCCTAAAATGTCAACCTATTCCTTTAGTTGTTATGTCATGGACTGAGAAAATTCTCCTGTTTCTTACATTTAAACCGTTTCAAATGGCCTTCATCAGCAGACTGTTTCATCAGAATAATGGAAAGTTTCAACATCTGCAGTTCTGTGACAACGAAACTGATGAGGATCACGTGAATGGGCCAAGAGAACAAGCCATTAAGTGGACCTTGAGCTGAGACAGTTTTGTCAAGTGCTGCTTCCAAGGTGAAGAATGAGCTGTCCAACTAAACTAAAAATAATCTTGTTCATGTCTTATCAAACACTTTGATGCTCTTATTTTGACAAGTGCTTTATAAATCTGATAATTATTATATTATTGTTCCTTATTATTGTGGCTGTTGTTGTTGTAGCCTCTAACGCTAAGAAAAAAGCACAAGACTCTGAGTAATGTATCTCATGAAAAGGCTTGGACTATCTTAGCTTCTGCGCTGTTGCAGAGGGAATATTTGCAAACTAACTCTGGTTTTTAGATTGTGTCCCTAGCGGCGTTGCGCTGGAGTGATAATAAAAATTCAGCGTCCCCATGCTGCATCCATTCTGACCCATTTCTCTCTGTGTCAGGACAGAGAGGATCAACTATAAAGCGGTAACTATTCGGCACGAGGCCCAGAAAGGACCCCGAGGATCAGGTCTGTTCAGTTTAGCTCGGTCTTATTCTGCTCGGGGGACAAAAAGACTGAGCTCTCAAGTCAAGCTGAACAAGTCCAGCCGAAGGCATCTTAAATATTGTGCACAGGGTGAGGAGTTAAAGGGAGGGTTTTTGTGTTTATACTTGTTTTTACTGCAGTGCATTGATCATTTTTTGCGTCCAAGCTTGTTTTCCAGGAAGCAGTAGTTTGCATGTAGATCTGACATGATTTATGCTATTGTTTCTAATGTCCTCTGTTTTTCACCTCTGAGTTGCAGTAAAAGGCAAATTTCAAGCCAACGACATGGCATTATATGTATTTTTTTGTGCTTTAGCCAAGATGAGCTCTGACTCATTGGGCAGCTGACACCTAAAAAAGACAGACAGTACAATTGTGCAAATTTACAAAAGCAACACTCACCTCGACTTCCTGTAGCAAAGGGAAGCAGCAGTGGGAGAGAAAGAAAGAGAGAGCCATTGTTAAAACAGATAAAAAAACACTTAACAGTTTTGATTTTGCTCCATTCGGCATGCAAACAGTGGGTTGGTTTATTACAGCTATGGCAGCAGTTAAACTGTCAGCCCTTAATGCACGCTGATTGCAAATACATGCCTTAGTCTCGCTCCTCTCAGGGGACAACATAAGACATTCACAGAGGATTATGAGCGCCTATTAACCGAGGATGATCCGCTGCCACTTCCATGGGCTGGCAGGGGTCCCGTTCACGAAGGGCTCATTCTCTGACTGTGTTTACAAGCAACTGCCAAACGCCAGCTTCCTGCCAGCTCAGAAGTTGTGGGTAAGCCATGACATACCGCATCAGCCACGGAAAAAATACAGGCAAATTGGTGGGAATCTTCAAAGTCAACAAGCAGATGTGATTTAGATGTTTTTTTATAGTTGCGGCAGACATGTAGAGCACATTTACTAAGGGTACCATTGACAACACAGGCAGATATAGCTCCTGTAAAGTACAACCTTGAGTTAACAGGGGAGTGACTGCTTTCCTTTCATTCCATTTCACCGTCTTGGCTTCGGTCCAAGGGCATTACACATCAATACCCACCACAGCCTCTCCCTGTGTGTTTCATCATTCAATGCTCCGGTGTGTTTGAGAGAAATATAGCACTGCATGGTTTATTTCAGCAACTCAACCCAGTAAATAAACCTAATTCTTATACACACACACACACACACACACACACAGCAACACTGTCTACATAATATATCACTATGAACAATTTACAGGCAGCACAAGGACACACCAAAAAGCCAGCAGAAGGCTTTGCAAAGGCTAAAGCGAGAATTCATCACCGAGCCGCAGCAGGACTCTAGATTTCACCTCAGAGGCTGTTTCTAAGGAGTAAATATTTTCTCTGTAGCAGTGAAAATGTCCACGTGCTTCATGTACGAAAGTCACAGTTTGTTATCTTTCAAATGGGCTGGATTTCTGTGATGGGTCACATGAGAGGGAGAAAAAAGAACGACTTGAAATATGTCATATGAAACATAAACATCGCCGCTGCCAGATAAAACGGCTCCCTCTTTTCAGATCTGCATCTTTACATGGCATTTTAAAGGTTATAGCTGTAACACTGAACTTCCAGCGGGACACCACAGTATACGGAGAGGCAAAATATTTGCAGAACACATAAATCAGCCTCTGAGATGCTTTTGCAAATACTGGAGGGAAAATAAAAAAAATGGAGTATCATAAAATCCCACAAAGCAACCGCCTTCATCATCAAAGATACGCGCAGCGTGTTGTGCGTCGGACGTCGCGATTACTTAATTAATTATTCGCAGTGCTTCTGCAATTACCCAGCTCACAGTGCCGCAGGGGCCGATGGGAGCCTTACAGCGTGTCCTAAAGGCTGGAGTGCTTATCTTCTCCCAGCAGCAGTGTGACAGCAAGGACACCAGACTGAGGCTGCATTTAGTCCTTCACCAAGGTTGAGAGCTAATGCTGTCCCACTGAATCCCAGCCAGGCTGCCGCTACAGTTCACAGCAAGCCCAGACAAGAGGGACGGGAGGGAGGAGGGGAAAGATCAGGGAGCAAGGGGGTATGATATTCATGGTGGACGTCCCCTGAGTTATGTGATTCATATCACACACACCACCTCTTCTGCCATTTGTCAACAAGGCTGTAATGCAGCCGGTGTAAAACAGAGCCGAGAGGCTAATGGAGCTTGACTATCCAGATGCTGTGACTGCTCCTCCTGGACCGCTCGCTGGTATTAGGCTGACAGCGTTTGGCCGCAAGCCTGACTGCGCTCCTCTGAGTTAACGTCTATCTCACCTCGACCGAGCCCCTTCTGCCGGTGACATAAATACCGCAGATAACCCTGAACCACCCGACCTCGACGCCACCCGCCGCACTGCACGTACACACGCCCGCCCTGCGCACGCCGACACCAAAATGTTCACACGTGGCCCAGCTCCGCATGATAACCAGGGGAGTGAGCTGAACTTTTGACTCTTAAACCATTTCGCTGCATGTCTGTTTCCTAGCGAGGAAATTGCTCTGCTGTTGGAGTGTGTGAGCTAGCATGTAACGATCTAATTCAGTACTCAGTCATGAGTCTTGGTCTGATACCAGCAAAAACACTCGATTAGATAACAGAAAGACATTGTTAAAACTACAAAAAATAAATAAAATGACACATTAGGGACGATCCTGGATTACACTCTATCACAATAAAAATTTGAGCCTTAAACAACATCTGTGTATGGCTTCTATAGTATGGCTAAGATTAGGGAAAGATTGTGGTGAGTGTTAATAAATATATGGGATGATGTTATACAAACTAGTTTCACAGACATCAGTCATGTTTTCCACATTCATCCACCACGACCTCACTTTTTGCCTCACTACACAAAAGGCACATCACATCCTGCATCGACACTGAAGTCGGGATGTGGGGGTGTGATCATGTCATACAAACACAATTCCTAGAGATATCGAGCTGCGTCTCAGACGTGTATCACACAGGCGAAATGTCTCTGGGAGCCTTTGTTGACTCTTTATCTCCACACACATTCTTATCAGCCTCTTTAGAAATGGAGCACAAATGCACCCCCCAAAAAATCAAAGCTACAGTCCTTTATGAACTGAAATGTTATGTACATACTTGAATAGCCACTTGGTGTGGAAGAGATGCAACATCAGGTCACATGATAACAACAGCAGCCACTTGAGTGAGAGTACCTGGATGCTCTCATCGTGTTGGCTGCATGGACATTTTGTACATTAGCTAAAAAAAAGAGACAAACAGCAGCCTTCAAATATGTAAAATTATAAAATTAGTCTTATTTAAAGGGCTCCAGGTTGGAATCAAACCTGAGCTGCTGTAAGGACACAGCCTCGGTGCGCAGGTTCATTCCACCAGGTGAGCTATTAGGGCGCCTGCAAAATTAATATTTTCATGGACAGACTGAGTGCTGGAAGCTTCAACAAAAACCAAAAAACCTGATAAAATTTGCAGAGATCATGAAAACTGTACAAGTTACAACTGCAGAGAAGAAACGTTTTGCCAGACTAACAAAGTTGAGAGGTGTGAAGTGTGAGACACTCGGCCAGGTTGCCAGAATAAAACGTTGGCATTGTACGTTTCTGCAAACCACGAATACGTTATATGTCGGATATGTCGTATCAATGTTCCACAACAGATATCAGTGTGACGTAGTTCAGATTACCAGCACAAACCTAACAAAACCTCAACCACAGCCTTGTCATGACATAGAAATGAAAACTGATATGCGAAGTTGGAATGTGAAGAAAGGTAAACTTTCAAACATATCCATAGTTCGCAGAAACTCCCTCAAGAAGACAAAAAAAGCGAAGTTGATAGGCTGAGAATTAATTTTGATCAATGACCAGCTGTTTGGGTGAATTGGTATTGCCCAGATTACTTAAGATTGATTTATGGGCACACAGGTTTGGTTAATTAATAATAATTAGTTGAGCACATGTGGCATATTGTGCTGGATTCGACTTAACTAACAAGGTTCACCTTCAGTTTTAATAGCTACATCTCACTCTATGAAGTGTGTTTACGAGACACAGGAGCCGTTACCAATAGGTGACAGTAATGTTCAGTCTTTTCAGCAGTTAATTTACTATTAAACTGTTGGAGCACTTATACAATAACATTTTATTCGATATTCTTATCACAAATTCCTCACTCCGTAGGCAGCCGCCTCCTCCTTTGTGGGCAGATGGCATAAAAAAAGACGTTATTTCTAATAATTAATACAGCCGACAAATGAAAACATAACAATCTTAAATACTTCACAAAAACGAAAAGCTGAGAATAATTTTGGAGGTTATGGAGACGCTGCACGCATCCTGGTGATGTTATTAATCATTTATACCAGTTTGGCAGAGCTCCAACAGGCAAAACTATGTGCATATTTGAATATTCATGGGTTTGCGAGTCAAGTCTCCTCAGCTTTTGGCCTCAGCTCTCAAGTCAGGCCCTCACGCATTCAAGTCTCAAGTGAGTCTCGCAGCAGACGAGTTGCAAGTCTGCAGCTCTGCATCTGAAAACACATCGCCGCAAAATTTCGTCTCGGAACTGGCGGTCTCACATCCGTCCTTGGGAAAATGCTTTGGTGCAAACTTCTACAGCTGATGAGCACAGCTCGAACATCTGTCTGATGTCTTAACGAGCTCTGAGTCATCTGTGTCACGATATGAATCCCCATGTGGGATTTAAGTATCTTAAAATACGTGCATCAGGATTTTTTGGCAAACGGATGATTATGGCTCGAACAATTTAGCAGAAGAAGAGAAAAATGAGTACTGGATTAGTATCAGTATTAGCAGCTACTCAATGTTGTGCAAATGGCATCTGGATAATGGTGTGGTAATCTGTAATGTTTACACGTTTATCCACTGCTTACATGTTAGAGGTCAAGTGTAATTCACAGATGACGCCCTGCATCCTTCATACCTCTGGCACAGAATACAAACCAAGCATTAATCTACAACGGAAGGAGCTATCCATCTCCAAAGAGATGATTTTAAAGAAAGAAAGCTAGTGGAAATGTCGAAGAGGAGCTCCCGGACTCCGGGTGTTCGAGCTGAGAGCGCGACCTCACTTCAGCTTGCCGGCAAAACGCTCACGCAGTAAAAGAAATGTCACGGCGGAAATCTGCATCTCCTCGCCCTGCTGCAATGATCCATCACGTGCACGCAGCCCGCTCGCTCCGTCAGCGCAGCTCATCTGTCCCTGTAATGTGACAGGATCGGTACAATCTGGGTCCTGAAGGATACTTAGGCTCACAAACCCGATCCTAAACCTCAACACGAGCACAGAATGTGCAGGAAACGGAGGAAACATTTGAAATCAAACCAAGGCGGATGTCACTGAATTCAACTGCACACGACCACGTGCACACACTATTATATATCCGATAATGATCACAGTCATCTGCAGCTGATATGATCATAAGCTCCTCTCTGACCGCAGAACATCATATTTCCTAATCTAATTCAGAAAGATCTTCTTTTTTTGCCTTGGCTGATTCCTTATCTACAGCTAATGTATCCAAACAGCCTCTTCCAATGAATGGACTATTGTGCCTTGAAGGAATAGTTTGACATTTTGGGAAAACACAGAGCTGGATGAGAAGATTGACACCACTCTAATGTCTGCGCAGTGAATATGAAGCTCCAGGCTGCAGCCGGTTAGCTTAGCTTGACACAATGACACGAAACAGGGGAAACAGCTAGCCTGGGATTATACGTATCTTTATGCTAAATTATGTCCCAAATGTCGACCCATTCCCTTTTAAAACATTTACACAGTTCAGGTGTAAAGACAGCTAACGTACATTACAGCAGTAAAAGCAAATGTCAGCAGATTTCAATGAAAAGCCGAACGTGTGATTCATTTATTGGTGTGGATCCAGATCCAACAGCGCCAACATGTTGCCATTTGTAACAGCTAACTCCTTAACTTAATGCTTAGTGGGTGAATAATAAATCAGCACATTTGGATGAGCCCAGTAAAGCAAATACTACAAGCCATTTTCCAAACATTGGCTCCCAAACATAAACTGCTTGAACTCTTGAACCAATGCAACCAGATTTAGACGACAGATAAACTCCATGTGATCTTGCAAAATTGATGACATTTGGCTTTTAGGTGGCACTACAGGAGCAACAGTGATCATATTCAAAGCCCTAATAGTCTTGAACAAGATGTTGTTTCTAAAAAATAATGCTGCATCCACATGCAGATGTCTAGACAGATTTCTCCATAGTCCCAACAGGAAAAGTGTTGGCACCGTCTTCATGTTGCTGAACTCGAGCTCACACCGACACACACAGTTCAGGAGTTTTTAGTTCAGTTTTGCATTTCTTCCAGCTGTCATTTATCTGGCTTCATGAAGTCATGTACTCTGGCAGTGACTGGATAAACACAGGCTGATGGATGGCTGGTGAGCCGGGTCATGTCTGTAATGAACGGAGACCCGCGAGAGGCTTTCCTCAGCTGATTGCGCCGCTCTGGGCCAGGGCGGTGTCATCCTATCAGATCACTGCGGTGTGTCTGCCTCTCTGACTGGCAGGACGCCGCCAGCTCGTCATCCCCGCCCCGCCCGTCATTTGCACAGTAATGTGCTTTTGCTTGATTAATGTAGCCGAATTAGCTACGTCTCCCTGCCTACTTTAAATCGCCGCAAAAGGGCACACAGGCGGAGGCTGTCGTGAATCTACATTCCACCCTCTGTGTCTCTGTAGTTACCAGGGAGCAGCGGGAGTGCATCTCGCCTTTACCGTGTCATTATGGCGCCCCGATTCAGCATGCTGGGGCCTGAGTGGTGGAGGTAATGTCTCACTCTGTTTGTACCCCGCCGTCTTTGAAAACGACGGAGAAATGGGAGAGACGCTAATGGTGCAGACCCACCACAGATTGAACCACTTAGAAATGCATTAGAGTGTTCCAAAATGATGCTGTGTGTCTTTCGGCCTGAACCCACTGGCTTTAGAGTGGCAAAACATTGTATTTTCGCTTGAACATCAGGCAGGAAACACGCAGAAACGGCTAAGGACATATTTTCACGTCTCCTCAGATTCCACATACCAGCTCATGTGGTTCCTACGCCTGTATAAAGAAATAATTCCTCAGTTTGCTCTTATCGAACCGTGACAGGTCTAAGATTTCTCCACCGTATTCGCTCTGACAGACGCTGACGTGATCAATGACTGTATTACACAGTGTTTGAGGTGATTACATGGCGTGTATATGAAAGAAGCAAGAGATTTTTCATCATACCCTGTTGATAAAATACAAAACCCACAGGAAAAAAAATGGGGGTGTCTCGATCGCAACAAAACACCAGAGCATTATGGGATTAAGTTGCAGCCCAGCAACACGGAGCCGGATCAAATTGATCATCTGAGCCGGAGTGCTCGAGGGCCTGCAGGCGAAGGACACATGTTGTTTCACAAGGTAAGACGCCTGCCTGCAATGCAGTACAGTACGGAGCACAATCTGCAGCCATCTCTGCGCGCTGAAGGGCACGTCTCTCTTGCCCGAGCCACGAAGTAGCCAGCTGTCAAGCGTGCATCCATCTGAGACATTTGCACTGTGCTGAGATGCAGAAACAATCAGGCTGACTGGAGAGTTTGGCTCTTGCCTTGGAATGCAGATGATTTAACTAACTGGCAATGACGCTTTCTATCAAGGCACAGGCTGGTGTATGCGTAGTTAACATAAAAGAGGCTCTTTTCAACCTGAAACAAGGGTCTTAAAACATTAAGACCTTCTGACAAGCAGCTTTTCTGCTGAGCTGCTGCCTTTGGCTAATAAGACCACATTTCGGGAAGTTGCATCACAGAAATGAACCTTTCCCGTTTCTCAGGAGCCTTTTAGCAGTGGTCTCCAAAATCACTGATGAAGTGACACATCAAACAGTGGCCGGGCTCACTTTGCTGTAGCAGGCTCCACAGTCGAATCAAGGCATTGCATGCTCTGAGAGATGCAGTAATTGGAGAGGAGGAGGATGGCGAGGATGCAGAAAAATGGATCCTGTTGGACCCCGCTGCTGAGCCAAGCAGAACCCTGGAGTCTCTGCAGCATGTTATCGCCCCCCCCCGCGCCCATATGCAAAACAAAGAAGCAGAAAGAGAAGAGGCGAGCCTTCAGGTTGAGCTCCACACAGATGCCCCAGGGAGCTCGCAGCTTATGCAGGGCCGTCTTTACTGTGCTGAGCCATGCTGCCTCTGCATACAATAGCGGCGCAGAAAAAAAAAAAAACATAATGAGACAAGCTGAACCGTGTGGCTCCACAGAAACAAAAATACCTGATGGCAGTGTGCTATTTTCACTTTGTAGTAGCTAGACTCATCAGTATTGATCTGCGAACACAAAAAGTTATCAGCATACATAAATAGATGAATGAGCTTAAATCTTGTTTGGTGTTGGCATACTTATCTACTGCAGGAAACTTAAATCGATATTGAGTGTGGTGGAGGCTTAGAAAATAAATTCCACTCCGATAGACTCTAACAAACTGACTTTAGTGCCCTGGAGAAAAAAAAACAAGCTTTGCAGGTTTTACTACTTAAAATACAAGCTATCTTCATGAATTTGTGATGACAGAGTTGTGATTGATTTGGAATTTTTCAGGTCTTAAACAGATGTTTTGAGAGCAGATTCAAGTCTTTTTATGGAAAGAAGTACAACAAATAATAATGTTTTGTATCTTGACTTGCTATTATACTCATCATTATCATTTTCATTGGTAGTCGTAGTGGTGGGTCGCAAAAAACAGCACTCACAATGAGGCCCATTATTCTATCATCTGGACAAACGTCTTTTTTTTTTAGCACGTTTTCAGTGTTTTGGAGCTTTGTCTGATTGTCTATTCATATTTGCTACTGTATCATACAAGCTTATGTTGTGTATGGCCGAGGGAGGTGAGAGACAAATGCTGCCCTCGCTTTGAAAATGAGCTTGAACAGTTTGTTTCATTTTTCATGACAAATAAATATACTAATTTATTGGTTATTTCTGTAAATCGACCTACAACAACCTCCACAGCTGCATCCACCTCATTCATGCTTGTATGCATTATTCTGTTGCTATTTTTTGTGGATGTAGCTGCCTAGCTAGCTATAACCCCACCTACAAAGCTCTGATTAGTCGATTGTTTCTCCAACCAGCAGAACCAGCAGTCAGTGGGCACAGCGCTGCACCTGCTTTAATCACTGTGCATCAAATGTGTATTCATCCGCCACTGAAAAAAGTCCCCAAGAAATGCTGTGTTTACTCCTGTTTGAACGACATTTGTTATAAGCTACAGTGCCCAGCTGTTTCAGGAAATTACAGAGCCTAAACACACAACGATATATTTGCGACTTGTGTTTTTGAAGATTTATGTCGTCAGTATAAAACTGACGGGGCTGAGTGCCAGAAACAGGGTGGGAAAGTTGGGAGATGTTGAAAGGCTGAGCGACCCATTGTTGCTTTTCGTCTTTTCTTAGCATTTGTTGACAAGAAAAAATACAAAATAAGCCAGTCTTTTACTTTAAGTGGACTGAACTGCAGCAGCCAAAAACCTGTGTGAAGAGCAGCTGTGCAACCATTTGAGTGTGCTGTAGTGATCTATCAGCATGTGTGTTCAGCAAACCTCCAAAAATTGTGATTACAATATTACTTTACCACCATCTCATATCTGTGCCTATGATTAATATTGTATTTGCTGTTTCCAAAATTCAACAGCTATGCCTGCTGTTTAAATTAATTAGGCTCCAATGACAAGTCCATTGAAGCTGTTTTACAACTGTCAGACACATGAGTTTAGAGACCAGCGGCATGGTTAAGAGAAGATAATGATGATAACCATCCCAGTTGAAATGCCGCAGGGATCTGCGTGAGACAGCTCGCAGGGGGTAGCTAAGTTAAATATGCTAGCTGGCTGATTGCATTTAATTCCCCCCGTCTGCCATGGCAATGAGAACAAATTGGGTTGTTGTGGCTGCTGATAATGCTAATATCCCACTGTGGCAGCGGGATATTACAGTAAAACAGGGAGCCACATTGAGATGTCACGCTATGGCTTTAGGAAGGACTACATCACGCATAAATTAGATTCTGTCGAGTTCTTTCAACTGAGAAAAAAGCTATTAGCGCTTTAGCTCTGCACCCTATCCCTTCTATACGATTTGCTTGATTAAGGTCATTTCAATATGACTTTGTAGAGTGTATCCATTACCCTGCAAGTCCACAAATTAACAGTCTCCGTCTCTCTCCCACGCACACACACACACACACATACATCCACCACAAGCCACACATGCTAAATACAGCTTGTACACAGACAAGATCACAGTCCCTTCCAAACATGTCCTTGACACCTCCCTCTTGCTGTGACAGCTAATACAGAGAGGAGGCTCAGCTCTCCCCGCTCCTCCATATGCAGCTTTGGGACAGTCGAGCTAAAGGGGAGCAGGCGCTCATCGCGTCCGCCGTTCAAATCAAACATACAGAAGGCAGTGAAAGAGGCTGATTCTCCCCAGGCAAGAGCATGTCCTCACAGCTTTTGTCCTGCCTGGCCTAATTGTACAGGACTTGCCCTGCTGTTTCAACAGTGAGTGATTTGTGGCCTAAAGCTAAGAATCTATCAATGCCAAGTTGAACCTGAGCACCTTTCATTATTACACCTCTTGTACCTGAACATAAGAAATATGGCTGTGTTTGCTCGGACCGTGTGTTTGGTGCTGCTCAGTCGTAGACAGCTCATAACAATGATGGTGGCCCCTATCAAAACACCTGAGGCAGACCTGAATATATTCAGGACAGCGTTTTTCTGCAGCCCAAATATATTTCCAGCTGCCTAATATATGCAAAGAGATGTTTGCATGTTTGTTTGTTTTTTTCTGGTTTAATAATTTCCACTCAAAAACAGGTCCCATGTCTCCACCCTTTCAGCAGGTGAAGCCTATTCTTAAGTGTTTACCCAGTGAAGGATAAACTGAGCTTTCTGCCTCGTGCCCGTGAGTGATAATAATAAAGGTCGTTGCAGATAAACAGATAGGACTGCCATTGTTGTCGAGTGTCAGATGAATTTCCAGGTGACAATAAATACATGTGGATTTCTTATCAGCAGTTCCTTATGTCTGAAATGATATATATCGTCTTTTATCGTGCCAGCCTGTAAAATGCATTTCTAAGGGAAGGGCTTCAGTCAGTTTAAGTGAATCTAAATCTTACTATGACTGAGAAGAAGGAAAATTATCTGCATCACATCAAATATACTTAAAAATATACACACGCTGTTGTTGCGAATACCTCATCTCATCTGAAGATAAGAGCCTATTACCACTACAGGATGTGTTTTATCAATATGAACATTAAGCTTTGTTATCGTCTTTTTGGGCCATCCTTTTAATTCAATTAATTTTTTTTTGTTTTACTTTTTCTGCATTTTATAGGCCTCATTTTGCTTTTTAGCTGCACGGGGGTGGTCATGTTGGTTAGTGGGTCGGTCCAGAGAATAAATATCTCAGCAACTATTGCTTTAATTGCCATGAAATTTTGTACAGACATTCATAGAGCCCAGAGGATGAAGTCTACTAACTTTGATGATCCCCTGACGTTTTTCTGTAGCACAACCATGAGGTTGAAATTTTGTGTTTTATATCTCGACCTCAAATACTGGAGGGACTCCAATGAATATTCATGTCCTCCACAGGATGTATTGCAATGAAGATCCCTTGATGCTGCATCTACTGCCATCATCAGGATAATTTGTTCAATACTTTGGTTTATGACTAAATACCTTAAAAACTAATTATATTCCCATCAGTCTCAGCTGTACTTTGTGTTACATGCTAATTTGCAAATGTTAGCATGTTAGCATGCTTAACCAGGAAGGTGAACATGGTAAACATTTGCTGAACATCAGCATGTTAACAATGCCATTGTGAGCAGGTTAGCATGCTGATGTTAGCATTAGGCTAACTAAATGCAGCACAGTGCTGGTAGCATGGCTGCTTATTCTTACTTTTGTTTTTAAATCCTTTTACTTTTATGCAACTAACTGTCAATGCCCAGATTTTTTTTTCTTTGTCTCCGTGGAGCCTAGAAGCTAGCAATCACATTGACGGAAGCGAAATTGGTTCCTGTAAACCCAAGTCTGTTCTATCAGTTTCTATTTTTGACTCGTAGTAAGCCATCATATAGTTCTTGTTGTTTGTTAAAAACATTGATCATTGACCGGGTGTTGGGTGTGCCACCATGCCAGCCTTGAATGAAGACAGACACACAAGCAGAGTGGCAGAATTTATCGCTCTGCCTGCAGCAAGGAGCTTTACCAGTACAGAGACGACTCTCAGGCAGATGCCACTATAAATAATGCATGAACAATAGAGCCAGAAGAAGAACCTTGGAACAGCTAATTATTCAGCCCGACATTTCAGCGACGCACAGAGAAGCTAACGGCTAAAAAAGATGGAATTCAGGCCATCATTGCTGGTGGTGTGTGTTAATACACTGATGTAGTAGGTGCAGCCAGGCTCCATTATGAAACACATTAATTTACGCAGACTGTTCTATCACAAGAAGGAGCTTCTTCCTGCAACGGCATAGAAAAGGGGAACGGATTCTGTATATTTGGACAAGCTGTGGAACATGGCTTTGCTTATGAAAAACCCTTCCTGCTGTTCAAGGCGGCCGCTGAGCTTCTCCCAGTGTTTTCTTCTTTGCAAAGCATAAATTGCTTTTGAACGAGTAGAGCTTTTCCACAGGAGCAACAACACAAAACAGCCTCTCCACTCAATTAAGAGTCACCCACGCGTGTGTTGGGAAGCCAACAGGATCTCCTTTCTTCTCTGTTTCCAGTGTGAATCGTATCTGAGCGGTCCAAACACTCGCAGCGAATTCCCCCAACATTCACCTCCAGTAAAAGACATGCATGGTAATGACAACGGGACAAGAAAGCGCCTCTTTCCGCCATTTCTGCCATTTTGATCTCATTAGTGTGCAACAAGAAGATTTCAGCAGATAGTTGATCTGTTAGTGTGATCTTCAGCTTCACACTGCAGAGGAAATACAGATAACTATTAGCTCATTTAACTGTTATTGTTTCTCCCTTCTTAATTTTCAACCCCCGCACTGACATTCACTTTTAATTGGAACTAGGCCTCATTATCATATTTTCTAGAATTTCATACTGTCCTCATACTCAAATTTTTCTAATTTTTCATATCCGTAATTACACTGGCTGTTAGTGCCGGAGCATAAATCCTGTGGGAGGCTAATAAATGGCTGAGGTTGATGACAGGAGCAGAAAAACCCACAGCTGGCAGCGTGTCTTTGAGCTAAGTAAAGGAGCTCAGTGTCACTTAGGATGCAACAGCATCGTGTTCAGCAGAAAAACAGAGTGAACCCTGGTCTAGCATTTATCTGAGAGCTCTCACAGAGGAGCTGTGTTGATGTAGGATCAGTGACCAGGCCATCGGCATCATCTCATTCACAGCAGCGCAGAATAAATGACTCTGCTCCATTGTTGGATGAAGCATCAGGTTGCTTATTGCAGTCATAGAGCTCAACTGGTTAATCCAACATGTTTGCTGTCCTTTATGTGTTTCCATATAACGTGCTTATGTGTCACTGCAGCTGAAATGTGTGTCAATCAACAGAAAATTCATAGTTTTCATTATTTAAACATTAACTGGTCGACGAAAGTCAAGCAAAAATGGCAAAACATTCTCTAAGTCCGAATGATTAAAGGTGATGATTTGCAGCTTTTTTCTGTCATGTCATTGTAAATTGAAAGTCTTTGTATTTTGGACTGTTTTAAGATAATATGAGATCAACTTTATTAATAACTAGTTGGGGAAATTTAGTAATATTTGGACATAACATGCAATGTGAAGGGATCATTTTAGGCTCTAAGAACTTTTGATGGGCTTTTTCCACTATTTTTTGACATTATATACTTGAAATGAGACTAAGCGTCTACATGAGCTTTGTGGGCCTGAAAGCTAAATGCTAATGTCAGGATGCTAACATGCTTACCATGGCAACTATTTGATGGATTCCTGTGAAACGTGGTATTCATGTCCACGGTTGAATTGTAATAACTTTTGATGGTTATTTAACTCTTCATCTTGTGCCATCATCGGGTCTGTTAAGTACTTTGGTTTATCACAAAATACTTCTAAAAGCAGCCTCAGCTTTACTTTCAGCTTACTGCTAATTAGCGAATGTTACATGCTAACATGCTTTACTAAGATGAACATGCTAAGTATTTTACCTGCTAAACAAGTGTCACTGTGAGCATGCTAGCATGCTGATATTAGCATTATTCCTTGAAAGCATTGTAAGTAAAGCCTCACAGAGACACTAGCATGGCTGCAGATTTTATAAATCAAACACTCGCAAGAGTAATAAATAAAGAAAATAATCAGTAGTTGCAGCCCAGAAGCTTATACATGTACAGTGTAAAAAAAAAATCAAGTTATTTTCTTTTCTTTCCTCTTTCATACGCTGTATTCCTTCATGAATACTGAGGATGTAGATTTAGGCACACTGAGGCTTAGGTAAATTTAAGGAACCACTCATTGTAATCTAATTATTGCATTTATCACTGCCCTAAAATAAATTAATTTGTGAGCACCAATAAGGCTAATGATCTCTCATATTTTTTGCCTCGTTCTGTGCTAATCTCAACAACCAAAGGACCTGAGGAGCCATTTACCTGAGAAAGATGTAGCAATTTTCCCTCATTAAAAATGTAGCTGGCAGAAGAGCAGGTGCAAACCTTAAAACAGCCCTCTGTGGTCGGCTGAAAGGCTGCACAGCTACTTAATGAGTTCCCTCTTTGCACTGCTCAGAGAGATGGGAGAGTCTGGCCGTGACTGAACAGCACAGTATTGTTCACATGAGCGGTGGCCTGAGCTCCCACTGAGCAGATCCACCCAAACGCACTAGAATGCAAAGTGGAACTTGTGTCGGGATGAAAAAAATACATCAAGTAGTCAAAGAGGTTTTTAACTGATGAGCTGATTCAGGGGGATGCAATCAGCTAATTATAGCCAAGCTTCCTTTGTGGACATTTGTAACCTGTTGGCCTGCTTTGTGCAGCTGAATTCTGTGCAAATGTGAATCCGCGCACATTGGCAGATTTGATGCCTTGACATGTGCAGTGTGTCACGAGTACAGCTTCAACATTGATGCCAGTCATAATGAAGCTTGTATAACACGCTGTAACCTGCTGTGGATTATCCCAGACAACTCCTGCCTCTGCAGCTGTTGGTTTTATTGTTCTTCCTTTCAACATTTCCTCATTACGTCTCCGTGCTGGATAATCATATGTACACTGGACCCATTTTAACACCCGTCAGATCAATCAAACCACCATCGCTGTTTTATAAAGCCCACATGGTGCTTTTTTAACCCGTTTTTTTTTAAGACTTGGTATGAATAATCATGTTTGCTGTTTTCACACCACCTGCTTGCCAAGACAGCTAGTAAACAAATATGACCCTTTCGTATTTCATATGGTGTATCTCCCTGCCCAGTACAGCAGAGAATAGTCCTGTGAACAGAGACACAGCTGGTCTGTCTCTCTCTGATTGACAATGAACCAAATATAAACAGCCACTAACCTTTCATGATCATGCCATGTGTCTCTTCTGTCAAACCAAAGTAAAATGCTAAAGTAAAATAGCTAAATAACTCATATGGAAGTCCAGAACTACAAAACAAATCTGATGCTACACCTAAAAGGTTCAACATTTTTTGGAAATATGTTTATTTGCTTACCTGTTGAGAGTTAGATGACAAAATCGTTAGCACTCGTTAGGTCCATACGCACAGTATAGCTAGCATTACAACCATGGCGCGGTTAGCTTAGTGACGACGAGAGCCGCTAGTCGCCAAGAAACACTATAGTTACAGCACGCAACTCCCCATAAAACCAAAAATTTTTACATTTCTATTTGTGTACGGATTAAACCAATTTGGTTCATGTTTTAGAGATGCTAACAGCCGTATTTTTTAACTTCGGTAGAAGCCATGCTAGCTGTTTCCCCTGCTTCCGGTCTCTGCGTTAAGCTAATCGTCGGCTAGCTGGAGCGTCACATTTAGCCCACAGATATGAGAGTGGAGATCCTTACATCTGTGTCGGTGAAAATATAACTATCCTTGCTTCTTATGAAATGTGATTTAATCATTTGTTTGTGCTTTTGTACTTCTGTCAAATTTGTACCTCACTCTATGAAGCTTCAACAAATTGCTGCAATAACTTCACTTTAATTATGTATTTACTGCAGCCCACTGAATCTTTTGTCTGAATACCAATGAATACCCGTTAAGGTATTGACTACATATCACTACACACATTTGACTACACACACACACACACACACACACACACACACACAGAATAGATATAAAAAGTATCCACCCCCAACTGTTACTTTTTCATCTTTTGTAGTTTTACAAATTTTAATCACAGCAGATTAATTAAACTTTAATGAAACTGATCAACAGATTTGTTTTGACTTTGACATTTAAGATACTTTCCCTGATGATAAATTGCAGAAAAGCCTAATTAATCCACTGGGATTAGCTGATTAATCAGTTTGTCAATCAAGGAATCTAATTTTAACATTTGCATTTAGCATTTAGACACTTTTATCCTAAGCGACGTACAAATAAGGTAAAATCATCAGTAGATGAAGGAGAAGCTTCTCAAAAATGCTGCTTTTCTCAGTTTTACATCATTAAAAAATTCAATATCTTTTGATTTGGGACTGTTGGTTTGAAAAAACAAGCAATATGAAGATGTCACCTTGAAATCTTGGAAATGTAACTGCCCTTTTTCACAATTTTCTCATGTTTTAAACAGTTAATTTAGGTGATTAGTTGAAACACTAATAGACACTGTATATACAGGCAACGCAGTATCCTTGCAGAGTATACGTTAATAGTAATACTGCTAAACTCTGTGAGCCCAGTTTAGCTATGAGCCTGTCCAATAGCTGCTAACTCTCACCTCGCCATTAACAGCATTTATGTCACCACACTTTTCTGTGGGATGTGATTTACATGAAGTGAAGATTCCCACCAACATTTTGCATGTGTCAAAATCCAAATCCAGATTCAACTCAATTCAAATGGATAGAAGATGAATCTAACATCCAAATTCTTGAAATGTTTTTAGGGGGTTTACATGTCACAAATATTCCACCAAAAGCCTATAGCAGAAAGGCGCCATCCCTCCCCCTTCACCCCATCTGTCAGTCAAGCGCCGATCCAATCAGACAGGTGAGGAAAAACCATGCAGCGACGATAATATTAAATTTTGCATAACAACACAAATTTGCAATTCAGTTACAAATTCTCCGGCAAGCCTTCTGGGCCCTCAGGGGTCCAGGGCAGTGGGACACATTCCTGCATGCCACTAAGCATGGCCCAAATTAAGACAGCTACTGTCTGGCCGACACTGATAAGACTATCTGTCTGAGGTGATTTTTCTCAGCAATGAGATCAAACGACGTTTCGGTTGTCAAGGTAGAGGTTTGGATCTGAGCTGTTGGTAATGAGCTCCTCCTCCCCTGAGATCCCGCACATCATGATGTCTTTTGGTACCAATGAGCTACACCTGACGCCATAACCTCCTAACCCCTCACCATGCTAAATGGCTCCCCATCTCCCACACATCCCCTCCTGGCTATAACAACATATAGATCTACAGCACCACAAACAGAAGCATCCAAAATGACCATAAAGTTGAATCAACACTTCTTTAAACAATTTCTACCACTATATAACCTTTATGAGAGTAGAGTTTATTGCAGGGCTGTTGTGTTAAACTGCATTAGTTTTAGCTGGGTAATAAACCAGAGTGCATATTAGTGCACATATTTCCTGTCTTGCGACCAACTTACTTTAACATCATATAAAATTCAGTGTTTGCACTATCAGTTACTTTCATTCAGTCAGCGGGACGCCCACTCCCTGGTCTCATATCACTTTATACGAAAATGGTTCCAATGAGTTGCACAAAGCGAGATACAGAGGCTTTCAAATTTGAGAAAAAGAGAAGGCTGGCATCAGATCGGTACTCTGCAGACACCCTGAGCTGAGGTATTGGAATTGGGTGGGAAAAAAGTTGGATTCAACTCAGCTTCAACTTTATTATCCCAGAGGGGATGTCTGTCTTGCAGCCAGCTGAAACAATGATCCCAAAAAATATGTAAATCATGTACCAAAATGCTCCAGACAAACTCACAATATATAGCAGTGACAGCACAATATAACACCTGGTGCGCATCCAGCCATCATCATTCCACCCAGTCCTCAAAGGTTAAAGCAAGACCCCTGCCGACATTAACTGGAAGACTGACTGTCAGCAGACTCGTCCTCAGGATTTAACACTTTGATGGCATGAGAGACAAAAGGATTTCTCATCCTGTTCGACCTGGACTGGTGCATTCCTATTTGCCAAACTGCTTAAACTGAGGTAGCTAATCCTGCAATATCTCTGTGTGTATCGGGCCATTGTGTGCAATGGTGCAAATTCATGAGCAGAACTGCTTCGTGGCAGTATTGGATTTACAGGATTACGCATAACCTTGATTTATCAGGTATTTAATTTGGTGGATTAACCACAAAACTGACAGTCCCATCTGGTTATTTTATCAACTAATGGTGTCTCAGTTGACTTTCCTGTCACAAAATACATTATATTGCTACCCTGCTGTACCATGATAGAAGATTTTATCAATATCACCCACCCGTTATCTGGGATTCAAACAATGCATTAGTTAAAGGTTGCATTAAGGCCTTGCAATCAGGATTCTTTTAATGTTCAACATACCTGCTAGTTATACTTTGCTTAATTGATGTATCTGTTAATCTATGAAATGCCAAATGCATTCACATTGCTATCACAAGTGACAAAGAAGAGCAGTAAATTCTCACGTTTGAGAAGCATAAAGTACAAAAATGCAGCTGATTAATTTTCTGTCTGACTAATTGTTTCAGCTCTAGTTGCGATATGAGTGCATTTATGTCTGCAGGAGATTCATCGTGTTTGTGATTCATTAAATTGTCCGTCTCTAGTGAATAGTCCTTATGGCATGGCTGAGCAGAATAAACAAAGCTGTCCCTTTACAGCCGAAAATGAAGTCTGGACAGCACATGCACATGGGAATAAGCAATGCTTGTTAGACTTGATATTTGTGATTTAGGGATATTCACAACTGATTTCCTGCTATGTGGCCTTTCTGTCTCAAAGCTCCGGAAGCCTCCTTACTGTGAGCCCTATATTTCATGGGCAATATGGCAGATCAATGGGTATTGATCACTGAACACAGACACTGTTCGGAATATCACAGTTAGGAGCTTGGAAATGGCTTTTTTTAGTCATAGATTTCCTTTGGGTTGTATTTTATTCACTCTCACATCAGAAGGTCCATAAATAAAAGTGTTAATTTAGCCACAGAAATACAATTTTAAGCAGTAGCTTGTTTGGCGTGTCAGCCAATTGAAAGGGCTGTCACTGAATGGAATAAATGAATTTATCAATAATTTCATCGCGCACGCACATGCAACCTTTGAACATATCGTATCCCGTGCAAATCTTTGCATGTTTTTGAAGTATTTCTTTAGCACAATCTCATATTGCGCGTATTTGCACTTCAGAGGGACAGTTAAACTGTGCGCAAAAATCCCCCAAGAACCCCCCCCCCCCCCCCGCGCCGCCTCCACGGACGGCATCTGGAGCTGAGGTACGACAACGCGCGCGTATGATTGCACTAAACACACCACTCACGTCTCTGAAGCGATTCCAGTGTTTGATCTTCCGGCTGTACTGGGAGATGGTTGACAGCCACTGCTCATCTTCCATGAAATTCCCGGCTTTTCCTGCCTCTTTGCCACTTTTCACGTCCACCTGGAGCGAGACGCCCACCAGCAGGCACAGGCAAGCGACGATTCGCACAGCGACCATGTTGCTCAGGCAGTTCGGTCTGGGATGTATCTCCTGCTGCTGCTGCTGCTGCTGTCCTCTTGCCAAGGATCCACATACAAGACTGCTGCTGCTGCTGCTGCTGCTTCAACAGACTGAATGGAAATGAGAGAGAGAGAGAGAGAGGGAGAGGGAGGGAGAGAGAGAGGGAGGGAGGGAGGGGAGGGAGACACAGAGTTAAAGGAGAGATCAGATCCTGCACTAATCATTTATTTCTGCTCACTTGGTTTCATTATTTCAGTGTCTTTTTTGCCCCTTTTTGCCTGTTTGTAAGCAGCCCACACACACACACACACACACTTGGAAGTCCTGATAGTCACGCTGCCAATGAATCATACAAGTGGAACAGATGTTTATTGTTGTACTGATGATCAATCAGATTTTATTTATGTGTTGAAATGTTTCTGGAAACAGGCCAGCGTCTGTCTAATATGCATGCCAATAAGGCTCGCTGAATCGAGCTCCAAGGGGCGACTCAATCAAACAATAAAGTTGGAAGAAATGCGAGCGATGCTGGGAAATGGCTGCACCTGAGGTAATACCATTCAAGTCGCGGTGCCCAAATGGGGCTCCATCGATTGCTGAGGGTCGCTGAGGGACTCCCAAGGGGCCTCGGGGGGAAAACGAGGTTAAATTTAGCTTAAAATGAGCTCCAGTTCATTCTGAATGTGTTCATTAGCAGCAAAGACTCAGATCAGCTGTGTCTGTAAGGTGTTTTACTGTGAAATCTGAGTCTCTCTCAGGTGTAAAAGCAGCCGGAACAAACCGTTGTCATGGTTCGGCTTTATCCCCGAGCTTTCGTACGCAAATTATACTGGGAACCGTGTTTACGCAGCTCATGCTAATTCGTTTTTGAAATGTGGAGCAAAAATTCTCCCTTAATTTCCTCTAAAGGAGATTTCCAGACTGTTCCAGTACTTTGGAAGCAACATTGCAGTATGTAGAGTAAAATAATCAAAGCTAGTGATCAACTTTTGCATGCAACTGACGCTATTTAAAGAAAGACAGAACCATGATTTTTCCATAAGAAATGAAGTAATAGCACAACCACAGCTGACACAACACACTCCCCGACATCCAACGATTCTTTTCATTATCAATTAATCTGCTGATTATTTTCTTGATTAATCATTTGAGCCACAAACTCAGATAACAAAGAAAAAAGTCAATTTGGCTTCAATTAAAGGTTATTATACAATAAGACAAAGAAAAGCAGCAAATCCTTACAACTGCAAAGGTAAATGTTTGATACATTTGCTTGAAAGCTGACGAAAAGATTAACTGATTACCATAATAGTTGCTAATTCATTTCCTGTCGATTGACTAAGTGATTGGGTGCATTAGTTTGGGAAACGGGACTCCCGTCCCGATGGTTCTGCTGCATTGATCACAGGTTGTCGTTTCTTGCTTTTAATACTTTATTCTGTATTTTAGTAAATAAGCTAAAACAAAACAACACAAGACCTCGTTCTGTACCCTCCTACCGCCGTAACGAGGTCACACCATCAGGGACCCTGGGGCTAAAATGAGCTCCTGCCCTCTGTTAACTTCCTGTTCCTCCCACTGTCTGTGCAGCGTGCACCTTTTCCTATGAGGGAATATGGCCTAACCTCGAGGTTATATAGCTGGGCTCTGGAAGGTAGCACAAACCGCCTCCCAGCACCTCGAAACTTCACTAACTAACCGTTATTTGCCGTTTGACGAGAGTTATCTGCCGGCCAATTTCTTTGCTCAGAGCAGTAACTTTGCAGAGTCTCTGCTGGTTGCCTGGCAACTGATCCCAGCTAAGAAACAGTCCGGCGAATAATCATCCATTAAACAGGAAATTTTGTTTTTTACATGGATTGAACAAACAAAAGTTGTTGATTAGTGAGCTTTGGAGGTTTCCTTCTGTCTTTGTGTTCAGCTAAGCTAATGGACAGACATGAAAGTGGTATCAATCCTCTCATCTAACTTGCTGACAGAAAGCGAATGAGCAGATTTCCCAAAATGTCAAACCGTTCTGTTGAGGTCCTTATTATGAGATGATGTTGTGCTTCAGCAGTGCAGATAGCGAAACAAACTAATCAAATGTTTGTTGCAGCTGACTCAGAATCGGCCTGAACTTTTTGAGGGCAGGCACCTACTTTGCCCCAGTTGGTAGCGCGACCTTGGTCCACCACTCGCCTCAAATCACTCATAAACACACACAAACAAACACAACACAGTGCATAGATATTGTATACATTTATTTAATTCAGCTTCTCTCTATACAATACAGGATTGCACAATGAAATGCACTTGTAGCCCCTTGTGGAAACAAACATTTGTAGAAACATAATATTTAACAATAAAACAGGCAATAAAGTATATAAAAGTAGCACTAATATAGGTATACAGTCACATATATACATAAATATATACAGGCTATACTTGCATACACACACAAAATATGTACAGTGTGTGCAGTATCAGCATGAGTAATAGAAGTTACTGTGCAAATGGAGAACTTTGGCTGTAGTGGGAATTGGGTTAATGCAAAAGGAGAACAGCGCATATACAAGAAGTGGTTGCCATATTTTGAAGAGTTATTGAGGTCAATTTCTCCGCAAGTGGTGCTGTCTTTCAGGTGGCCACTAAAGTACATGAAAGAGGCGATCAATTATAATCAAGGTAACCCTTTCATCCTTCGCTTTAGTCCATAATTCAAGTACTACATTAAGTAGAGTACTCTGTCATATGCATGGTTTGTGCATTCACACATTTGCCTTTAAATCAGTGAGACACAAGCCTATTTGATATCAAAACACTGAGTCCTTGACTAAAATCTCTTGAACTAATGTGCAGTGTTTCCTCTTTTTACTGTAAGAATGGATCTGCGTGGTTGACGACGTTCCGTGTGTGCTGTATTTGAGCTGCTGCCGTGATGCTACTTTTTCCACAAGAATCCGTGACCTACAGGGTTTTGCTGTACCTGCACATCATTTTAAGTCTGCCCACGTTATACCTGCTGCTCCCTAAACCCCCCGTGCACTCTCTCCCCGCGCTCCCTCCGCTCTCTATTTCATCCTCATGAAGATAAACATAATCCAGCAGTCCGCTCTGATTCATTCGAGTTTAAGGTTACCAATATTGGCCGAGCCTGAGCGGCCGGGGGCAGGATCACGTTCCCGGGATGCTGCTTAGCTGGCCGAACTAACTCTTGACACTGCCATCAAAACAGTTGATGTTGCAGATGCAGGCTTTCCTGAGTGTACAGAGCTCCAGAGCTGGGAAGCGAGGGCAGCGGGGGAAATGTCCCGCAGCGTCAGCCAGCTGTGCACGTCAACAGCACGAGGCGCTGGACATGATGTGTTAATCAAGAGGTCGTCATCAGAGCGGGTCAGGCTGCAGATTGATGGTCACACAGCTGAACTGGGTCGCTCAGAAGCATTTAAAGACTGTGTTCTGCTTTGCACCATTAGTTACTGATACATTAGGAAGCCTGTCTGTGGCAGAGGAGGACTCCTGAGGGAGTCCTACATGTGCAAGAACAGCCGCAGCAAATGGAAAACACACTGATGAAAGCTTTGAGTGGGCTATCTCTTAAGAGGGTAAGTTTTAGGGATGTGAACACTCAAAGGGTCTTTGTTTTTTAATTGCAGAGAGCTCTTGTGAGCTCGCCTGCTCCATCAGTATCTGAAGTTGCAGCATAGTGACCAGGAGGCATGAAGGACTAGCAATCACAGCAAACCACTTTTAGACTTCCAGTGCATGTGGTGCATGCAAAAATGATTTTTCTAGCATGTTTGTACTTCACTGAGATTGAGAGATGAGAGATCAATGTCTCTACCAGATGAATAATTGCAGCTGTGATCTGGCCCCTCCGTCTCTTCAAATGCAGCGGTGACAACCTTTAGATCCGTCCAAACGCTCAATTTAGAGTGGATCTGGTTATTGAGAATCCCCTGACAAATGGATTCACTTCTCAAAGTACTGACCATTTGGGCCCCTCCATCTTGATGACAGCGGATGCCATGAAATCCCAGCTCATCTCGTTAGCATTCAGCTACAGGTCTCCTGCCCCTCGGAGGCTTTGGCAGCTCTTCTGCGGCATCATGTGATGCTGTTGTTGAATGCTGAAATAGTAATTATGTATGTTAAAATGATAGCAACTCACGTTTTCCTGCCAGGAAAAGTGGAAAAGTTTCATCTTTTTGGATTTTGGCTGTGAGTGCTCTGAGATGTGTAAAACTTCAATCAAAATGAGAAATCTTGCTAGCGGTACATTTATTTATGCTGTCTCTGTTAATGCAGCCTTCATCAGTTACATAGAAAAGTGTCACATATATACACAGGACATAGACAAACGATAAATTATCCAATCATTGACATCAACATTTTACTATCCACTAATTTGCTTATTTTTCGTGTCCCTCTGATTGGATAATGAACCCAGTATCTATGTAGTTAGTATGTGGAAGTCCATATGAAGCTGTAAGTACTATAACACCATTAGTAATCACCAGCCGTAAGCAAGGGGGTTTCTTATTTTCGCCCTGCTAGGATCCTGCCAGAGGTGCTTTTTTTCCTTGAGTGATTGATTAGGAGCTCCTCCATAATGTTTTGATAGATGAAGAAAGAAAACCGCTGCAGGTTTGGTGCGAAGCAACAGAACTCTGCTTGAGCTTGAGCTGTTTTTGATGTTGAAAATAGCCTCATGATCAGACTGACTTGCCACGTCGTGTTTCTTCATTCATCCAGCCTCGCGCTGTTGTTAGTGGCATTAGCCGATATCTTCTTGGGAAGGATAGGGGCTCTTATTTCATTTTGTTTTCCCGTCATCAACCGGTTCGTGTCCATCCCACCCTCATTTTCAAACAGGAGCAAAGGTGGTGGCCTTTCTAGGACGAATTAAGAGTTGTTTGTTGTTCTGTTTTTGGCAGAAACTAGACCTGACTTGGAATCACAGGAGAAATCAGAAATATGGAAGCAGGCTGCAATGAAAAGCCTTCAGCAACGCTAATCCTGATTCATGAGACAGATTCCTGGTTTTTGCTGCCTTTCACAGAACAGAATTCCCACCGTGGTGGCTTTTTATGCACAAGTTGACTTCAGTTTGTGTGTACATATTGTTGCATGATATAACATCCTCTAATGGCTGCTTCAGGACAAGCGTTCGAGTTGATTTGACGGACGCGTCCAAGACAGAGCCGTGATGTGCAGCCTCTTATATTTCAGACACGGAAGCAGCTCCACGCAACTGGTTTAACATCGTCTTCCACGTATCAGAGTCACACTGTGGAACAGTGCTCTTAATTGTAAAGAGATTAACTGATGTCATCAGTTCCCCCTGTTCCTCTCTAGGCAGATGTTGAAACTTATCTCTCCTGTTCACCAAGCATACTCAGTTTACACAAAAAGGAGATGAGGGGAGGAACGCTTCATTTGAATAACATCAGACAACACTACAAGCAGCAAAAATTAAAGGGTTGCTTATCTGTAAATATTTGCTGCCTTCAAATTAAACACAGCACATTCCTTTTCTGCCTTACAAACAGCTCATAAGGCCCAACACGAGCTCTGCTGCTTATCGTGGCTGTACATATTCTCGCACGATGAAACAACTCGGCGAGGATCGCTTCAAGAACTCCTGGTACACAACAATTAATTGCAACAGGCCAAGGGTGGATGCTTTACACATTTATTTATTCCTGCCAGATTTAAACAGAATGTTAAACTGTAGCACCTCCTGCCACTGTGAAGGAAAACACAATCCAAACAAATGTTCATTTTTTTCAACTCATTTCAACAAAAGATCCAGCAGAGATGCAGCGACACTCTGTTGTGAGCCGGTTCATGTTCCGCTCGTGCTTCCCTGCAGTGCTTTACTGTCAACTGAGGGTTTCTTCATCAGCCAGGACACTTTCCAGCCCGACGCCACGGCCATCACTGACCTGCACCACATAATCCGTGATCAATATTGGCAGTTTACAGCACCCTGTGGCTGCAGATAATGATTGTTTTCATCTACAATGTATCCGTTTGATTATTTTTTGATCAATAAACATATTTTTGGTGTATAAAATGTTGTAAAATACTGAAAAATACCAAATGCAACTTCCCAAAATCCAAGATGATAGCTACATATTTGCTTGTTTTGTCTGATCAACAGTCGAACACCCACAGATGTTCAACCTCCACTTGATATAAAACAAAATAAAGCAGAAAGTCCTCACATTTGAGATGCTGGAAGGCCGTGTAAAAATGTTTACTTTCCCATCATCATTTTTTCATTTATATTCTGTTTTGTAATTTACTTGTGCATGTTCCATCTGTATGCTGTTTATTTTTAAGTTAAAGCCTTTGTATTAAAGCATAAAATACTGATGACACAAAAGCACAATAAAAACTAATTCTGGTACTGCGTTTCTCCTCCAGCCACAGCCACTACGGGAGTTTGTTTGTGAGGCAGTTACTGCCTGTGATAGGTGCTGCCACTGTAAAGTGCACATGGAAAAAAAAAATATAGCCTGAAAGTAAGTTCCTGGATAGGAGCATCAAAAGAAGTTATTTGAGGAGAGAATAAACCACATTGGGAGGCATTTAATAAGTAATCTCAAGTGACTTACAGCTGTAAGTGGAGCTGCTATAAATGCGTATAGATCTAATTCATTTGGATTCAAACTGGGTCACACAGCTATTAAAAGTGCAAAGTGAGTTGAGAGCAGTCTGACAGCAGTTTGCCTTTGCCAGGAACTACTGGTAGCTGCTGTTTTGCACTGCGGGCAGATGCAGCAGGGGTGGAAGAGAGTGCAGCACCTTTTTCAATTAAATGTGCACAAAAGACAGAAACGGGCTAATATTCTGAACTCTTGACACGCTCGGTCTCAGCAGATGACTTATTTTTAGTCTACATTAACAAGTTTATGCCAACTACTATAATTGACAAATCCCCATCAGTTTCATTCTACATCCAGGCAATAAGAAATAGCTTTAAGTGCTGCATGGAGGGATTTCACACTGCAACACTTCGGAGAGGATGAATAAAACATCTGAATAGAAGTCTGGATGATTTGTTTAAGAAGCTTCCGATACAGGGCGAGTTTACAGCAGTGAATCTCAACTGCTGCATATTAAACCCGAAGCGATCGTCGTGTGAGCCTTCGGTGCCGAGACAATTAGTCGATGAATAGACAAATGAACAGATTTTATCACCACGTGTCATCATTTATGCTTTGAAGCTGCGCTAATCAATATTCTTACGTCAACAATTAGAATTACATTCTAATGTGAAAGCGGTCACTTGTGGCAAAGAATCACCTGACTCTGCAGACACCCTCCTCTACGCAGTGTTTTAGCGTCTTTCAGCCTCTTGTTTTGGTTTACAGATGTTCGGGTACCAAGTGTAGCATTAAGCAACCAAAGAGAAACATATTTCCTTCAGGAGTTGGTGGAGACCAAAAATAGAGCTACAAGAGTAAATACTGGTATTCATCAGGTGGCCAGAAACAAGACTCCAAATGAATGATAATGTTGGTCCTCGTCTGCTGTATGTGGAAGCTGTTTGCTAACATCTTCGCCGTGACATCGAAAAATATGTCAGTGTTGTGTTTACAGCTTGTTCTGCTGCCTCCATTAGATATTTAAAAAAATCAATTAATCCTGCTTTAAATGTGGGGTGAGTCATACTGCAGAAAGACTGTTGATATTACCATCTCTCCTCCTTCACAATGCTGTCATACGTTAGCATGCCAGATTAACTGTCCCTCTCACCCCCTCCCCACATCTCCCCTCCTCCTCCATGAGCACGAATGCCACCTGTTGCTGACTGGCTGGAATAAGGTTGTGTGGCTCAATCTGAGCCACTTTGTTTGTTTACCATCTATAGAGCCAGGGCTGTGTACAAAAAAGACTTTTTATTTTTTATTTTTTTGCAGAATGGACAGCTAGCAGAGTGAGAGGAGATATTCACCAAATTTCAAATTAAAGATCAACAATCTTTCTCCAGAACAACTTACCCCAATTTTAATGTCTGACTGATTAAGCAATTTGATATTTAAATAAAGGCAGTCAAACTACCTCTTTAGTCCTTAACTTAGCATAAAAACTGATTTTATGTCACAGTGAAACAAGGTTTAACAGTTTATCATGTAAACAATGTAAGCAAAGTGTCAGTTGCTAGTTCCGGCATCTCAAATGTCAGGATTTTTGCTTTCCTGTTTTAAGGACATTGCCTTCGGTTCTGCTAAATTGTTTCATTTTCTGAAATTTTATTTTTTAAAGTTTAAACACTCATAACAAAAAAGAAAAAGCAACAGACATTAATCGATACTGAAAATTGGCTACAGTCTCATTTTTAAGTCTTATAGAGCAGTGTGTACATGAAGTAAACAGCAGCACTGAATGACAACCTGCTGTTCAAACACACTTGACTTTGTGCCTCTCCTCCCGGTGTGAATGCCTCAAGCAGCAAACAGACGTGGACAGCTGCGTGCAGCCTCCAGACTCAGCACTTTGAATGATAAAGAGCTGCTGCAGGGATCACCTGCCTTCTCGCTGGAGACACAGATTAGACGTTTCAAATACTCCAGCCTTGGCTGTCCGTCAAGGCCGCTCACGTCCATTAGTGACAGAGTGATTAGTGTGAAATTCAAACGGCGGTGGCACTCAATGGGAGAGTCACATCCAACATAAGAGGAAAAATCAAAGGCAGGCGTGCAGTCATATTTCACCTCTAACAACATCCAGTTTGAAAGAGTCGTCGGCTTTGTCTCGCAGGATTGTTTACAGACCACCTTTGTAACTTTTTGTGGACAGACGTGTTTGATCAATCAAAACACCTTCACAGAACAATCTTAGGCTTCAAGCTTGTTAAGGGGAAAACATGACAGCAAGAGTACAATGCTACCTACTGAAATGTCACCTTAGTGCTCCCTGTTCATCCTTTCACTGAAATGGATTTAATGTATTCTACACATCGCTCTGCTAAATGAACCTGATCAACATGCGTGCTTTAAGGCACACACGGGTAAAACTTGACCATGACCTTAAAAGGTAATTAGGTGCTTAATCGATTTCATAGTTTTATTAGCATGCAAATCAAACATATCTACTGTATTAAAAAGGTCCGTCTGTCAGACATCAGCTTTTTTTTCCCCCTCAGCAGATGTTAATGCCGGCCCTACTGAATGAAAGCTTGATTTCTAATTACACTATGAAAAATTGCATAGTGCGGTTCTGAATATCAAAACCCAAAGTGTGCTCAAAAGTTTGACATTGATCAAATAAAACCTATTTCAAACAGCCTCTGCATTTAAAAAAAAGGCTACTTTGAAAACTGGCATGAAATTAAATATGCAAATTGGATTGAGGCCTAAACAATACTTGGTTGAGATAACACAAGACTTCAGTTACCAAACATGATATGAATTATTGAAAGGTTCAATGTAAGTTTTTAGAGTGTTATGGGGTCATCGCAGACATTTCTTTACTCTCACTTCATTTAGAAACAGCTTTTCTTTCTAGACAATGAAAAAGAGTAAAGGAGAAAACAGGGTTTTATCAACTCTTTTACATTGCAAAGGCTTGTTTTCAGAGGGCGTAGCGAACCAGCCTTCTAAACATGCAGCCTATGTGACTCATCCATGTATGTGAACAGGCGCATGCACACATGCCTGCAAAGGCAACTACGGCGCTTAACATTTTAATTAAAAACCAGCTCCTGCGTCTCCTCAGATCTTCAGAAATAAGGATGCATACCCACAGAGGAAACAGGTCCGCGGTAACACAAACACACACTGAGGTCTCATTTAGCAGGCTTATTGAAAGGGACACATGCTAGTCTCGAAATCTCAAGGGTTACGCTGGAAGTTCCCACAGCAGGAAGCACAGAGCTGACTAATTAGGGTGAGAGTATGGCAGGGACAGAAAAAATAAGCAAGCTCACCCACACAGACATGCATAGCAACATGAGTCAATCCAAATTAATCTGTGGAAATGCAATAACACGTTTGTTATTTCTGATCATGCTATGAATGTGATAAAGTGATCGTTTTAATCATCTATCAACCAAAATAGCAACATTTTTGCTGGTTCCATTGTCTGAAATGTAAGAATGTGCCACTTTCCTCTGCTGTATGTCTTTGTAAATTAAATATCTTTGGGTTTTGGTCTGTTAGTTGGACTAAATAGGTGATTAAAAGGTGTCACCTTGGGTTCTACTGCTATTTAGCATTGATATGCAGATGATAAACATAAAAAAATGGCGCACTATAATGTAGGTGTGTTTATAATAAAGAGATCATGAATGACAATATAGTAAAACACGGCTGCAATAAGGTGAAAACGTATTTGTTACCAAATACTGCAGATTGATAACATTACAAATGTCCTTACAGCAGCTTACAGCTAAATTATAGTGCATTATAAACAATTTATGAGATGTTTGTATAGTGCTTATAAATGCTAAATTGACTTAAATGTTACCCATTTGTCCAACCACTTAATGACAATTTATAGACTAAACAATTGTTCAGTTAATCAAGGAAATAATGGAGTAACTGACTAACACTGAAAAATAATCATTACTAGCAGCCCTGGTCCAATATGTTCCTGTGCTATGCAACTAAACACGCACGGCCATTTGAATGAACATGTAGTCCGAACATGTTGAAATACCGGCAAGTTAAATGTCACAAGTGTGTGAGTCTCCCTGTGGATGACGTATGTTCCTTCACATGTGTTTTCACTACCATCATTAGTGAGGACATCTGCCCAGCGCATCCTTAATCATGTCCCTGCCAAAAGAAACAAGGATGCACAGTCTCAATGAATTTCATTAACTTCCAAATCATCGTCTCTCTTCCACCCTCTCTGTGTGCTCATGAGCAACAGTGTTGGCAATCCCTAGGATCCTCACTGTTACCTGAGAGTGCTGTTATGCTGGATGTGTACTCCTGACCTACTAACAAGCGTGTTCTCGGGAGACCAGGAGTGGCTAATTAGGCTCCTTTCCTGGGTCTGAAAAGATATGTTTTATGCGCAGACAGTGCCACGGTCAATGCATGGACAGCTCGGCTGGCTGTTTTCTGATGACGAAATTTGCATGTCCCCATCTAATGGCGTCTGTTGACATGGCTCCAGGAGAACGGGGGGGAAAAAAAAAAAAAAAAAAAAAGGAGTCACGCCACTGCTGAAATGGGAGGGTGGACAGCATGGGATGGCAGAGCTGAAAAACAAAAAGCGCCCTCAGTTTTCATCAGTGTAACTTTTGGCTGCTCTGCGATCGCCCTCCTGCATGCCAAGCAGAGAGCATCGCCAGCTGAGGGGAGGGCCGACAAAAAAAAAGCTCTGACGGCAAAAGCGAGCGGCCGGGCTCTGTGTCCGATGTCTGTATTCACCGATTCACCTCAACAGACAGACGGGAGTGGGAACAAGGTTGCTGTTCGTGTGGGAAGGGCACTGATAAAAAAATAAAAAAAGAAAAAGATGGAAAAAACCCGGACTGGTGTAATAAATCATGTCAGTGACGCATTAACACATTCATGAGGCAGTGAGATGAGAGGAACTGGATAATACTTGTTTTTAACTTCCAGCAGTGAGTAGACGAGACCAGGTCAGGGTGAAAGGCGACCAGAATGTTTCGACAGCTTGTTTTAGTTTTATTTAAAGTTATTTTGAGACAATCATTCGGACATTTACTTGATTTTTGTCCTGGTTTCCTGACATTTTATATCTGCTATATTATGAAATGTTAAGTCTCAATCTGCTCTGAGTTTCTCACTGTTCTTCAGAACAGTAAGAACACTTTGATCAACTATCTTCGCTATAATGATGGTTTACAGGTGAGAAGGCTCACTAAATTATTCAGAACATGCCATTAATACGGACTTCCTGTATGACTGGATTAACATATTGAGATGGGCAGGGCATAAAAGACATTTTGCACAAAACTGCTTGTGGAGTAACTCTGTATCTGGATGTTGATATCTGCCAGGTGACAAAAAGTAAATGTCCAACCAGAGGTGAAGGAAGAGGTTCACAGATCATTTAAATAAAGGCAGCACAATACAAAAGAAGAAGAAGCAGTCTTGGCTTCAAAATGTAAATGTACACAAGTATTTTCAGCAAAATGCACTTAAACTATTCAAAGCAAAAGTAAACATTGTGCAGAATGATCTCTTTCAAAGTGTTGTATTAATAAATGCACATGTTTTTGTGTGGAATTGTGCATTTATGTGCAAGCATTTCACTGTTGTTGCTGGTCAAGGAATTTTAACTACTTAACACACTGTCTAACCCTGATTGAGGACCCACCTAAAGCCTGACACCAACTCTTCCCTGACTTTATATCTTCAACAATCCAATTTAATACACAGTGTCAATCATCTGCTCTACGAGAACAGCACCGCCAACAAAGTAACATTAATCTACTGTGATTCCCATCCCTGATATCTGAAATCTTTCCACTGAAGACAACAAATCTTGCAAAAGCAAACAATTCTATTTTCAAAATCAACAGTGAAGTTTTTGATGGAAATTCTTTTTTCATGTTTTCTTTTGATTTCCTGTTCCATTAAAATGTATGTTGTGTCATTCACTTTGATGTTGTTTGACAGACTCCCTGAAGAGAACCAATTGTCTGGAGACTGAAGTACAAAAACTTGACTACCTAGAGCATTTCAGAGTGATTTTGCATGCACGTTTTATCTTTTGAATGAGCTTTAGTCTGAAATTTCAATCATTCTGTGCTGTGATCATTTTATTTTCCTGCATAAACTGTTCCCAAGGGGTTCCAGAAAACAGAGAATTTGGTTCACATGAAGGCATAACAAGACATTTGCAATGAAACATAAAACCCTATGCTGCCACCTACTGGACAAAACTATCAAGACTGCAGCAATGATCTGCTAAGATGCAAACTTCATTTCCTCATTATTAATTTCCCACCTCATAATATGCTCGGTTGCAAACTCATGAGAAGTTGATGCTCCCTGCAGAGGTGTAGTAACCTGTACAATCTGTTGAAAATCTCTGGGAAAGCAGGACGGTATTCAGCTCAAAGTCTCCGAAACAATGAGCACCAAATTTCTGTAAGGAAAACAGCAAATGACTTAAAATAATGAAATAAAAACTTCAACAATACGAAACTTCATCAGCATTGTAGCTTAATTTGCATCACAATGAATTCACATTTCCAATAACAAAGCAGTCTAAGCACTCAATGACTTGGGAAAGTCAGCGATGTGTTTAAAAAGTCGAGCCGACTATGGAGAAAAGATGATAAGCTGTCAGTCACAAACATGGTGTTACCATGGTTACGGGCAACTGAGCATGTGGTAGGCACCCTTGTGTCATCAGAGAAAAGAAAATCAAGGATTTTGTTGTTCAAAGACCTTCTCTGCACCAGAGAGGGAGGGAAGGTGAATGTCAGAGATTTTTTTCTTTATTTGCAGTGTCAACTTGGTGTCACATTTCAGGTGTCACTCACAAAGAAGCTGCATCTGGAAGATTTTATAGCATTTCTTAAATAAAAAAATCTAAACTCTCCTCTTTGAGCTTTGCAGGCATTTTCCTGTTCCCCTAAATTACAGGGCTAATCAATATATTCTTCAGCAGCATGCTTTTAATCTTTCTACCAGATAACAGATTTTTAGCACCTTATTTTTTTCTAAGCATTTCTGGTTAAATATTGTACAATGGCACTGATAATTCCTGATTCTGACATTTTATGTTATTGGAAATAAATGACCAGGAACTTACTGGCTCGAGATCACTCCAATTAGGCAAAAAGCATTTATCGTACAATTGTTAGCAGAGCTGCCTGCATGTTGTTCATGCGCGTAAGATCTTTGATCAGCTCTTCCCACATGATTTGCAATTTCTATGTGGTATCAGAGTGTTACTCCCCATAGAGCTAAATCCGACCCATTAATTGGCAAGCTCTCATATCCCAATGGGATCTCCAAGTCTCCAACAGTGGAAATGTCAACCACAGTTGAAAAGCTTATACGCAGTACACTGAGCATGCACACTGAGCTGCATCAGTTTGATGGTGCCTAAATAGAGATCTAGTTAATTTTTTACATATATTTCAGTTGCACATGTCTCATTTCTTCTATGGTATGCTTTTTCTATTTACTCCAAATTTAGATTTTTTGAAGCAGGCCTATCTTGTGCTTACGATCTGGCCTAAACAATTTAAAAATCCTCATGTGTAACTGTCATCTGGCATAAACAGCAGTCAAACAGTCAGTCCGGATGTTTGTAAATCAGCAGTATATGAAAGGACATGCAGGAGTAATTTTCCTCTAACCTTTAATATGTTTCTGGCATCGAACGCCTCTCTTTCACTAATGGTTTGCCTTCCTGGGCCGCCCGAGTCTTCAACTGGAAAAACACCAGAGTGTAAAAGACAAGCTGACAAATGTAACACAGAACAAAAAAGACAGTTATGTTATCTTCTGATCAAACAAGCATGTCCAGTGGCTGCCACAGTCAGAATTAGCAAGGTGGCAATCAAGGTCATTTAGTCTGTGAGACAGGGACGACTGTGAAAAAACAAAACACTGAATTTTAATAGGATTCAGCGACATGCTGGCAAACGTTGTCAGCAGTGACACAGCCCCTCGCTTGCGTTGTGTTGTTGGTCAGCTCAGTACAAATTTGAGAACTGGGGCTGGACTTTATCCATGGCCAAAATGAATGAAGCCATTGTCAGAGTACTTGGAAAACACGCCACTCGGTGCACGTAAACAGAGCTGTGGCCAAACAGCGAACTAGCCGCTTCATGCCTATATTCAGGAATTTGTTGTTGTAATTGTTCAAGCTTCAGCTTTGTCGTCACTGCAGCTCAGGTCCGAGCCAAACGATAAAAAGGGGACAAACAAGTTGAGGGCAGGAGCTACCAGTGTGATCACAGCAGGTCAATAACTTTGTCTTTACACAAGCTTCAGGCACAGTGCTAGTTAGCCCATACTGTGTGTGTAATGTCTTCACCTGTGGAGTCCTTTCTGAACAGAGTGTTCATCACAGTGCCGTGCAGCTTCACTCTGTCCCACTCTCTGACCATCAGCCCCGCTGAGACGAAGTGCTCCACCAGCCGGTCTGCAATCACCTGCAACCTTAAGAGCAGCAACATTTTTAAAAATACTGTGAAATAAACAGAGAATCCAGCAGAATCAAAACTTTAAAACTGTGAGGTGGAAATTTTGTAAATTTATCCAATTGTTGACAGGATTTGTTACTGATCGACTCACTTGTCAGATCCATCTTTCACATTGACTTTGGCATACAAGACGTCCACCATAGCTGGGTCATCATTCATGTACTCTATACCCGTCACGTCCAACAGCAGAGGTTTTCCTGCTGTGAGGTCTCTGATGACAGACAGCAAAAAGCAGATTACAGTGATTCACCTGGCGCATTAGGCCTAAAATTTTGGTTGCCTTCATATTTTATGTTTTACTCTGCATTTTCAGACATTTAATCTAATATGGCCTTTAAAAAAAAGAAAAAAAAGGCATAAGCTCACTTGTTATACAAAAAATAAGGCTGGTGTTATTGTATATGTTTCTTATTGTCAACAAATCTTATAAAAAGACCAAAATCAATGTGTTAGTCCGTCTATCAATGCTTTTCTACTTATTCAGCCTACCTGTGGCACTCATGTCAGAGTACTTTTGTTACAACTGAAGTTCCAGTTCATTCTTAAAACAGGTGGACCGTAGTTTTTAGCAAACATTACTCAAACAGCTGTAAACATATGCATATGTTGGGGTTGCTTTCTGGGGTGAATTTGGTATGCTAGTGAGTATTTAGAGCAGCAGAACAGTGTGTATCATATATTATTGATTAAAAATAAATTACAGTGGTCGTGTTCATAGTAACGAAGGAACATGTCACCCAGTGCAACATTGTGGCTCACTGGTGTAAGTTTTGTTTGCACAAATCTTGTTTTTATCTCAAATTAAGATAGTGTTCCTTAGTTCCACACTTAAAATTGTGTCAAATGATACAATAACCTTGTTTGGTGGCCTACCTGATGAAGTTTTGACACTCTTGGAGGTGATCACATGCTTTTCTCACTTCCATGTCATTTAACAGAGCCAGGGTGCCGACTGTCAGGTGAAGCTTTGCAGGGTTTTGAAAGATGCTTCCGTCTACTCCATGATCCTGCCCATCAGATAGCAACTTGTGAATACAGAATTTATCAATGAAATAATGCTCTGATCTTAAACAAACATGGCCTCGTCATCACCATTTATCTTTACATTTCTCTCTACGGTACCTGTGAACACTGCTGCAAGACCTCGTCTTTAAACCTCAGAAACCCCTCTTGAATTTTGGGATCATTCAGAGGGAATGACAGGAAGTGCGTGAAAGGCTGCTTTTTCCGGAAACTCTCGACAAGGACCTCAACTCGTGTGACTGCAGACGAGACTGCAGCTTTCTGGGAACCTGTGATAACTGTCAGGCAAAGGAAGAAAGTCAGGTGAAAATCTTTTGTTTCGGAAACTGCTCTCTAACCTGTTTCATGGTGCTCTTAATCCTCACCAATCTGTCCCTCCACTCCTTGTTTAGGGATGCTGATAGATGTCTTTGTGTCAGACTCCAGACGTCTGCGTGTCTCTCCTTTTTTCCCAATGATGTATCTGTAGAACAAACAGACAGACCTTACACTGCTGAGGAACAAAACCTCTTATGTTTTTCCAAGTTGGGGAAGATACAAACAATCAAAATATGAGTGCTTTGTAGGTAACTCACTTGTAAAGAACACTTGGGACATCAATGGCACAGCGGAATCCTTTATCAGTCTGTTCTATCAGGTGAGTATCACAGGTTTCATCTTCTGCAAGGTCACCACTCTCTATACATGGTAAAACAGCAAATATATTATTAGTTTCGTTTCGTAAAAAACTGTGACCACAGTCTGGCAGTGCTGTCTAGGACTTTTAAACAAATATGCCAGCCATATACCAGCTGTAAACACTGACAGGACTCAACTTACCTGGAGGTCCCATATAGGAAAAATCTTCTTCTTCCTCATAATGTTCTTCCTTAATGATATTCCTTCGGTATATTCTTCCGTTTATATTAATAAGAGGCGGACGTAAAACGTCCATAATGTAACTATCTAACGTTAGCCAAACCTAAGATAACCTAACAACATAAATAAATATCTAGATAGCTCGCTAACAATTTAGCTACACGAAAAAATGTGTAAATTAGCTTATGTATCTTTTAAAATACTTCTTAAGCTAACGCTAGCTAGTTGGTTGACGTTCACGTATCGGTTTCTCTGCTTTACGACAACCACGGGCCGTATGTAATGTTTAGTAGATCTAAAACCGGAAATGGACAGTCACCCTGTGAAAGATGGCGCATGCGGGCCATCCATATTAGACTTACATCTGTGGTAAGAATGTCACCGCTTCTAACGTAAAGTGCTGTCTTTGTCGTAAAGTAGTAGCAAGACATCTAAACAGATAGCAAACCAACTGCGTAGATTTAAAGTCGTTATAGGTTTACTAGGACATTGACGGTAAGTTACACTGTTAGAAAAGGGTTTATTATTGCCATGTTGTGTCTAGTCACATTAATGGTGAATGGTCGTAGCTTACATCAGTGTCAACAGGGTAGTTGGCTTTCTTGCTTGCGAGCTACCTATAGCTAGTTATAGCAGTTGAGCTATCAGGGTGTAAAATAGAGGAAAACATAAACGTAACTGGTAACGTTAGCTTTCACATGCTGGTTTGGCTGTCATTTACTGCTTTCGTGATTACTTAAACGTTACACTTCCATACTGTTTCACACATTCTTGCGGTGACAGTTAGTGAAATCTCTTTGTGTGTGCTTTTAAGTGATGGCTGCGTCTTCTTCGTCCTCTTCTGCGGGAGGTGTGAGCGGCAGCTCGGTGACTGGCTCTGGATTCAGTGCTTCAGAGCTCATCCCTCCCAGGAAAGTCTTGTACACATATCCCAAAGGCGCAGGTGAAATGATGGAAGGTAAGGTAGCACAGCTATCTTTCTCCTCCCAGCAAAGGTGTAGAGATCACTGTTTTGCAACGCACTGAATGTTTAATGTGTTTCTTTTAGTTCATTTACATTGAGAAAGCACTGGGCAGTCATTGTTTTTACTGAGATTTGAGGCTTCTGCATGAAGTTCAGGCCACAGAGCTATGCATCTGTTTTTCTGAATGATACATTGAAGCCAAATCCTGAAAAGGTCTTTCATGTCTTGCAGCTGTTTGTGAGGATATTTCCAGATTCCCAAGAGCCTGTTATTATATCCAGCTAGAACAAAAAAATAATAAATAAATACAGAAAAACACATCCATGGGCTGCAGAACAGAGACCTTTCCCAAGTTGTTCAAGACAACAAAGATGACAGCAAATTGTGACATCTCCTTGATCTGATTTACTGTTTTCATATGCAACAATGCATTCATGTTTAGCTTGCATCATATGAAAATGTCACTTCTGGTTGCCATCTTTGTCTGGAGTAAATAAAAAGTTGCAACTATCTTACAAATAGTTTAATAAATCTTCTTATTGTACAGCAGACAAAATATTTTTCATTCCAGCCTTGGAGTTGGATGGAGTTGGAAATGTCTTGAATACAGACATCTGTCTTGTCAAATGACTAAACGATTAAATGACTAGCACAACCCCAGGCTACAATAGAGTCATATCACAAAGCTTGTGTCCACTTTCTTTTTACTGAGCTCTCCAAAATATTCATATCATAATATTCATTGAACGTTTATCTGAATTAAACCTTGCTTAAGTCTATGTATAGTAACTTTGGTGCTTCATTACCTCTCCACGTAGTCTTTATGTATAGGAACAAAAAGGCCATCTTTGTTGCCTGTCTAGCTCAAAATTCACTTATTAATGTGGTTAGTCTGACTTGTACATAAAAGCACAGAGCAGCAAAAACAGCTAAAAAACTGATGAATAGTGTATTTTCCAAAATCTGTGGCCAGTCCATAACACCTGACTATCACACGGCCATTTTTGGCGTACCACCACCAGGCTGCAAAGTCTCAAACCTGCAAGCAAATGCTTTGGCATTTGCTTCCCTGCTCGCACGCAGACTCATACTTTTTAATTGGAAGTCAAATTCAGCCCTGTCATTCCTGCAGTGGCTGAGGGATGTGCTATCTTTTCTACCTTTAGAGAAAATGAGATACAAGATATGTAAAGCCCACAGAAACCTTACCTTGACCTGGAGTCCCTTTATAGAATTTGTAGAAGGCTTTTCTTTTCAATGATACACCTTAATACAAGTTGTATTGGATAGTTAAAGCCTCTTTATTATATGCTCAAAACATCACATCACTGAACGTGAACATATAATGAGGGGTTCCTGTCTGACTATTTCTGTATTTGTTTTTGTACTTTTTCTGTTTATTTGATTTAATTTTGTTTATGAGCCTTGGGGGGTGGGGGGTGGGTGTTTATGTTCGGAAGTTGTATGTTTGTTAATAGAAAAATGCAAAATAAAGTTGGAAAAAAAAACTGATGAATAGGATTGCAGTGTTACCAAAGATCTCAGGCTGTCCCTCTCTTTTTATTCCAAAACCTTGAAAGCCCTTTTTACATAATGCTGAAAATTGCATAACACTGAACCTGTAGTTCTCTTTCTGGAGTTTCTGGAAAGTTCCATTTTGGCATTTTCTTTTAGCCTTTTGAACACTAAAGCTTCAATAATGTCTCTTTAAAAACCTTCACCAGCATTTAACTTCTTTTTTACCTTTGTGTGTTTTTTTTAGATGGCTCAGACAGATTTTTATGTGAGTCTGTATTCAGCTACCAAGTTGCCTCCACACTTAAACAGGTCAAACACGGTAAGTCAGTATAAGCAAATTACTGTTTGTTTTGATTGAGCCATGACATGCTGGTACCCTGATAATGTGAGAATTGTATGTTCTTCCAGATCAGCAAGTTTCTCGGATGGAGAAACTTGCGAGCTTGGTGGAGGAGCTGGAAGCAGATGAGTGGCGGTACAAACCAATTGAACAGCTATTGGGATTTACACCGTCTTAAATAATAGAGATCCAGATGCCTTTGCATAAAAAAATCAGCCAAATAAAAGGAGACGTTTTGTTTTTTTGTTTTTTTTGGTTCATAAATTATATTCCTTCTTTGTGGTTTTATTTTCTATCATAAGTGGGAAATGTTACTTGGAGATACTGAATGTCAAATGTATTATTTTATTGCTTTTACTTTTGTATGAGCATGGTTTGCGTTTTTAAAACCACTTGTTTTATTTTGCCCGGCATTCTAAAATAAAACCCTGCCAACAAAATCTGCTTCTTATATTCCAGTAACTAAAGAATTAAAAGTTTCATAACAGATTATTAAAAGTTTTTTCAGATGGTTTAAGCCAATAATATTGCTTTGCCAGTCCAATCTGCTCTTAGCCTCAGTGTCAAGGGAAAGAATATCTTGTAATGTAATAAATCCCTTGAAGTGAGGCATTGTGTTTCAATGTGGCTGCACTGTAACTCATAAATCTGAAAACCTGCTGCCTGCTCTTTCTGTCCTCTCTCTGTGGGTCGTCCGCTGCTCATTCCAACGACGCCTGGAGCAAAACAAAGAGAGCTTGTAAATAAAGTCATACTTGGACATTCCTCGGGTCAGTTGTTTGTTTGCTTGCTGTTGCATAGTTTGTCCTAACCCGCTTCACTGAGCTGATTTTTATTATGTTGTAGATAGGCTTTAAATCCTTGTGCTGTAGTTTGTCTGAAGTTATATAACTGTTGTTGAAAATGTACAGTCTGAAACTCACTTTTTGTCACTTCTCTGCTGCGTTGACAGCCAGGAAACGTGCGGGTCTTGGTGTTTTGCTCAGTGAGTGAATGTTTTCAAACAGATGAGGGGTGGGAGCGAACAGAATGTACTGCTCTGGGTGTAAATGTCTTGAGGACACAGCTGGATGTTGCAAGACACACCTCTGGCTGGAGTTTAAATGTCCTTTTTTAGAGTTCAAGAGTTCGTTTTGCTGTACACTTTCTAGGAATTCTTTTTGTTCACTCGCAGTTCGTAAAAGTATACAGCTGTTTTCCCCTTCTTCACTTTTTTTGTATATGAAAGAGGAGCAAACACCCCCCCTCCAAAAAAAAAAAACATTCTGACGATGACTCTTAATTCATAACTTCCCCCTCAGAACATACTGTGCCTACACGTGTTTATGCATCTCAGTTCCTCCCTGATAGAAAGTACAGTCCGTCCCTCTCACGTGTACACACAACACTATACCTGGCTGCTTTCCAAAAACTTTTCTTTGAGCTAACGCTGAGTATGTCATGTACAGTATGACCCTGCCAGACACAACCACAGCAGCAGTTTCTGCTTTTCCCCACAATTTTGCCCTTTTCTTGCAATTTGCATGTGTTTTTAGTCAGATCCACCACAGCTCACTCTAACAAATGAACTGTCTTGCAACTGTATTCACATGCAATGATTTTTATTCCTTAAAGCACTTTGATGGCACGAGAATATACTCTGTGTCTGTAATAAATGCTTATAAGATATAATTAAATAGTGAGTCACCTACCCTCCTGGTGCATTCATACTGGTCTGCATGTTTTCATTGTTCTCTTTAAAGGCAAATGTAGGAAGATGTGTTGCACATCTTTATGAATAGAAAACATATTTATTAACATTTAACCATGTAGCCATGCGCACTGTGTTATTTGTCCACTTGTATTGATGAGCTGATGTTTGCATCTCTGTGTGGCAGATGAAAAATTCTGATGTAATGGTTGAGCAAAACAGATGACGTAATCTGCACTGCAGCACTCAACCAGCTGAGGCTACCCTGCCTGGACTTGCTGGACTTCTATGCAAACAATAATCTAGATGCACATACAGCAGAGGCATTTATTAATGCTTATAAATTGTATTAAACAAAGAAACACAATATGATCATTGCAAGCCCAGACAAGTCTCTGTACATTTCCACAACACTTGGGTCTGCTATTCATCACCCCAACCCCCCTTCTCCACCTCCTCCTGTTTGTCTTCCTTCTCTGCTGGCATGTTACCAGGCAAGATACAGCGCAGATGGCGTGCCTCTCTTTTTGATTGGCTGGTTGGAGACGGGCGGGCGTGGCCTAACAGCTCCTATATAAACATTGTTGCAGGACAAACCGCAGAGGTCGGCCGCTGGTGTAAGAGAGAGGAAGGTTAGGGGACAGAAGTTTCGAGATAGTTGTTATTGTAGACAATAACGGTTCAGATAACTGTATGAAACAACGACAACGGACTTGAACAAAGCTGTTTTCATATAAGATGTAAGTATTGTGTTACAATTACGTGTTTTGCTAGCTTTGTAGCTAATTCGAACAGTTAAATTGCTGCTAGCTACCGTCAAAGATGTTAATATTGCTAACCTGCACTGTTAACACACAAAAAGCTATCCTTTAAATGCCTCATACTAATGTTTAATTTAACTGCTAAGCGCTCTCTATTATGTCGAGTTCGAATGCTTATCTTTCGTTTTTGTTTGCTCATAAACAGCTGATAACAGAAGCAGCTGATTGTGTTGAACACTGCGAAGAGGACAACCATGCCTGCTCTCTCTGCACCCACTGATATCGGCAGCTCACCCCCTTCTCCGGTGGACAGCAGTCCCAGGAGGCTGTCCTGGGGCAAACTGGTGCAAAGATTGACTGATTTCAGCACATCTGCCAGCAGCAGCAGCAGCATTGATTCGGGGTCCAACAATGGCAGCAGGAGTGATCTCTCAGACTCAGGTAGGCGACGCTGCAAACATCTCTAACACTTGATCAGAGGTGAATTAGATGTTTCTCTTTACACATGCTTCCAGTTTTAACCCACCGTGTCTCTTCAACAGGGTCAGATGTCTCCTGTGACCTGTCTCCCTCTAATGAAGACCTGTTTTATGATCCAATGGAGGAGACCATCCTGAAAGAAGTGGTGGACCTCATTGCACGAAGCCTGAGAGAAGCCAAAGACTCAGACTGCGCCTTGCGATGTGCCAAGCTGCTCATTCCCGAGAAACTTCTTGAGCACATCGGACAGGAACTCCTTCACCTGGCAGCTAGCGAGCCCTGCGGTTTAAGAGGGGCTCTCATTGACCTTTGCGTGGAGCAAGGGGCCGCCTGTGAGAGCATGGCGCAGCTATCGGCGGACCCCTACCTTGTACCCACCTTTCAGCTGACTCTGGTGTTGAGGCTGGAGTCTGGTGGGCTGTGGCCTAAAATCCAAGGACTTTTTAGCACAAAGTCTCCTTCCACTCCAGTAGTGAGACAGGCCATTAAACTTAGCACTGGTTTCCGTGTGATCAAGAAAAAACTGTATTGTTCTGAAGAACTGCTAATTGAGGAATGTTGAGAAATGTAAGGGACTGTCAATGTTTTATTATCTGCATTTTTTTAAATGCCAAGTGGAGCTCACAAAAGGGCCATAGTCCTATAACTACATGTGTATGATGCCTTCTGAAGTGTAAGGATGGACTTTGACATGATGTAGCCTGTTGTTCCCACTGTAAGGGAGCTGAAGTTAATGGTACCTGGAGCAGGTGTCGCTCCTCACTGGTGGTCAGATTTTCAAATTACAATATGTAACCATCGTGATATATATCTGGTAAACAGGCATTTTGCGACTACTAAGTGCGTACCTCAGTTTCTATTGAAACTACACAACGGCAGCTAGCTGTATGGTTATAGTCATTGAAGACATTTTCTTTCTTTTTATACATGGCAATTAATTGCAATGCACACCAAGTGATGAATTGTACACCATGCAAACATTTAGGGACCTTAGTGACTGCTTTATTTCAATTGCAAAGGCCTACCACTGCTTGCCATGCGCAGTTAATGTGCAAGCTGCAGCTACCATTTCAATTGTAACTTGGTCTTGTATCTGTGTAGACCTGTCCTGCTTTCAACTTTATTTATTTGACATTCAAATACTCATACCATTGCACTGTTTTTGTACTTTCATGATTGCAAATAAATTATTTTTTTTAACAGTTCTCTTTTCTGTTGTCTTTCATGAAACTGGTAAGATATTCATCATCCATTTGTGAAAGTGGGGGAAAAAAGAGGTATATTCAGGTTACTATATGAGGCAAAAATGGAAAAGTGTGTTTGATTCTGCAAAATATGAAGCTGTATACCTATTCTTTGACAAACTATACCAGAATACTAAGATACCTGTTGCAGAATAATGTTCCTCTACATCATGATATAGATCAGCTGACAGACACGAGCCACCCACATCATGCAAAACAATGACAAGTTTCAATACTCGCCACCAAACACAGCAGAGTACATTTGCGGTGAATGTGGTGCTGCAGTTCCTGCCCGGCACATGCTGCACGTCCCCCAAAAATGTGAACGTGCACAAAGCCATGTTTCCAGTTCCCAGTCACAGTCGGTCGGCTGATGGACTTGATGTGCCGAATGTGCTGACTAAGCTTTTGTTTCCACATTCTGTGCTTGTTCTGCTCGGAGAGATGAGTCACTACCAACACAGTTAAGCATCCATATTTATTTTCATCTGGGAGTAAAAACAAGGTGGAAAAAGTGAGCAATATATGTACTGTTTTCTTAGTCTGATAATCCACTTCTTAAATAATACAAAAAATAAATAGCATAGTCTAAACTTAAAAAGTGCAACAAAAATTGCTTTTTCCAACAGATGACAGAGACATTACACTCCAAAACTAGAACTTGTTAAAGTCCCACTTTGTGGGTAGGCACGTCTCTCATTCTCGTGGCTTTTATTCTGAAGTGTCATTAAGTTACACTATATTATTCTATCTTTAAGACAGTTAAAGGATGCAAAGTGTAAAGGGACAGTTCCTAATTGTAATCTCACACACACCCTGCAGAAGAAGACAAATCTCAGGTGTTCAAGTGTCTGACAAACCTTAGACATGAGCGCATATTCATCAGAGGTTTCACATTATTCCTGCATAGTTTCAGAATGTGCATTTGAAGTCAAATCAGCAACTCCCCCTCAAACGCATCTCCTCCGCTGATTTGACTGCATAAAATGAAAGAGGAAGCATTCACTGTGGTATCTAGTCAACTGCTACATAAATAACATCCGTACAACTATATCTAACCTCACTATGTTCTGGTTTCATATTGCATTCTCACAAAAACCATGAAGTGACCTCTGTCAGCTTCATGGTTCCCAATCAAAACTGGGGCTTGGCGGTTTTCCAAGCCGCATTCTTGTCAGGAGGACAAGCTATTTGAAGTGGCTTTTCAGTTTCAAAACATTATATTAATATTATTGTTTGTTATTTCACATACTAAAATTCCACAGAAACGGTGTGAACCAGTTTGCGTGGTCAGTTTGATGCAGATTGGTGCTGGTTTGTTTGTGTTGCTTGTTGAGTCATCCTCAGTCTCCAGATTGTTAAAGCTCATCTATTTACAGCCAAAAATCTTTTGTGTTGATTCTGGAAACCTGGAGACAAGAAGAAGAAGAAAGAAAACATTTTTTTTTTTAACTTTTGTGAGTTGAAACATGCAGGTAGTCACAGAAAAATGCATTCAGAAATGAGAAACATGCTTTAGTCTGGAGGACTTGCTTTTAATGATGAAAGCAGCGTCAACCATGTAATGAAGCTGTGATCTCGGACAGCTTGGCGCAGCTTGGTGTGCGAGCCCTCTGTGCTCTTTGGTACAGATCAGTGTCTCCAAAATAGCGAGCTCTGTAAAGCATGCCTTCCTCTGCAGGAAACAAGAGAGACAATTCATGAAAGATATATGAGGGGCAATAAAAACCAGAATATGTCTTTTATCATTTTCCCAGGACTGATAATGGCAGAACAGCCATTACTCTTGGTTAAATAAATAAACAAACAAGCACGATTTGTTGTCCTGGCAAACGCACTTTGTTGTTTCTCCTTCCAGCAATTGTTGCGAAGGTTGGAAACATAATCATCCTCCACCGTCCGCTCCAGATTCTTCAGATTCACTCCGGTGAACTCCTTGGAGAACTGCTCCCCCACATAATATGGCACCTTCAGGTTCTCAGTCAGCCTCTTCTGTGTGTAACCTGCTGACCTGCGCCAAGACAGGACAAAGTGTGGGAGAGATATCACATGACCGAACGCAGCGCGAGCATGACAGATCTGGCACCGTCTGTCTCCGCTAATGTGACTCATGGCTGATAATGGCTCACAGACGGGCCAGAAACTGCAGAAGTGTATCTGAAACACAAACATGGAGGCAGGCCAGACACATGGAGCCGGCAGTCCTCGCAGGCACAGAAGAGGTCTGTGAATATTTGGAAGTAACTGAGGCAGAATCAAGATGTCCTTTCTAAATCAACGAAGACACCGAAAAGTCAATACAATGAATCTGTCTCAGGCTGCAAAGATTATGAAGCCTATTTTTGGGCTGGTCCATCTATAAATCATTGACATTTTAAACTCAGTCATAAACTCTTTGGCAGGCGTTCACAACAGACGACACTCACGGCCTGAAGCTGAGGCTGTAAGGGGGGCTGTTGACCATGATCTGGCTGAGGGCTGACACAATAACCAGGATGAGGATGGGCATGACCTGCACGAAGAGAGCGAGGCCTCCCTGCAGAAGAAACATGGCAGTGTCAAGACCTCAACAGCTGAATCATTCACCAGACTGTATTTGCTTTGTATGAAAAATGAATGCTGAATGCACCTCAAAAGGTCAAATTACAGACAACTCAATGTCTCCCCCTGCTGTTTGACAATTATAATACATTATTTGCATATCTGCAGTTTGCAGGAGCTCTAATAATAACTCACATCTCGCGGTCGCTCCCTCCGCTCTCGCCTTTGGTAACGCATCCGCCCATTAGTGTACACATTAGCATTGCCTAGATCAATAACACATGTTAATAGACAGATCATAACGAGTAATACAATGGCAATATCGTGTCTCACAGGCCTGAAAACGGTGACACTAACTCGAGGGGTAACCTCCTCCAAAGAACATATTAAAGAGGTCTTCAGGTGAAATATCTGGCTCGAAGTTCTCATTGTCTGGGCCTTGTCTTGACGGATGCCTCCTCTCCTCTCCACACTGATCATACTGTCTTCTTTTGTTAGCATTGCTCAGAACAGCATATGCATTCCCAATAGCTGTTGGAAACAAGAAATAATGAGGTTAAGATTGAGCATCACAAAGAAGGGCTAAAACACAACTTCCGCAAGCAGAATTATGAATTGTCTGATGAGGCAGAGTGTATGCTGGTCACCTTTAAATGCCTCTGTAGCGCCTGGAGCATGATTCTTGTCTGGATGGAATTTCAAAGCGAGCTTTCTATATGATCTCTTGAGCTCATCCTCAGAGGCGTCTGCCTGGACCCCGAGAATTTCATAGAAGTCTTTACATTGTTTTATCCTGTGTAGAGAAGACGTGGTTCTCAGTGTCAGGAGTAAATTATTCCTTCTAATCAATACCAGAGTTACATGATCATCTGCCTTACCTCCTCACAGCATCGAGCTGATCCGCCGTGTAGGATTTTGAGGCCTCTGAAGGTCTTTCTTCAGGTCTGGTATCCTCATTGTTGGTCTGCCGCTGTCGAGGCCCCGAGACCCCACCGAAGTCTGATTGGCCAGCTTGTCTAGGCGTGAATCCATTCTTTGCTATTAGCTCCAGAAGTACTAGAAGGGATACGATACCAGTGTTGTGAACGTTAGAGGATATTCAGACAAGCACTTAAAATACACTTGAATTCCCTGCACGGGCAGGTAACATAATAAGGACCCTCACATCAGCAGAGACTGTAACACAGCCCCCTCAGTCACAGAAAGTGTTATTATTAGATTACTACAGCAGCTACATAAGGGCATTAATACAATATTGTCAAAGCAGCAGCCGTGGTGCCATGTAGAAATCTCATATAAATATCTATGTTATGTTGTAGGCTCTGTTTTCTGTGCCTGTGGTCTTCTTTCATCTGGATTTTATGAGCAAACTCTAATTGTGTTTAACTGTCAAATAGTGTAAATGTTCCAATTAACCCATAGGTCTCAGGGATTTTCGATATAAAAAAATCACATGAGACTAAGTGCCTAAATATCAACGTTTATGCATGTAACAGTATTGATAGGATGACTACAGGTGCATTTAGCAGATATTTACAAGAAAAATCTGGAGTCAGAAAGCTCAATTCGAATAGTCATATAAGCTGAGAACTGACAGTAATGGAGCCTCAAAAATCCTCCAGGAACACTTTTAAGAGTATCTTAAAAGTGTCATAATATTACAGTGCCTTAAATGTAATGTGTCTTTACTATATACATGATTTAAGTTAGTTGTATTTCAGAATATTGATGATACTACATATCGTGAGTGTATTTTAGGGATGAATGTTGGTGCTTTCAGGAGATATTTACACACAGGACATTTGTGAGGCATAAGTTCATAGGCAGAACGTCTTCAGTCACTGCCATGATTGATTAAATCCAATATCCAATACTCTCGCTCGCCAATATGTTATATATTAGAACATTAAAAATACACCAACTGGGATGGAAAAAACACTTTGCACTGTGATTTAAGTTGCTTGTGGATAATGGACGTTTATCTAGGATGCACTGAGCTGGCTGCAGCTCCTGTAATTGTTTGCCGCAATAGAAATGTGTAATGACTGCACGGATATGTGCATACATGTGTGCACATGCATTTCGAGAGTGTGTGGCTCATCTCACTTGACGTAAGGCGGGTCATATCATGCGGGCGCACAGGTATGGACAGGTATGCGTGTGTAAATCCATGAATTTGAATGATAAAACATGGGGATGGCTTTCTGAGATCTTGGTCATCTAGGAGTTTTTGTGCCCACTCCCCTGTTAGGCTTAGCTATCTAACGGAGAAGCAGCTGATGAGAGGTGATACCACTGACACCCGTACTGCTCCAAGTTAAGCAGATGCACAGAATATTTAATAAAAACACAGTTTAATGGACCTTGAAATGACAACATTATGAGATACATTAGCTGGTATGATGAAGCTAGCTAGTGTGCTATCGAAGGCCCCAGCTGCACGCGCCGCAGAGCTCATCCGGGATGCAGGTGATGCTGCCGGTGATGATGCAGCGCACCTCCCCGGCTAAAGCGCCCCTTGCATCGTCTCAGCCATTTTAACTCACCCTTCGCTTTCTCTGTCGGGAAGAGTCTCTGCGCCTTCTCCAGGAACCTCTGCGCCTTCTCCGGCTGGCCGTTGGTTACCGCCGCAGTTGCAATGTCAATGCAGCGCTCCGCCTCGTCCCTGTTTACTTCCATTGCAGCGGGCAGCGGAGGAGGCGGGGGGCGCGCGCAGCGGCTAACTGGACCAGAAGTAAATAAAGGCGCCTGTTGATGACGTCATGTGGATGCTGCGATTAAATCGGGTGTCAGTTGGTGACATGAATTTGTCACCGTTTTCGCTGCAGGTGTCTGAAAGACTTGACGTTTAAGAAATGGGTTAGCTCCGTTTGCGAGATGTGAGCACGGGGCCGGCCCTCTGCGCTGCCTAACTTCTCCACTAGATGGAGACAAAGCGTCTGTTTTCAAATGTGGCCCGTGGCCCGTGGAGGCGAGTACTCATGGACGGGTTAAAATAAACCCTCTTTAATTTGGGTCCCGTGTAGTAGAATTGTCTCCTCAGATCAACGTCACCTCAGTCAGTCTATTTTACGGCACCATTCATAGTCTTTTTATATAATTTGATCGAAATAAATTAGATTCGAATTCAGAACATGATGATAAATCACTATGTAATTATTCCTATTCAGCAGCAAGTATATAGAGACAAAATTGCTCTCATGAGGGATTTTCTAAATCTGATATCCCCAAAATATTCAGTTTGTGGCGCTCAACAGCTTTAATATTACTTGAAATTTGATATTATTTTTCTATCATCTAATTTTTCTTGATTTTTAAGTTCTTTTTTGGGTGGGGGGATTATGGTGACGTCACAGAACAAGCATCTCTGTATTTTCCCTGTGTGGGTGGGTAGAGGGGTTCTCTGCCGCTGGCTTTGCCGTACAGTAACTTGTTTTGTCCCAGTCTCATCGCTGAATTTCACACTTTGTCACTCTGCTCTATTCGTTTTAATCCACGAGTGAATGGAAACATGAATGCGCTTAACTCAATACATGTCTAGACAGCAGCAGCTGCTCTCCAGGGGAGGTAAATATATGCTACATCTGGCAGGAGAATGAATAAAAGGTGAACAGCAGATAAACAGGCAGCCAATCAGAGCCCGAGGTTGAGGCGGCATCCGAGCGCCGATTGGCCAGTCGCACCTCGAGCTCCGGCTCTTATTGATTCGCTCGCTGCAGAGCTGACTATCACTCTCCCTTTTCTGGGTTACTGTAGTTTTGGGTTAAGCAGAGCAGCTTCATCTCAAGTTAACACGCCAGCTCTGGTTTCCACTCGTCCGCCGGTCTTTGGTGAGTTATTTACCTGCCACGTATTTGTTCCACAGGTGTAATATCAGTGTTACGCAGCGCAGCAAATGTCGTATGTCAGCTAGAATTCAGCATCATCGTTACATGACTATCCTCGTCCTCACCAGCAACGCCAGCTAGCTTAGCTAGCTAGCATAAAAAAATGATTAACATTCACCGTGCGGAGGTGTGTTAGCCTCCATGACATTAGCCCGACATAAAAAAAACCTGAGATGACCGATTTGTCTCGTTTTTTTGCCGCTCAGAGCATCACCAAACCGCTGCCACGATGACGGAGGCGGAGGCGTTGGAGAAGAAGCAGCACAAGTCCAGCAACGGGAATGTTCTTCCAGAGGCCCCCAGAGAAGACGTATTTGATCACACATACAAGGAGAAAGAGGGCCCCAAACCCGCCAGGATAATCGTATGGAAAAATGTCATATTGATGACTCTGTTGCATATAGGTGCCGTGTACGCCATGTTCCTCATCCCTTCCGCATCTTCTTTGACCTTGCTTTGGTGTAAGTACAAATCCTACCTGTTAACAGCATTTCTGCACGGGCGGATTGTGGCATTTTGCCGTTTTATCCCGATAGCGGAGTACATAGTGTTTTACCTAAATCACAGCTGTTATGTCAGCAGCCCGGCCCACTTTCTCACCACTGGCGCATGCATAGATCTGTGCGTGCTCCTCTCGGTGCGATGGATGCTGTGGGATTATAGATCAGGCATACATCAACAGAGATTAAATGTCACATCGTGCATATAGAAGCTGCAAACTGCACGGCGCATGCTTGTGAAGAAAATAACCTCCTGTACTTCTGAACAACAGGGGCCAGCTACCTTTTTTTGATTCAGTAACAGTGGCAGCACGCCTTAGCAGGAATGCAGACAAAGGATGAGCAGACGGCTAATTACATAAACTGCATGCTACATTTTGGTAGAATTCACTGGGCTGAGTATTTCTCATGAGTCAAAACCACGGAGGTTGCACTTGTGAATAGATTATAATGCTTCCAGTCTTATCATACATGCAGTCATCACATAGTTTTATCCACCCAGCCATCATCTGATATGATGTAATTACATTCCCCAGAGAATGTCACAGTTTCATATAACAAGCCTTTGCTTCCTTTGTGGTTATTAATTCTCTTGTGAAACAAGTAGACTTGTATAAACCAGTTTAGCCAATGCTAAATTTTAATGATTGCAAGAGATGCAAGAGACATTGCACAAGAAAGCCAATGGGATGCAATTAATTGTACTGTAATCATTTTGACACAAATTGACGAATATTTTACCTATAATAGAGAGGAGAAGGCATCATGTGAGTTTGACAACCAGCACGTTGTGAAGTTTGCAGACGGTACAGTTATAGTGAGCATGCTGCAGCTGAACAATGCAGAAATGTCTCATGGTCCTGTTTAAACTTTTTTTTTTTTTTAAATATTGGTGTTAAGAAGCCTTTTTAGAATTGAATGTGTCAAAACCAAGGACATGTGCACTGATTGCAGATGTCACCACCCAACCTGCAAACACTATGATTTATGGACAAGGTCTTGAGATTATGGAGTCTTTAAGTGTTTGGGCATCATAATCGACAATAACCTTGATAAAAATACATATATGCTGAGTAGGAAAAGCAAACAGCACCTTTGTTGTCTGAGGCAGCTTGCCAAAGTCCAGGTTGACAGACCCCTGTTTTGTAAGTCTTTTGTTAAGAAAGCGGACTCCATTGGATCCGACAGTACCCACCCCCTGCCTTAAGAAGTTAAGCTCCTGCCCTCTGGTTCCCGCCTTTGACAACGTCAGTCAAAACTAACAGCTCTGCATAGTACAGATAGCACCGACACATCTCCAGCCATGCCTGTTTCTCTAATCTTTTTTCCCCACTAATATTGTGACTTTTTTATTTCACATGTTCACCTTTTACTCATGTGTTTCTATGGCTTTTTACTATGTCTGATTATATAGCTTGTGTGTCTCCCTGTTTTGTTGTTTTTATTGCTATTTGCAGAGCTTGCTATCCCCTGGGGACAAATTAAAATCCGGAACTTCTTGTTTTGCGCTTTTTGAAAAGCTCTTTTACTGTTTATGGGGAGCGATCTCTCCTTCAGCTACACAGATCTCATAATGTAACATACTTGAAAGTCCTGTGACCTGTCACTTATTGCAGGATCACCCTCCCAGCCCTAACAATGACAGTGAACGTGTGCAAAAAAATGTCTGATGCATCAACACTGCATTGTGCAGTCTTAGTGTGATGAAGTGTTCTTGGTGGAGCAGATGAGTAAAAGGTGGTCAAACTAATTTGCTGATGCATTTCTTCCCAACAGCCGTACTTTGTTTTTTGATAAGTGCGTTAGGAGTTACTGCAGGAGCTCATCGCCTGTGGAGTCACAGATCCTACAAGGCCTCATTACCTCTAAGGATCTTTCTTGGTGTTGCTAACTCCATGGCATTTCAGGTACCTAAAAGTGACAGATCACACAGCTCTGCAGTCAGACACTTAAGGCTGTGATAATAGCAGTTTTCATTACTGTGTAAGTACCATGTTGTGTCCACAGTGTATGTAATCTCTGTCTGTACTTGAACCCACAGAATGATATCTTTGAATGGGCTCGAGACCACAGGGTTCACCACAAATATTCAGAGACAGATGCTGACCCTCACAATGCCGTTCGGGGCTTCTTCTTCGCTCATATCGGCTGGCTGCTGGTGCGCAAACACCCGGACGTCATTGAGAAAGGACGCAAGCTGGAGCTGAATGACCTGCTGGCTGACAAAGTTGTAATGTTTCAAAGGAAGTAAGTGGCTTCTGTTAGTGGTTTATTTTACACGTCATTCCACAGTTAAATATCAGCCTGGAAGGATTGAGTCTTAAAAAAGGTGCACTTTACTCCTTTGGCAGGAAGCGTGGACATAACGCAAGCACAACTGTGTTTCGTAACTTTAATAAAACACAAATGAAGAGCAAAGAAAGGAAAAATATACTTTTCCACCTAGTACAATTTATCCACTGCTGCTGCAGAGTTGTGTCTGTTGTGCAGGTTGTATTAGTCATTCTGGTTAAACAAGGTGGCAGTTACCGACACATTATTCATGCATGTTTGGCTTCTATGAACAGTGAACAGTCCCACGTCTGACATGCAGAACATTAGCGTGTTTAACGTTTGTGTTGCACTGAATGCACAGCTCCATTCTTTCCGCTCACTCCGCCCACTCCGCTTCCTCGGCAGGTATTACAAGCCGTCTGTGCTGCTCATGTGCTTCTTCGTCCCCATGTTCGTGCCTTGGTACCTGTGGGGGGAGTCTCTGTGGGTGGCGTACTTCGTCCCAGCTCTGCTGAGGTACACCTTGGTGCTGAACGCCACCTGGCTGGTCAACAGCGCGGCTCACATGTGGGGAAACAGACCCTATGACAAGAACATCAACCCCAGGGAGAACAAGTTTGTCGCGTTCAGCGCTATAGGTATGAAAAGCATGCATGTGATCTCCTTTTAAAGAAACGATGAAGAGAGACTAAAAACATGAACTGAACTTGGTGGTAATGATGATAAAACTTTATTTGTGTGGCACTTTTCTTAACGTTTTAAAGTGCTTTGAAGAGAAGAGAAAAAAGCACTTTGCTGGAGTGCCACCTGTAGATGAAATACCATTCAATTTTGCAGAATGAAAGCTGTGACCGCACAGTTTGAGTGAGTGGATTATTTAGCAGTGATCTCTGACTCCTCTGATCCCCGATAAAAGTGGAAGAGAAACTGTACATTCACATGAAAGTCCTGTTAGCAAGCTTAGAACCATCACTATTTTGACGACGGCAGCCATTGCCTCATGTACCCAAAGGAGATGACGGCCCACAGTGTCAGTCATCACAAACCAAAATGTTAGTTTTCCCTGTCTGAAAACTGAAAACTGTTTCTTCACCGTGGATGGAGTTTTCCAAAAGCTCTGTTTTCAGTGACTGCATTTTTGTGTGGACAAAACTACAAACGTATAGAAAAAGCAACGTTTTGAGAAATAACCTTGGACGTGTGGGCTGGCCGTAAGATGGCACCCAGTTTTCAGGGCTGAGAGAGCTTCTCTGGCTGACTCCTCACCCTAACGACTGTCGTGAAAATAATTCACGAATAAGGCCTTTTATTCTTATCGGACCCAATGGCTCGTTGGTCATTTCTTTTTGACAGTTCAATAAGAAAATATGAAAAATTGAATGACTATCATGAATTTGATGTGACACAACAATGTGCCGTTTTTTTTTAGCAAACAAACAGGCTTGACTCTGCGCCTACAGCCACGAAGTCTTCAACAAACTCGCGTCCGGCATCTGCACTGCATAGAGTTCGCTCTCGTTAGCGTGCTGCCTCGCTCTATATCAGCAGACCTCTTCAACATGACTGTGTGTGTGTGTGTGTGTGTTACTCTCATTGTGGGAACATAAACCTGTTTACACAGTCACATTGTTGGGTCCTTGTGTGTATGTGTGTGTGTGTGAGACACTCAAACGCAGCAGCGTTGTTTTCTTTACTGTTCATTTCGGCAGTTTCCATGATATTCTGCCTAAATTCTGCAATTCCGTCTGTGTTTTGTGTATCATAGAAGTCGTAGGACTCTGCAGAGTCTTCTGTTGATGTGATGTGATGTATGAATCACTCTAAAATAGCCCTTAGTGATTTTAAATGCACAGTAAACATCATCCAGCTTTGCAGAGTCGGATGCATATCATGTCCTGTTAACTGTTTTCTGTTTTCTGTGATTGGTTGATCGCTGTTTCTTGTACCTTACAGGTGAGGGATTCCACAATTATCACCACTCTTTCCCCTATGACTATGCAACCAGCGAGTTTGGCTGCAAGTTGAACCTTACCACTTGTTTCATCGACCTCATGTGCTACTTGGGCCTGGCGACGGACCGCAAGAGAGTGTCCCACGAGGTGGTCCTGGCCCGAATACAGCGCACGGGAGACGGAAGCCACCGGAGTGGCTAAGATCGTTGAATTGTGGTCAGCTTCAAGGCAAAACAACCGAAAAGAAGAAGCTTCACAGTCCTTTGACAGCTATACATTTCTCATCCTCTGAGGATAAAAGTCAGCTTCGTGAGGGCCTTGACCACATTTTGCTTGTTTTTGTGGTTTTTGTAGCTGTACCTAAACAAAATTGTTCAAGATGGATAACAAACGCGTTTTGCTAAGCCCTTGGCCTCTATGGTTTCTATTGTTCAGTCAGGCCAAGGTCTTGCAAAGATGTTTTAGATTTGAAGTAGATGCATTTTTAAGTCAACTTCATTCTCCGCTGTTTTGCCACTTTGGTGTGCATTTTTCATGCAAAGTCATGTAGCCGATCATTTTTATGTAAGTATTACTCAATTATTAATCCAAATAGACGACAAGCGGAGCACTGAAACATGGAGTAACATTGCAACTGATGAGGTGATTGTTGCCTTTTATTGTAGTTTACAGCAGGTTTTTACCTTTCGAGCGCTCTACGATCTGAAAATAAGGGACGAGAGTTTGAATAATATTTTGTGGGGGGGGGGTTGCTGGCTTTAACGAAATATGGCACATGATGGAAGAGTGAGGGAACCCAGACGATCTTATAACCTGGCTACACTGACCACGCCAGAGCTGTGTGGAAACCAAGTCGTGCAGTGTGTGTTGCGGTGTGTAACCTGGTTTTCTTCTAACCGAACCAAATATGTTGGGAAATCAAAGGCTTTAGAAAAAGACGCACACGTGCTGTATTTAGTGTGTGCTATAATGAGGTCAAGCTTGGAATGAAATTAAAACTGCCGTTCAATATTAACAGGAAATGCTAAATGTAATTTTAACTTAGAACCATGCAGCGTTTAATTGACTTTTTTTGTGTTTTAATGACTATATCATATTGCCAAAAGCGTGCCAATTGCCGACATATTATATTATAACCATGTGAATGGTCCACTAGAGCACACAAGGTCGATACCGCTTCTTCACTCAACATCATTGTGCAGGTTTTTTAACATCGTGGCATCAGTGGCTTCGCTTCCTCTTGAGAGTTTATCCAACATGTCCTTCTTTTTTGTCCCGAAACATCTGCAGCAGAGATCTGGTCGGTCGATGTCGCAGCCGGTCACGTGACAGTTCTGGTGTTACAAAACAACATGCCACCCATGCATGATGATGTGCTGTAGTAGGTGTTGTAGTGAGGTGTTTCGTCAGTGACTCTGATGGCAGAACCGTGTCTATTTTTGTAATGTGCTGTGGAGCTGCATCGCTTTTGGACCATCAGAACTGTTGCTGTGGCGATTTCTGCAGCGGGCTCTGGTTTGGCTTTGATGCCCCACAAAGCTGATCGTCATTGCAGAATTTCAGGTGCATCGACGTTTCTGTTCATCTTCAATTCTGGTGTGCGGAATGCTTTTATTATTTATGTATTTATTTTGGTTTTTTTTTTCTCCTTATTGACAAAAAAAATCGCTCTAAGGTGAACCTTTTTCTCCGTTCCAAGATTTGGCAGTGGAGCTGCAACGATCGGTCGATTAATCGATTAATCGTCAACCATTTTGATGATCGATTAATCGTTTCAGTCATTTTTCAAATGACTTTGCTGCTTGTCTTTGTCTTTTCTGATGGTAAATGAAGAGTCTTTGGGTTTTTGGACTGTTAGTTGGACAAAAGAAGCAATTTGAAGACATCACTTTGGGCTCTGGGAAATTGTGATGAGCATTTTTCACAATTCGTGGACATTTTGTGGACTTAACGATTAATCGGTTGATCAGGAAAAATAATCTGCAGATTGATCAGTGATGAAAGTAATAGTTGGCCCTATTTGGTAGAAAGTCTCGTAAAAAGTATACATATATATCAAATTGGAGCACCTGTTTGTTTTTTTCCCAAGAGTCAGGATACAACCTAATGCCTTATGACTTGCATCCATTCCTGATCGTCTCCACGTCCTGTCGGTCAAGACAAAACGGTTCAAGTACCACGAAACAAATCTGACCGAGGTCCATGTTTACAGGCTGAGGCACCGGGCGGAACATCGTTTTTATTCTGAACATTTAATTAAGGCAAATGGTAGCATGACAACATTAAGGTACTGTAAATGCGAGTGGAGGATAGGTTCATACACACTTGACGCCTGGCGCAAACGTTCAGTCGTGAGATTTAACTGGCAAAATTCGAGCCCCGATGGATGTGCCAACCAGTTCAAGCCCATCGCGGCGTCTCGGTATGAAAACCTCCAAACGAGGTGCTCCATGAGGAATCTCAGAGCGCCTACCCAAACCCGACAATACACCACAAGCCATGCACGACTCCCGCAGCCCAGAGCGCCAAAATCAACACTTTCCTGACGACGAGGGGGCTCAGAAGGCTGTCACTCTGAATGATTATGTCAAATCTCAACTGTATTCTATTCTGAAATAAAAGTCACAATATTTTCAATACACTCGTAATTCAAAACATTTGTTGCTCTTCTGTTTTTTGTTTTGTTTTTTGTTCATTGTGTCTTTGCTTTCTCTGACTTAAATCCAGATAAACGATTCAGTGTTGCTTCCAGACTGTTATGTTTCCCTGGAGAGCTCCTTGTAAATGTGTGTGTTTTTTAATTGGATTCTGGTACAAGTTTCAACTCATTTCTGCCGCCTGGACTTTGTTTCCCATTTCAGGGTTCAAAGTTTGCATCTTTTTTTATGTGAGCTGTCGTGGCAGGTCATTCAGAAGTGCAGCAGATGATCCTGCAGCTCTCAGCACAGTCTAAGAGCAGCAGGAAGCATTTAATCTTGATTCTGTGTGGAATGAGGCCAGAGGCTGTCAGGGCGTCTAATGTTTTCAATGATTAACAGGGCTGGATTCGGGCTTCATCATTACACAGCATCGAGAAAGAAGTCTGCTCTTTTCTGCCTGCATTTGTCTCCAGGTACATCGTTAATATTGGTAGGATATCTTAGGATATCTACAGGGGTGGAAGAAGCGCGGTACACGGATCCTTTACTGAAGTAAAAGTAGCAATAAAACGTCGTAAAAATACTCTGCTGTGAGTAAAAAGTCCTGCATTTAAATCAGCTACATGTCCAATAGGCAGAACTGCTTCTGTCAAAGTCATTGAAGCATAAACATATAAACAGGATTTAAATCTTGTATCTCAGTGGACAAATAGAATATAAGAAACGATTCATCAATTAATCAAGAACATAATCATCAGGTTAATCAACAAGGAGAAAAAGGTTAGTTGAACCCCTAATTCATAAAAATACTCGCATATTTTGCATATTAAATTTTTACACTTATAAAGTACCTGTAAAGTACATTATTACTTTCTTAAATGCAGTGGAGCTGAAGCATAAAATGAAAGTGCAAGTACCTTAAACTTATACCTAAGTATGGTCATTTAATAAATGTACTTTGTTATTTTCCACCACTGCTAAACTTTCTAGACTTTCCATACATTTGTCAAAATTAAATATTGTACTTTTACGCCATCACACAGTTACAGTTACTCGTTAATTAATAGCAGTATCAGATTTTGTATAAAATATGATTCAGCTGTATAGATTCAGCTACCAAAAGTACTTTCTAACAGTATTTAAAGTTATTTTAAAATAAAAAGCTCCATTTTGACAGCCCACAACATAAAAATGCAGTTTATACATCCATTCAGTTGTATTCTTATGTGTTAATACATAATGTCAGCTGAATATCATAAGTGATGGATACTTTAGAATATCTTCTGATAATACTGAGTACTTGCTAATAAGTCATTTTTGTATGCAGAATGTTTACTTGAAGTGCAGCTGCAGGTTTCTTTTTTTTTTCTTTTTTTGCTAAATTTGCTGAACTAAATGACCTGAATATTTCTCCCACAGCTGTCTTTGTGTGCAGATGCACAACAATCCGCACTTCTCTGGTAGTGACCCCACCGGGCCTCGTCTGGGGGGGGGGGTTTCTGTTCCGCGGCTGGGTTTAGCACTGAGTTAAAAACAGACCCAGTGTCAGTATTATTTTTACGTTTCTGTTGGGTAACTGGATCAAAACAGCCATTCAGTCGGGTGGTTTTCTACCCGCTGGTAGTGGGTAAAATGAACCCAGTGTTGGCTCAGTGTTAACCAGTGTTTTTTAGTGCGTGGGGTGAAGAACTCAGCGTATCCAGTCTGCTGCTGACATAAGCAAGTCAAATATATCCCAACTATTTAATACTGCAGGTATTTGCTCTTGCCTGCAGATGAAGAAAGCACTCTGAAAACGTGTTAAATGGTTTGCACAGGCAGGGCAGAGAGGAATGTAGGACCCGCGTGCTGACCAGAGACCAGATTATGTTACATCAGACAGGAGTACGGGGTTTGTGGAGGTGACATTGCTTCCAAAATGTCACTTTTGTTGTGCAAAGTTCTCCAATGCTGAAACAATTATTCAGTTAGTCGATCTTTTAAGTCTTTTATAAACTGAAAAAGCTTCAAACCTCTGCAGAAGTGAGACTAAAGACCTTCATCCACATAGTGAAAATGATTGTTAGTTGCTTTGCATCCAGCGGTGCAAGAAGTAAGCAAAAGTAGTAATACCACATGGTGATAATACTAAAGTAAAGTACTCCTGTTATGCATCCCTCCTTTCAGATTGTGGGTTACTACTGACAGATTAGCATGTTAGCAGCATTTTAAGGGTGTAGCTGGTTGAGTTGGAGCTAATTTTAACCAAATTACATGTTGTTGTAGTCTGGTTTATGGCAATGCTTTTGAATATAAAAAACATCTAGTAACTATAACTGTCAGATACTGATGGAGTGCAAAGTGGAATATAAATAGAAGTAGAAAGTAGCAGACAACTGAAATACTTCAGTACTCAAGTAAAGTTCAGTACTGATTGGATTAAAATTAATGATGCATTAATGTGGAAGCATCACTTTAATGTTAATTAGAATTCATTTATATGATGCCAGGAAGCTTAATCTGTAACAGTGCTTCAAAATGTCTTTGTGGGTTGTGATTTGTATTAATAAAGTGGATTTTAAACGTACAGCTGTCAGATAAATGAGCTTTAATTGGATTTAATTTAGTTTTTAATGGAGCAGAAGTATAAAGCGGCATAAAGTAGAAATACCTGCATGAAAGCCTTGCGGTGCTTCTTTCAAAATGCTGTATTTCAGCTTTATTTTTAAGCGGGTTTTATTTTCCATCTTATGCATTATCTGTATTCTATTTCCATCCTTATTGTTATCTTACTTTTACTACTATTTGCAGTGGTTTTTATTCTCCAAAACACTTTGAGTTGCATTTCTTGTATAAAATGTGCCATACAAATACAGTTTCTCCTTCCTCTTCTTTTCATTATTATTAAATACTCAAGTAAACGACTAGTACTTGAGTAAATGTACTTTCCACCACCTGCCACAGTTGGGTGGTTGGTCACAGCTGTACGACTCTGGACTCCTCAGTTCAGAGTCCCATGAAGGGAGAGAGAAGCGTGACTCAGGGCGCTACCGTGGTGTGATGTGTGGTGAAGTTGCATTATTAACATCACCCCAGACCGTCATGGCTGAGGTTACTGCAGTTCACAACCAAAAACATACACGCCACGCAGCTTAGAGCGTCTGACTGCCAGCGGCCAATCAGCGGCCAGTTCCTGACTTATGATCCTCCTGGACCAATGGCGGAAGGGCGGGTGAACCACCTGTGCCAGCTTGCCAACAGTCATTTCAGTGCCCGGGATTTCGCAGTGGCTGAAACCCATAAGTTGTGAAACGCCCCTCGAAGTGTCTGAGAAAAAAGAAAAAAAGAAAAAAAAGTAAATGAACACTTGTGCGTTCACGTGCTTTAGTTGAAAATAGGAAAACAGAGCAGCAAAGGTGAGGCTCACCTGTGGGTGTACATGAGAAACTGTGTAGCAGCAGGTAGCAGCTCGTTGTGTTGAAGTTGCATTGCGCCACTGAAAAGATAAAACACATGCATGATGTTGAGCAGAGAGCCACCTACTGTTCAAACAGGGAAGTGGAGGCAAATTAATCAAAGTCCCCGATGCGTTCACGTGTAGCAGATTTCTAACTGCCTTATATACTGCTGGGTGTTTTAATCCATAACAATGCTTCATATTTTACTTATTCATCAGGTGTTTTGTAACTATAGCTTTCAAATAAAAAAATGCTTGCTTTATATACCTTAGACAGGACCCTCTGGAAACATATGAAGATAATGGACACTGTATATTCATATATCATTATATCATATAAAAGTGCTCTTGAATTTGTTCTTTTTGTGAGACACTGCAGAAGGTGTGCTTACTGAACTACCTCTAAATATCTGAAAGAAATGATCACATACAAAACAGAAAGAAAGAGAAAAATCATGAGAAATTTGTGCTATGACGTGAAATAAAACCATTTCTGAATGTCTGAATAATAACTTACTAATTCATGATGTGGAATGTACCAAATACTTTTAGTAATGAACCCTTGCAACGTTTTATAGGTATAAACCATTAATTAGTCCAAGGATGAGGTGCCTAAATTGTGAAAAATTAATTTAATTCTTCTTCAGGATGACACTTGATTTGTTATTTTAGCCAGATGTTTAATTGATCATTGAGCGTTATAATAATCTAATAATTCACCAACAGTATTTTGCATTTACAAATATTAATAAAGGGGTCACTTCCTAATAAGCCAACAGCAAATTTCAATGATGATGAACTTAGACAACAGAGCAAATGTCACTTTATTTTACAAAGCCTGGCACCCACTAAGTTATTAACTTATTAATCATTAATAAAGCCATTAGGTACAACTCATCACATGATAAATTCATGTCAACATGTTTGAAGAAACTCATGAAGTCCCAAAACCTTTGAAGTGAAATTTATTTGAAAAAGATACCGCAATGAGTAAAGTAAGCAACATGGATTGTATAAATATCTGTGCAACCAAAATGAGCACAGAGGCACTTCTGCCTTCTGCAGCCATGATAACACCAAACTATCCAGCTTTATGTCCAGCTACAAACCTCAAGATATCACGTTTCCATTTGTCAGTTCATTTAAACTGGTATCACTGTGTGATCTAATCTAAAACAAATGCGAATTTTAAAAGTAATCTGGAGTTAGAAAAGGAAAAGACGTTGCAGTCTGGGTGGAAAGATGAGTTAAGCATCTTAAACAGGGTCAATTCTAAATTAATGTCTTTTTTTTTCTCCACGAGTTGCCATGTGGACTCAGCGGTGAGTGAAGGGGTTAATATGGGGAAACATGCACACTGATGCGAAACAAAAGAAAAAGATTCAGTCACTCGCTCACGCAAGCTGACAGGAAATAACAGTGCTAAGCTAACACAAAAGGGAGGAGAAGAATAAAGGAATAAACAGCAACTCTGACAATCACAATCTTCTGCAGTGCTTTGGCCCGAAACCCCCTCATGGCACCATTAACTGGACACAATCTGTTACAGCAGGTGAAGAGAACAATCAGTATTTATGTTACAGTATTTCCAAATGCTCTTGATGCTTGTGGTGAAATGAGTAAAAAGTCTCTCCCTCGAACAAACTACACCGACAGGACAGAAGTGCAACCCAGATTTTATTTTCACTATGTCCACCCCTGCGGCGGACGCGGAAGCTGCGACTCTCGGGTGTTTCGCTTCTGCTGCTGGAGCCCTGCACGTATTCTATCGACGACGCTGAGGGGGAAAAATATGAGTGCAATGTGGCGATGAAAACGCACCTACTCGTACAAACACCGCCTTGATTCGAACTTTGCACCACTTGTTTCGTATATTACATCAACTGTTGGATTTACACAGAATCACCACTTTCAGAATACATTCATCTTATTGTAAAATTACCACAGCAACATCGACAAATGTCTACAAAAATCCACCTCGCTGCCCGAATAAGCCGAGTCCTCCGGGAAGGAACACGTATGGAGTGATGAAGACCACAATCTGCAATATTATCAGTAATTATTCTCATTATGAAAGCATGTCATCAGGTCAAAAAAAAAAAAGAAATAAATACATATATAACAATATGATAACACTGAAGTGTGGTTTGGTGGTGTCCCTGGGGTTAGACGCCCAGCTTGTTGGCGATGGTCATGACCACTTTGAGGATGGGCATGAAGGCGGAGATCTCGCTGAAGTTGCTGCTGCTGACCACCTGGGTGTGGACCTCCAGGCCCCGCTGGTAGTTCTGGCTCGCCACGCAGCGGCTGATCTCGTGGAGGCCGTTCAGGATGCTGTGAGAGAGCTAAGAGATCGGCAGGGAAACGATGTTACGGGCTACATGTCGCGCTTGGTGTTGTAAGGAAAATGTGAAAAACTAGCTTTTCTTTTTCCCCCGACATTGCTCTGAATAATATCTGCAAAGTGAATGCACATTATGATTAATCAATCAATCTCATCTCGTTATCAGTGTAGTTTCGCTACGATGGTTTCAACGATCGCCTCCCGCATTAACTACGTGGCTTTTCCTGCTTCTCCCTGAAGCTTAATATTATATTTTTGGAGAATTTAATGATTTCTTCTGACGTTAGCGAAGGTGCTTTTCATTCACCTTCACTAAAAATCCTGCTGTCACTCTGAAGTATGTGATTCACTGATTTTGTGGAGCATAATTTACACTGATAGCTATGAAAGAGTCCACATTATGATGTTTTATGAGACAGTTTAAAGGCGTTGGCTATCCCAAATCCAACATTTTCTTAGTTACCTCTAATCAGCTGTGTCACCCATCTTTCAAATATCTGTCTATGCTACCAAAGCACTTTTAACTTCAGCACATGGCTAAAACAGCTTTCTTTATCTAATGTTTCCTGCAGCATGATGAAAACCGTGTGTAATGATGTACTTGTTTCTTACCGACTGCTCTCTCAGCTTGTCATACAGGTATCCCAAACGTTTGGCTGCATCATCAAGTTTCCTTTTTGTTTGCTGAAAACGAAACATTTGTGGTCATTTCACATCCAGTAAAACCCAAACTTTCGCCTTTTTTCCATCAATCAATTCAAGCTTTATCACAGGCAGACTGAGACTTACCGGGTCTCTTGCTGCCAGCTGGCAGCGCTGCACCAGGCTGTCAAAGGTGGATTTGAGGACCATGTGTTCAGCTGGGATTTCTTTCTGCTCCACCCTCTCTGCTGGCAGCTGCTGGAGGAGCTGAGGAAAACAAGGACACAAACACAAGGTGTTGACACGTTTGCCGTGCAGGTTGCTGTTGAGAATTCAGATAACAGCCCTTTGTAGCACACCGACCTGCACGCTGGGCTCCTGGGGGGCTCCTGGGGGAACTTGGGCATGGTCGTGGGGATGAGGGGCCTCCACCGGGAATCCCATCACAGGAGCAGTGATGGGGGCTGGTGGAGTGTAGTTATCAGGGATCTGCGTACATATGACAGGACGACACATCTTAGGAAGGTTATAAAGTGAGCCGTGTCCAGGCTAGATTTGAATATTATGAAGCTGCATTTATAGATTTTTTTGACCACTTTGGGACAGAAGAACTCTACGACTTAGCTCATAGTTTGTGTTTCTAACTCTATCTTGTCTGCTTTTTGTTGTTGAACAGCTGGTGGCTTAGTCAGTTTGTTTGCGGACAACATCTGCCCTCTGCGGCTGGAAATCCAGTTAATGAGAGCTGAATCTTAATTCTCTGTGGGGTTTGTCACGACACACAGCAACAAATTACACACAGTCATTAATTTATTGTTGTTATTAACACAATATTTAACAGCGGAACGTAAAGGAATGAAACACTGAATTACTGAACTGAATCTGGATCAGTAAGAACTATTTAACGTTGCCCAGTACTATTACAGGACTGCTGCAGGCTTTTATTATGTATACCACATACAAGTGGTTCTTTTGAACTACGTGATGCTTCTGCAGCTACCAGGTGAAGTGGAAAGATTGGAAAGCAAGACAGCAAAGAAAAGCAAAGAAATTACGATCCACATATTTGTGTTGAAAAACAATTATCATTACAAATTGGTTTGCATATTTTATAGTCATAAAAAATAGGAAGCCGAGGACTCGCCAGAGATGGTCAAAAGTAGCAGATAAAGTGTTAAAACGTCCAGCTTCTGTTAATGCAAAAGGTTGTACAAACACAAAATTGACCAAATCTAGTGAAAAAAGAAAAAAACAAGACTAACTGTCAGTCTGTCAGGGATCCATCACAGCCACTGGTTTTCTCTACAGTGAAAATCAAACCGTTCCCTGAAGCTATCCCATCTATGGATGGGGCATGAGGAGGGGGTGGTTGGGCACTTCAGCCCTTCTGTTGGGGCTTAATGTCTATATCTAACCATATCATCAAATGTATAAATATGAAGTTTCTTCAAAGGTTTGTGACAGAAATGTACAACCGACTAATTCATTTAGTTCTTTACTTCTTTTCAGGTTCAAAAGAACCGTGGATTTTTTTTCTGGAAAAGCAGGATTTGCAAGGGAGCTGGTTTAGTAGAGTTGGATTTGACCTGAGCTCACAATAATAGTTGTATACTAAATATATGAGCAAACATATACTTGCAACCACATTATTTTAATTTGGCTTTTTTTTTAATAGAAAAACTAATAGAACTCGACGAAACTGCAAGATCTAAAAGACTATTCTGATAGTGATTAAAGCAGGAGTACCTTCTGCTTCCTGGGTCCACCTCGTACTGCTGGCGGGTCATTCCAGCCTTCCTGAGGTCCTAAATTTAGAAGAACAACGAAGAGAGACAATTAGAAAGAAAACAAGCAGCCCGCCCCCTCCCCCCCGTCGTCACACTCAAGCAGCCACAGATTGTTTACACAAGACAATCTCAAGGAGCCATGGTTAGTCTACGTGGCAAAAACGCTTAATGTAAAAACATGTCATTCAGCCACAGGCCGCAGCAGTTCAAGCAAATATGGCAGAATGTTCAGGCAGCGTCCTCATAATAACTCAACGGCAACATTAACCCAGTGCAGAACAACGGTAAGCATCTCATTTTTTACCTTTTTCAGCTCAAACGTGTGTGTATCAACTCTGAATGTTGTAAAATGTGTTACTTGAGTCTCAATTTGCACTTTTGACGCATGAAGTTCAGTCCTCTTTAACAGCTGGCATTGTATGATCCTAAATAAAACCAAGCCTGGAAACTGTGGTTTTGTTTGCTGTGTTTGCAGATAACATACAAACAAAAAATAACAATAAATTAGCTTCTACATTTTCCTAGAGCGAACAGCCGCACAAGCAAACACCACGAAAAACACACTGAGTGACCAGAACAACACAGAGACTCACAATGGACTGCAATCTAATACAACCACAGAGCTTAATGCAGGGATATTGTATTGCACTGTATTATATTGCACAGGTGTTTTTTTTCTGGTCACTCAAATGTATATTTCAATGCACTCTTATTCCATATCCAACCCTAACCCTGTCACCTTGAAGGTCACACTGGAGCCAGGGAAAGTATCCTGCAAGTCAAATGAGGCGGACAGCTGAACAGGCTTCAATGACCATTAGCAACAGATTCCAGCTAGCGTGTAGATCTGTTTCTAGCAAGAAGTACTTCAGTGAAAATGTCAGAAAAAGCAAATAAAAATGAATGTACTTCTGATCTTTTGGCTACCAAGTGACCAACATACCTGTAGGAGGAGGAGCGACAGCAGGGGCCGGGAAGGGCTTTACAGCAGGAGCACCTGGGCCTCCCTGCGGATACCCTGATCCAAGAGGAGCATAGGGACCAGATGCCATGGGGGGTGCAGGGCCCTGGTTGTGGAGGCCCCCTGGGTACATGGGGACCGGTGCTCCCGGTTGGGAGCTGGGTGGCATGGGGCCTGAGGGTAAAGAGGTAGATGGCATGAAGCTTGTCGGTGGCACCCCGGGGCTAGGCATGGGGGGCAGACCTCCAGGGGTCGATGACGAAGGCTGTAGTGGGGGTCCTGATAAGTTAGCAGCTGGCATAGAAGAACCTGGAGGAGGGAAGCCTGAGGGTCTGCCAATGGGCATAGGCTGAGGCTGGAATGGCTGATGAGGAAGGAAACCTGGGAAAGGACGAGGAACACTGAGTAACTCATCAAGCATCAGATAAAATCAGCCTCAAATACCTGGAAATAGAATACTAGTCTACCAAACCTGGAGCAGGAGCAGGATGTTGGGGGTATGAAGGCCTCATGGCAGGGCGGGTCGCATTGGGCGGCAGCACATGAGAAGAAGGTGGCAGACCAGGCCCGGTGTTGGTTGGAGCAGCTTGTGGGGTAAAAACCGACGGCATAGGAGGCTGCTGTTGGGCAGGAGCAGAAGGCTGGTACTGACTCTGACAGAAAAAAAGCACTATGTTTTAAAGACAAGTTCAAACCTCTATAATAACACAAGATAGGTAATTTGGAAAAGATTAAATTTATACCATAACTTGTGCTTTTGGTGCAGGAGTCTGAGCAGCAGGAGCGGGCTTGGCTGTGGACACATTGACTCTGCTGAAGGAGTTTGGAGGCTGCTGTCCGACGGCAGCCTCTCCCTGAGCGTGGAACAGCCTGTCTCTCAGCATCATGATCCCAGGCTGGAAGGACAAGATTGTGCAAACACACAAAGGTATTTATTACAGTTCAGAGGATCTATGGATCTGTGGTTTTGTAATTAGGTTACTGTTACGCCCCTTACTTGCTCTGAGTTGTCAGGCAGGTAGGTCATGGCAGTACCCAGACTGCCCTCTGCAGCCAGTATGCCAGCGTAGCGGGTTAGCTTCTCGGCCAGGATGGGGCTCTGGACTGCCACCTCGCTGTTGCGGAGGCGTTCGATTGACTTACGCAGCATCATTACTTTTTCGACAAGGTCCTGAAGAATGAACAGAAAACAGAACAGTGTCACTGAGATTTGTACACTCTTACCTTCAGGCTAAAACTGCGTATTGCATGTGCAGCCTATAAAAATCCTCTAGCTTAGCTCAAACTGCAACACCGGTTTTGCATGCTAGTACAAGCAACCATTCCCAAATGAATCTCACAGGAGACACGTCAGATGCCTTTGTGAAGTACAAATTAATAATTACGATGAAACACTAGGTTACTATTCTGTTCTACTTGTTGATCATTTTCAGATGTGGTAGCACATGAAAATACGACTACACATATATTTCACATTTGCTCTGGAGGCTTGGTGCAGCAGTGTAGTTAAAGCAGTATTTCGTTCATGCAAAGCCTTGGCCAAAGCTGACAGAGATTATACCTCTAGCCCAAGAGGGGAGGAGCTGTCTCTGTGCGAGGCCCAGCACTCCACTAGCTTCTCAATATTCCCAGAACAGATGTAACACAGACAGGCCTGCAGGCAGCGCTTCTCTGTCCTCTCATGCTCCAAGCGGCCTCCCAGGGTGTCTACCAACAAGAATGACAGAATGAACCAATAAAAGAGATGGAGAGAAGGCTGAAATAAGAGCTGGGGGGGATGAGTACGGGTAGAAAAGTTACTCAGCTCGAAAATAAGAACTGCTGAAATGGTGCAGTTATCTCACTTGAGAGCAACTTACCGCACAGACGGGCAAAATCTTCAGGGTGAGCGTAGGTCAGAAGAGCAGCGAGAGCCTCCTTCCAGTTGTCCAACTCACAGCTTTGCACTATGTCTCTCCAGTTCTGGGTCACCACTGAAGAGATAAGCTACATGGGGGAACAAATGGAATTGACTTAACACACATCTTAAATATGATCCCTGTGTGATCGTACGGACTGAACCACGATAAATCAAACATACTCTTACCATTGAAATGCTGTTCTTTTGCTTGCTAAGGTATTTTTGCTGAGTTTTCTTGAGCAGCTCCTCTCCTCCACTGATAGACAGCAGGATGGCTTCAGCGTAACGACCATCATTCAGACACAGATCCACAGCTCCCTCAAAGTTACCAACCAGCAGCGCTTGGCTGATCAAACCATCGGTATCTTCAAGAGAAGGACAGAAGGTCAGTGGCCATCAACTCAGCATCACAGACTACAGTTACATTTCCAATCACGACAAACAATGACAAGGTGTACAACATCTAAACCCACATAATGCGTTTAAATCATATAATAATTGAGGGATTTTACCACATGACACAGGGATCTGGAAGTTGGAGTTTTCCTTTGGGGTGTGACTAAAGAAGTCTGCTGGTGAAACAGAACCTGAGGTTCTAGCATCAGTTGCTTCTTCAGTCCTCTGGAAAAACATCAATGGATATTTTAGACTAAACATGAGCTGCAAAACTTGGTATGCAAATAAAGATGAGCAAAATAGATTTGAAAATAAACACTTTGTTAGCAGACTCGCTGACCTCAGTGGAGAGCCGTTGCATCTTTTCTGCCAAATCTTTGGCATCTACTCCATGTCCATTGTGCTGGAAACTTTTCCCCAGGCATTTTGAAATCTGAACAAATACAACATTTTTACAGCTAAGACACAGGATATGACTCACAGGTAAATGCTTATATATGACAGATATCCACAAACAACTACAGCTACATATCTGAGGCAGAATACCTTTTTCTCCAACTCATCTTTGCTGAAACCCAAAAGTCTGAGGAACTTAATGCGGGCTTCATCCTCAAAGTTTACCTGTAAAGACAGTGAGTGAATTAGCTCAACACACAACAACGCCACACTAACTTATTGTTACGTCTCATTAACAAGAGGACGTGAGGGCCCACCAGAAGGAACTTCCATATGTCCTGCTCAGCGTCTGACTTGGCGTTCTGAATCTTGGCCTGGCAGTAGTTGCTGAAGGAGCCCGACTGCAGCGCCGCCTGCAGCTCCCTGGAGCGCTGGAGGAACTCCGTCTCCGTGGTAACCTGGCTCACAAACACTTGTCTGGGGACGGGCTGGGGGCTCTGCACTGGAGGCAGCTTGGGATTCTCAAAGGTTATCAGCTTTCCACCAAACTGAGGGGGAAAAAACATCAACAGATCAGTCCATAAAGGAAACGATTTTGCGCATTTTATCAACAACTTTTCATGAACAAGCTTATTAAATATTTTACTTACAGCAAAGGATGCCCCCACTGGCCTGCGCACCCACTTAGGTGGCTTCTTCAGAGGGGGAACTATGGTATCCTGCACTGCAGGCTGAGGAACTTGCAGGGGAGGCAGCACCTGCCCTGTGCCAAAGGGATCCATTGAATCAAATGAGGAGGATATCTGTTAAATAGAAATGCTCAATGTTAAAACAAGCACAACTCTTTAAACTGAGTCTCTTTGGGTTTTGAACTGCTGGTCTGACAAAACAAGGCATTTAAATATGACATATGTGCTTTTTCAAACTATATCTCTGACATCTTTCAAACCCTATGTTCTACTCTGTTCAGGGTCAATGACAGTTAATCAGTGGTTGATGTCAAGCCCTTCACACCAGCACCATCTTGTGGACGAGCAATGCAGCTCAACACCTAGCCTTTGGAATTAAATTTATCACATAGAAACAGCCGCTACCTTATCGGCTGTGCTTTGCTGTTCAGCCTTCAAACTCCCTCCCATCACAGAGTAGACAGTGATTTTCCCGTCAAATGAGGCAGCTGAAAGCAGGGCTGGATTCCTGGGGCACCACTGGATATCAAAGCACCACTGGTTTGTTGTTGGAAGCTCGTAAATGACCTAAAATGAAGGAAATTACACCTGTAAGGACCCATGGCATTGCCATGAAGTCATGACAATGAGGCAAGGTAATTCAGGGAACAGAGAAACTGCAATTAATTCCATATACCTCTCCGGTGTTTGGATTCCAGCAGAGGATCCGGTTGTCCTTAGCACTACTGAGCAGGAGCTCAGAGTCAGCCTGGCTCCAGGATATGGACAGAATTCCCCTTTAAGAAAATAGAAACAAAAGGTACATAAAGTATATTCTTCAAGTTGACTGAAATACAGAAATAAGCACAGCATTCAACCTGCTGGAATCTAACCTTGTGTGATTCTCAAGGACTTTAAGGGGTGATGTGGCAAAACGGAGGTCCCACATCTGGATGACTGGCAGTCGGTCGTCTTCAGAGGCCAACACCAACTGAGTGGCCACATCAGGGTGCCAGAGCATTCCTGAACAGTGCATCTGAAATCACATAACTGATGAGATTTTCTGCAGCGTGCAATCATTTTTACTTTTTGTCTAACCTGAAAAGGCTAAAAGGCTCATAAAGATTCTCAATATTAATGCTGCCCCATCATGCTGATGATTCAAATGATCAGTGGAGTGATCATTAGGTGAAGGTGTATTGAAGAAACAATATCAGTATTAATTTGTTGAGAATTTTTCAAAGCAAAAAGAAAAAATGAATAAGAGAAACAAGTGCAGTCCCAGTAAAAATTTATCTTATTAAGATTCACAATTATTGGGACCCTTTGAATGAAAACCACAAATGATTTATTGTCATGGTATGAGTACTTATGTAACTGTGTACAATAATCATTATTGTGTTTCTGCTTAGAAATTCCAAGTCAAGAAACAGGAGTTAGAGGGTCTTCCTATCAGCCTGTTTGATACAGGGCCACTGTTTTGCTGTAATTCGACTGGCTGATGGTCAGACTCTGCATTGATTTTGGTACGGTGGCCAGCGAATCAGAACCGACAAAGCTGTAGAACGACTGCCATGAAAATGTTCAATCATCTAAAAATATTGCTGAAGTGTGGCAGATGAGCCTTATTGATTAATTCATGACACACAGACTTGCAGCAATTTGGCAGAAGGCAAATTTGGACTTGGACTTGCTGTGTTTTCTATTAATGCCACCAACCCTGTTGCTGTGGTCACTGATCTTGATGATGGGCTCGTTCTTTCTCAGGTCCCACACAACTGCTTTCCCACTGGGGTTGGCAGAGGCCAAAATGTGCTGAACCTGCCTGTTCCAGGACACAACACTGATGTCTTCAGCTGGCTGAAAGAAGAGACAAAGGCTGTTACTGTCAAAACAAACCTGACTGTGAGTCTGAGACAAACAGATGCCTGGTATTCAAATGACAATACCAGGCCTGTGCTATGCAAACACTGGTGGTACCTATACAAATAACTCTTTAGAGAAGGCCACTGACAGCAATTTGGGAAAACATATTCAGTAAAAGTTGACTGAACTTGTATATGTGACAAGGCATTAACAACAATCTAAGGGAAGTAGCACACACAACAAGTGAAATGGAAACCATTAACAAAACTTTCTTGAAGCTTTCATTTTAAACTCAGACATGAAACCGCAAAGGAAAAGAAACAAGTAGAAAGTTGCCTGTTGGGGATTGCAGTTTCAATTTTGTGTTTTGGCTCAAAATAAGAAGTCAACTCATCCCTCACATCAGATGTGCAAAATTAATTAAACCTATGATCTCACAACCACGCACCCACCTGTGTCTTTGCTCCTGGTGTCATCGGACTGCTGAAGTTGTTCAGATCCCAGATATAAATCTCTGAATCATTTGCTCCTGATGCGAGGAGATTACTCTGAAAGAGATCAAATTGAAAAAGATTAATAATGTTCACTACAGTACCACAACAGAGAAGTCCTTCTGCATAAACTGTCTCAAAGGACACAGAAGATCATAACGACAGACATTTACCTGAAAGGGGTTGAAATCAAGTGCTCGAATGGGTCCTGTGTGTTTGTCAGACTGTCCAACTACTGCCTCTGCTCCGGAGCTCATTATGACCTCTGGGTTATATACAGTTAATGTGCCATTTTCACTGCCACCAACCAGTCTCCCTCCAGTACCATCTGCTCCCATTCCAAAATTCACCCACACGATACTGTGCAACCTATGGAATATAAAAAGTACAGGGAGTTAGCGGAGTATGGTAATGGAATACTTGTGGCCCATCATTTGTGCAGCAAGCAGTGATCTGCATATTACTACAAAAGCTACATGTTGAGCTCTCTAAGACTTTGCCTTGTGAGCCAAAATTAATCAGAAGTTAAATGAAAAAGGTAGATATCACATGAGTGATCAAATGCAGGATATGTGAAAGAATTAAAGTAGAATTTAGCATAATTAAGTGATTTAATTTGGATTCAGCCATGGTTTATTCTGAGTTAACACCAGATACGCCTTTCCAAACTACACAAGACTGCCAGCAAGGATGAAGGTTTGTGTCTTATGTGCCAAGATAAATATTTAAGGCCAAACTATCACATTAATCAAACAATTGTTTGCTTGTGGGAACTCTTTTTCTCGAATACAAACTTATTATGAGTGTGATAACATGCAGATCTGAAGGAATAAGGTGTTGTGATGATACCCATTAAAAATATTCAGCATTATCAGGATTAGAAATGAATCCTGACTGCTACCAGAATACTGGCGCTTCAACATATATACAGGCTCTTTTTCTGTGACAGTCTATTTCTGCTGTTAGTGGTAAAACGGCCTGTACCAAAATACAGCACTGTACAACGTTTTCTATCAAAGGAATAAGCAAAGTCACTTCTCCACAGTAGCTGAAGTGGACAGTGGTACAATTGTGGCTCACAATCTGGCCAACAACATGTATCATATTTTCTATAAATTACCTGTTTGTTGTGGGTAATGAGCCTTTGAGCTGCATTTCCAGTGAGGGGTCAGAAAAATCCACCTCAAATATCTCCAGGGCTGCTGTGGTGTTGAAAGAGGCATCAAGCTGTTGCGCTGATGTCCCTAAGGCCAGGTAGATAGGATGGTGTCCGGCAGGGCTCCACGCCTGGTGGGCAGTCCTCTGGATCTCCTTCAGCCGCATTTTCCTCTACAAGTTCCAAATCCTGGACACACGAACCGACTCCACTAAATCAAAGATAATACATTTCTTGGTATAACAATGGTTGTGGATTGACAACTTATCTTTAAGTGCCTGTAAATTAAAGAAGAATTGTGTGTCACAAATCTGTACTCACAAATCAAATATTCCTACTTTCTCACTTGGCTCCAGCAGGGAGCCACCCTCACTGACAGATTGCCACCGACTATTTCCTGGAGCTGCTAGCTAACAGTTCGACCATACGTCCAATTTCCACCCGTGTAACAAAATGTTTATTACACAAACATTATAAGTTCACTGCATTACAGTGGATTTAATGTAGTTACCAGTCATTATGTCTACATTAAATTGTCGCCAAGCCACTTATTTATTCATTCAGCGCAAGCTAACCTGACTTGCAGCTAACTAACGTTAGCATTTCGCATTAGACAAACTGAACGTCTCCAAACATAACACACTACCGTTACCTTCGGTTAGTTAACATTTCATATAGAATACCCGACTGCAGACATTATTCAGCTATCACGAATAGTTCAAGAGGAGAAGATCATTTATCATGCATGCCACTACATACGCTAGATGTCATATGAGCTAGTAGGTTAAGGCTTGGAATTACCTAGCCGTTCCAGTGCATAACCGGAGACGATAGCAAGCGAACTACAAGCCACCACCCACAGCCCCAACTATATATCAACAGAAACGAGAGGCCCTATGTATCAGACAAGTTTACGCCCAACAAGAGATAAATATGTGTTTGAGAGAAACTCACGTCAACTGTCTTTATCACAGCCTGACTGTCCGCATTCACAACAAACTGCAGCGCTACTTAACAGCCAAGCTAGCAGCTTAGCCGCAGGCAGATTCCGACCAAAGTGCTTTGCCGTGTTGTCACTACGCTACGGTAGCCAACATGGACATTTCTCATTCGGTCATGGCCTAAAGTAACCCTGATGTCAGCGTTGACCCAGCAAAATCATTCGTAATGTGATGCAAGATTTTTTCAAATGTTCCCTGTCACTTATTACTCAAAATTTAACTTTTAATTTTGAAAAATACAAAAAACAAACCCATCCAGCAGGCATGACATTCTTTCTACCAGACAAATGAAGAGCAACACAGAGAGGAATGTAACTGTTATCATGTTTATTCTTTGCAGAAATATATATACACAAGTAGAATCAGACTTTAGTCATTAGATTTCATAATGTTTGACTTCCTCTGGTTGTTTTTCCGGATCTCCTCCTCTCTCCAGGTACAGGTCATTATAGGGGTACTGTTTCGGTGCCTAGAAAAGAGGCAAAAGCTTTATTGAAAATGTGCATGTTGTTAAATATGAGACACAATCAAAACCATTTAATCTACAGGTGGCACAGCACTGAAAAGAAGTTGCATTAAAATACTCAAAAAAATACAATATAGGTTCTTTAATATTTTTCATGTAACTTCTTTGTATTAAAATAGTCTCGCTCACACATTGCGCTGTGTAACTCTTTGTAACAACTTCTAGTGTAATAAATACTAGAAATTGACACATCAGTTAAGTGAAAAATCTGGTATCCAGGTGTCCCCTACAGTTATCCTACATGTCTGTCTCAAAGTAAAGTTAGCTAGATAACTTTAAAGTTTTAAATGGAAATATGTTCTTTATCAAATGTATTTAAATAATTTACCATTCAGATTTTGTTTTCCATATTAATATATCTATCCAGAATTTAGGGAAATTTTCAGAAATAACTGTCTAACTTTGCAACCCTCATGTCATCTTTAAGAACTTTTCAATGCTATGTCCAAAATGCTGATTAAAAAGACATGTTTTCTTTCAAATCCAAATGTGTTTTGTATAATGGTTCCAGTAGTCAGTCAAGTGACAAATATAGGCAATATAGGACTGTTACGGTGCATTATCTTAACATGCATAATTTAATCACACAAGTTTCTGTGCACCTTTGAAATGTAAATAAAACTATATATACTCTACAGTTTACTAACCTAACAGCAGTTATGATCTACAGAACATGTCAGATAAGCGAAACAGTAAAGCAATCTAAGCAACTTATTAGTTGGTAAGGAATAGTTTTTAATTCAAAATGTTAACAAGCCAATGTGCACAGAGGGGAAAAAGCAGATTTAGATGAAGGAAAAGGAGAAGATATTTGAACCATATCATCTCAAGGGTTTTTTTAAACTGTATTTGTTATCTGATACTGTGGATGGGGCAAAATATTGGTGGTGTTTAGATAGTTTAGAGAAGAGAGAAACAAATAATTCAATAAGCAAGAACGGCAAGTTGGGAGTCCTCAGGTAATTTTACATCTCCTGAAAACAGTATGTTGTACAAAAAAATAAATCCAAGAATTGGTCTGTACTTACAACAGGTTGGTAAGATGGGAATTTCTCCCCAACGTAGAACATAAACAACATGAACCCGATGAAACCAAACAGTTGTTTGCGCATTGAGGACCAGGACACAGGAGTGGGAGATGTATCTACACGGTTCCTGACGAACATGTCAAAATTCCAGTGCATCTAAAAATAGACAGAGCACAATCACTGACTGACAGTCATGGGAAATCTCATACTGTAATAATGATTTATCATGTAAGTGGACAAGTGACCATACAGAGGCACAGCCTTGTGTGGAGAAAGCAGTGCCTCTGTGCAATCAAGCTGATCTGAATACTGTCATAATATCCAAAACCAACAGTGTCTGTACAGAGGATGGTGAACTTCAGAAATATGTTTTTATGTTATCAGCTATATAAATGCCAATATCTAAAACTACAATGGTGCCTCCAGAGAGACTAAACAAATTATGCATGTTCAGTCTTCAGAAGATTGCACATTCAACCCCTGTAGAAACTGCTTGAGCTGTTGGAAACCAACAACAGCCATGATTTCTGGCTCCTGCTGTCTGACAGACTAAGAAGTATTATGAATATTACAATAGAGCATTATGTAAATGTTGTTTACCTTTATTGTTGCAGCAATGCACAATAAATATACAGATCTATAAACATTACAGAGAAGGATCTCGTACTTTTGGGTACCAAGACATGTACTGACTGAGTGGGACATTGTATCCCAGTTACAGCAAATATGTATTTGGTAAGTCTTAGGCCAATTTCACGAAAGCAATTTACGAGGACTGAATACACGCACATCACGCTTCACTAATGACTATCACTCAGAAATGGCAGATTAATTAGCATATATGTATATATGTGTGATAAGCAGTATTTCTGTTATTACAAAAATAAATAATTCCAATAGCGGGAAATAAAATCATCAATATCTTACCGGCTCTCCCCAGTTCCTCCTCAGATCAGGGTGGTCCCACTCGTACCAGGGGTCTCTCTCATGCTGAGATCTATCTGGCAACTTTGGATAATCACCAAAGCTACAAAAACACAACGATAGCATGCAGGTCATCATCTGTTTGTTACTGTCTGGCTTTGTTACTAGTGGTTCACTGTGTTCATGCATCTGGTCAACATAACAATGTGTGAGCTGAACAACACATCTGCTGTAACATAAAGAATAAACTACTACAAATGACAGACTTTCAGAGTAAAGCTCACCCCTCGCCGTTGTCGGGGTATGGTTCATAGTCCTCAACCCTCATCATGTACTTCTTTGCAGCTGCAGCTCTCTCCTCGGGGGTCTGCGGGCATGGACCAAGCTGAGTATTCTTGGACACACCCGAGGCTGAAAAAACATCAGTTGCACATGTGAATAAACCAAATCGGAGTTACAAAGCTCGCCAGTGAATACGGATGAAGAAACGTCATTTCACCCTCATTCAAAAGCGGTAGCCACTTAGCTAACGTTAGCATGTCAAGGTTACGTCCATTCGATGCTTTTAACTTTAAACTCTGAAACGTATATTGACAGTAATTCATCGGACAGTAAGACCAAAAGCTATAACACTACTGACCTGCTCTACATCCAGACAAAAGGGCTGAAATGCCGGAACCTTTCCCTTTAGAAACGGCTAGGCCCCACCGTCGGAAAACAACACCAGCCATGTTTACTGGCTGCTGCTATCTGACAGAGTGAGAAGTACGCATGCGCAGTCCTGGAAGTATGGGTCGGCATAAGGACCAATTAAAATTACTGAATATATACTGTAAACATTAACAAGGCTGTAAAAAACTTCTAACATCAGCAGTGACAACAAAAACAACTACTGAAACATTTATTTAATTGTGTTTTATTCATCTTTATTTAATTTTGAGGAGCAGACACCATCAGAATAGAGAAAAGTGTGAAAACTCCTCCAGTGGCTGAAGGGAACTTGTACACAGAGTGAATGCACTGAAGCCCTGAGACCCGTTCCTCTTCCCATCAGATCCAGCTCAGGTGCACGAGTGCATTTACTGGGGGATCGTCACTCTGCCACTGGTGGCAAATTGAAGAAAAAACATCAGACAAGTTCTGCTATGTCCTTCTCCACTTTCTCAATGGGGCAATGAAGTTCATATCTGCAGCAAAGGGAAAACGTTAGAGTCATTATAATAGTAAGACCCACGCTTGGCAAAATTAAGGGCTGACTGGGTTTTTTAACTTGAGGTCTATAACATCACCTTTTGAAGGGAATTCCATCTGCAGTGATTAAGAACTTCTCAAAATTCCAGCGAATGTCATTAACTTTGATTGGAGACCAGTAGAATTTCTTTATATCGCCAATAACAGGGTTCACAAATGGCAAAGATTCCTGTGGCAAGTGAGAAATGACTGTGTATCTGTGTTTTTCATTTTCAGGGCAAAACAGCTGCAGCACTGACATTACTAATATAACTAATAAAAATCATCCATTCATCTTCTATATTCAAATCCTGTGTAAAAGGCAGTACCTTCAGATAGGCAAAAAGAGGCTCTTCATTTAATCCATTCACCTCAACCTTGCCAAAGACAGGAAACTTTGGCACAAACTCCCCGCCAGGTCTCACATACTTAAGAATATTGAGGGTTTCATGATTCACCTCTGAAAACATAAAAGAAGAGTTATTACTAATGTGTTTTAAAGCTATGCCTCATGCAAAGCATAATCTGTGCATTCACAAATTTGCCTTCAAAATAAACAAATGTTTACCACATAGCATCGGCATCTGCATTAGACAAACAAAGTGTATATGTAGGTCAGCTGTGGATGAAGTATTCAGATTATTTTATTCAGTAAAAGTTCCAATATATGAAGGTAAAGGTTTATTTCAAGCAAAAATGTTGCATTCAATATCCTGCTTAAGAAAAAATACAAAAGTATTTGCAGCAAAATGCATTTAAAGTATAAATAGTAAAAGTACTCATTCTTAGAAAAATGCGTTACTGATTTTTATGAACTACATCAACAGACTGGGGATGTATCAATACATAAGCAGCATTTTACTGCTGTAGCTGCTCAAGGTGGAGCTAATTTAAAGGAATTCGTATACACTTTGATAGTTTATGTCAGTGGTTCCCAACTGAGAAGTTGGACCCCCTCCACAGGGTCACATGATAAATCTGAGGGTCATCTGAGGTCATAAGACGATTGATCAATCTATGTATTTATTTTTTAAGACTTGAAAATGGACGGAATCAATCAGTTTGATCAAATGCTTGGCCAAGAACAGTTATTTAAATAAAACCATCAGAGAAGTTTAGAGAGGAAATCACTCGACATCTGCAATGTGACAATGGGCCACAACCATACATAGGTTGTATGTAAGGGGTTACACACCAAGTTTGAACTCAATGGTATTTAATGTTAAATCTCAATCTGAAAAGAAACAGTGAAATATCGCTTTCATATAAATGTAGTGGAGTTTTAAGTACACTACTCTGAAATGTACTGGAGTAGAGGTATAAAGTAGCATAAAATGGAAATACTCAGGTAGAAGTACCTCAAGATTGCTCTTAAGTACAGTATTTGTGTACATGTAGGGTATAGTTACTTTCCATCACTGATGTGGAGCACAGTATTTCTGACACATTTCAAAAGCTTTAGTGTACCTACCAGGTGACTGAAGACCGAACTGGTTGCAGGGGAATCCAAGGACAGTGAAGTTGAGGTCACCAAACATTTCCATCAGTGCATTCAGTCGGTGGTACTGAGAAAAAAGGACACAAAATCAGATTCCTTTCATAAAAATGACAGCACAGATCATGTGTTATGATGTAATGTAATCCATCTGTAATCGATCAGTGCTCCTCCAGAATATTACCTCCTCTATTGTTGACCCTCAGAAGGTGGCAACGTTGATGATAAGGAGCACCTTACCCCTGTAGTTACTGAGTGGAACCTGCTGTCCATCCAGGGTCTCAGCAGAGAAATCATAGATTGATTTATTCGCCATGCTTGTACTTTAGCTTGTATATGGGATTGTAGTCAGTCAAGAGTGAGTGTTCACCCGGCTATCCTGTTGGCTCATCTCATTCACTGAAACATAACTCATGGGTCAGCAATTGTTCAGCATGACTGACTTCATTGTTCCCCTGGGCAGAGGTGAGCTGGCAGGGTGGTCATTTGTTCAACACATGTATTCCAGGAAAGAGCCAGCTATAATAGGGTGATAGCTAATTGATACTGGCAAATTAAATATTAAAAATAAAGATGTGTCTGCAGCAAAACTCTTTGGCTGTGTCTTTGACATGAATAGAAAAAAACAGAAATTTGTACACAGGTTTTCCCAATTTCTCGTTTTTGACATTACAGTTAGATAGACTTATTTTGTCTAAGCTATTGCACAGTACTTTGTTCTCTAAATCAGCAGCACTCAGCAATAAAAAAAAAACACCTAATAACATCTTTGGACAAGTTACTTTATTATGGTTCATACACTACTAACATTGCTTTGTCAATAAAGGAATAAAAAAACGACATTAAACCAACCAACGCTGGCAAGCATGTGATTATAAGCGTGTAGGAGGCCTCTATAAAACATTGCAAACAGTTATTTTGTAATCTTTATACCATACCGATATGTAAATTGCTTTTAACGTGATCTTTGACGTAAACCCGGAAAATTACGACTGCTGAGTTCAGTGGTTCCTCGTAAACGCGGGCATCCATTACTGTATGACATATAGGTCATCTCAATACGTGGTCTCTGACATTTTAGTAGCATACTGTTGTCTGTAAACGTCAACAGATGTACTCTGTAAAAGGGTGGTGACAGCTGTTTAGTTAACAAATTCAGTGGCGCGGAATTGGGCTACTCTGTACTTTAACAACAGAAGAAAATGAAAAAAAAAATCCTAAATGGCAGCGATAATAGTCTATGTACGTGGGTCTATGACTCTTACCACCAATTCTTGGTTCTTGTTTACCCCAAACGCCACATCTTGTCAAATATACAAAGTAGTTGGATAGTTCTTTATCTCTATCATGACTCGTCGGACGGTCCCTAAAGGCAGCATTGGGTTTGGGTTACACCTCAAATGCCTGCAAGATGCTAAAGGAAAATACGATATTTTGGAATCTATGTGAAGAACACCGCGTCCTTAAAAACTCTCTATAACATAGCTGACTCAGAATGGACGGAGGAGCTAAGATGCGGACGTAAGTACCCTTTAAAAAGGGAGTTTTGTAATTAAAATCAACTGGATCGTTGGCCCCGGCACGCTAGCTTGTCAGCTAACAGCGATAGCTTGCGAGTAACAACAACCAAGTCACTGAGAGATGTAGATGGTTGTTGTTGCTCCCGTTTATTTATGGCAGGTTTAATCATACAGTGACCGAGCTGCTATAACATTTATTAGTAATGTAATATTTCTGTCATTATTCTTGCCTTTGAAAGCGTTTGTTAACATTTAATTGTGTTCGCCTGGTTGTTTCCTGTAAACCGCATCAGCGTTGCATGCAGTATCAAAGTTCAGCTGCTAAACAAGGTTTGTATTTCTTCAGCAGATGTCACCTTTTGGACTTGCCCTGGGAGGACGTTCTTGTTCCCCATATTTTAGGCTATTTGCCCCTGCAACACCTTGTCAGCCTGCAGAGGGTGAGCAAGCAGTTCCACAGCCTCATCCAGGTGTATCTGGCCAACTGCAGGACTTTTGATCTGTCCTCGGTAAGTCCTGATGAGTAAGACTTTAGCAGCCTGTGCGTGTGTGTTGAAAGGTATGCCGAGAGGTAAGGTTTGCCATCTGCTCTGTTGTGATATTTGCAGACTGGACCGTCCATTCCCAGGGAGGCGTTTTGCTCCATGTTAAAGGACAACAAAGTTCTCCACAGCCTGTCACTTCAGAACTGTTCAGATTGGGTGTCAGACAAGGAGCTGCTGCCAGTTATCAGCCAGAACCAGCATCTGCAGAGAGTGGACATGAGCGGGTGTGTTTGGCTCACCCGCCACTCCCTGGTGGCCGTGTCCTTGAGCTGCACACACCTCCAGCACCTCGGCCTGGCGCACTGCGAGTGGGTGGACAGCCTGTCCCTGCGCAGCCTGGCTGACCACTGCGGGGGGCTGCAGTCGATCGACCTCACCGCCTGCCGCCAGCTCAAGGACGACGCCATCTGCTACCTGGCCAAGAAGTGTTTGAAGCTGAGGTCTCTATCTTTGGCAGTCAACGCCAACGTCACTGACGAGTCGGTGGAGGAGGTGGCCAAGAACTGCAGGGGCCTGGAGCAGCTGGACCTGACAGGTTGCCTGCGGGTCAGGAATCAGTCCATCAGGTATATCATATCTTATTTTCAAGCATAATCCAACTAACTTTGTGCCATCCCACCACCTCACTTGTGCACCCATCCATAAGATCCTTTGCATGCTGTGCTCACAGGACTCTTGCAGAGTACTGCCCGAAGCTGCAGTCCCTGAAGGTGAATCACTGTCACAACGTGACAGAGTCAAGCCTGGACCCACTACGGAAGCGCAATGTAGTGATAGACGTTGAGCCGCCTTTACAGAGGGCTCTGGTACTTCTTCAGGACGTGCTGGGGTTTGCTCCCTTTATCAATCTCCAGATATAGCCAAAGGGCCATCTATCTGTCTCAGCAAGAGCACACAGGCAGGTAATATGAGCAGTATATCTATCTGTATGAGCCTGTGACGTGTTTATATTCAAAACTGTCTGTCAGATATCCAAACCGGGCCAGAACTCAACCACAGTGAATTTATTACTAGTGCATTTGCAGAGGGTAATGGTGGTGACACTCAATTGTAATCAACATGTGTTACAGGTGTCCTCATCAAAGTGATTACTCTCAGCTGCATCATAAGGACATGTGAAAAATGTCAAGATAATCCAAGAAGACCTGGATGTTTTACAGTCAAGTTTGGACAGAAAAACTCACTGGAATGTCATGAAAGATGCGCATTTACGATGGAACTGAAAATAAGTCGAAAGCCATGTACTTTTAAGAATTGCTGCCTCGTGTCCAAAGGATGTCACTGCAACCTTTGTTAATCATTCAGTGTTGTAATAATGTGGCTTTGTAGAAAAGCAATTCTAACCAAAGTACAGTGTATTGTTTTGTTGGTTTTTAAACAAAGTACACATTTTACTTTGTGTATATGACACATAAGAAACATTTCTTGTATGTTTCATTAAGAAACATTTTAAAAAAAATGTTTGAGTTCAATTGAACATTTCATTTTGCATGTATTCGCCATCTTGAAGGATCAACAAATGGCAAAAAAATAGTCACTTAGCACTACTTGGTTGGAGTGGTTTTATTATCTCCACTACTGAGACTTCTGCTGCCACCACAGTATAGTAAAGGTGTCTGTGGTGCTGACCATGTGTCTTCCAGAAACAATGTCCTGGGCTCCTCAGCAGGACAATCCACAGACCTCACTGTCAATAGTTTTTAAATGTTTCCCAGTGGAAACTGTTGATCAGCTTTGTTGCTTCCAGTACACTAAACTGTCTGCATGGCCAGCAAAGGTTAGTGGGGAAAATGTTTGTATATGATGTTCGTGACGTCGGGGGAAGCAACCCTTTAATCCACATTGTTAAGAAATGCATACTTGTATAGCCTCGTATTTGTTTTAAATAAGTGTAGGATTTTATTATGACTGTTTCCTGTCAAACCCTTGAAAATAGTTTTGTTAAAAGTACCTGTGCTGAAATGCTGTTGCCCAGTAACACAGTATATGAGTTATATAAGAAATATTAAATTGTAAAATACAGTTCCATCAGGAATGACTGATCACTTTTTCAATGCATGAAGAAGCACAAATCTGCTCTGATCTGATTAACTGCTACGTATATAAATATCTGAACTTATCTAAAAGTACTGACCAGATTAAAAAATGCATGGGCTGAAATTCAAGTTATAATAGAATGTCAATTTCTCCAAGCAGGTGTTGAATATGAGGCTCAACGTTATGTGTTCATAAAAGGCTTAAATAATGAAATTCAGCATAATTTGATTAATCTACAACCTGCTGTGAATAGCAGGATTCCTTTAATTCTGTTGTCAAAGCGTTGCAGTGGTGTGGTTAAAGATGGGCTTCACCTTCTCAAGGCCATGCTGTTTCATGACTCAAAGTGACACAAGGTGGCAGCAGTGAGTCAGGATGTCAACCTGCTCTGATTCTGCTGTTTGAGAGGCTGCATGACTTCTACTCTACAGTACATTCAGTGATAGTCTGTCATGTTAAATATGTCAGGATGCAGCATCAGTGTGTGGATGCAAAGGCCAAGACTCTAATATTTAAAGAAGGGGTCTAATGTTTGGTGAGTGAGATGAGAAAAAACAGCAGCTTTATGATCTTGTTAACAGTTGATGCAGTGAATGCACAATAAGAAGAATGCATCCCCTCGTTGCTACAGCTACATGTTAAAACCTCTTCTCACAGTTTCCTCTGGTGGTCCGACTGGCAGACTATATTGTAACTTGTCTCTGTGACAACACAACAGGTCTATTTTCCACTTGATGGCATGGTTTACTCCATCTGCTGCGTGCTGTCCACAAGCTGAATGTGCACCAACAGAGACTTGTGTTCGGGGGGCTTCAGGGATCGACCAGCATCCTTCTGTTAGCTGTGCCGATCATCGTATTGTACCGCTGTGCCTCTGAGGAGACATCACAGCGTCGTTAGTTATAAAGTAAACTTCAAATTTCATTTTATAAGGCGCATCATGCAGTAGATATTTACTCAACTTTAGCAAGATTCTAAGCAAGAACAGGCTAGAATTAAAGAATGATGTCTGGTTAGCATCACATTTCATCCTCAAGATATCAAATGCTGCAAAATAGATGGATCATAGTGCATGGAAATGGAATGTAAATTTACTGTAAGAGACACTTACTGACATAAAAACTTCTCAGCCTCTCATCTGTATAACAATTAGTATGAATAACATCCTCAGTGTTCAGTGGTCCAGCAGCGCTTGTTGCTGCTCAGCAGTCAGTGGGTTAAAAACGTTTCAGACTACATTCATCATGCAGGACCTCAATTAGCATTGATCTGCAGGGGGGGAAAGAAACATCGCTGTGTTATTATATACCATGGAGCAATTTCTGTTCCAGTGATTGAGTGTATGGGGGGATTTCTCAAACATAGCCGGCCCAACATATTTTGTCTTCCTGTCAATAATCTAGCACTTGTCTAAATTATTGATCAATAGCAACTGATCATTTTAAACCGAGGCACAACAGCGAAGGGGGTCCATTTCATTCACGATGCAGCTTCAGCCCCTGGCAGCGTGTAATATACCGTACTTATTAAAGCAAAGAATAAGTCCAGGTGTAATCTCTGGCTGTTTTCTGACAGAGTAACTTACTGATGTTGTTCAGGGGCTCGTGTTGTGGCAGCTGGTTCACGCCAGTCCCTCTCAAGGCAGGTCTTTTTCTGAGGGGAAGTTTTGACTTGTTATAGCAGTGAAAGCAGGTGTCACTGATAGCATTAACGATGGCTCTGTTCTACTCAAGTGTCCCAGTAAGGTATGGAAGTTACTGGAGTGGTAAAAGGGGCTGAATCTTATGTAATTTTATAAAAAGCTTCCTCAGCATTATCAATATTCTCTATTTACCGTGAAACAGTAAATATTTCCAGCCCTTCTCTGTTTTTATGAAGCTAGCAGCTACAGGTTATGACAGCAGCTCTGTGCCTACCTAAACTGGACTGGACTGGACCATCCCTGATTCCAAATAATAAAAATGAATATGAATTACATCAGATGATGTCTGACTGTCTGTCATAATAAAACCACTTACATAGTCTGTTCTAAAATGACTCAGGATGTATCATTCAATCACTAATGTCTGTTTCTCAGATCTGACATAATGATCCTGATACACGATGAATCAAATTCAATCGAAATCTGGCAGGAAAAAAGTTAAAAAGAACCTTCCTGTTTTCTGACCCTCCCCATTTCCCCTCATCACGTTGCAGTCGCTCAGTCACATCAGTGAGTCGGCATGCACAGTGTCAGCGCCCTGAAACGTCAGCCATCGTTCATTTTATTATTTACACCTGCGGTTTTCCTGCTGTGACGTGTCAAAACGTTCCCTGTGAAAAAGATCTCATCTTCATTTACAACAGACATGTCCAAACTGTTAGCCGTGCCCGCTACTGCGAATACTGTGAACACACAAATTAGTCTTCTCAAAACTCATGTGCAGGGACAAGTTTACTGGATATTTTCTTTCTTTCTTTCTTTTTTTTTTTTTTGGTGCCATGGATGTTTTATCAGACAATACGTCTGTGGTACAAACCATTTGTAGGGAAATGCAACACTCTCCAAAAAATAGCCAAAAACACAGAGATTCTGATGACAAGCACGTAGCAGCATGTCCATGTAATACAAAACAAAATTTCCTAAAATGAGAGGTGAAAAGAAAAAAAAATCTCATTTCTCATTACAGCATGAGTAAATAAGAATATAAATCACCAAAAACAGTTAAAATGACATAGGACCAAATGACAATTCCCTCTCTATGTCAAGTTTACAGTTTAGCATCAGCGTCACACATTTCTCAGACCATTTACAGTGACCAAAATAAAAAGGAAAACAGTTACCGAAACTAATATTTTTACTGCTTGGCTATGCAACAGCCTGTGAAACTTGATAAATCATCTGAAATATAATTATTTTGCTAAATCATGTTCATTGTTCTTGTAAAAAAAAATATATTTTGGCTTATTTTTCATTCACCTTGTGTATATATTAAGTTCCTAAAGTGTCATTTTCTACCTTTAAATAGCTGTTGACCGTATATCTACAGGTCAACTGCCATTTGTCTTCTGTCACAAAGCATCACAGTCAAACATGAGACTCGAAGTCAATTTTCCTTCAGGCAACCAGCAAATAAGACCTTGTTTTAGTTTGGAAAACCAAAAGAAATAAACGTACTTGGGAGCAATTTTCACGTAACATTAACCAACTGAATAATAGAGTAAGACTTATCATGGTATTTTTTAGTTATATATATGAATGCGAGATATTATTTTCATCTTCAGCATGTGTAAAAAACCCAGATCCCACTCAAGAAAATAATCAGAAATTGGTTTAGGCCACTCTTCAGCTTCCTGTTAATTAAATGAAGTTCATATAAGGTGGAGAGAGAATTACTGTAGCTGTTCAGATGGGCCCTAAACTGTGTCAGAGATTTTGTTCATTTTCATATTTCTAATTAACAGACTTTCTCTCCCGTCTTCCATCAGTGAATGAGTCTTTCTTTCATTTATTTGATGTAGTTTATCTGCTCCAACCATTCATATACAACCTTATTGGATCCTGCGACTTAGGGATCCATCTTTTGGCCACCAGAGAAGCATAACTAATGACAACATTAAAGTGGCTTTGTGAGCGCCGCCATCAAAATGTCAGTCGACCAAGCAGGAAATAATGTTGGGTTTTAAAATCAGCGTGAATAAACATGCATGTTTGGAATCTGGTGAGGTAAACTGCGAGGGACTCAATTTAGAAAGATTTCGAAGGTGTTGATGAACTGATGCTGATGAGGGTTCGTATGTGTGTCATGGGTGCGAGGCTTGAATGAAAAAAGAAAAACACTATTATGTGGAGATTCGGGCCAAGCACTGTTGTTGTTTCAGCCTCTGAGTGGACTGAATGGCGATGCCACACAAGACGTCTTCAGGGCGCCGTCTAATTGAAGCGACATTTGAAGCTTTTCTAGGACTCGAAACTGTCAGATCCATTAGCATCTTCCTAATTACTGTGCTCTTAACCGCAGAGCGGACAGGAAACACATGGTCAGCCAGCTCCGGACCCGCTAGTTACTCGCATAGTTTATCTCTTCATTAAGACATTTTTGTCATTTGCTTTGAATGAGTGGAGCATCAGAGTGACTCACCTCTATTCACTGTGAGGAATGTGTTGGCCCAGTTCTTATCTGGGAAGAAAGTTACGCTTTTGTGGGTATTTTCATACATTTGTTCTCATGCCATCAACATTTAATCAAGAGAATTAACAGATTTTACACAAAAAATCTAAGAATGACAACATTTAGGCTGCTAAACCTTACCTGTTCTTCTTGTGGCAGTGCTGAGTCGCAGTCTCAGCCAGCTGATTCATTGATTTATTGGTCAACAGAAAATTAATTGGCAGCAATTTTGCTAACTGATTTATCATTTAAGTCGTTTGTCAAGCGGAAATGTCAAACATTCATGGGGTCCAGCTTCTTACATGTGAGGATTTGCTTTTTCTCAGTGTGAGTGATTTTTAGTTGAATTTATTCTGGTTTTGGACTATTGATTGGATAAAACAAACAGTGTGAACACGTCACCTTGGGCTCTGAGAATTATTTTATTTTGTTTCAAGTATCTTTTCCTCTACCCGAAATAGAGTAAATGTACAACATAGCTGGAGCTGTTTGTGTTAAACACAGCCTGTCCTCACTAGAATACAACGTTTAGGTTGTTTGTGCAGGTACGTTATCTCTACATTTAAGGCGACAACCTCTAGTGGCCATAGTAATTATGACACGAGCAAAGGAGGAAGTTAGGTGATGTGGTATAATGAGCAAGAAAGTCTACACATAGAGGAGGTGAATGGATGGGTCACACAAACACAGGACTTTCACCCAGGAGACTGCTGTTTGTGTCCCGTGTGAAACCAACAGTCAGCAATAACTTATTTCAACTTACGTAATGTCGTTAACTTGTACGTGCCGTTACAAACGAACGTAATAGTAATGTTTTTAACCCAAACCATGATCTTTTCATAATCTAATCAAGTAGTTTTGCTTCCTAAACCTAACCAAGCCTTTTCCTTGCCTTAACCATTAACCATGTGACGATGAAGGTCTGGTGTGACGAAGGTTCGCTGGTACTCTCTGACAGTCATGTGTCGCTTGTTGTTCAGTATGAGGACGTGTTGGTTAAACACATATTAGCAACTGAGCATCTTAAAGAGTTTGCATTCTGACACTTCCTGATCCATTAACCTCTCCAGAAACTAGATGATTCACTTGAGGGTCTTTACAAATCGCCTTTAAAAGCACGTGCATTCCTCCACTTTCTCTTCCATTAAAGCCCTGCTATTGAAGAGGCGACCTTCCTCCTGCCGGTCCCCCCGCACTGCCACCCGGGCTTGAGTTCAGCCCGAGTCTGAACACCCAGAGGCCAAGTTTTCGTGGCTACGCTCCATTTGCCTGCGATATAAACACACTGATTCACCTAATAGAGAATATGTATACAATAAGCATGACGAGGATTCGTCCTGGCAAGAGCATTTTGCCCTCCGACTAATCTGGGCTGCTAAATTGTGAGTAACCGTGCTGAACTTGTGTCCTCCAGCCAGCAGAGATCAGAGTTCAGCGTTCTGCCGTAATCACTGATCACATCTTGTTATGTTTAGTGGACGCTGAAAGATGCTGGAGGCTGTCTCATCATTTACTTTGTGGGGAGATTAAGATCTGATTTAAGACAAAGGAAGACAGCTCCGAAGTCACTGCACAGTGGTTTGAGGATAACTTTACAGACCGTCAGATGAGTGTGGGCATCTGTGGTGGGATATCGTCTACGCCACGATTAGACTCATGTTATCTGAGCTATTAAAAAAGAAAATGGCTGCCTCTTGTGTCTCATTTCTTCTGTGTTGCTGCACTGACTAGAAACTCTGGCATAAAGGAAGCCCCAGTGTTATTTGACAAATAGAGAACAAACAGCAAAATATGTGTTTAGTACATGTCTCGGCGCGTAGATTAATGACATTAACGAAGTTTCCATTAGCGCAGCGATTGGGGGAGACAGAGGCGTCCATGCGTAAATCCACATGACTGAATCACTGATAAGAGAAAATGAAACACATCTCTATGGGCCAAGAGGGGCCAGGAAACGCCACTCCAAATTAGCCGGCGGCCCAATTTGTTGTTACTTCATTAACCGACCGGCATCTGTAGAGCAGGGGAGGGAAGTTGTGACCCATCTTTTGCCTAAAAATTCCCTCCTCTGCTCTGGGTTTCCTGTGCAGAGAGGCGGCCGGGGAGAGGATCAGCACGGCTCAGAGCGATAGGAGCTCCAGCAGGCAGGACTGTGCTCAAGAAGAGCTTCATCTTGTTGTGAATCCTCATGGTAAAATAATGTGGAAGGAAGGGGAGTTTGGTTTGTTTATCCAGCTCCTGACATACGAGGACAAAATTCTCTTTCCAGTGTTTTTTTTCCCCAGCCTGATGATTTGTTGCATAATCTCAATGCTCTGTGTAATCCATTGTTTCATGACTTATTCAGTAGTTATCAGATAACCTTACATTTTCATACCTCTCTCCTATTCAAACGATCTCCAGAGTCCTTAGTGTATAGAGTTTCAGATGATTGAGGAGCGTCTTGCTGCTTCCAAAAAGCATTTTGAAAATGATTCTGGAAAAGGCTGAAGAACAAGTGCTCGTTGTTGGATGTGCGCACTTGAAGCATCAACATCTGAAGAGGCAGCCTTTATACAAATGCTGAAAGCAGCTCAGATAGTCGTCAAGTTAATTAGACAACTCAGTGTCCTGTGAAAGTGTGAAGTACTTCAGTGTGAGGAGGTTCAAGAGAACGTCCAAAGACAGACTGAATGTACACTAAATATTCCATCCATTCATTTCAGTGAAAAAGCTGCAGACAAAGGTTGAACATTTCAGAAACGATGAAGGATACGAGACATTTTAAGTGTGAATGAAGTTTGTCTGCTAAGTATGAAGTATGAGTATTTAAATATTACACTAATCTTTGACTTGAGCTCATTTCTGCTCTAAAACCAACAAAGTTCAGTTTTGCTGTCACAGAGTTTTCTGAGTTGCAGCTGTCTGCACACACAATAACAGACATTTTCCTGGTATTTGTGCACATTCAGTAAAGGGACAGCATATACATGTGTTGTATATAAGGCAATAAGTGGCTCACAATACAACAGTCTCCTAAGTGTCCTTCACAGTGTTGAATTTGGCACTTTTTTTTTTTTTTTTACAATTATTCTTTATGATTTTTTTTACTTCCAATGTCTAACCAGGTAACAGTAGATTTTATTTCGATGTTTTATCTTTGGAATAAACATGTAAACAAAGCTGAACAGAGGCTCAGTGGACAGATACAGTATGTATGTATAGATGATGTGGAGTAGAGAGGTTATTATTTCTATTTCAGAATACATTTTAGACACAATAGAAGATATTGAGGCTTAATTGCTGCCTATGTATAAAACATCAGTGTAGTTAAAGAGTTTATTCAGTTGTGCAGAGGTGCTTAAATTCCCCAGTCGTGGAAAAACTTAATGCATTATAGGTTCTATTGTTAAATAAAAGATTATCAAAGAAAGTGCTCTTCAGTAAAATGTCCAACATATCTGATGATTTGTTTTGGATGGATGATTATTGCAAAGACTTTGTTTAATGTGAAACTTTGACTTTATATGTGCAATTGTACATTTGACTTATGATCAATTTATGCCAGATTTACTTACCATATAAACAAAGAACTCGAACACCCTGTGAGACCCATAGGAAAAAACATGACAAAACATGCTAATAGAAGCATGATTACTGTTCAACTGATTATCAAAAAGTACTTATGAGGTAATTAAACCATAAATAAAGAAAAATAAATGAAAAGCAAAAATTCTGGTGTTGTGTGAGTGTTTTAAAGTGGCAGCACATCAGGCCTGAAGTGGATCAGTTCAGGTGTAGCTGAGGGGCCTTTTCTGCTCTTATCTGCTGATGGAACTGGCTGTCTGGGATGGCTAGTTTCTTATCTTCCATGGCCTACTAATATCCACAGGGGACCAGCGCTGTTTGGCACCCTCAAATCCTTTTTCCTACACCGGATGGGAAATCAGCCTGGGTGGATCACGGGGGCTTGAAACATGGATGCCATATGGCCCCGTTTTATTCTCTGAGGAGTTCAGGCCTTTGGGATGCCCAGCATCTAAATGCACACAAGAGATTTTGACAATATGTGCCATGACAAAAAAGCATTTTGGCCGTTTATGTTGTTGTTTGTCATTGCTGGCACATTCATTTCCATTTTTCAGCACTGAAGAAGTGACTGTATCTGTAGATGCTAATGCATAAAACTGGGCTTATTAAGACTCTAATGGAATAATATCATCAGTGTATGATTCTTAGTGATTTATTTTTCAAAACATTGTCGTTAACAGTCAGACCCTCAATGCAATCACACAACTTATCAATAATATATGATGACCACAGTTACACAAACATAAAGTCCGACAGCCAACAGTTAATAGAACAATTACTAGAGTCATAAAAACCTTTGATCCTACCTCAACTGAGAGGTGCCTGGGACCTGAATCCAGTCCTGCCATGATTACATCACATACATGTGGGACATCCGAGTAAAGAAGCTATAACAGTGAGTTACAGACAAACAACATTAGACAGATGAAAAAAATAGTCCACAAATCAGAATTAGACAGAAATTTGATAATAAAATCCCAAATGAAATTAATCAGATAAAATATTTCACCCTAAATAGCAGCTTAAGACCATAAAAGCAAACCATAGAAATGAATAATAGTAATTACATTTAAGCATGTTGACAATAATAATGTATTACTCCCAGTATTTTAAATAAAATGACTTTGAACTTTATTTGAGATTCAATTTTTGGTTTAAATGTGTAAACACAGATAAAATAAGATTAAATCTTTCGTGACTGATTGACAGGGCTTTTTGTAAAAAAGAAAAAAGAAAAGAAAAAAAAGGGTGCACTACTGAATCTGACCAGCGGAGGACATGCTTTCCTCAGACTGGGAAAAGGGCAACATATAGCTTTATGCAGCCTCACCTAACCACTGTAATCCAGCAGCAAGATTAGACTTTATTGTCATTGCACACAGTAAGTACCAGCACAATAAAACACGGTTTAGCATCTACACAAATAGTGCAAACAGCAGCATATCGATATATGTGTATATATAAATAGAGAGGGGGAGAAAAACAAATGCACAAAAAGAAAACACACGAAAGGGATCAGGCAGTCACAATTGAAGGACCTGCTACGAAATAAAGAAATATACAAAATGCACATTATGATGAATGCAGTTAAAATATGTACTGTGTGGACAGAAACCAGTAAAAAATATATACAGCAGTGTAGTAGGTATGTAATGTGTACAGTGAAAAGAGGACAATATACAGTCAAAAAAGCTTAGAGTTAAATACAATCAGTTAAAGGTCCATGGTGTAAGATTTATGGGAATCTATTGTCTGAAATTGAATATAATAATAATTATTATGTTGTGTAGTTGTGTTTCTGTTACCTTGGAATGAGCTCTTTATATCTAGAGATGGTCCTCTTCTATGGAGTCCGCCATGTTTCTACTATAGCCCAGGACGGACAAACCAAACACTGGCTCAAGTGAGTGCCTTACGGGGTTTTCACAGTTTCACGGCTGCAAGTTCTCCTATAGGTTTGGAGAGGGAGGGGTGAGGCTAAGGGTCTGCAACCTCACCACTAGGTGGCACTAAATCCAACACTCTGGTCCTTTAAGAAGAGGTGATTTTAACACTTGCAGACTAGGAGGTGTTGCTTTTTTATGTTTTTCAGCTATATGTGGGCAGAGATGACGACTTTGCAAAGGCGACCCACACTCTTTCCCACGCAGGTGTAATCCACGGTGAGCTGAACCCCGCCACCACACGATATGTTTATGACGCAGGCTGAGAGACCTCCATCGAACTTTCTTTATGAGCTAGATTGAGGACAATTTTCCTGCTGAAAGGTGGTCTACCTGGAAGGCCGGGGCTCCCTGCCAGCTGCATGTCATTTCTATCAAATGTGGCCGGGGTCTGTCAATTAAGAAAACACAGGGCAATCTGTGGCTGCTGAAAGAGATCCCCTTGGCCTGCTCCCAGGCTGAGAGACGGCCTTTTGTTCCCAGGCATGTCTCACATACTTTCAGAGCCCAGATAAGCTCAGGCTTCATGAAACCCTGCTTTATATTTGCCCACTGTAATGTCTCTGTGGGGTCAGGGAATATGGGGAAGCACTGTCGGCGAAAAGGTAATATCCCCCCTCCCACACACATTACGGGGTCAGGAATAGAAGCCACAGGTTAGGTGGTCCTGAGGCCTAGCCAGGGGACGTTTTTCCACTGGATGGTCCCCTCCTCCCGTGTGCCCACCCTCGATCCTTTTCTACCTCTTTCGTCGCGAGGGCCGCAAACCAAGCGGTCAGCTTTAGCCGTTTACTGAAATCGGATGAACAGGTACGCCTGCATGCCCGCGTGGGGGGAAGGGAATTTGTTTTAGTACCAGCCGGACCACCCACAGACAAGTAAACAGGTACATCAAGGTGGGTTGAAACATAAGTAGAGGGGAAGGGGAGGTTCGAGGCTGGCAGGTAGGGGGATCAGAGGGGACTGGGACCTCTTGATGACTTGGCGTCATGGTTTTTTTTATCGTAATACGTCCTGTTGAAGAACGAGGCTGAAGGCAAATACCTGGCATTCTTTTTACAAGCTAAACTCACCTGTGGCAGATTTATTTCTATCTCAGGCTGGACAGAACAACCTTTTTTTTTACAACTCTGTTAAATATTTCATAGACTAATTGATTGATTGGCAGACGAATCCATAATGAAAATAACGGTTCGTTGCAGCTCTGGTGTGGAGGAACTTGACTGGCCTTTGCAGACCCCTGGCCTCAGCTCCATCCAGCACCTCTGGGATGAACTGGAGCACAATTAGCCAGGCCACATCACCAAAACATCAGTCTTTGACCTCACTAATGCTCTTGTGGCTGAATGAGAGATAATCTCTGCAGCCGGGTTCCAGAGTCTTGTGGAAAGCTTTCCCAGAAGAATGGAGGCTGTTTTCTTTCTACTTGTAATGCCCATAGTTTGGGAATTAGATGTTCAACAATGTGGGTGTTATGATATATGTTTCATATCTCTTCGTATGTTGAATACATTTTCTTGGGGGAATTTATACAGAAGGTGGCGAATCTTGAACTTTCTCAAGCTTTAAAATGTGCAGTTAATTGCATTATTTCTCACTTTTCTCTTCAATGTTAGCGACGGTTATAGTTGCCTACGCAGTGATTTCCTTCGTCACTGTCAGCAAATTGCCCATGCAGGAGTGAGGTATTTAACGTCCAGTCTGGGTGTGGTTCCATTAGATAGCTTTAAGACCATGCTGAGTGCTCTTGAAAATTAGTTTTTTGGCAACTTCCTAGGATGCACAGTCTCCCAGCAAGCCACCAAGGCTTTGTCAAGACTGCGCTGGTTTAAGCCTGCAGCTTTTCAAGCCTCCCATTATGCCTGACTCAGTCGGGCAGAAAGCAAAAGAGCCTTTTCTGCAGTCATGTGGGCATACTGGCATTATACACAGTTCAGTATTAGATATTTGTGAGTCATATAAACAGAAGGGAGGGCACTGAGGCTTCTTGAAGAAAAAAAAAAACTTTATAATTGGGGAGTTATATAAGTGTCTAAATCCTCCTCCAGGGATTTAATTTTTCCCCCATTGTGTGTTTTGAAAAGCAGGAAGACCTCACAGCAGAGGTGACAAATCCTCTGACACAGAAATCACTGCGGTACAGTTTAAGGACTGTAAATGAAGTCTTTGAGTCGTCAGGTAGTTAACTGCCTCCTACTGTGATTCTTTATTTAAGATTTTGCAGCACAACCAGCCAATTACATCCGCTTTATAGATTTCTTCTTTATGCGTATGCCAAAAAACAGAAATTTGGATGTTTTAATGAGAGTAGAAACTGGTTCCTTAATAAAATCTTTACCAAATAAATGCAAAAAACGAGCAACTTGAAAACAATTTGATTTAAATGGAGTATGTTGGTTATATAAATGTATTTATCCTACCTCTCCTCCTGAAATCGTCCCACTTTTTGAGTCTCCTTTTAGACATTCAGGTCTATTTAGCCTCGTGCACCCTTGTGTAGATTTGTTATGGTTCTCTTCTTCCTTCTGTAGTCTCCTCCAATTATAAACTGTATAGATTTCCCCATGGTGAGTCCCTGTCCTCTCTTCACATCTACAGTGTGCATGTGTGTGTGTACATGTGAGCTTGTAGTGTGTGTGTGTGTGTGTGTGTGAGCGGGGATGTGTGGCTCCCTGTTGGCCCAGATGCTGGGGTGTGTACAGTGTGTAAATCTGGGGCTAGTCGGGTCGCTCAGGCATGACCTGGACTGTGTCGGGCCTTGTCTTCTGAGCGCCTCCAGCAGTGTTCCCCTCCTCAGCTCTGACCAGCCAGCCTCACAAACAAGGATTTAGGTCATCTTGACCCCCCCCCCCCCCCCCCCGCATCAACAGTGAGTTTGTTAACGTGGCTTTGAGTCACTGCCTCTGATCTGTGACGTGGAGTTTAAGATGTTGTTTACTTGTGGCTTCGAATTTAATCCTACACCAGAGCCTATAAACGAAATGATCCTGCATGTTGTGATCCTGAATTTGGCTATTTAACCTTTGTTGCTGCCACAAAATACTCACAGCCAAACTACTGTACAATCTATGAACAAACTGATTTTGTCAGAGCAAATCTGACAGTTTGTTCTATACTTTAATCAGCAGTTTTAATTTTAAGCTGTCCCACTGTCACTGATCTGTGGGACGCCGGAATGAAATCAGCCTGTGTGTCTTTGAACCTGAAAAAATAGATTTTTTTTCACCGCTCGGCAGCAGAGCAACAAGCTGTAAACACAGCGCTGACGTATTATTACCTAATGTCATGGCGAACGTGTCAGAGAACAGCTGCTTATTTACACATCCAGCAGACACAGAGCGACATTACAATGAATTTATTAGACGTGAGTCGTGTTTTTTGGCCATCTGACGGATGTGAGTCCGACATTCGCTCTCATTTTAACTCTGTTTTGGTTTCCACCTGCTCCTGAGGGAAATGTGTGGCTCTGCAGCCGCTCAGCACCCCACTATGTTCAGCAGCTTGCCTCTGTCTGCTGTTTGGTGCTGGGCAGGTGGACTGTACAGTGGGTTTATTAAAGGACCACAGAGGGAATGAAACCGACACACAGAAAGAACAAAATGAAAGAATTAGCAGGACGCTGTGATGCCGTCTCTGCGGCTGTGAGTGTGAGTGTTTCACGAGCTGCTGTCATTGTGATGGATTAAGTTGGTACAGCACCACATGTGCTGAGGGGAAGAGACAACAACAACATGATATAAGCCTTTCTCACATCACACGTTTTGAATTGTCATAGTGGGAAAAGCGCTGGTGTCACTGATAATTAACAATGGCTCTGTTCAGCTCAGGTGTCTCAGTGTGACCGTGATGCACAGACCAGCACCCAGAACCCTGATTCAGAAAAAACTGGGACGTTGTGTAGAATATAAATAAAAAGGAAATGCAATCGAATGAACCGTGTTTACCGACAGCAGTTTCACAAAGTGTTCCTGAGTCCATGTATTAATCTCCTTTATCCAATCATGTGTTCACAAAGAAGTGAACCTCCCTCCATCCTGGCTTGCTCCTTTCATACCCAATCATGATACTATCACCTGTTACCAATCAACCTGTTTACCTGTGAAATGATCCAAACAGGTGTATTTGGAGCAGTCCACAACTTTCTCACTCTTTTGTCGCTCCTGTCCCAACTTGTTTGAAACATGCTGCTGCATCAAATTCAGAATAAACATACATTTACAAAACATTATTCTCTTTGTGCTGTTTCAGTTGAGTACATGTCAATTAACAAATGATCACATCCTGTTTTATTCATGTTTTACACAACGTCCCAACTTTTTTTTTTTTTGCAGTCAGGGTTGCACCTGATTGGGCGGGTTTATGCACTCACTCACATCCACAAATACCTCCACACCGCTGCACTTAAGAGAGTGCAAAGGCCTGTCCTGGAGCAGGCGCACCAGTACAACATTTACATGGTGCCTCTGAAATCAGATTATGTATGGGTTCAATTGACTTAATGGATTTGAAGAGACTCGATCCTATTAATGAATAGGCTGCCCTACGGCACTGCCCCAACCAATAGCAAGCTAATCTGGCATGCAAATTAAATCCTGCCTCAATATGCCTGCCCGCTTAATGCGATCCATTACACAGTTTCACTTATTTATATATACTATTATAAAAGGATAGGCTTATAAACAAATGGAGGGAGGGGTTTGTCCTATAAATGGCGCTGTGCTGGCCTGTTTCCATGTGCGGTGGCCCCGGGGCCGGTGGAGGGAGCAGCGATATTCACTCTCGCTCACTGCCAGTCACTGACAGTGCATCTGTGCTGTAGAAGACATGGAATTACGCTCACAGCTACCTTTTACTGTGGCTGATTAGTCCACCTTTAATCATTGATTCATTTCACTTCACCTGACAACAAAGTTTGTCCTATCAGCATATTCTTTTATTATATATTCATTTTCTGTTGCAGGACATGGGGCCCTTTTATTGAGCTTATATAATGCATCATGAGGATAGGTTTCAGGTGATCTGTTCCCGATTTGACTGTGTTTGAAACATTTAATCTCCCGCTCCCTCTTTTTCACTCCAGATTCACCACTCTCAGCCCACCGCGCTGCAGCGAGATAAATGATTCGTAGGCTGAAGAGGGTATTCAGAGTCATAATCTGGCACATGATCACGCTGAGGCTGAGCAGGACGTCTGCTGAGGAACTCCGGCGCTTCCAGCCTCTTTGGTTCTGCCAGGCTCTTCATGCCTGGTTACCTTTGAGCCTGCTTTGTTAGTGTCAGAGAGAATAGGGGTCAGGGAGAGGCCAGATTTCACCTGACCCCTCCTGAAATATTACAGCCAGGTCTACCAATGTCTGGGGAAAAAGCTGGGAAGCCCTGGGAGGAATGAGGAGGGCGGTAGTGAGAATCTGAATCTGATGAGGGTATTTCCACTGATGAGGATAATCATTGCGCTACAAGTATAATTTCAGTCAGTCCCCTGCATTGTACTGCCTAAACATGCTCCCTTGTAGCCTGCAGTCTCATGTAACACTGGCCTTACTGAGGATCAAAGTCTGATTCAATCTGGTTCAACCACTTTCAGAGCATACTTCAGCACAACCGGCCTTTTTGAGCAAAATTGAATAAGACACGAATTGAATATTTTCTGTTTATCTCACACGGGTTCCCTGACAAATATAAATAAATAAAGCCTTCCCAATGCAGGTATGCTTGAGTGTGTGCACCTCATTTCAAGCACAATTAACTTGAAATGGAGTGCTGCAGGATCAATAGTCCCCATTTGATCCAGGGGGGTCTGTCACTCCATGGAAATGGCACACATATGGTAATACAGCCAGCTTAACAACAACTTAGAGGATTTACTGTTGCCGTTTTCAGGCCAACATGAATAACAAACAGTGGGCCGCTCTTGGGAGCCATCTTCTTTTATCTCAGCTTCAATTAATCTTAAGGAGAGGTGCCATTTAAAGCTAATGAACAGGGGGTAAAACTAATACAAAAGAGGTGAAAGCATCAGAATAAGATTGTCTGTAATATTCGGAGCCATAGGAGCCGAGTCATGTTGCAGAATCTGTCGCTATAGGCAGGCCGTAGTATCTTGCCTCAGAACACAACATAAAAAGATAAATGAACACTGAATGACCCTGACGTAGCCCTGTTCCTTCATCATATAAATAACAAAAAGCAGAGCGAATAAAGCAGGCTGTGCTGTGGCCAATTCCCCAACGGGTGCTTATATGAAATTCAACTTTCAAGCGTTCTCCCTGCTCAGAATGTGGCATTTATTTGCAGGACTCTGTTTCAATTTAAAGGGAATGGCAGCTGAAGGAGGCACAGGGGACAGTGTCTCATCACCGCCACTTACCACTCTTATAGGCCTGCTGCCGGGGAGGAAAACCTCAGCAGGCAGCTCCACTTAAACAGTGAAGACCTCCACCAGTCAATGTAATGTGCAAGGCTCTGATAGCCTCATATTCTCAGGCCTGTTTGGATGTGAGGGTTTGTGTGCATGTGCGTGTTTGCAGCAAACACACGCACACTGAAAGGTTCGTGGTGTTTTGTGGAACATATATTTTTGCGACGCTTGATATGTTTGAGGGTTTTTCATATGTGGTCTTTAACCACAACAAAGAAAAATGAAAAACAGAACAGAATTTATGCATTGCCATGGTTGCTGTAGGATCATAGAGCAAAGTTTCCATTGAATAAAAAAAAACAAATTTAACTAAAGTTCTGAATAAAATCATAAATCTATTATTGTTGTTGCAAAATCCTTTGCATCCTGCAGTAGTTTGTGCAGCATATAGCAAGTCCTCACCAACCCTTAGAGGAATAGTTCAACACTCGGGGAAATGCGCCTATTTGCTTTCTTGCCGCGAGTTAGACGAGAAGATCAATACCACTCTCATACCTGTCCGTTAAATATAAGGCTACAGCCAGCAGGCAGTTAGCTTAGCTTAGCACAAAGACTGGCAACAGTGGGAAACAGCTAGCCTGCCTCTGTAAAATCTGCCTTCCAGCACCTTTAAAGCTCACTAATTAAAGATCCTATTTTGTTATTACTTTTGGACAAAGCCAAGCTCGCCGTGTCCTCCTGTTTTCAGTGTTTGTGCTAACCGAAGCAAACCAGCTGCTGGCACTAGTGTCATATATACTGTAAATACGGTATCTCAAAATGTCAAAATTGTGCTTTAAAGATCCCATGCAATGAAATCTTAAATCCAAATTCTAACATACACTTCTTGATCATATTGTGTCCTGTATGTCATATAATCATCAAGTATAAATCTTAAGGATAATCATACAGGCATGTATGTCTTTTCCATAAACATAATATATAATGTACGAGCTGTACATCATGCACTGAGGTAATATGTGACTACTCTTACATTAAAAGAGTAAATTTATATAATGCTTATCAAAACCAGTGATTACAAAGTGTTGATTATGAAATTTTTTTGCCCCTTTGAATAATCTCTTCCTGTGTTTATGCCACCTTTAAAAATCCTATTCAAATTAAAGAGGTGTTGCGTTTAAAGAGACCATCCTATAAGTCACGTGTTCTGATGCCGAAAACAAAATTAATTATCGTGTATTTTCACTGTGGGAGTCACCGGGAAACCAGACTAACTAAACAGTGTGACTTCCTGCCCAAGGACGTTCCTGGGACCGTTCTTGAAAAGACGGCATACGGACGTTCCTCGCCTAAAGGGTTAATGTTGATGGAAAACAAACAAACATGTCCATAAATAGGTGCTTTCCCTGGAAGAAAGGCTTTATATGCTACGAGCTCATTTGAAATTCAGCTGAATGTCTCACACAATGGTCGAACATACAGGGCTGACGATGGGGGGTAAATTAGAGCTCGGAGATGAATTATCAAACAATTAAAAAAAGGAAAAAAGCAGAAAAGAGGCTGAGCCAAAGGGAAACAGAGCACAGATGATATTGGCAATGGCTTCGGAGATGCTCGTCTTTCTAGGTTAACTCAGTTCCTCCTCTGATTTGTTTTATTCTCCTGATTTCGTGCTTCTTGCTGCTTTAACGCGACCAAACGTCACGAGTGGAGTCCGAGCGTAGAGAAGTGAAAGCTTTATTTCAAAATCTATTTCTCTGCAATCAACAAATCAAACATGAAGTCCTGCGAGCTGCCAGCGAGACCAGCGAAATGGCAAAGGATGTGTCCATCCCCACCCCCACCCTCGCTCCACCCTGCTCTCTGTGTTCCAGCGATATTCATTTTGATTTCAATTAAAGATCCTGAGTGTGACTCTCCGAGAGAAATTGCCTGCCTTTAATTAGGTAGTCTAAGTTCGTGGAAGCAATTGTTGTTTCCCCAGCACTTTCAATTTGATGAGCCAAGGACTCCCATTTTATTGCTATGAATGAATATGCTTTCATACCCCTCAGGTTCCTTGTCCTGCTAACTGTCTTGCAAAGGGAGAATATTACTTGTGTGTTTCTCATTAGTCGTTGGGGTTTTGCTGCTGTGGGAGCGTATGTGTGTGTGTTCTCTCTCTGTGTGTGTGTGTCCTCTCGCCTTGCTTTGGACTGCAGGAGGGCTCCTCCATCTGTGATGAAGAGGTCAGGAGCTGGCTAGGACCACATGGTGCGGTGCAGGCCGCTGCCCGCTGGTCAATAATCTATTACAGGACATCCCTCCTCCTCCTCCATGTGACTAATGCACTGCACAGAGATGGCGTCCCGGAGGTTAATGCTGCTCGGCTGACCCCGGCCTCCCCTGACAAACACTGTCAATGCTCGATTCGGAAAAGCTCTTCCTCAGCCAAATATCAGGTCAGTCCACTCCGACGTTTGCTCGAGGGGTGCTAAGGGATTCATATGTGAGTCTAAAGGTCTAGTGATAAGCCAGTATAGCTGACTGCCAAGTGCATTTCCTCCCATGACATAGATGATGATCCAGTAATCTGAACATACATAAACATATAGCAGATTCTTTATTTCTGCCATAGACTGTATAAAGAGTGGACGGAGCATCCGGGTTTGAGAGGGATGCCAATGAAGAGGTGCCTTCAATCTGTGTTCCTTCTAATGGCCAGCAGGGGGCGACTCCACTGGCTTATGAGAAAACAAACGTACTTCTCACTTGATTTATTACATCAGTAAACAATTTCCTAATGAGTTTATGGTCTCAGTCTCTAGCTCAAATCTTCTTCAATACAGCATGATGTTATTTTGTAAATAATGGTCCCATTCATAGTAAAATATACAATGAATTTAGGGCATGGCTACCTCTGATTGACAGGTTGCAACAGCGGTGTGTCCTTGGGCTCTCAGTCAGATATAATCAGGACAGAGGCGTAACAATGCGCATCCTCATCCAGCTCCACCCTCTCATCCAGATCAGTCCCAGCTCCAAAGACACCAAGATGGCCACAATGCCAAACGCAAGGCTCAAATGGTAGTCCACAAACCAATTGGTGGCGTCACGGTGGGTTTGCACTTGATTTCTTCACAAGATAAAGAAATGGTACCACTTTACCAATAGCCTTATTGAATGGTCATTAAATCATTTACAACAGAGCCAAGTTGTGGCTTATGTTTGGTGTTAGCATCCAGACCAACATTTATTCATTGTTATTATTTGACTAATGACTTATTAACATTAATGATTATAGACATCTTTCTAACTTTTGTGGCTGACTTTTTAGACAACGAGAAACTCAACCCTTTATTGATGACATTGTTAACAGACAGAGAGATCTTTCACAACCTGGCAAGACTGTTCTATAAAGGATTACTAATTTATCTATTAACCACTGATAAATCCATGATGCCCTTTATAAAGGGTAACTTATTGGAACGTGGTACCAAAAATTAGTTTTAAAGGATAATTCAGTGTGTGCTTTATTCTGAAATCCTGGCCAACATTCCTACACTGCTATCATCAAAACCATTGTTTCTCCTTACCATCAGGAGAAATTTGGGGTTCAGTTTGGCGCTCAAGGACACTTGAGGACACGTGGTCAGCAGGAGCCGGGGGTCGAACTGCTGCAGACAGATGCTTCTTTCTATTCTTCTGAAGTCTGAAGTCTGGTCTTCAGGAAGTGAAACACATGAAGAGTTGGATTGAGGTCATGTGACTGAGTTGGCCACTCCAGAGCACTTGACTGTTAAGCTCCTGTGAAACACTTTGTAAGCAGCCTCAAAGCCCCAAACACAGAGACGAAATACCTGACAGTTACAGTGCAGTCAGGACAGTGATGTGATTTTCCTGGTGTTGACTCTGTACCCCAGCACATTTGATTTGAAATGAAACAATGACTGTGAGGTTAAAGTGCTGACATTTAGCTTTAAGGTGCCTCGCCGGGCGGTGTGATAAACAGATCTCTCGATAGGACCCTGATTGGTACGACATCATGTTATTCTGACAACCCTCACATCCAATCAATTTATGCCACAAATTCTAACTCACATTCACTCAAGCATTGCCTGTGGCCTTGTTCCTTCATTTCCTTTCTCCCTTGTTGGCTTCGCCAGCCTCTCTCTTTCTCCGTCAGTTCAATAAACACTGCAGTCAACAGGACCGACGATTTATCAGCGCCGCCGTGTTCACATCCTGAAAAGAAAGATTTTAAAACATGTGAGCAAAGAAATGCCACAGTTTGTTTTCCCATTATAATTTGCATCCGGTGATATTTGCGCTGTAGTTATGAGCCTCATAAATGAACTGGATCACGGATTGTGAATATTACGCATTCACACTGCAATCATTGTGAATAAAATCCACAACATGAAGGTGATGTCTCTTTGTTTCACTGTTCTGTTTTAATAAATCACCTGCTGCCTCTGCAAGAAGCCGTCATTTGAAATTCTAGCAGCGGGCCTCGTCTGAGCGCGATGAGGACCGTGGGCAGGCCTCATGTCTGCGTGTGGAGCAGAAGGAAATTAGCCGCACCTGAATGACAAGGCAAAGGCTCCCACCCCCAGAGGGACTGTGATCTACACACAAACTCCCTTTTAATAGACTTACACCTCATTTGGCCTCTAAAGCTTGTTGAAGGGTCCCAGAGGACGGGGAGGGGGAGGCGGGCCCCTCAGAGGTCAGCCCCGCTGCTCGCTGTAAACCAGCTGCAGTGAAAGGGAGAGCTTGATTAGATGGCCATTCACACCCAGAAGGGGACCGCCGTGGAGGGACAATGCCACATTTTCCCTTGCAAAACAACAGGGACATTTTGTCTGGCCTGTCGCGGGCAATATCTGTTATGTTGAGGAAGACTGTTTGAAAAGCTCACAGACCGAGTGATCCTGCATGCAGAGACGACTGGCTGTTCAAACTGCAGTCGCCTCCGTTTAAACAAAAATACACAAATATACCCGGTGAGTTTGGAAGAGGCCAACTTTACATAATTCCCTGCTTAGAATAGAATAATGTTAATTGCTAAATGCTAATTTAGCTTAGCTTAAAGCCAGGAAAGCTAACCTGGCTCTGTGCAACAGTAACAAAAAAAGTCTACCAGCGCCTTCAAAGATCACGGATTAATACATTATATCTTATTTATTTAATTTGTACAAAAAATTAAGTGTAAAGTGTAAAAACAAGCTGTTATATGCAGGGCTATGTACCAATGAATTAAGATGTCCTAACCTGCTCCGTGAGTCAGCGAGCGAGCTAAGCGAAGTGTGGCTTATCTTCAAAAAGGTAAAGGTTTGGAAGAAAATATGGTAATTAAGTGAGAAAACTGTCCTCAAACTATGTAGAAACAAAGCTGGTAAAAGGTAACTTATCTTAGCTCGTGCTAGCCTACTCATTTAGAGAGGGAGAAATCACAGGCGCCCCAAAAAAATCTCATTTTCTCCTCGCATTGCAACATCACTTGTCGTAATAGGAAAAGTTCCATAAACATTTAATTATACATATAGATAGATTAAACTCTCATGTTTTGGTTGTTGTGGTTATAATGCACATACAACCAAAACTTTCAAAATATTGTTTTTCCAGGCTTTTAAAGCAGTCTAGCAGTCAAACGATGCATCATCCTTCAGAAATGCATGTCCAAATTCATAAGGGAATAAAAATCAAAATGATCCATTTCTTTTAGTCAAGGTGGTCTATATCCTAAAGGGTCTTAAGGGTTTCAGAGGCTTTTGAATAATGTTTTCCTTTGACTTAAAGGAGAAATGATCTTTTTTTCAGCCGTTTAGAAACACAAATTTATTTGAAATCCATAACACAGCCCCAGAATCATCTGAATGTCAGGCAGATTGCATGCATTCAATCTTGATGCTCATGCTAATAAAACACAAATTTAACATGTGAACCATTCTAAAATAGTTCAATTATTGGTTGAGAAAGTCGAAATAAATGTCCAGTCAGCAGCTGCTGTTCATTGAAAAAAAATACCTGAGGTGACGTTCACTCATTCTACACTTTCTCTACATTTCGCCCTCCTTCTCACTGCCTCCTGTGCTCGTGCACTTGCAGTGGTCCGCAGCGTACTTCAGCAGCTAAAGAGCCTCACTTTAAACACCGTAATAATACCATGTACTCTGTCTGAGCTAAGGCTTGTAGCTTCAGACATAATATGAATTCCGTTTGGCTCATTTGAGCTTCAAGGGTTCTCGGATGCTTGTAATTGGAGAGATAGACCCTGTGATCTGGACAATGGCAGAGAATGAGAAGTAAGGTGAAAATCTTTTTTTTTTACATGAGGACGGTGCATGTAATAAATAGCTAAATAAGCAATTTGTCAAGGCTTTTATTTTGACATTCCAGCTTAATAAACTAGAGCTGTTGTTACATAATGTTAAAGCTGCCATGAAAAGGTTTGAATTAGTATTTATGAGTGCAGTATAAAGTGGATTTCAATAACTTTGACAACTAATTTATTTTGGGAGATAAAAAAAAAATATATACCTCTGAAATATTCTCCTCACGGTGTTTCTTCTTGCAGTGTATCTACTAAACAATAGACCCCAGCTACTATAACTGTCGACCAGCGAATATGTCTCAAGTGACACGTGAAGATTAAATGGGAATTCATAGTGTTTGTGTGCCTGGCTCGATGCTCCCACTGTCTGTTTTTCTCTTTACACTTCATTCAATGACATCCAAAAACATTGATGGTTAATTATTTCTGAGGAGGTTTTTTGCATAGCTCCCGTATCCCCGGGTTAATTCAGAAGCATTCCCATATCTTCCCATGGGCATAGAGTTTGCATTTTAAGTGAGGCACAGCACAGACACTCAGCAGCATCTTAACTTCCTAAGTTGAAGTGTGGCTGGGGTTAAGTGGTCCCTATGCTCACAGCACCTATCTCAGCCCAAACATGACAGCTGGGGACTTGACTGTTGCTATGGAAATCAACCCCTCCCCCCCGTGCCCGTCCACCCCCCCTGAGTGCATGAAAATGCCCCAGACTGCTCATTTGAGACCATACAAGTCCTCCTCCTTCTCCCTGTGTTAACAAGTCAACTTTTGTGTTGTTCTGCCCTGTTTCAAACAGGGTTTATTGCAAATGGAAAATGGCTCGGGGTGCACTCGGGTGCTTAACGGTGCTCAGCTCGGCTTTGCAGCTGGAAAATTTCCTAGAATGGGCTCCTGTAAGCCGGCTAGACACGGAGACTGAGAAATTGTTTGCTTCACAGTCTACCTCCTTTTTAAATAACCACAACAGAAATGTAATGCAACCACATACTGTTTATTGGTAAGATGAATCCTGCAGATCATTAATGTAATGAATATCTGTTTTATCAGGATAGTTGTTATATCAAAAGTTATAATCCATTTTATTCTCCTTATACCAAACATTTTTGATGCTATTTATATCCGATGCTAGCCATGCAATGTTGTATTTTAGTATAATAATTACCTTCTCTAATTGGTTGTATTGTCACTGTTGGAGTCCACCTTTCCAGTGTAGGAGTCATGTCCAGTGCAAGGGATTTGCAGGTAAGTGCATGCATATTTTGGAGAAAATGACTTTATTTGGATTGTATCATTAAAATGCACTTGAAGTTACTACCAGTAAGTGCTGCCAAATCCACCAGTTTTGAAATCTTAAACCCACAATAACTACCACATTTTGACTTGTTAGCAAACAGTTTCTTCTTTACACATCCAATAGTTACAAAGCAAAAACTCTATGAAAGCCAGTAATTTACTCCTTTTACTGAAACAGTAAAACAGCTAAAGATTGAACTGAAACTCACTGTAAAGCTCAGAAAAGTGGAGCTGCAGACTCAAGTGGTCATTCTTTGTTGGTTTTTCACCACAAGGTTTGGCGGTGCGATATTTGGTGCAACAGCACTGAATCCGTCCGCTGGTAGAGATTTAGTAATACCAATTCCACCGCAGCAGCCATCCCTTCAGCCATATTTACACACTGACATTCACAGCGTATGCACTGCTACACTGCTACACAGCAAGCGCGTGGGTGTATTAATAACACTGCTGCTTCATACTCTTTTCTGCATGCCTGTATATTGTTTTCCACTCTTCCGCTGATATTGCAGATACTTCTAAATACGTGTAGTATTGATAGAAACGCAAGAACAGATCCTGAACCCCTAAACCAAATGGAGTATTTCCACTAAGTGAGAACATGTCTGACATGGACAAATGTGCTACATGTGTGAAAGGGCAACTCTAAACAGTGTCCGCACCAGATTCTCCGGAGTACACTTGAGAAAGTGGGTTTAGTGTCTCTGCTATATATCTGGGGCACGATGTGGCGTTCCAGCTGCCTCTCGAGGTCATGTGATTTGGGCAACAGGACTGATTACTACGTTCTCACGTGAGCTGAGAGTGACGGTTGGAAGTGATAATGGGCTTTGAATGCATCTCTGTTCTCATTTGGGACCTTGAAGCTTCCATTTTGATAGAAAGTTTTACCGTTTTGTGGATTTTCTGGTTAAACTCCAGCGTTGTTTCATATGAGGCTGTTGCTTTTGTTTGTATGGAAGTTCCAAATAGAAGAAAACAATAAAATATGATAATGTACTCTATTTTTTTACATTTATTTTGAACCACTTCTTAACTGAATTTAATTTAACAATTGCTATGACATGATATATACTGTTACTGTGATATAAAATTATATATACTGTGATAGCTAGGAGCCCCTTTGTAACGTATTATATACATAATGTATATAATTTAATACATTTGAACATTTGAAATCCAAATGTAGCCCACATTTATCATTATATAGATACACATACATATATACATAATTATATATATTCTATATAAATGCAGCCATTTCCTATTTATATAAACTCACTATATTAATATCTTCATACACAATATATCAACCATTACCAGTGGCAATAACACTGATTTCACCTAAGTCTTAAAGATGTCACATCTGAGGTAGCTGTTAAGTACTCAGTGGCTGCCTTCACATCATGTCTTTTGTTCTGTAAATATTAACCTCTGACTGGGGGAAAATTGTTCAACCTATTGTTGGTAACTGCAGGAGGGACGTGTATAATTTTGACATCTGCCACCTGCATGGTGTCAGGAACTCTTTCGTCAGAATTTGTCCACATAACAGAGGAAATCAGTGACAAGAAGAGGTTCTGGAGGGAAAGGTTTTTGTTAATGCACATTTTTTACAGGTTATAGCAGATACAGCAGGATGGTGTGGGTGAAATTTAAAATGTACCTCTAACTTTAATTTAAGTTTAAACTTTTTCTAACTTTTGTGATATCATGACTTCATCACTATTCCCCAAATCAAGAGTCTTCAACCACAAGTCAGTTTTAAGGACTCCACCTCAAAGCTGCCAATTTAAAGTTTTAACACTCAAACTCTTGACATAAACAATGTTTATTCCCTGAGAAGCTGCCTGAAAAAAGTCCTGGAGGAGCTTCGCAGCGTCGCCTCCATAAATAATTATCTGCTATACATTTCATCACTCCCACTCCTTTCCTGTCTCGATCAATCCTGAGCTGAGGAGCCTTGCATGCTGCCGTAAAATGACTGGAAGCTGATGGATACAGTCCCCAGCAGAGCACGTGACCTGTCTCCATCGGCGCTTATGGCACCACGTTTAATCTAAATGTAGACCTTGACAACGGGAGGATCCTCGCGTGGCTGTGTGGGATCGCTGCGGTTGGAAATATATGTTCTTTCTTGTGGTTTTTATTCTGAAAATGGACAGTTTCCACCATTTGTTTCGCTGTCGTCTTGGTTAAAATGGTTTTAGCAGCCGCAGAGGAAGAAAACAAAACACTTGTGCCTGATTTGAAGAACAGTACAAGAAGAATAATTACTGTCAGACTAATATAAGCGACATGCTTTTAACTTGTGAAAGTTGTATCAGTGTTGGCCTGGGGATGCAGGTGGGAGCTGACCAATCCCGTGCCAGCTCTTCTCCGCTCAGCTCCTTTCTCCAGGGCAAAGCGCTGGCCTGCTGAGAGCACACATGAGCGGTCCGCGGAAGTGCCGGGATCCCGACAGCTCTAACCCCCCCGCCGACATCTCATCCGTCTTGCAGTGTGTTGGCACTGTGAAGGGTAAACTGGGCTGATCTGTGGGACAGGCGGGGAGGGCACAGGAGAGCAGCCTTCCCACCGGAGCCCAGGACCAGCACGCTCAGATTAGAGGAAATTTGTTCCACAATATTGTGGCCTCCTGCTTTCCAAAGCTGGGCCCGCACAGAAGGCAGAGGCAGAGATTTGGGCGGTGGCCAAGCCTTTTCGTCGGGCTCCTCGTTCGCGCCACATGTGCCGAGCTCGACTCCCCACTGATCCTTCGAGCTTTATAGCCTCCCTGCCTGATGGAACAAATGCTACATCGCAGAAAATAAACTTATCTCATTTGGATGACAACACATTCCCCCAGGTTATAATGCTGCACCATTTTGAAAAGGCAGACAGGGTCAATTGTACATTTCCAGCTCAACCAGGGAGTCTTTTGCTGTGAAAATGCCTGTCTCGCCACATGCCTGACAGTGAATTTGGAACAATTTGCCTTATTGACTCCCTTGGTGTTTAGTGTAAAGTATTCCCCTTGCATGGTGCTGAACATACTGTGTGTATTTCTTTACAGATATTTCACGTAAACTCACATCTTCTTTCTGTGAACGATAGAAGAAGGGAGTTGTTTTGCAATAGGTATGTTTCAATCCATTACATCAGCCAGTGTCTTTTTTTTTTTTTCAGAGTGGAGGATGCATGACATGATTGATGACCTTAGTAGATTATCCCCAATACAAAAGCCATCATTGAACAGCAGGGCTGCCATTGTGTGTGGGATGTCTCCCATTGATTTAAGTAGTATATTTTCATGATCTATAAAGAGGCCAGCTGGAGAGAAAATTGTTTGCTCTCAAACATTTAGTGTCTATAAGCCATCACACTTGTGATTAGAAAATGATTATCACTCTTTGAACTCCTTCATGTTGTTTATTTTAAGGAACAAGTATAGTTACATCCTTGCGCCTAGTAAATTGGTTATAAACAACTGAATTCAATTAAAAGGCCAGTTAACTCAAATTACAAAAAACAAACAAACAAAAAACCCAAAAACCCAAACACATATTCTCACTTACCCCAGTGGTATTTACCCATGTAGACAATTTTGGTTTTATTAACAGAGGTTTTGAGGTGTCTCTGAGATTGAGTCCACCCCTATACAATGGAGATGCACAGGATTTCATTTGCCTGCAGAGCATTTAAACAACCCGATCACCTCCAAAATATTCTTATACAACACTAATTTGCTTCACCGAATAAGTTTTGAGGGAATGTAGTATCTACCTGGATTGCATTCATTAGGACAATTGTTCCTATCCAGCAAACGTGACATCCTCATACCCGACAGAGGTCGCGTGGAGGACGTCAGGGTGGACGGTTGGTACCAAAGACAGGACACCTGAGACTGAGACTGTGGTTCGAACAAGAAATGTGATTAGATTTCAGCTTCTTAAACCGTTAAGCAGTTTAGCTGAAAGTTAGGAAAAGCTCTGACTTTTGTTAGATATTGAAAATGCTACAACTGACCTTGATTTTGTTCACTTTAGATTTGTACTTTTTCACTGAATTCATGAAACTTGCTGGATGTTCTCATTTAATCAACAATGTGACATTTACTTTGATAAACAGGCCTCTCTAATCTGTCATGTTAGGTTTGTTGCAATAGATACACCTCAATGACAACATTCACTCATATTTTATATCACTTTTCAGTAAGTTCACATGAACAGTGGTTGGCCTGTTCATGTCGGAGATAACTGGCCAATGAGACGCAAGTCCCACCTCTGTACGGGGCAGTCTCAGCCCAGGAAGATAACTGTGAACCCCACCTGGAAATCGGTGCTCCTTCTGACAGAGATCCTGCTCTGTCACTCTGAGCCCAGCGCTGCCTGGCTTTACATGTGACCTAAATAAATTCTACATCTGTGATCAGAAGATGTCTTTGGCTTGTTCCAACTAAAGAATCATGTTAACAAAAAGATCATCCTGTTTTAAGTCAGCGTTGATGTTCTCAGTTTGTTGTATGTTGTCTAAAAATAACCATAAAGAATTTTTGCTCTTGCAAATTAGTTGTATATTAACAGAATTTATACATTTATAAACTGAGAATATTCAACCAAAGAAAGAATTTATGAAAACTGTTCATTCTGCATGAGTAACCTGGGTGCCTTTCTTAGAAGATAGGTTGCTGATGACTTTCACGAGCACCAAAAGCCAAATCCTATTCACCTTCATTGTACTGGGATGGAGGCAGCTCAAAAGCAGATCAGCAAATAAAACAAAATATCTGCATGGCTGTTCCAGTAGATGTAATTGAAAAAATTCCTAATCTGGATAAAGGAGACCGCACGGTACATTGGAAACCTAGCAATTAACCACCACAGCTGCAACTTCTTAACAGAGGATGTGAATAAATGAATCTAAGTAGGAGTCAAACTACAGTCAATCCACTCAGTCCTACAGCAGAAGTCAACCTGCAGATGAGTATCAGTTTGTCCACTCTGGGACGGGGGTGGGGGGGTCTACATCTGTTCTTCTGGTCTCTTCAGCCAGTTCTCCCATTCATTCCTGAACAACTCCTTAATGGACTTCTTCTGTCCACAGAGTACCTATTGAACAAAGATTTGTCCTCATCTCTCTGACAAGCCAAAAGAGAAGTGCACTTTTCACACAAAAGAGCCACAACAAAAATGCAAATAAAAGAACTAGAGTATATCACTATATACAAATTAATTCTCCCCTGAGCTGTAGCTGCCCCGTCCTTTGGCTAAGAACTGAGAGTGTCTTAATTGCTTCATCGCTTAGCCTTGTGCTTCCCAGCAATCAACTTGCTTCCATTTAATTCAAGTGCCACAGAGATGGGGAGAAAGTGGCCTCTCCCTGGCCCTGGAGCATAATAGACAGTGGAGAGTGAGGATACACCCTCCAAATTGGAAAACACTGGGCCATAGATTAACAGAAATGAACACCATTAGCCTGGCAATGAGAAAATCATTTTCCCCCTCAGGTGTTTTTGGAACGCACAGTCAGACTGTGGCTGGGGTGGTAACTCACAATCTTTTCTCAGCTGACCCTCGTGAATATTCAAGAGTCCAGGGATTTGAGATAGTGTTTAGTATCAATTTACAGTTTTAATAAAAGTCAGATAAGGAGACGTGTCAAAACATAATCCTGATTAAAGAAAAATATTAATTACAGGAGGTAATGACGTATCTCATCAGCAGATATGTTTTTCATGCCATGCGGTCTACTGGGAAATACATGGGGACAATGTTATCTTACAGAGAAGAAAAATCACTTTCCTCTCTTTAATTATTGTCCTCGTTAGCCCAGTTTATACTCAGAGTTTTCAGCATGGTTTGAAAAAATTTGAATTGAAAGAAATCAATATAATATATATAGACTTGGTATTTGCTTTGACTTGTGAACTTATTTGGTCAAAACTGTAGTTTTATTTAAATATAATTTTATTTTTCTCATTAATATCATTCCCAACTGTGAACAGACAGATAACTTTATTGGGGCATTAGCACTTACATGCATGAGTATTGAAAATAGTCTGTAAACACTTCATTTCCACTACAACAACACAAGCAGTTAACTTGTACTTTATTCCGTGGCTCTGCGGTTTATTTTTCGGTGTTGTTATTTGAATCAAAAAGTTCCGTACAGAGTGCTGAGGTTGCTCCTTACTAGCTAGACATGATCCGGGACCAAAACAGCACCAAGTGTGCAAGCTGTCAATGACTCTGCACTTTTTAGCTCCAACTAGCTGTTTACTGTGGTAACAACAGAACGTTTTTCTATTGTGGTCTTGTGTTCTGTCTCACACAGCCAAGTTCAAGCAAGTTACAGAAAATACTAACACAAAGTATGAAATAATTTAGCTAACTGCTGGCTAGCATATAAATACACCATAAAGAATTTCGTATGACGCTAACATTACAGTCAAGCTAGCAAAGTTGATATTGTGGTGTAGGCTATTCAACAAATTGCTTGATAGCAAATTACTCACAGTATTGTCAAAAAAGCTTTGCTGTGCTAATTGGAAGACTTGCGATAAAGAACATACACTTTTTATCAACAAAAACAAACTTATAAGTATTTCAATGGAGCTTTTTAAAGTAGCTCCATTGGTAACACAGTTTCGGGCTCACCCCTCAATCTGTGGAGCCACCAGAGGGACGTCCCCGCAGGAAAATTAGTATAACACAAAAAAAATGAACAAAAACAGAATCATAAATAACTTAGTATTGAAATAGAGCTACATTAAATTAGGTATAATGGGAAATGTCTGGTAGTAGCTAGTAGAATTCAATAACTCTGCTGCAGGTGGAATCAGGGCTAAAGTTAGCAAGCTAACCTATCCCAGCTTGCTAGCTTCCACTTTCTTAGTGGGATACAAACTTAAGAGCATGATCCTCCCAAGTATTGAATCTTGTAAAGCGATGGCTTGAATTTCTGTTGGTTGTTAGCTAACGCTGAAAAAGGCGGAAACATTTGCCTTCAGGCTGCTGTGAGAAAAGTTACAGATCACATGAAAAACGACGGATAATTCAGATTTCAGATTGACTGAATCAAGCTCGTCCACGATGCATGTTTCGGCAGCAGTGTGATGTGTCGATGCTTTGTGACAAAAACACGGCAGACATCTGCAGACATGAGACTGTTCACTGGTCTTGATCAGCAAGGGCTGTTCTCACACTCCTGCAGCACCGGAGATGGAAGTGAATGACAGGTGCATGAAATAAAATCCCTCATCAACGAGAGCTTGCATTTCATCTTTAAATGTGGCAACTGTATATGTTTACCATACCATCTTTCATTGTCTTCTGGAAAGTTGACAAGTTAGTGACCACATGTTTCTTTTCAGCCTGTCCAAGTCCACCAAACTCTTCCTCCACCTCTCCTCAGGTTAATCAGGTGTAATTTAAAATCCAAAATTCCTGACAGTACATTTTCTGATGGTATTGCCTGTATGTTCTGCATGGCTGTTTGGATCAAAGACTGGTTATCTCTTCTATTGAGCTGTTCTAACCTCTGTCCACTCTCATTACAGGCAGGCAGCGGTGAATTTCCTAAGCAATCAGGACTATCGTTCCTGGGCAGGTATAGACTACGACACTTTAACGAGTTAAAATGCAAAGCCAGGTAGAACATTAAATCAGAGTGAATGAGACAGCCGATACCCAGAGTCATCAGGCTTCTAGTAAAGACAGGAGACAGTGACATATCTGTACATAAATACAACAGAGGGAAGCAAATGCAGAGTGCAATATAAAATTGCATATGACCATACATTATGAAGCTTTATAGTCCTGCCCCAGTCTCTACTTTTCCATTATTCTACTTTTTTTTGACTGTTTTCCCCACAGACCTGAAAGCATGGCTGTTGTTTCTTTTACTGCTTGTCTATATATCTCAGCTCAGCTTTTCTACCAACTATGTACATTATATAATGGCCTTCAAACTTATTTTTAATTGCTCAAAATCCAACATGACTTACTTTGATATTGACAGAATGCTCTCCGGGAGATTAGACCTACATTTCTCATATTGTATAACAAACTGTCTTCAGCAGCAAAATGTCCATTTGTTCAAAAGCTAAAATGGCCTTTTCGTTCTCCTCACAAACAACCTCCTTATGTGAATGTGAATAATTACTGTTAAGCGTTGGAAGTGCTGTGATGTTGTTATAGTAACACAAGTGGCTGAATGTACAGAATTTCTCTTAATTACCATGATCATTTCCTAAGAAAAACCAAGTTTGAAGTTCTGATATAAATTATAAAAACATTTCAAATTAAGCCCAATTTTTGATACTATTTCTGCTGCTACTGCCGTTAAATGTATTTACGCCCAGTTACCGCTCCAGTTCCAGTGTGAGTGGCGGGGTCTGCCATTCCCATGCTGCACTCAAATAGCATGCACATGCAAGAGGGGTTGCAAAATTCACATGGTTTAGCCGGTGCATCCAAGTATTGCACGTAATTTGTGCATATGTTCATGTGCAATCCGAAAGAGTGCAACAAACAGGACATATTTGCATTATGTAAAAGTGCAGCTACAGAGATTTAGAACTTCGACATTTCATCATGGCCGAACAGAGCAGCTGCTCATAGCGCATTTCCTGCTCCCAGTCATCGAACAATGTCTTATTTTGGATTAAACTCATTGTTCATAATGAGACGTGTTGCTAGAACTCAATTTTTTGCCAAACCTTAACCACAGGGGTGGATCCAGAAAACTCTCATATGAAATGCAAGAACACACATTTCTTTAACCCCATAAACAGCATTTTATTTTTATGTTTGGCATTAGGAAACATGTGGTCTTGACTCTTGTCTCAGTTCTTAACATATTTTACGCAGGGCTTGAATAGAAGTCAACTAGACTTGGTTGTGGACTTGACTTTTTGACAGTTTTTGATATGAACCAACATTCCTATGTTGCACTAATAAATATTTCATTTCTCATTTATTAAATACTGACAGCAGCCTTGTCAGTGTTAGTCTTTGCTATGGAGGTTTTCTCTAAACACTGGCACAAAAAGACATTTATTTCTGCGAGGTAATCGTTTTGTAAAAGTATTGGTTTCTTAAAACTATAGTGTTTCAGTTCCCTCTAACAGTGAAGGTGTGTTATGGTCACATTTCTTTAAAAAAGCACAAACCAGACAGGAGCTCCCTTCATTCAGAGTGCGTTAGTGTCCCACAATGGTCTATAAGATGTGGCTTTTCGACCCTGACAAATTTCTAAAAATCCTGACGGAAACACTGAGTGCTTGTAATGAGTCGACGTGAACCCTTGCCTTGCCTGCAGCCCCGATAAAAGAATTAGCCAGCATCGTGAATCTGGGTTATGCGTGGTATTCTGGGTAAACTGTGGGTTTTTCGGCGGGGTGAGGTGCGAGTTGATGGTAGATCTGAGAGTTTCGACGCTGAGACGCACCAGCTGTGTTTATAGATTCCCACTGCACCTGCTGGGGTTACGGAGCAAGTGCACTGAGGGATTAAGCACTGGGGCACTGGGGCACCGGGAGTGGAACAATGAACAACAGATTCATGTTAAGGAAGCATGTCAACACCTCCCTGGTGTCTGTACTTAAGCTATTCATTGTTGTTGGTTGCTACGTAGGTTTCAAACTAATCTCTGCTTCTTCTTTTTTTCTTAGCTGTTCATCAAATATGCTCAGCTGAAGAGGAAATGTGCCAACCTGCCAACAGAGGAATCTGTGCAGAGAGACGAGGACGACATTGAGATGGAGATTGGGAAGATAAAAGCTGCTGGACATGTGAATTTAGCGTCTATAGACATTTAGGTTTTGCTGGAGTGTGCTAGTTCTTGATTACAATGTTGACATTTTACTTGGAATTAACCTGATTAATGTCAATGAGCGTAGAAGCCCATAGCTCAGCATTTCTCATGATCACAGGAGATGGATTAAGAAAGAAGGCTTTCAAATTGAATATACCTCTCCCTGCTCAGCCTGCTAATTGTGCCATTTACCACTACTTGAGTCACTGACCGACGCTATTTAGTCAAACTAATGATGATGCACAGTCCAAGCCATCCCTTGATAATTAAACCAAAGCTCCATCTCTTTTCCTGTATTAGCTTTTTTTTGTTTCTGTGTGTGTGTGTGTCTGTGAATTAACAGGTGCACGAAAAAACCATATCGAGCTGCGGTCACTTTGTTCCTTTAAATCACTTGTGGCATTGTTAGCTGGGAAATGACTTTTTTTTTCCAGAATCCATTCTCTATCACTTGTTATTGATTACTCAAAGTAAGAACTGTTAACATTCTTGTTTTGAACGTTTAGTCAGGTGAGAATGTTTGTTGAGCACAAAGTCAAAAATCTCTCAATTACCACAACTTTAATTTAGCAGGTTTGTCTCTACATGTTTTGGGGAAATATTAGAATCTGCATGTGATTATAATCTAATTGATGTATTGCTCTTGTTGGTCTCATTAGTGTCTTTTTAATGGTTTCTTAAGTTTCCACCTTAGGATGTTTCTAGCCTTTGATCATTTGTTCTTATCTGCCTTTCTTTTATGATTTCGGGATTTTTGTTTCAGTCTGATGTAACATATTTTGTGTTATCTGTTTCATAATTTTTAGTGTGTAAATCACAGTTATTTCTGCCTCTTTTAGCCTGGATGCTCTTGAAAAAAGGATTTTAAATCTCGCTGAGGCCTTCCTGGTTAAATAAAGAATCACCACCAGCATCGGTCATTGGTTGAATTGGTTACCGCAACTCATTTGCATCCTGTCTCCTACTTACATTAGTTTTCATCATGACCTTGACCATGTACCATTAAGATACACCTTAACGGTACATGTGACAGGTGACGTGACATGTAATGGTCATTTTGGACAAAAAGCCAATTGTTTTTTCATAAAACAACCTGCACATAATACATTTTTCCACATATCAACACATTTTTTCCACATAAATTTTGTCATTTACATATGAGGACTTGCTGTAAATAAATGTATATTTTAAAAGATCTGTGACTGTGATCCAACACTTCTACCACTTCTCAGGAAGGACGTTTTTGCCTATTGTGGACATGCTCCATGCTCACTTGCAGGATTATTTGCACTTCATGGTTGTTTAAAAAATCATATTCCATCCTGATAAGGAGCAAAAAAAAAAAAAAAACTCAGCTGTACAGTAATGATTTCCCTTTCCTGGCCTGATTGACTCTGATATCACCGGTGCCTCTAAAATAAAAAGCCCATGTGTCCCTGTAAACATACAGCATTTGTTCTGAGGCAGAGTGGCACAGCAGAGCTCCTCTCCGGCAGCACTGAGCCTGACCGAGCCAGGGAATAAGTAAATGAATAAATAGGCTGATGTTGAATTTTCCCCTCACTTGCCTCCACTGACACAAATAGGATCTACAGTAATTTATAATGCTGTTAGAGAGGCGGCTCTCTCTCTAACCGAGGTGTCTGTCACCTTGCGTGCAGGAGGCCTCTCAGTGCCAGAGTGGAGGACCTGCAGCACCCTGACATCCTGCTTTGCTATTCCACACACACGGCCCAAAGGCTAAGTGACATCAAGCCTCATTATTGTCATCACATGCCACATTTGTAACTGGTTAGCGAGCAAATTGTGATAAAATAGGCTGATGCCCCTTCCGAGTGTCTCTGGCTGCACAAGTTGGACCGTCCATAATGTTGGGGACCACATCAGCGTGGAAGAAAAAGGTGCTTTTTGAGGCAAAAATTCAGGCTTTCTTCTATCTCGTACGCTACGTATGTGACAGAATGCTTCATATCAATAACTGTGATATTAGGGCTCCTGATATCGCTCTGGATTAGGAACAAGTGAGCTGGGATTACATTTATCACCCCAAAAATGATGAGAAATAACACTGAGTTCTGCAGGATCAGTAATGCTGGAGTTCTTATTACACCAGAGGCTGCGCAGCCCGTGACTGTGCATTACTATCCATATTCATAGTATTTCTAAATGCATGACATCTCTATGCTGTCTCCGGTGAGCTGCTGCACATGTTCATATACTAGTCGCTCGGTCGTACAGTTCTTTTTTTTTTTTTCAATCCACGCACAGAAATAATGAGGAGGAAAATCTCTTGCTTGCATCAACCTCAAATTGGCGAAATGAAAATCTGTCTTAAACAAAGGGAAAGACCCCCATGGCGTCTGGGTCTACAGTTTCTGTCACATATATTCCTTGGAGGTTTCATGTGACAAAACACAGAAAGTTGCTTTGTCCCTCCTCTTGTCACGTTACACCCCTTACCCATAGTTTTTTTTTTTTTCCCTTCCTGTTGTCTGGCTGTCTGTGCTGTCAGCCCATAGCCTGGCACCTGCTCTCATGTTCCTAATTAGTCTCATTTAATTAATTATATACTGCAGCACATCTCCTTATTTCTGGCTTCCTCTGGATTTCATCGCCTTTGTTTCAAACCTGCAGAGGGGATCAGCTCGAGGAAAGGTGCTGCTCAGCTTAGGGTTGTGACTTCCGTGTCAGTGTATGGATTTTACAGACTTTCTTGATGACTGACTCACTGAAAGGTGTTTATTTAAAGCACTGTGACGCTCACGATGAAGGAAGGATTAGCTGAGAAGCCATTAAACATTCCTTCATCAAGTTTCTATGTATTTCCTCTTTCATAAAAGTGCTTTATTATGCTGTTAGCCAGGGTTGGGAGGATTACTTTTAGAATGTATCCTAGTACAATTAAAAGTATTACTAAGCCAATAACCTAATCCAAGTGTCACAATGTTACATGTAACTTGATTACTTTCTATTACTTTTGGATTAGCTCAATACCAAATATGCAGATAAGGACAAGAAGAAGTATTATGTTACATGTTTGTTACTCTGGGGCATGTTTTTGCCCACACATCCCCACCTATAGTTCTAAAATATTTTTCAGCTGTAGCAGTAGCAGTAGTACTTGTAGTAGTAACAATAGTAGTATTATTGAGCTAACTGGATTTCTGTGTAGCTAACAACAGCACCTGTAAATGTTTCTTTGAATTGTTCAGTCCTTGGGTGATGATAGCATTTTCACAACTGGAAGGCATAACTTGCCCTGTACTGGGATGTTGTTCCCCTTTCCTACTTAAAAGATAAAATAACGATGACATTTCCACTCCAGAAAAGGATTTTTTTTTTCCACTAAAGGCCCTGATAATGAACTGGCAACTGTAAAATTAGCTATGGCTTCACTCAAGACCAGATTGGTGTTGTGAGGCGTGTGAAGTGTTGCAGTATGCACATGATAGTGTATTTATGATAGTGTATTTATTCCAAAAAGGATTTTAAAGATGTAATCCTGCTAATAATCCCTGTTTTTACTAAATGTTCCGCTAATCTCATTCTTTTTTCCTGTAACTTTAGGAAAGGACTAAAGTTACCTCTTTTCTTTTTCTTTTTTTGGTATCCTAATTACATAATGCCGTTCCATGCATGCCCTTACTCCCCCGGCTTGTTGTTAGGGCGGCTGAAGGTTGCTGTGAGTTGTTGTGTCATCTTGGTAAGGAATACCTGACGGCATAAGCAGCCTCCCAGCTGCCACTTCATCCTCCTGTTACACTGGGATGCACAATGTGCTAAAGAAAAGGTTTCATCAAATATTTACCACCTGATCAACACAACACAATAGGGAAAGATCAGACCTTTGACTGAATAGGTCAACCACAGACTCATTGAGTTTCAAGCAGGGAAAATAGAACCGTATCAAACATAGGAAGACAATGGTGGCCCTGTTTGACTCTGTGGAAATCCTCATGGTGTTATTGCTTTATATTCTTTTGGAAAAGTTTATTTTTTCCAACCTTGATTTGACGTCATCCCTTAAATCTTTCAGATTGACCCCGGGCTTCACATTTAGAACGGAAAGGCTGTGCTATAACAGCTGATCAGTCATCAATTTTGTAATTCCTCTCATTTGACAGATTATCTTTAATATAGAGCGACTTACATTTGATGCAAGAGTGCAATGAGCTACAACTTACAGATGATTAGAATCAGCTTGGGGTAAAGAAATCAATGGTTTGTGTGACTGTGAAGGAGATAATGTAAAAGAAAAGAAGTCATTAGCAAAGCAGAGGGCTGAGTCCCATAGTAGATGTTAATGGGTCAGTGAGGTGACCGTTGCAAACTATTCAAAATCTGAAATAAAAACACTTTGCATTACCCTGTAAAGTATCTGTAGTCCAGTAGATCATCATCATGTTCGAGTCTGCTTTACAGCACCATTAGTTAGTAACTGATTTTTTCTGTTTGCTACTTTATTTGACATTCAAATGTGTCTTTTTGGGAAGTTTTTCTTCACCAGAGAAACTGGTGGTTCCCAACATGGGGGTCAGGACCCTCACAAGGGTTCACAAGATGAATCTAAAAGGTCATGAGCTGATCAACTACGTAGAAAATATAAAAATAACTAAATTCTGCGACACAAAACTTTTATTATTTGTCAGACATTTCTCCAGTCTTTTCTTTTGACTTACCTGCACACTGCGTAGACACATGCATGATCCACAAAGAGGCATCGCTTTGAGTTAAAGGGTCAAAAGTAAAAAAAAAAAAGGCTGGGAACTATTACATTAGATGCATTTTTTCTAACAAGAGTTTGTTGTTCGTCGAGGGGTGTTTATGTTTGTGTTGTTTTCTCGCTGAGAGGTCGTGAGAGTGACCTGACTCGCTGGAGCCCTTTCACTGCCGAGAGCTGATCAACTGACACGACACAAGGCCAGATATTGTTTCCTCGATGACAATCAAGTGTTTAAATTTTCAGCGCGGCATCACACTCCTGGGCACGACAATTGAATTTATTTTGCCTGAAACACAACAGCCGTCGCAACGAAAATATTTGCGCGCTCTGTGAATAATTACATTTTCTCCCTGCTTTGATTCGGGTTTGTTTCTAAAGGACCTGTTTATGGAGAGGAAATGACAAGAAGTCGAGTTGACAGGCCTGGAGTGAGACAGTTAAATGCCCCTTGCTGCTCTGGATAATTAATAAATAAAGTACCAGGGGAGTCCTGTCATGGCTTCCTCTATGACAGGGGCTGTCTCCAGTGCGCTAAAGCATTAAATGACCAATTCCTGTCAGGCTAACTTCCACTGCACTCCCTTGGCACCCTCTCTCTCATTCTCTCTCTCACACACACACTGTCTCTCTTTCTTCCAAAGAGAGCTACTTTGCTCTCTTTGCTCCGAGTTTTTCAGCGACTGATGGCTCTAGTTCATTTCTGCTGAATTAATTGGTCCCTGAATGAATTCTGTTGACAGGGCAATTCATCATGTGTTTGGCCTGACAGTGACTGGGGTGTTGGGAGTGTGGTGGTGGTGGTGGTGGTGGGGGAGGCAAGGGCGAGGGGAGTCTGCAGGAGAAGCTGGGGTTATAGGGGGGAAAAGGATGGGGGTTGATGATTCTGCCCCCGTCTTCCACCCGCTTCCATTATTCCCCTCTTCTGCTAACAGGAATAGCCTGCATCAAATTCTGCTTTGCCCCTCCTCACTTCTCTCTGAATATTTCCCAGCTCCCCCGGTTGCAAACAAACACGCCTGGCTGACAGATCCAGCTGATTAGGGAGCTCTTCTGTCTGCTTTGGAGGATATCCTCATTACTGGCCAGTCAGGTAGCAAGCCCCGTTAGCCCAGGACCACCAGCGCCTGTTATGCGGGACCTGACACGTTCACTAAGAGAGGTGCATTGCATTAGGCTTTAATTGCATCATGTATCACAAAATAGCCATTAGGGTAATTATTTACTGGTGAAGGGTAAATGAGGTTTGGCGCTGGGCTGAGCCAGCCAGGCAGCTAGCCTCATCTTGGCAGAGGTGTGGCGCTCACCTATACGCTAACAGATCTAATCTCCGGTCATTTGCTTCATTTGGAAATGTCCTGTCATCCAAACCCCACCGTACCCCTCCTCTTTTTTCCCTCTTTTTTTCCCTCACATTTGCTTTCAGTCAAGCAGGGCACTTATTACGTCCAATCAATCAATGCTCACTCATTAGGAACCTCCCCTCAAGTATCCTCTGGATGGCCTCACACAGCAAGAGTCAAAAATTACCTCATAATTGCTGCTCAGGCATCATAACAAGCTAGGCTGCCCCAATGACACGGCCATACAAACAGGTCTAACACAGGAATTGATGGATACTGGAGAATCATATTATATATTGCCATATCCAATTAGATACAGCACATAAAGCAGCAGATCCATTCCCTCTCTTCATAACGTCCAAACCAGTGCTCGGGTATAAAGACGTGAAATGCATTTTCATATTTTCTCCACAGCCCCCCTCGTCTTGGTGTGTCACTGCAAATGATAACATCCTGAGGATTTATTGTACATTTGACACACCAGTAACCAAATTATAATTCAGTTGCTGCGGCATATTCGTAGAACCACTGTACAAATCGCAGAGAGAGAGTGTTCAGTCAGCATGTATTAGTGCGGAGCGGCTGGAAAAGGTCAACAGTTAGATCTGACACTGTGGTTTGAAGTTACGCATGATGAGGTCCGCTGCTATAATACCTGCAAAAGATGGGTTCGTTATTACTGTTAAAACTATATTTTAATACAAATCCGACTGCATGACGAGCGCCGACCTGTTTCTTTTTAAAAACATGGATGATGAGCAATGTTCCATATGTGCATGTTTTTGTCTTGTGCAACTTTTGCGGCACAATAATTGAATTTCCTCAAGAGCAATCTGCAGAATGAGGTACACATTACGATAATTGCTGCTTATCCAATGAGGAGCAATAGCATTAATGTCACAGTTAGGCACGGAGCTAAAAAGTTGAGTATAAAAAGATGAATTAAAAATCATATCTGCGGAGCGGCCTGTGTAAAATGCGCAGTAAATCAAGATTTCAGCACTTGTGCATTAAGTTGATTACTGAACTAGTTTTTCTGAATAAAAATGTCTGCTGCGCTGAACTTCTGCGTTTTTATTGTTTTTATGATCAAATAGGAAATTTTATAGGCAAACTTACTGTGACGGCGGGTGCAGAGAGAGACCCAGGAGCGGAAACGGAGAAGGTTAACAAAAGTTTATTTTGCAACAACAGGCAATAACTGAAACAATCGCTGGCAGCGTGAGGTCCAAACAAAACACGAACTCAGAGAGGTCCAGAGAGTGCTGGGCTGTGTGGGCAAGGGAGGCACTGGAACAAAAAGAGAAGAGACAAACAATTAATCAAAAAAGTTCAGCAAGCTATCAAAACGTACTATACCACAGGAGACTGAGACCAACTGATACCACGGTACGTGGAAGTATACTCTGGCGTCGAGGAGCGTCTCCGCAGAGGTTAAATAGGCGTCCTAATTTCAGGAAGTGAACTCAGGTGTGCCCAATCACTCCTCGACGCATCGGGGGGAAGGGAGCCTCAGGAAAACAAAACGTAAAGTTACAGCCCACAAAACAGAACACAGGAAATGGACCTTCAAAATAACAGCACAGACAATACCAACCGCCACAGTACCCCCCCCTCAACGAACGCCTCCAGGCGTTCTACCCGGCTTGTCCGGGTGAGCGGCATAAAAGTCCCGAAGGAGAGAGTCATCCAGAATGAGTCCCCTGGAGACCCAGGAACGCTCCTCTGGACCGTAACCCTCCCAATCCACCAAGAACTGGAAACCACGGCCGCGTGGACGGACATCCAAGATCCGTGACACCGTGTAGGCGGGATGACCATCAATGAGGCGGGGGGGAGGTGGGGCGGCGGCCGGCGGGCTGAGCTCGCTGGAATGCACCGGCTTCAACAGGGAAACATGGAAGGTGGGGTGGACCTTCATAGAGTCTGGTAGCTTGAGCCTGACGGCAGACGGATTAATGATCTTCAACACCTCGAAAGGACCGACAAAACGGGGAGAGAGCTTACGTGACTCGACATCCAACGGAAGATCCCGTGACGACAACCACACCTGCTGACCCGGTCGGTACTCGGGGGCGGAGACGCGGCGAGCGTCGGCCAGCCGTCGGTTCCTCTCCGTGGAGCGGGTGAGAGCAGCTCTGGCAGACTGCCATACCTCCTTAATCCTCCGGAGGTGCTCCTTCACAGAAGGGACGGATACCGCAGTCTCCTGCTCGGGAAACAAGGGAGGTTGATAACCCAAACAGCACTGAAACGGTGACATACCTGTGGCCGAACAGGAGAGGGAGTTGTGGGCATATTCTATCCAAGGCAGGTGTGTACTCCAAGAGACGGGATGATGAGCAGCCACGCAGCGAAGAGCGGACTCCAGATGTTGGTTAGCTCGCTCTGTCTGGCCGTTACTCTGGGGATGGTAACCAGAGGATAGACTTGCCGTGGCCCCCACCGCCTTACAGAACTCCTGCCACACCTGGGAAGCGAACTGTGGACCCCGGTCCGAGACCACGTCGAGGGGAATTCCGTGAAGCTTGAACACATGAGTCACGAGTAGACTAGCAGTCTCGAGGGCAGAAGGCAGTTTAGGCAGAGGAACATAATGCACAGACTTGGAAAAGCGATCAATAATAGTTAAGATGACAGTGTTACCTTCAGATGGAGGAAGACCAGTAACAAAGTCCACGGCGATGTGAGACCATGGGCGGCTTGGGACGGGCAAGGGGTGCAGTAACCCCGCAGGGGGATGATGAGAAGCTTTTCCCCTGGCACAGACAGAGCAAGCGGCAATAAATGCACGGGTGTCGCGGTACATCCTCGGCCACCAGAAGCTCTGACGGAGGAACTGGAGGGTGCGGTGGAAACCAGGGTGACAGGTAAGTCTAGAGGAGTGAGCCCACTGGAGAACTTGCGACCGGACCGAATCCGGGACAAACTTGCGATCGGGGGGACCGGAACCAGGGTCCGGTTGTTGCTTCTGCGCCTGGAGCACGAGGGATTCGATCTCCCATGTAGCCATACCCACGATGCAAGCCGGCGGGAGGATGACATCCTGATGTTCCGAGTCCAGGGGAGGGGCATAGAGACGGGACAGGGCGTCGGGCTTAGTGTTACGGGAGCCGGGGCGATAGGAGAGGGTGAAATTGAACCGGCTCAAAAACAGAGCCCATCTGGCTTGGCGGGGATTAAGCCTCTTCGCGGTGCGTAAGTAGGCGAGGTTTTTATGATCAGTCCAGATCAAAAAGGGAACCGTAGCGCCCTCCAGCCAGTGCCTCCATTCTTGAAGCGCCCAAACCACAGCCAGCAACTCTCTATTCCCGACGTCGTAATTCCGCTCGGCCTGGGATAAGCGGCGGGAAAAGAAAGCACAGGGATGCAGTTTGTGAGTCTGAGGGTCTCTCTGGGAGAGGATGGCACCAGCACCGGAGTCGGAAGCGTCTACCTCGACCACGAACTGACGAGTGGGATCGGGGTGTTTGAGCACCGGGGCAGAGGTAAACAGTGCTTTAAGCTGGGCGAAAGCCTGTTGGGAATCGGGAGACCACTGGAAGGGGATTTTCACAGAAGTAAGTCTAGTGAGGGGAAGAGCTACCTTACTGTAGTCACGGATAAATCTGCGGTAGAAGTTAGCGAAGCCGAGAAACCTCTGCAACTCCTTCCGGGTGGTGGGAACGGGCCAATCCGTGACAGCTTGGATCTTGGCAGGATCGGGTCTTAGCTGACCCTTGGCGATGATATAGCCGAGGAAACCCACTGAGTCAGAGTGAAACTCGCACTTCTCCGCTTTAACAAACAATTTATTCTCAAGAAGTCTCTGAAGCACTAGTCTTACATGCTGTCTATGTTCCTCTAGATCTCGAGAGAAAATCAATATGTCATCTAAATAAACGAAAACAAACCGGTTTAACATGTCTCTGAGGACATCGTTAATGAGAGCCTGGAAGACAGCGGGGGCGTTGGTGAGACCAAAAGGCATGACTAAATATTCGAAATGGCCTAACGGTGTGTTGAAAGCTGTCTTCCACTCATCACCCTCCTTTATCCGGACGAGGTGATAAGCGTTACGCAGATCAAGCTTGGAGAAGATGGTGGCGGAGCAGAGTGGTTCGAAGGAGGGGTCGATGAGAGGGAGAGCGTACCTGTTCTTAACGGTGATGTCGTTAAGTCCACGGAAGTCGATGCAGGGGCGAAGGGAGGCGTCCTTCTTCTTAACAAAAAAGAAGCCAGCCCCTAACGGAGAGGATGAGGGGCGGATGAGTCCAGAGGCTAGAGAATCCTGGATGTATGTCTCCATGGCTTCCCTCTCGGGGCGTGACAGGTTATACAGCCGACTAGAAGGGAGAGGAGCACCAGGGAGGAGGTCTATGGAGCAATCGTAGGGGCGATGAGGAGGCAGGGACAGGGCTAACTCTTTACTGAACACAGGGGCTAGGTCATGGTACTCGGGAGGCACGGAGGTAAGGACAGGGGGCGTGGGAGGTGGTGGAGAAACACGGGAAGAAAAGGGGTTGGCCGAACGAAGACAGTGGGCATGACAGAATGGGCTCCAGGTGGAGATACTAGCTGTAGTCCAGTCTATCTGGGGGTTATGTTTAAGCAACCAGGGGAGGCCCAACACCAGGGGAATCTGAGGGGAAGGAATGACGAAGAATTGGATGTCTTCTCTATGATTCCCAGAGATTATGAGCGTGACCGGGACCGTACGTTGAGTGACCTGAGCTATACGTCGGCCGTCTAAGGCGGTTACATTTCTGGGCACCGGGAGGGATTCAAGGGGGAGCTTAAGCTGGGTGGCTAGTTCGGTGTGGATGAAGCTCTCGTCTGCCCCTGAGTCAATCAGAACCCTCATGGGAAGCGACTCACGACCCCAAAGCAGACAGGAGGGCACGGTAATACGGGAGGGAGAGCTGGGATTAGGGGATGTCTGACTCACCAGTGCGCTCTCCGTCACGGGTGAGCCTGCCCTTTTGGCGTCTGAGGGCAGTTAGCGAGAAAATGACCTCCCTGGCCACAGTAGATACAGAGCCGCTGGCTGAAACGTCGCTGCCGCTCGCTGGGGTGGAGACGGGTCCGACCCAACTGCATGGGCTCCGAAGGGTGAGAGGAGGACGTGGAGGGAGCAGCGGAGTGGCCGGAGGATCCGCCACTGGCTGAAGGGGGAGCGAGGGAAGCTGGCTCGTGAACATGAGAGAGGCGAGTCTGGGCTTTCTCTCTCTGTCTTTCTCTCAAGCGGTTATCTATGCGTATGGCGAGGGAGATTAATGACTCTAAGGAATCGGGTTCATCTCTGGAAGCTAATTCGTCCTTTAACTCACTAGAAAGACTCCGTAAGAAAACACCTCGTAGCTCTAACTCCCCCCACCCGCTCTCTGAAGCTGCGATACGGAAGTCAATAGAGTAATCTGCCACTGATCTCGCTCCCTGCGCCAAGGAGAATAGGCGTTTAGCAGTTTCCTGCCCCTGTCGTGAATGATCAAAAATACGACTAAGTTCCCTCGAGAAACTGTCGAAAGACGAGAGAATGGGGGAGTGCTGTTCCCATAACGCTGTAGCCCACTGCGCTGCCCTGCCCCGTAACAAATTAACTGTATAAGCTATCTTAGCTCTATCAGAAGGATAACTAAGGGGTTGTTGATCAAATACTAGTGAACAGCGCAAGATAAACCCCCCAGCATTACCAACTTCACCTGAAAAGGGTTCGGGGGCCGGCACATACGGCTCACGCTGAGAGACAGACAGAGAGGTAGATTGGGCTGCAGCGGTTGCCGGTGGGGGTGGCGCTGGTGTGGGACTTGGGGAGGAAGGAGAGCCACGGGTGTCCGTGCGGCTGAGGTAAGCGGTGAGGTCACGGACTTGGACGCTGAGACCTTGTACTGCCTCCATTACTCCCCGCAGCATGTCCTCGTGCTGGCCGAGACGTAGTCCTTGATGGGCGAGCGCCGCTCGAAAGGGGTCCGAATCCGCTGGGTCCATGATTGGCCAGAGTATTCTGTGACGGCGGGTGCAGAGAGAGACCCAGGAGCGGAAACGGAGAAGGTTAACAAAAGTTTATTTTGCAACAACAGGCAATAACTGAAACAATCGCTGGCAGCGTGAGGTCCAAACAAAACACGAACTCAGAGAGGTCCAGAGAGTGCTGGGCTGTGTGGGCAAGGGAGGCACTGGAACAAAAAGAGAAGAGACAAACAATTAATCAAAAAAGTTCAGCAAGCTATCAAAACGTACTATACCACAGGAGACTGAGACCAACTGATACCACGGTACGTGGAAGTATACTCTGGCGTCGAGGAGCGTCTCCGCAGAGGTTAAATAGGCGTCCTAATTTCAGGAAGTGAACTCAGGTGTGCCCAATCACTCCTCGACGCATCGGGGGGAAGGGAGCCTCAGGAAAACAAAACGTAAAGTTACAGCCCACAAAACAGAACACAGGAAATGGACCTTCAAAATAACAGCACAGACAATACCAACCGCCACACTTACACTTTGATTTAGTCAATCTGAGATAACTAATGTCACTCTTGTGCTTTTACTGTTGATTTTTATTATTAACTGAATGTTTCATGAGCAAAGACAGTGACAGGTGCCGATAAGAGCCAATCAGATCACCCCACCGCTCTGAGAGTGTATATATATTCGCCACAGTAAATAATATATATTTATATTCCAGAGGATGCTGTTGTCATCTGGCATGCTGCAGTCAATTTGAGCTTGATTGACAGTTACATCCAGGTTCACAGTTTATTGGTTTCGGAGGAGAGAGCCAGATATGCCAATTTAGACAGGAAAGTGACAAAAAAGTTTCCATCTAAATAGAATAATTCTGCGTCTGGGAATTCTCAGCTGGGGAGAGGAAAGAGTCAAGCTCCTTTCTTCTCCCCCCTCCTCCTTTAACAAGGGCTGTGAATGACAAACCTATACGACAGTTAGGGGCTGACAGAACATCAGCTTTTGATGCTTCACAGGGGAGCTATGAAATAAACAACAGGCAGAGAAATTGAATTACAAAGCAAAAAGGGGGTCTCTCCTCGTGGACCCAGAGGCATCAGAGTGCACCAAAAAAAAAAAAAAACAGCTCAGCACAGTATGTTTTAGACGAGCTTATTTTCTCTTTTTACAATGAAATTTGGGGGAAAATGTGCAATAGAAGGACAGAAATTGAGTATTCTACCTTATAAACCTCATGAAATTTTAATTCAATATCATATCACTGCGATCTATGCAGGACCAGAGGGTAAAACTCACTCTTTTGTTGTCTTTAGTGTTGGCCCAAGTCTGAATTAGCAACTGAAAAGCTCAGCTTGTATTATACAGTATATTCCCATTCTGTCTGACATCATTTCAAATGTACATGCAGCTTTATCATGTGCTCCCGCAGCCCAAATCCTTTGCAAATCGCGCAGCGCTAATCAGGACCAGTGTCCACTTGTTGTAAATCAATAATGATATAACTAAGTCATACAAGGCGGCGGTGGCGGAGGGATTACGGAGCGAAGAAAGAGTGAAAATAAGCTCTAAGAGGGATTTCATGCATAAATCTCTCCCTGCAACTTAGCACAAATTGAATTCAGGCACACTGCTAGAAAAATTAATTCAGCTTTACAAAGCGAGGAGAGGTTAAACACTTTATGTGCTGCTCAGTGATCCAAATCATGGAGAAAACATTTAGAGGCCTTCTCACTGTAGCCCCCGTGCACCATGTGATCTTTACACCTGAAAAGTAAATACATTTATCTCAAAATAGTCTCATTAGCAGCCCAAATTCATTATTTATTCATATTTATTTCGACCTTTTGTTTTTTTTTTTACCCATCAACACGTAGAAATTATGTGATTTGTCATCTCAAGCTAAATTTGTAGGGATCACATGTGCACTTCACAGGGTAACACTTTGTTTTAATCTATTATTTTTCTATGCAGCCTATAAACATGTGATAAACTGTTTGCACACTATATTGCAGTTAAAAGCAATAATAAAGACATTTTAGGCATTATGCAGAATGCAAGTGGAATCTTACATTGTGTAGCAGTAGTGAGAGCATTCTGGGTCAAAGTTATGGAAGTCCTGGGCTGTTGGTTTGATTTGACTCCTGCCTTGTGTTTATTAGGGAGCAGATCTCAAACCCCAAAAATATCTAAATGCATTTTCAGTTAAGATGAAAATTTTAATGATTCAGTAAATGCAATGGTAGAGATTTCATTCTACGAGTCTATGTCCATAGATTAGAAGGTAGTTTGGAAGGTGGGATACAAAGATCGATGGAGTGCCTGTTTAGACGTCAAGTACAAACCGATCATCTGTGACTGTGACATATTTTCATTTTGTTGTGCCTGTATGTGCTATTTATATAATTTATCTTTTATTCGTACACCATATGTTGTAATAGTGTCAACTCCTGCATCCTGAAATGAGGCTTTTCTTACTGCCACGTACCAAACATTTATTTAGATAGAATAAAAACTTAAAACTGCCAAAAACAACTCTGCCTTCTGCTACGAATCAACCTCAACAGGTGTATAAACACATAATGAATGACTGATAATATAAAATAGCATCATTTAATATGAATTGTATAACGTAAGTGGACCTTGGATTATGACTTTTTTTTGTCAAACTGCTGTTTCTGAGGTCAAAATTGAACCTTCAAGGTCAACAGTGTTAAACTGATATAACCACGTAATAAATACTTTATAACTCAGAGTCATTAAATATGATCACAGCTACGATATCAATCATTCACTAGCTGTTCATGCAGCAGTTACAGATGCTTAATTTATCATTGCTGACAAATGTATTAAGAAATGCTTTAACATGTCCTTATAGTTACTTACATTTGCATTACACTGTAATATACAGTGATGGTATTAAGATCTTTTACTTAAGTAGACGCAGTAATACTACATTATAAAATTACTAACACTCATAATGTAACTTATGTAAAGCACCAGACCTGTTATTAATAATTTACAGGTTAATGACTGGAAAGACAAAGGGCTGGACACCCCATATTGTCATATTTTATTATTATATTATAGATTATTAGGTTATTATAGGTTATTATTATCTTTTTTTCTATAACCAGTATTTTGATGTTGTAGTTTGTCCGTATAAATCCAACGTTAGCTGCTTGATAGACTGCAGGACTTTTTAATCTGTAACGATGCATCATGTTTCATCAGCTGAACTCATCTCTTTACCTGCTAAGTAACTTAAATGGTGAAGTGAATGTAGTGGATTAAAAAGCACAATATTTCCCTCTGAAGTGTAGTGAAGTGGAAGTATAGAGTAATAAAATGGTAATACTCAAGCAAAGTACAAATGCATGAGTAAATGTACTTCGCTACTTCCAACCACTGGAGTTAAAACGTTTATTAAGTGTTTATATTCTGGGAGTTTAAATGTTAATCTAACTTAATACCACTATAATCAAGCTAACGATAAGTGCTTCTTGCAATTCAAGGGCAAAATTTTTAAAAACAGGACTTCTGAGGTTCATTACTTCAAGTTTTGTTTTTACAATTAAAGTATTTAATTAGGGCAAGAAATAAGGATTAGTTACACCTGCACAATAAGCTTTCTTTGTTGTCCGATCATCAGTCCAAAACCCAAAGATGTTCAACTTAAAATGATATAAAACAGAGAAAAGCAACAAATCACCACATTCTTCTCTTCATAAAAAGTTTAAATGATTAATCAATAATCAGAAGTGCTGTCAATTAATCATTTTCGGTCAATTGCTTCAGCTCTACTCCAGATACTCAGAAACGCCATGCAGCCCCTTTTTGCGTAAAAGATTTCAGACACTTTTATTATTGTACAAGTGAGACCAGCATAATGAAAGTGATAATACCCATGAACATGAAAGACATTTTTTCTTACTGTATTTACAGAGAAGTGTCTTCACATCACACACAAAAAAATGCCTTCTACAAAATGAACAATTTGTAAATAACATAACAATTAAATAAACTCCACCTACCTTTAGGTTTACAGCTGAATATGCATATGATGACCATCTCTGCACTGCATAGAATTTATACATATACTTTTCCTCATGAACAATGTGGGTTTTTCCTAATAATAATAATAATAATAATACTGCTCTCATGATGCATATCGGCGGCCTGTAAATCAACATTAACAAGAACTAAGTCTTTGGCAAATGCAAATACATTCACTTGACAGATGAAGAAACCGTCATTCCAGCTTGATTCAAAGAAACAACTTGGCCTGAAACATGTGAGGGAGCTGAAGTCAGGAGGGGAACATGTTTAAGGCATTTAGCTGAAATCATCGCCCTGCTTTTTGACGTTATCAGAATCATCCAATCAGAGTGAACCTGGACGCTTCTGGCATCGGACTAGACAAATGGTTTGACTTGGGATGGCTGTTGTATCCTTTTACTGTGGTTGAATGCCAAAGACTTAATCAACTTAAATAAAAATGGAAGCTGTGAGAACATACTAGTGCAAGTCAAGGCAGTGACATGATGGGCCTTGAATTACAGGAAAATAAACTGTGAAGCTGTAAGTGCCTTTTCAGACTGACTTATTAGACTTACAGTCAAGTTTCAATGAAATAAAGCAAATATGCATCATCGTTTTTCTGCATAATAACGCTCCGGTGTTGCAAACCTCCAAAATAGTGCAAAATTAACAAAAAACACAAAGGGTTTTGCCTGATGACCTCTTGTATCCTGACAAATAAGAAATAGTAAAACACTAGCCAAGCAGTCTGCAGTTTAGTCGTTACGAATTATAAAAATGAAATAAAAAAATCATTTTAAGAATATATTTACTAGTTTCTTGAAATCTTGCAAATAGCGGGCCATGGCGATATATTGTCATGGCTCCCTCTATTTTCAAACGGATGTTTCTTTATTTATTTCATTTTCATTTTTACATCTTGATTGTGTATCACAGAGAACATGTCCTAATCTTCTCATGGCATCAAAAGCGATCGATTTTACTCATGCTGGATGTTTGGTCGGTGGCCGTTCAGACGGATCAGAAACAACGGTAGCCTGCCACAGCCTGCGTGTGCTGCTGCTAATCTCCTCTGATCTCACTGCGCTGCCATCTGAAGCGAGAGGGAGACGAATGGAAAAAGGAAAAAAGGCTGCTGCTACATTTTAAGCTCCGGACAGCGTCCCTGCTGAGAGCCGTCAAGAAAAGGAATGTACAGTATTGATCCATGATGGGATGAAACTGTGACACTGCTACAAGGGTAAAATAAATTCTGATGTTTTTGTTTTCAGTCTTTTTCTTTTTTTTTCTTTTTTTTTTTTTTAAACCACTGCAATTAGCCACAGTTTTCCTCGTGTGTGAAGCGACTTTCAGTGTCTCTGGTGATGTCTTGTAGATTTTCTTTTTCTTTTTCCTTTTTTTTTTTTTGGCTTTGAGTGTCCAAAAAAAAAAGCTGTGAGGAGGGAGGAGAGAAGTCGTCTGGAATTCCAAAAACCGCTAAGTTTCTCATTGTGTGAGCCGGGAGCATTTTATGCGCAGTTGCTCAGTGTCCAGTGGACCATGCCGCTCACACCGGGGCAATATGGAGGCTAAGGCCATGGTCCTGCAGGTTGATTTGGTTTCCATGGTAACTAGTGACGGTCATAGGCAGTGGCAGCAGTGGGAGGGGCGGAGCCTCTCGATGCGGCACTATAATAATAAGGGGAACCTGAAAGTTAACAGAAGAACGAACCATTTGAAACAACAAATACAGTTTTTACTGTCATTTACCAAAATTGATGATCATTATTATCAGTTTAATTGTTACGCTGATGTTTCATACATTGTTCCACACTGAACTTTTACTCCAAATATTTATGGTGTATTGACCGTTCCCTAAGTCCCACCTCCTTCATTACTGCTGCTATCCCTGTCAAGCAGGGATGGGTCTGGGTCTTTGGCTCTTTAATTTCAGACAGCCAAGACAGACAAACCTTTCAAGCCTGCGCCTGCTAACTTTCAGGGCTTTCCATGGCAGAATTTATCAGCTCTAGCTAGCTAGCTAATCAAGCTAACTTTAGCACCATGACTTGGCTCGAAAACGTCATCTCCAAGGTGACTTTTTAATGTTTCCACTGACTCACTGCAAGACGGGAATCTTGTAAAAGGGGGTTTAAATATGCTCTACATGATATCAGGCTGAAAGACTGAGGCCAAGGCTTCATGTCTTAGCCAAAAGTTAGCATCCTCACCAGCTGATGACATGGAAACCAAGTAAGTTGTTGCATGGCAGTGTGTAGAGGTAGCTAGTTAGCCTTGTTTTATAAGCATGATAAAGAAAATAAAGCTCATGCTGTTGTTTCATTCAGCATAAACCTTTTTGGGTGCTTAACTTACATACTTGTTCGTATTTCCAAACACGTTAAACCCCAGTTTTCACTTTTAGCTTTACAAGGAAAAATGCTTTCGCTAACTGATGTGTTAGCAAACTAGCGCTAAGCTAACGTTAGCATCAGCCTTGAAAAACCTAAACACAATGGTTCTGCTAGTCATGACAGGGCTCCATAGTGCTTGGTTCCTACTGTTAATCATTTGCAAGTTAGCAGGGCATGCTAACGATTGTAGCTTAGGATAGAGCAAATAAACACACCATTTAATCCATTTTGTACATTTTTCCTCTTGTGTTTATGGTTTTGGAACGCCTAGAAAAAAGGCACCATCCTCTAAACTCTTTAAAACTCTTCAATTGCAACCCCACACACACAGCTTTAGCATGGCTTTAGCATGGCTTAAGTCTGCCATGCCTGCATGGTTACGGCTGCTATTGGACAATCGCTGTGCAGGGGGAGGGCATTAGCGAACGGTCAGTTAATCGTTCTCATCCTCTTTCTCGCTCTCTACTCACTTAGTAATGCTGGGTTGCTGAATCGCCAGGCTTCATTGTAGGTTGTGTACTGCGGATGACTGTAGGGGTTCCCCGAAAACTCACTCCCTGCAAAACAAAACAACAAATCAATTAGCATTTGAATGCATCAAACCATTACCCCTTCACATGCAGTCATTTCTCGTCATTCAAAACAGGATGCAATTTGAGGGGGAAAATGATAGTCATCGTTGTGCGACCAGTCAAGCAAGTAATTTATTTCTTTTTCATTTCACTTAAGTTATGCAACACTGAACAATACAGGATGTGACACTGAAGGCGGCTTTCCCTGTCCCATTTATGGATATCTACCCATTCTTCTTCCTCCAGTATATTCCAAACCGGTCCAATAAATAGAGAGTGGTAATAAACAGTTTCATGCATACATTTTTGATATGCTGCAATAAATCCTGCAGCCTATCTTAGAGGAATTTTAACATCTCCAATCTGAACCCCCTCTGGTCTGAGCTGTGGTGTTTGGTACAGCAGAATTTCATTGCTGGGGAAGTAACTTGGAGCATGTCAGTGAGCACTGCTGTTGGTTCAACACGTTTCTTTCTTTTACGAGACAATAAAGGCGAGATTTTATATGAAGCTGGTGAGAAATGGCTTTGCTTTAACAGTGTTTTGCGCCTGTCAGTAAATCTTAGCGGTTGTGTACAGGATGAATGGGTTGTAACACAAAACCACAAGGCATGGGATTAAGGCCCTCATCTTTTGCTTTGTGCCACATAAGAACAAATGGAAAGTAAAAGTATGTTTGACGTGACGCTTTTGCCCCAACATGATTTAACAGTTTTATTAGTCAAAATCCAAAAGTAAATCTGGACTGCACTGCCACTGGCTGCTACCACATCTCCTTTTGTTTATACTGTTTGCTTTTCAATGTCTGTTTGCACAAGTATGTCAAAATATATATATATATTTAAAGTCTCTATATTTTAAAATGGCTTTTTTCATAACAGAAGAAGATAGGAAAACTTGAGAGCACTAAGAGAGTGCACACCTGCTATGTGCCAAAGTTTATTTAGATTCATAAGCTATTCTCGATTCATTTTAAGAATAGGAAATGTTTAGAAAACCCATCTGCATCCAAATATGCGTAGTTGCAAAGCATCATGGGATACATGGGGCAGATTTTTTTTATTAAAGAAGTGAAGCAGTTCAGGGAAAAATATCAATAATGACTAAGGTTCATCTAAATCACAAAAATTATTTAAAGAAATGTAGCTTTGAGCACCACAAATAATTCACCTGGCATGAAGAAATATGTATTTTTGCTATTTTGGTTAATTGAGACTTTAAGAAATCCTTTAAAATCCTTTCCGAAGCACTTGCTCCTTGTTCCATGACCTCATTTTCAAGCTTCAATGAAATATGTTTGCAAGCTTTTTAAAGATTAGCTGCTAACTAACAAACAGAAACAAATGGGAGAGTTAATTTAACCTTCTTGGCTGAGGTGACGACGAAACGCCTCATGGCAGCCCTTCGTAAAGGAGAAAAGAGGAACAGCCAGAGCCTGTGATGGGCTGTGTGATTGGTAAATGATATGCTAACACAGGACACACTCCACTGCTTTCCCCATCCGTGTGGTTTAATCACATTAAAGCAAAATGCCGGCTGTGTTTTGGTGAAAATGTGTGTGGTGATGCCGGAGCTGAGGAAGCGTATAAACCCAGCACCAAAACCGCATCCCTGCTCTGTTCCTGGCAGGAAAACACAAGCCTGACCTCCTCAGAGAGACAGCGATTTGAATATTTACCGGGCTCCCATGCCTCTGCCTTTTGACCCTTAACTGTTTGCTGTGAACCCGAACTGCAGGTTAAGTAGAGGAGGGGAAAGGGATATGCTCCGGAGCTCAGAGGCTGGGGAGGGCTGGTAGTGCTGTTTATCGACGCCCGGCGTGAACGACCACGCAGGGAGATAATGAGCCAATAAGGCGAGAGGGGAAAGCAGGAAGGAAGAGAGAGCGACTGTCCTCTCCCCTGTCTCTGATCACTTATTCAGCCTGTCTAATCCAATCATACACACAGAGCTAATATAAGGAAGAGTGCGCCTCTTACTCTGCAGGTCAATATTTATCGCCTCTCTGCGTAATTTGGCGCTAAAGCCTCTTCCCTCTGCTCCTACACCTGTTCGCCTCCAGAGCAATGACACCCGTTCAACGGACCCTAATGACAATATGAAGCAGCGACGTCGTCTCTCACTCACCAGGAACCATTCCAGCGAGCGTGGAGGTTGGGTAGCTGCCCTGGCCTGTGGGGGGAACATGAGGGGGATACCCAGGTAAGGTTGTGTTGGCCATATCTCGACCTGGAGAGACAAAATAAAACAAAGAACATATCATCAATGCTTTCCGGCTTTAATTTCTGACCTGGAGAAATTGCTTCTCTGCAGAACTCTTTGCAGATTTTAGCAGATTTTGGCTCTTCGGAAGAACTATTCAGATCCTTGAGTAAAATAGCAATACAGCATTGCAAAAATACTCTTTTACAAGTAAAAGTCCTGCATTCAATTAAATATTATCATCAAATTGAGCTCAGTGTAAATATCAAAAGTCCTCATCATGCAGATTGGCCTCTTTCTTACTGTTAGTATTGAGATTAGATATATTGAATTACTGGAATATGACTACGAATGTATGTACTCTGTGTAGCAGGTGGAGACGGAGCTAATTTGACCTACTTTATATACTGTTGGTCAGTTAAATCAATGCAACTGTGTCATTTTTCACTGGTTTTATATTTAAAATCTAAATCTGCAAAATTAATATCTACATAACTATAGCTGTTAAATAATAGGCCTATAATGTTTCCCTCTGAATTGTAATGGAGGTGAGGTATAAAGTATCAAAAAATGGAAAGATTCAAGTACAAGTACCTCAAAACACGTGAGTCAGTGGGCTTTCTATCTCTGCTAACCAGCTCCTGCTGTTATATAACACCACTTTTAAGAGACAAAAATTTGATTTTGCTACAGACATCATGACTCATCACCACCACCGCAAGTCAGTCAACACAACAACTTGATTTTCAGCGTAGTATAGAGAGGCTCAACCTGCCTGAGTCAAACTAAAAACACAGGCAACTGATCACCGGTCGCATAACTATGTCTCATTACACAGTTCCGACTTCTCTGAACATGGCAGCCTTTACTGATTCCCATAAGGCTCCTCTCTTCTCCTCTGTGGCCGCAAAGTACGGGCACACTGGCCCCTCTGCAGAGCGTCACCCGCCCGGCTGCAGATATTCAGCTCTGTAATTGAGAGTGACGGTTGGGTCGTCCTCGCTAGCCACGGGGACGTTGGGACAACGGCACGTAACCCCAATCTGCACAGGGGCCTGGGCAGGAGAGGCCCCTGTCATATTGTCAGCTGGCTGTGAGGGCCACTTGGACTCAAAGGGAAAATCATCTACCAACGGAGCTTTAATGAGGAACCCGTGGATGAAATGCATTGCAACATCACAAGACAACTGTTGTCCACGAGGTTGCCTTTGCAAACAATTGTTCAGGGGAACAGAGCTACTTTTTATTAAGATGGTCCAAATAAAGTGCACTCACAGCCTGGTGAAGTCTTGACTTACTGCAAGTTTTCGTTTATAGGAAACCTTTTCATCCTTCAACATAAGCACAGATGGAAGTATTTTTTTTTTATTTTTGTCGCATACAGTACAAGATCAGTATGGAAAATGTGATTGCTTCTACATTTTTTTAGAGTCCGAGACAGATTTTAGTTTCAACTTTTATCTGGTTAAATATAAGACAATTACTGAAAATGAATACACAGCATTTTGCATCTAAAATGTTTGTGGCGCCTTTGGAATATGCAAAGAAAAATATTATGTAATAGAACAAAAAACAGCAAAAATTAAGCAAAAAAAAAAAAAAGCTTCATAATGAGAAAAAAAAAAAAAACTCAATGCAACACATTACCTCCCAAGTACAAAGCACATTTATCTGTCCGAATATTGAAAACTGAATCATGCTGCCAATTAGCATTGGTGATGAGAGCATGAACTACAGGCAAATTTATATATTGACTTAAAAATCAATTTCTCGAGCAACTTATTCTTTTAATTGAAGCTTGAGTGTTTGAGCCCTCTGGGTATTGAGGCACCTACAGGCTGGCAGGCATACTGGCTGCAGGGTGGGGGTGGCACGGGGGCCGGGGAGCGAAACGGCTGGTGAATCTGGTGGCAGGGAGGCAGGCCTGGAGGTCCCCGAGACTCAGGCCTGCCAGGGAGGAGGAGGAGGAGGAGGAGGAGAAAGTGGGTGTAGATGGAGCTATGGAAGCCTTGTATGGCTCTTTCTTTATGTAAGGCGATGATGGATGAAGGCCTTTTTTCTCTAAATGATACGTAAAGAGGCAATACAAGAGATACAAGAGCACGTGTGACCTTCTACATGCGTGTATGCCACATACATACATACAGACATAGATTATATCCAGACATAAACAGACACATCAAAGGAAAAATCCAGCCAATAGGAGAATTCAGATTGTATTATTACACTAATATTAAACTACACTGTAAAATCATCTATGAATACATGCAAAAACACTGGAATTAGAGAAACAGGATGTTGTCAGGTGACACTTTCAGCAGTTGGTCAATCAAATTAATTATTTTGTGAGCGAACAATTAAGTGACTTGTAATTGACTACTTCTATTCCAATACATTCTAATGAAATATTGTACTTTTTACTCCCCTAAGATTTTGCATACAAATCATATTGTACAATGACGCATTGCTTTAGATTAAGCTACTTAACTGTATTTAAAGTGCTTCCAGTTAGCTCGACACTTATCTGCTACGTTATTAAAATGCTGCTTACATTTCTGTCATAAAAATTCAAAAATGTACTATATACTTCATATAATAATAACCTGCTATGCATAATGGTTGATCTGTGACACTGCAGAGCTATTTATATATGATTTTAATGCAGGGCTTGTAATGATTCCCCTTTTTTCATTGTGGCAATGCTATGTTGATTTAAGTAAATGATCTGAATATTACCTCCACCACCGGAGACACTATCCAATTGCACTTGCGTCTTTATAAAAAATACCATACTGTTGTCAGTATGGTATTGAAACACACACCAAATAAAAGAACTTTTCCATTTGTGACCATGAATTGTGTGCTGAAGATTCAGTCTTATGTTGAACCACTGCTCTCTATTATTTGCAGATCTCTGCACTGATGGCAGCATTGTACAAGGCCTGGTAAGATGTGTCTTTTGGTTAAAGCGCTGAGACTCAGCGGAGTTAAAGAGCTTTGCACAGAAGAGTGAGGTCATGCCGGACCTTTCATTTATAATAAGAATTAGTTAGCCACAAGCCAGTGCACATAAGTCAAAGGGAGCCGTGGGAGTACTGTAGGTGGGGGGTCCAGCAGGGGTGAGGCCATTGTGAGTGTTTGTGTGTGTGTGCAGACATTGGTAACTATTGTCTAACTGTCTCAGCAAACACAGACCCAATCTTTTCTTCATGATTATTGCAGCAGCTACAGCAGTCGTACATGTTTAATAAAAGCAAATACTCTTATCTCTTCATTACCTCGCTTCAAAGAGATGATATATATAATGAGCGCAGGGTCTCATTAGAAACATCTAGTTTAATTTCTTTAAGATATAGCAAAACCGGGGATAACTAGAGATGAACAAATCACACTTTTTCCACTGCTTTTCCTCTTCAAACACTGATTCTGAGTCAGATTCCCCGACACTGATCCAGTGCCAGTGGCAGGGTTTTTTTTTCTTGCTTTAACTGGTGAAACTGATCAGTTTTGAGGCTGTATCAATGCATCACTTCCTCACTGCAAGTGGACTTCCTCATACACCAAACTCCATTAATGTTTGTGAACAACTGATAAGCTATTTAATGTGGTTCGGTCACTTCTAGCCGATACTTGATCAATGTCAGCCCTCATATTGATCCAGTGCATCAGATCAGGGCATCAAAACTTTCAACTAAACCTTTACTGCAGACTTCAACCCTCATTCTTACCTTGAATATCAACAACAAAGCAGTTTTTCCCTGAATTTTTGGAGCAGACGAGTGAAAATCATCATGCGTTTCGGTAAAATTATGATTTGCTATTTAATAGGAGATGCGGAGAATAGGTTTTCTAAAAGGCTACCCAGTTAATAAACGTGACGTCAGTCTGTTGCCATCCACATTTTTTTTCCATCACTTGTTGACTCTGATAATAATAATCAGAGTCTCTGCTGAATCCTGTTTTTGTATATTCCAGGATACAGTTGGCAGTGACTGCCAGCAGCTCTGTGACTGTTGCTTTATGTCCGCTTTAAAGCCCTCTTTCAGAGAGGCGCCGGTTCGGAGAACTCTCTGTACAGCAATGATAGCCTCATTAGCTGCTTCCTAGCCTTTGTTGTTTTTACAACAGAGATGTGTGTCCAGATTCTCATTAAAAGATGGCCTTCTTTATATTGTCTGCTTCCTCTGACAGTCCCCTTAGATTGAACGCCAGCAAATCAAGCTATTTATTTTCCTCTGCCCTCTTTTTCCTCCCCTGCGAAAATCAATTCAAAGATTTTTTGGTTTGCTGTAACAAAAGCCTGTTGATTTCCGTCTTAATTTGAGAAGTGGCTTGTAACGGTCGCCACAGAGCTGGGAATACAGTATTTCCTTGCTGTTAATGTGCCTTGAAATGTCTAATTTTCACAGACAGGATCCTCTGAGTGTTGCACTTTTGCAGGTGTTTGACTAAAAGGTACAAACTAAGAACAAACGTCACCGTGAAGCACTCCTGGTATTTTTCTTGATTTCAGCTACACAGAGTGACTGAGGACATCATACAGCGTAAACTACTTTGTCTCCACCCGATTATACCGTGAGGAAATTCTTTGGTTCTATCTCAACGCACAACAACATGACAGGGAAGGTTGTGCTCGCGTTTCGCATTAGCATCAACTCAGTTTCTTAAAACACAAACAGAAAAGCGGGGTGACCTTCTCTTTATTTGGCACGGGAGCAAAGTCGTTTGTGAATGACTCCTTTGCTTGCAAGAGTATTAAATTTAGCACGACAGGGACACCTTCATGTTTGCTACAACAACAACCAAAAATCTTTGACCTCCATTTTCTAGGCTATATGCAGAATGGGGCAATTTATCACAAGCCAAAAAATCTCAGCGCCCTAATTAATTACAACTAAGTAAAGAATGTTTGGAGAGCCAAATTGCTTTAATTCCCCAAACACCGGCTGAAAGTCATTCATTATCAAATGTGTGCTCAAAGGTTAGTTTGCTTTTGTGAAGACGAAATAAGCATTAATTTCGGAGCCCGGGCCTGTGGGGAGACAGGCGAGCGCTTTGTCAAGAGGCCACACGTCACTGACGGCAGGTTCGCTGTCTGATCTTTGCTCGCTGCTCACTGGACAACGGCGGGTCCCGGTGCTTCATGTGTAGAGCACTCACTCACCTTAATTGAAAGTTAAGTGTTGGATGGTTATGTTTGCCGCTTGAAGTTTTGTTTAGAGAATTGACGGGTGGGGATGAAGGAGTGTGCGGCGGCAGCTGCTTGAGGAGGAGAAGTGTCATTGACACAGGGGCTTTAAGCCTTTGGAGGCCTCCATTAACAGGCCCAGCAGGGAATATGTTTAAAGAGTCTTCAGTATGCAGTCAATGAGCGGAGATGTGTAAAACTCCAACTGAGTGCTCAAGGGAATCCGCTCAGATGGCTCACAAGTCTGAAGCACCAGCGAGAAAACAGGTGGGCTCCAACTAATTTCAGGAAATACAGAAACTCTCTATAGAAATAGTGGACAATTGGCCGTATCAAGGCCATCTCTCCATTTATTTCTCAAAATACACAAAAAAAAAGTTCAGAGCTCCTCCTTCTGCTATTCATAAATTCACCCAGGGCTCGCACCATTTGAATTTTAAGCAGTTCGGATGAACAAGAATAAGAAGCACTTGAGATGAAATCCATCTCGCGAAGGGAACTCATCAAAGAAATTACTTCCCATATCAACAATAGAAATTACCTCACAATATGCAATTGTCCTATCCACATATTCATGGAACCCTTTGGTGTTTTTATGGGGTAAGAGGGACTATTTAGCAGGTAATACAGCATTAATGTGGAGGAGAGGGAGAGGGAGAAAAAACTGTTTTAATGGAAGTTCTTGCCTCTGAATTTCGATGATGTGCACAATGCCCTTAAATCCCTTTCTTATTTGAGCCTGCTTTGCAGGTACTTTTGAGCCTTAATAGGATAAGCAGAGGACACAAAAGATTTCTATCTCTCAAGTCTTTCACTTCACTGAGAATCCCGATCTCTGGCAATGAGCACTTCATGAATCATTCATTTTTAATAGATTATGCAAATTCCAGGACATAAAATCAACAAGATCAATAACTGCAGCCGTTTTAATTGGTGTTCGAAAACATTTTAAGGATGAACATAATCTCCAGTTCTTTCCCCCGTAAAGACACAATTAATTTGAAATTGGATCTCGGCCTAAACACTGCAGATAATTTACTACTTTTTGCATGGCTTAAAATTCCTCTGGTAGGCTTATCGCTGGCAAGTAAACTGTAATACTCAGCCATTAGAGAGACCACACACCTGAATATCGCCTAATATCCACACAGGCGGGCGCTGAGGGGAAAACCAAGCAGAGGAGCCACTAACTAAATACTAATTACCAAGTGGAAGTCAGAGAGATGTTTGCTCCATGAGTTTGACCTCTGTGTGCTTCACTTCTCTACCACCAGGAAAGGGCATGGAATTAAGTTATTTACCAACACAAAAGCAGGTAATGTGCCCCCCCCCCCACACACACACAGATATGCATACAATCCCATCTTTCTTCCTCCACATGTCTCTTTGCACCTGTAAAGCAGTAAGGAGACCCTCTCTGCAGAGACCATCTAAAATATCCCAGGTGCAAACAAAGCCGCCTGCAGAACCAGACCTGCTTTCGACGGGGGCCATCGGTGCACAAAGGACAAACACACACCTTTCTTCTCAGGAGGCCTGCCTTACAGGGGAAATCTACCTCCCACATATTAATGAGAAAAGGGCCCTTTCTTTTCTCATAAGGCTGCTTGGCTATCATTTGGGAAGGGGGGCTGCTGCAATTTTCAATCACCCTGTCCTCCCCCACGCAGAACTCGTTGCCTTTGATGGCTGCTGCATAATTATATGAATTTTAATAAAAGCTCCGTATATTAATCTCAGGCCCCCGACAGTCATCGTAAACTTTCAGTAAACTTAACCTTCTTCTTGGTAATAACACGGCAACAACGAAACCATATTTCAATTAGCCAGGCAGTCATTAACTGTGACAAGGAGAGGAGACGACGAGGGGGGGGGGTGAGAGATAGGGAGGGTGAAATAAATGATCATGGTGTTAGAGTTAGGCGGCAGAAATGCCAGAGCGTATTTACCGAGGCACATTATTCGTGCTTTGAGACACACAAACTGTCTCCCGGCGAACAAATCACAGGAGCAACACAGCAGCAGCCAACAAGCAGTCAGTCCTGCATGGTGGCCTTTTTTTTCCTCCATGAGACCTTGCTCTGATACACAGTCATAGTTCTGATGTGCTGACACCCAAAGGTCCTTGTCCAGCGGTGACTGAACAGCTCACCCCCCCTCACACACACACACACACACACAATCTCTCTTACCGCCCCGCTTACTCAGCAAAAACCAGACGGAGGACAGCTGCGAAGCTTTTATGGCATCATCGTGCCACCTTTTCAGCTAAGAGTGAAATGGTATTAAAAAAGTCTTCACACTTAACTTTTCGGTTCGCTTTTATTTCCACACATTTCATTCTTTCTTTTCTTCGTCAATCGCACAAGCATTGTTTTTTTTTGGTTTTTTTTTGTTTTTTTTTTACATCGCTCAAACCCCCTCAGCTGAAGCTGTGGCTCGGCAGCATAAAGGCGTACTGTACGGCACTTGATCTTACCTACAGGGTAGCTTTGCGACACACTGGGGCCCAGGTCTGGGTTGGCGCTAGAGGATAAACTGGGTTTGACTTCGTCCAGGCTGGAATTCAGGGCAGGGAGCGAGTACTCATTAGCCTGGGAAAAGGACAGTTGAATCATTACACAACCAAACAATACCTAGATGGAAATCCTCCCTTCTCCTCCTCCATTAAACGCTCCACACAGGCCTGTGCGAGTATACATTTGTATGAGAGCATTGTGTGTGTGTGTGTGTGTGTGTGTGTGTGTGTGTGTGTTCAAGCTGCAGGGTGGCAGTTCAAGCATATCATGAATGTATTTTGGTATTGTCTGAGAGGAAGTGGGATTTTGAGATGAGTGAAAAGCCAAGGCGTCAGCTGGCCCTTTGTGCTTGACTGCAGTCCTACCCCTGATCAGCCAAGGGAGAAAGCAGTTCTGCTTTGTTACAGGCACACCATGTGGCCCTGTTTGAGAGACACCATTCACCTTTTTTTCCCCCCTTTTTTCCCACTTTTTGCTTTTAATTTGGAGTCTAAACCACCTTTTAATTTCATGACCTCTTATCTATGAATAGAACCACTTGTACAAGTTGCACTTTTTGTCCCCGCTTAACTGAGATTTTGTTGCTTGCGTGCATTCAGATGCTGTCTTAATGGAAAAGTTCAAATGAGGAAAAAACATACATTTTTTAGCATTAGCAGTGTCTAACGATGTGGATCATTTTGGTTTCGTGTGCAAAAGTTTTGAAGCTTCCATCTCAGCAGCGCTTTAATGGAAGTGAGTGGAATTTGTGCATTTGTGCTGCTTTATTTTTTCAAAAAAGCATTGAAAGTTAGAAATAAAAAAGTCGAAAGTAGGGTCTGCTATCATTTGAAAAAAATTGAGAGCGGTGTCAGTGTGATAACAGTCATCAAATGTTTAATGTTTTCTGAACACACATGAAACCCTAAACAGTAAATCAGAAGATATTTGATTCAAAAATAAGAAAATAAGACTAAGAATCTGAAGTTTTGGTTCGGATGATATATTTCAGCTGGTGCCAAAGAGTCTAAATGTCCTGGTTACTCTGGATAATCAACAGAAACCAGTTTTCATAGCGACTGTTTCCTGAGAGGAAAGTAGCTGCAGTAAAAAAAAATGTTCACGGCCAAATCTGTGAATTATCCAGAGGAACTGGGAGATTCTTTAGAAAGAAAAAAATTCCATTCAGTGGAAGCATAAATGTCAAAAATCTAAAGATCTCAGCAAATAAAACATAGATGTGTGTTTTTGTAATTTGGGTGAACTGGCCCTTTAATAATAAAAAAACCCCCTCTAAAAATAATCTCTCCCAGCTCCTCTCTCATCCTCATGTTTCCTTGTGTGAAGCCACTAAAACACACTCCTGGCAGATGTTAGCAGGCTTTTTTTTTTAATGAGATGAGACTTCCGGAGTCTGAGTGTTGACAATGTTTGTCCACAGCCCAGTGTGAGCCTGAGTGGTTCGGTGGGCCGCGCTCCCACAGGGGGACGCCCGTGACCCCGCTCTTGTCTGCCACTATCACCGATAAACTCTAATTGTCTGCTACAACTGTTCACTGGCACAATGTCGGATGTTTTCCTCTATTCTCAGAGGCTTCAGACGCCAAACAGACGTTTTATCATGCAGATAAAGGGCAGAAGGGGGAAAACTGAAAAGATAGGTCTGAAAGGGATGACCAAATGGCTAGCAGAAGTGTGGGAGGGGTGAATCCATTGAGTTTTGCATCTCCAGAATGGGTTTTTAATGCCCCGCTACAGAACCCAGACACTGGCTAATAGGGCCACATTTTCCACAGGAAAAAAAAAAAAAGTGAGGCACCCATGAAAGGGAAAGTGCTCTGATTAATATTGCATTAAATTAAACTTGATTTTTCTAGACTGTTCCTGGCCTCCGTTTGCCTTTTTTTCCCCTTACCTGCCCCCTTTTTTAGTCTAACCCTTTTCCCTCTGCCTTTTAATACTCTCCCTGACGCTCTTTGTGATTGCAAGTCATTTCCAATTCGTTTTGGTATTGATCTTCCAGTAGAAATCAGTTTTGTAATTAGCTGCAAATTAGGGCCTCTTCTGGAGGTGAGGCCTGTCCCACTGATTTATCACCTGCGTAATTCGCCCCGATTGGAGAGAAATTAAAATGAACTCAATTAGGCGACTGCTTTTGCTTTATGGGTCCGACTTGTAGTTTGGTGGGAGAAATTAATAGTCTCTTGTTGTTTAATAGTATAATGAAAGTAAATAAAGGTTATCCATTGTAATAAGCCCAGAGCTTTTAATAAGCGGTGGTTTGTGGCTGTCGTTTTGGCGTGGGGGTGGCTGGTCCCCAAATGCCTCTTAATATTTGAAATGAGGATGGATGGCGAGCGTGGTTGTAATATCAGAAGGAAGGAGAAGGAATACATGGTTTCACACATTCATTTGGATGCACGTGAGAATAAAGGCAGCCCTCAAGACTGCGTCAGTCATTAAACATCAAGCTATGACAAAGAATTGGAAATTAAACAGCAAGGGCAAGAAGAAGCGGTTGAATAACACAGCAAAAATGGAGAAAAATCTAGGTATCGATTAATTTCATGTGGCCTTACTGTTATTCTCAATTATAGGGGATACAAGGAATGTGTTTTTCATCACAAAATCAATAATGTGTGGGAGTTTTCCTGGTGATCCCTGCAGCATTAGACATGCTTGGTTGTAATCCAGTGCTGGGCCACCTCAGGCCTTCGTTTAATTAGCTTCTGGATATGGTTTGGGAATATTTGTGACAAAGGTGTTTTTTTGTTTTGTTTGCATCACATGCACAATATGGGTGTATTTACTGGATGTGAAGAAGAAGAAGTGGTGAGTTTCAGTGCTACTAACCTGTTCGGGTTTGATATGCTCCGATGTGGGGAAGACGTCAGGGTACGAGGGGCGTTCAAAGACCCGGTCCAGCGCTTCCAGCTGCTGCTGGGTGAAGGCATCTGCCCTAAGGTGTTTCCGTAAACTCTCCACACTACCCTGAGAATCACTGTTTGGGCCAGAACCATCTGAACCATCTACAAGAAGAAAGAGCAACAATCGAGACACTGACCCTGGGAAGCCGGCCTTCACTTTAAGCCATGCACTTTATATTCTCCTCATGGTTTTCCTGTACCACCTCTGTGGGGGATCTGAGGAGGACAGAAAGGGATGGAGTGCAGGTTTTTCCACTCCTTAACGGCTGTAGTGAGCCACTGGCTGCATCACACAGGCTTTTCCCTGCACCCCCCACCACAGCAGTAACACCATCATGATCAGAGAGCCCCCTGGTAATTGATGGATTACCATCACTTGCAAATATATACATGTTGTGGCAAGCATGTGTACTAATGAAAGCAGCAGCTAAGGCCATTATCCTGCCTTTTCATTCCAGCCAGGGGATTTTTTTTCCCCCTCGTCTTTCTTTCCTCCCCAAAACCCGACCGGTGCTCGCCGAAATGAAGAACAGTTTTTTTTAAAAAGCACAATTTCCCTTTTTTCACAATTCAATACCGCTTTCATTCTCTGAGAGTGTGTGGTGCTATTTGGAAACAGCGGCGGAGGACAAGAGGCTGAATAAAATCGTACAGTCTGCTTCAATCATCCTGCTCTCCAAACACGGGAATTTCCTCCTGACTCCTGACCTGATTACCCGACTGTTGGGAGAAGGATGCCTTCGCTTTTCCCGTTGTCACTTGCGTGCGACGCTTTAAAGCCTTTACAGACCATCCTACCATACCTCCCTTTTTTTTTTTTTCTCCCTCCCCCTCCTCAGCCCTTCTCCGTCACCCCCGCCTCTCCTGGCTGCAGTGGCTGTGACTGTAGGTCTCCTCCCCGGATCCCAGAAAGCTTCAGCTCCCTTACAAATCTGTCATTCTAAATTTGCGGCAGATTATGTTCTCCCCTCAGCGGGAGAGTGGTGATATATGATATGCAAGGCCCCTATTGATTGCCTGATCTGGTGGCAAGAGGGAGCTGAAATGAACTTGAAATGAACATCATGCCTCAACTCATTGTGCGTATAATACTCTACTTAATCCCACATTTTTCTCTGCCATGGAATTCAATTGATCAATCATGTCTGTGTGATAGTACCATTTGGGAGGGTTATTGCCATTCTATTCTGCTGCTTGACCTTTTTTCACAGGCTGAGGCCAGAGGATGAACCCGACTCTTCAACAAAGAGCCGAAGGAGCTGTACAAGAGTGTGTGAGTGCGTGTGTGTCTGAACACGTGTGAGTGTGTAACCTGAAATTGTGCTGATTGTGGTACAATGTCTTGCTAAATGTTTCGTCCGTTTTCTCCGCACAAATGAATGCAGGACTGATTTACAAGCGACGCACCGATCTGTGCAGATATTGACGTCATTAGGTCCATCAGGTTTTTGGCCATGAAGCGACCGATCCTCGTTACATTTGGTTTCTTTGTCACTGCCATTATGAATATCAAAAGCCCTTGCTATCAGTTCATTCAGTCGCGACAGGCTGCAGGATCGTTTTTCGCGGCACAATAATCCCCGTCCAGTCCTTGTGTTACCTTATTTAAAATTATTCCAATGAGTTAAACACACTGAGGTAAACAGATTTTAGATTTAGGGACAAGAGAGCTCTGGTGTCAGCGGATACCCTGAGCTGAGATATCGGTAATGGGATTGTTTTTAGCTTGCAAAATCTTGTTTTCACCTCTGCTTACGCAAAAGCATGTCACTCTCCACTGAAAACCGATATGACTCCAAATTTCGTGGCACATAAATTGAAAGATTGCATCCTCCCATCCTCCATGTTAGCTCCAAAAATCTTGTAAGACGGCTGTTTTCTTCGTTGGAAATGCGTTTTTCATAAGACGGTGATGAGTGTTATGTATCTGCCTGTTCCAACCTTTTTATGAAGCTGTATTTGTTCACACAGACATACAATCAAAGCTAAGACGTTCCTGTTCACACTGGAAATATTCTGCATTTTTTAATACAGATTTTCCCAAAGTGTAGCCAAGTTATTCAGTTCTCATCATCTGGTTTTGAAAGAAAGTTTCAAACAATGAATGACCACTGCAAAATCTAAAGGAATAGCTTGACATTATGGGAAATGCACTTTCTTCCTTCTTGGCGAGAGTTGCTCTGTTAATTATGAAGCTGCAGTCAGGAGATGGTTAGCTTAGCTTAGCATAAAGTCTGGAAACAGGGGAAAACAGCTAGCCTGTCTCTGTCCAAAAAAAATCTTCCTCTCAGCATCTCTAAAGCTATGCTAAGCTAATGCTAATTTATGCTAAGCTACATATATTTGACTCATCCAGCTCTTGGAAAGAAAGCAAACAGGCTGAACTCCTTTAAGGGGTTAACGCAGCTGCCAAATGAGGGCAAAAGCACGACAGCTGTGGTGTTTCTGATCTGCCGCTCACCTGAACCTTTCGGGACGTTCGGGTGAATATTCAGCACCTTGTCTGCACAGCCTCGGTGAAGGCCCTCACCTGCTATAGCTGCTGCTTGTCACTTTATCAAACTCAATTGTTCTCTTTGCTACCAAAGCAAATAGAGTCATTAATTACTTTCCATCAGCCGGCCCGAGCCACAACACCTGATCAATACCCCCTCACCATATTTGTCATTCACCACAGTGGAATACACTTCCCACACACAAGACAAACCATCCTGGGTCAACCTACACACTCTTCCTCCCACTCAGACTGAGGATGGTCCCATCTGCCCTCCCAGCTACTGATTCCCGTCTGACACATCGGCAACGACTGTGTTTTGATGATGAAGACGATTCTGGTGACATTCGAGTTTGTGCATCTTAAATCATTTTCGAGACGGTCCTCAGAAAACTGTAGCATCAGTGTTTGTTTACTTGCTAGTGACAAAGCCCTCTAGCGGAGGTAGAAATTATGACTGTTGTCCGTCAGGAGCAAAGGAGCTGCTGTGATGTTATTATAGAGTCATAAAGTGTCAACAAAGCATCAGGCTTTAACACAGGAGTCAACCGTTTCATATCGACACAGTCTTTCAACCATGACTACGGTCGTTCCCTGCCCTCAACCATGAGGTTATTATCGTAATCGTGGTGACTAAGGTCCTTTCACCTTAATGGAGTAGTCATTTTAACCAAAAACCCACCTATCCCTAACCCTAAGAAAGTCATTTTTGAGCGTAAAACTAACCAAACTTTAACCAAAACTGTGCAAGATCAGAAAACAGATTTATTTTTCAAACTCTTCTGTTTAATTTGCACTCCTTGTCTTATCTTTTTGCTGTAAGTGAAACGTGACAGCACATTTTTTTTCGAAGCAAGAAAAAGTTATTTCACATGAGAGATTTCTGTATTTGTGTTTGGTCTGCGCTCAGACTTGGCAGAAAAAAGGGACCTCATGGTATTTCCATGCATGAATCTCTCGATAATATTATGTATCCCTGTCCAGGTTTGACATTGACCGCTTGTTCTGCATGTTGGCCTGGAGATGCCACTGTCAATCAAATGTGATCAAACCTGGACCTGATAAAGCACATTAGTTGAGCTTCTGGCCATTAAATTCTTAATAATTTGTACTAAATGTGTTGTTTTTTCCCAACTCCAACTTTGTTTTTTGCTTATTTAGTCACAAGTAATTCCTGTTAAATAGAAATATTTGCCATTTGAAGATGTTTTCAGATGCTGCTAAGCACTTATCGTCTCTACAAGAAGTCAGATCCATTATTTGGACATTTCCAAATCTGCCCATTATGCAGCGGTGATACTAATCTTTGACCACAGTGGCTTTGTTGGTGCGTTACACGCTTGTCCCGCTCTGTGGTCGTTTATTGATCATCTGCGGAGTTGAGTGTATTCATCTTGACATCAGTCTGTATTAACACTCCGGTAACGAGGGAGCAGCCTCCATCAGATCAGATAACCAGCTCTATAAAGCAGACTCCTCTCTGCGGGTTTGGCACCCAGAGGTCGCGACCCCTAGCAGGAGGCTTCAGCCAACGCAACTCTGGGACTGGGAGCGAGTCTGAGTGACTGCCGCCAAACAAAAACACAACAATTATCATGAATGAGGGGCAGATTGAGTATGAATAGCAGCTTCTTCTGAGAGTCTGACTCTAACAGGGGAAAAGCCTGATTTCAAAATAAAAGTTTAAGCTGTTTAATGCAAAGAAAATAGAGTTAAGTTCTTGTTAGAGGCACAAGGAGGTGAGCTGGCACCTTGAGGTCACGACAGCCCCCCCCCTCAGATGAATGAGCTTACCCCCTCCAGTCGGCCCCTTGTTTAAACAACATGTCAACATACATACGCTCTCGTCCCCCGAACACACTGTTATGCGTTTCACAATAATACACCTCTATGATTTCCCGCCTGAGTCAATTCTCGGTTAATAAAATCAAATTAAAACAAATTGGATGAACTCAGCTGCATTTTGCTTTTCTAATTGAATGTTTTGATTACGTACACGCAAACGAAATACTGCGTTTGCAGCGTGATCTGCTGGCTCTGCATCGCCGCAGATCTGCGATCAGTGTCGAGAAGGAATAGACGATGAAATTCACCAGTAAAGATCAGTGAAATATTCTCTGCTAATGTGAGAATTTGCAGCTTTTCTCACTAGTATATGATCGTAAATGTCATTTTTTTCCTTAAGGTTTTAGGCTTTTGCTTAAAGAACACAAGGAAATTGGAGGACGACACTTGTGGGAAACAGGTTTGAGCATTTTACAGGCTGAACAATGAATTAGAATAATCCAAATATTCCTTAATTGCAGCCCTATACCTGATCACTCCATCGCTTCACTGTTGGCCGTCAGTTTGCTGTGATGTTCCGGAGCTTTTAAAGGCTTTATTAATCTAATTTGGAGCTTGCACTTAGGTGCTGGCATTTTGCTGGGCTCTAAGTTCCTGTGTTGACTCTCCCTCTTCCCCCCAAAACAGATGCTGATACACAGAGCAGGGTGTGACGGCAGCCCCGCTCCATCACTCATCTCCCTCCACACACATCGGTTCAGTCCTCATGACGCTCAGAGAGGAGAAATAATTAATTCAACAGCTACTGAAGCACAGAATCACATCCATTCTGACTGCCACTGGCTATTGTTGTTGGCTTTTGAAATTTATGATGATCATCCTATCATGAAATTTCTCTCTCGGTGTTTCTCTCATAAATCAAGAAGAAAGGCCCCCGACACAAAGCGAGAAAGCGATCAGAACGGCTGAAATTAAGAATCATCTGCAGGTCTGATTGTGCGATTCGTAGGGGGCGCTCTGAAAGGACGCCTGAAAGGCCGGACACACTTCATGGACACCGCGTGTCCTCAACAGACCTCCGAGCCGCCCGCTCAGGCCAATTCAGCGCCGCTCGCACGCTCACTAATAACAAGGGGGTGAACAAAAACATCCATGAAAGCAGATTTGTACTTAAACATCAGATACTGTATGAGAGATTTGTGTTTCGCCCCGAGAGAAGCAGCTTCTCCTTTGTCTTTTCTGAAGCCCACAGTGTCAGAGGGAGCAGCGGGGGGGTGGAGGACTTGGGACGTGGGCCACTTGGATGTTAATCTGTGAGGTAATAGCTTTTCTCTGCAGAATTGCAAATTCTAATACATGTCACTTTGTAAAACGGACAGCCGTGGTCACCGAAGACACCATCTCCAGGGGTCCCCCCCCCCACTCAGTCCATCCGCAACAATGGCTGCCAAGTGTAACATGCTACTTTTAATTTGCAATAACATGTGACAATAGCAGATTAATGACTCTTATGACACCTGTGTCCCTGAAGCTCCTCTTGCCGAGACCCAGTGTACATAACGTGTGTCACACTACATTATCTCTACATCCCTCCTGTAATGGGGGGGGGCTTTTTTTAAGGGCACTGCTGACTTGGAAACTTAGGAGCTGTCTGCCTGCTTGGCAGAGCGCCACAGTGACTGCCTAAAACAAATACTCTGGGCTACGCAGCCAATCCATTTCAGCGGGGCTCGGGTTGCACGCCACCTCCCCTCCCTAACCCCAACCCCCCCCCCATCCCTTCCTTTGCTCATTTTTGTTCATGTTTTCAACCCTTGATAATGACTGCTTGTGCCATAATCATCATGAGGCTTACCAAGTTAAATAGGGCTCAGGCAAGCTACTGTGCTGTGAGGAAATTTAATCCAAGCATTAACTGGCTATAGACTACTGCCTACTGAGGGAAGCAAAATACGTCTGAATGGCAAACAAGGCAACACTGAAACAGACCTCAGCTAAATAAAAAAAAAAAATCTGCTTTAACCCTCAAACAACCATGAATCACCACAACAGCAGCACAAACATGCTTCTCACTTCTGTTTGTTGACTTGTACCGAAGTCTCACACGTTGTTAAGAGATGTTTTCGCCTTTTTTGATTGGAAAAAAGGGCTAAAAAGTATGCTCATGGTTACCATTTGACTATTTCCAGACATATGTCTTAATAAGTGACTGTTTTTTCAGTGTAAAGGTGACAAAAATGCATGAATTGAAGCAAAGACACCCCCCCCCCCCCCGAATGGTTGATGGTATCTATGGCAAATATGACATCTGTGATGATTTTCTTTCACATACACCCTGAAAATGATCACATATGGTTACATAGGGTCATACACACCCACAGGTTATGACATACTGGAGCTGTGGCCTGAATTTCGAACAAAACTACGCACTGCTTTCCAAATGTGACACACAAAAATGGTCGCAAAAGCCTCCACATCTCCCAAACTACTCCAAAAGTGGTCACTTCAGCCTATTAGTTGCAAAATCTTGAAATTCAGGTGTGGTTTTTTTTTTGTTTTTGGGATGAGGTGCACTTTAAGGGAAGACAGTAACAGGACAATAGTGTCTACAGGGTAACATCGTATGTAATATACTATTCTTACAAACTGTGGCTCCAGGCGAGACATTGCTTTTGCAGACCGGGCGCGTGCGGCCGAGGCCTGAGGTTTATGTTTCGGAAAGATAAAGTGTCCCTGACCCTGTGGTTCCGTGTAGGCACCAGCTGGCCGTTGAGACAGTATATAAGAACCACGGCCCCCTCCGTCAACCCTCAGCGCAAGTCCTACGCTGACGCAAACACACACACACACGAGCGCACACGTCCACACACGCACACACACACACACACGCTCACACCTTTCTTCTCTTTCATCGTAATGCTGGCCGAGCACCTAAATCACAGAAATGGCAGCACATCAGGGGAATCATTTGAGACTGAATAGCCATAGAAACATGGTGCTGTCACCTGGAAGACCTCCGCAAAACAGGCCAGCTCTCCCCCTCACACACACACACACACACACACCTTACTCCTCTCCATGCCCTTTAATACCTCTTTGCCCTTCAGTAGCAATCTGCATAGAAATGTGTGCATTCTATCATTCAGTGACTAGACATTACACCCTGGCTAATATGAGAGGTCCTCGAACGAGTGAAAATGAACCCTTGAAAATACCAGACGTTTGCATTATGCCTCCGCGGTTGCATCTCTTACAGGGAAAGACTTGATTATGTCATTTGCCATGTCCACGTCATGCTGGTTTTTATATCTTTGCCAGGAAATCTACCTCTGACAGGTCATTAGTCATCCCTCCCTCCCTGCACGCGCATAAAACATCAATTCCACTCAATATCCCACAAACCCCCGTGCTTCTCAACAAACGCCAGAACAAAGAAGACGCTATGTAAACTACTGCCGTGCTCTGATTAGCTCTCATTCCAGAGCACTGCAGAAATAAGGCACTCATTCCCCACCCTGTTTGAGATAACTGCCCCTTTTCAGCAGCCACATCATCCCTTCATGCCCGTACATGCTTTGCAACATGAGTGCATCTGTTTAGCTATTCTCATCAGCTGCTTATGTAGTGACATTAAGGAAGCCTATTGCTTACAGAACCAATAATCTATATCGCCTCAGGCCCCCTTTATATCCACTAACCTACTACTTCAGCAGCAGAAGTGGAGGCACTTTTGTTAAAGAAGAAAAAAAAAAAGCCCTCCACAGAGCTATAGAGGCTTTCTTGACTGACCCGGGTGGTTGGCTACATCATCTTGACATGTAATTATCTAAAGCCCTTTAATCACTTCCATAAAGATTAATTGCAGGAGACAACAGCGGAGGTCGTGTCTTCAAATCAAAAGACTCCTTGGCAGATTGACACAGCAGTGTAACAGAGTTCAGACTTAGGTGTTTTATAAGGGTCATCTACTGGAACTGAAGCAGGCTTTAATGCTGTAATTGCAAGTTCAGCAAAGTGGGTTTTATGGCATAAAGCAGCAAAGAAATCCATTCAATTTTTTGAGCTTTTTGTCGGAGGATTTTTAGATATTTTCTCGATGCTAATCCTGATCTCAGCTTAGACAGAAAATTTTCTTACCTTCTTCTCTTTTCCTCTTTTCGCCATTGGATCGTGGAATACCCAGAATCCCATTGATGGAGTAGGATCCTGCAGGGTCATTGGAGGCGCTGGTTACAGGCGGAGAGGCTGTGCTTGGTACTGGGAGAAAACACAATGTGCAATGACTTTACATGCATGTGCAGCGTGTGCTGCTGAAGCTGGTGGTGTGATGTGCTGCAGCGTTACCTATAGTATGGCCTGGTGTCGACAGGGATGTCCCGTCAGGCGATGGGTGGAAAGGCTGCTGGACTTTTGTTCGGATGATCCTGGGGAACAATGGGAAAGCAGATGTCAGCTGCTGCTTCTCTACTCCCCTTCCTGGAATCTGCGCCTGATGCGAGCGAGCTGCTCCGTCACGGCTGCTATTATGGAGATGCTGTGCGATTAAGATATCAAACACAACTCATACGCAAGGCGTGGACGTGGTCAGTGGCTCTACCTTAAAGGTGAGCTCTGGAGAAAAGTCTTCATTGCACTTTTGGTCTGAGTGATCTTGCAAACAAAGCATGAAATCACATCAATTCACCTCAATGATCAGCTTCACTGACTCTACCTGGCCCACACTAATCAGCTCTCTCTCCCCCACTGCAGAGGGGGTTTCACTGGGGCCGATCACAGCCCTATAGCAGCCCTCTGCTTCCCAGATCAAACATCTCTGTAGAACCAGCGGCCCCCATGTGCCAATGCGGATGAGGTAGTATTGATCGGGGCTTGGGGAGAAAAAGTTGGGGATTAGTCACACGGCCAAACAGATGCAAATAGAAAGCTATAAATTATATGTGACAGGAAAGCAATAGTTCCTTATTGCCTTGCACAAGCTTACGCCAGCATTAGATTCCTTTAATCTGAATGGCACTTGGGGAGAAAGGGAGCTGTCACAATAATTTGTAAACTTTAAAACTATTCATCATGTGTGCCACGAGAGCTATTTTAGAGCAAAAGGAAAAGAGGTCGGGGGAGGAATATGGATCCTTTCGGGGCTGATTTCTTTGCACGATTCAGATGTTGCTCCTTTGCTCTGTTTTATTTCAGCAGAATGAAAATATTTACAGCTAAAACAGCCCAGGTTTCATTTGGTTTGGAAAATACGCCTCTTCCATTTTTCTCCAGATTATCCAAAAATGCATCAAATGATTTGGATATTGATGTTACTGTGGGCGCCAGGAGGCTTCAGAGGAACAAATCCAACACTGTCACGAAAAAAAAAAAAAAAATCCCCTTGGAGGCAAAGCTACCTAACAACAAGCCTTTCCACAGAGCGCATATTGATGTTTTTATTTTTCCCACTTCTCCCCATAACAGTTATTCGACCCCTTGACTTGTGTGTGCTACATAAATCCAAAGACTTTATTTGGTATCCATGTTCTTGATATTGAATAAGCAATTTGGGAGAATGAATTAATGACCTGGCTGTTGCTGAAAATCCCCTGAAGAAATATTAAAATTGCTTTCCTTCTGAATCAATAATGTCTAGCGCCATTGAGGAGCTTTTTTTTTGTTGCTGTTTTTATGTCTACCGGCAGGCGAGCGTTACTTGTTGGTTGTGGTGGCCCTGACTCGTAGTACAAACACTATCTCTGTTGCATTTAATAATGCATGCAGTGGAAAGGTGTTTAAATAGAGCATCCTCTTTTGTCAACAGTCCTGAGGTCAGACTGTCTGCCACAGAAACCCACGACTGGCCCCAGTCAGAATCAGCCGACTGGAAAAGACTTTGGCTCCAGTCTTGTGCTTTTTTCCCCCCTGAATTTTCTGAGCTGGGGAAGCCCTGTTTTAACTTCTCTCACCATTTATTTGAAGAAAAACTCATTTTTTCTCTGGATTTTAAAAAGCTTGACATCGCAGCAGATGATCTGGAGCCAGGTCTGCTACAGTGATTCAAGCACTGAGGATGTTTTCATTGATTTTCTGCGAATTGCTCCTTTAGACATTCAAACACGCATTGAAGTATTAAGCTCTGGCTAAATCAAAACAAATGTGTGTATGCTCTATTATGTGTGTGTGTGTGTGTGCGTGTGTGTGTGTGTGTGTGGCACTGGAGTACAGAGCAGCACATTGAAATCTTACATTTCTTCAGCTAAAAAAAAAGGAAAAAAAGGGGGAAATCTTCAGCATTAAGCCATAATAGAAATGCAAAGTAGCTCTCATACTGTATTTGGCTGATAGAATTACAGTTCTTTCTATTCACAATTTAATTTCCCACATAAACAAAGACACATAAGGCTCCCCCCGGTCCAAAATAGAAAGCTTTAATTGGAATTGAAAAAAAAAAAACTTTATAGGGCTCTTTTAATGATATTAATGTACGTTTTGAATTTATCACATACATGTGTCTGAGCCTCCTTAAATGGGGCTTTTTAAGCAGCCACGAAGCATGAAATGAATTTTCTTCAGCCTTTTCTCTATTTAAAAGATGTCTTGTGTGGAGCTGTCCATGCTCTCCCATCAGCTCATTAAAATGTAATGCTGATGCTGGCTCTATGGAACAGTGCCTCTTAACCAAAGTTCATCACCAGGGATCTCTGGTGGTGGGGGGGTGAGGAGGGGGTGAGGTGAGGTGGGGGTGTCCTGGGTCCTCCTGTGGCTGCCTTTCTATAAGCACAGCGCTTTTTGCGAATTTCCTTAAGGAAACTGGAGATTTGTGGCATGAATAGAGACACTTGAAATGGTACATTTTATACGGGAAATTGGCAAATAAGCGTTTTACATAAGAGCTTTAACGCCACAATCAATGCAAAATTGATGCTGCGCTTTTATGCATCATCATAATGTTACATCAATATTAATTGCAGCCAAATGTCAGCTTAACGCAAGCATTTAAATCAGGAGCCTTACTGATTAACGGGAGGTGATTTTTATTATTATTATTTATTATTCATTTTTTATTTTTAATCTACCTCCGATGCAATATTTTACGAATCACATTCAAACCGCTTGTGCAAAACAAAATGCAGAAGAGCCAGGGCTGCTCTGTCTGTGTGCAGCAGGAGCAGCAGCAGCAGCTCCAGCAGCACATTAGATGTGCTAAAGAAAATTGGCCTGCTTTATAGCGCCACGGGATCTGGTCACCGAATATTGATCGGTTTTCATCTCGACAGATTCACTCAGTCCTGGATGTACTGCTGATTGTTGAGGGAGTTTGGTCTGAAAGATTGAATTGCACCTCTGAGACCGCAGGCAGCCTCGGCGCGCCGGCCAGCGCAAACTTGGTCAAGCAGCATTCTGCTGTGGGTGGTGCGCTCAGCACAGATACGCTGTGATGAATGATGCTCAATTTGCGCTCAGCCGGCCCCTCTTCATTAAATTGTTTACATCCTGCAGCCTGTTATTTAACCCAAATAAACTAACAGAAAGACCCAAAAAAGAGCCTAGACGTGTGTCTATTTTTAGGCTCTGTATTTATTTCCCTACCTGTTAATGGATGAGACGCTGGGAACAGTGTCGTTGTCGCAGATGCCCTCTGCCAGCAGTCTGTCTCTGATCTCCCACGCAAACATGGTTGGGTTTTGCCTCTTGTAGTCTGCGATTTTTTCCACCACCTTTGGCGTGGCCACTTTGGGTTTAGACCCACCGATCACACCTGGTTTGATGCTGCCAGTCTCGTAGTATCTGCAAAAAAAAATACATATTCTCCAATGAGACGATAGCTTGATGTTTAATACGCGATTCAGCCGGTTAACTCGCCTCTGATAGGCGTTTTATATCATTTTACGCGCAACGATGCAGCCATTGGTTACACGCTTTGGAGAGTTATTGTTTCGGAGAACTACTTTTCAACTACTACTACTGTTCAAACGTCAAAAACTTTTCTGCAGCAAAACATCACACTTGAGGGTTCTGTGAGCATATCTGGCGTCTTCAAACATTCACAATGTCGCAAAATAAATGCAACTTTTCTTAAAAATTAATTAAAATGCGAAAAAAGACGCATTTACGCATGCATGAATAGACGGCAAGGATGCATTATGCAAAACACCACACAAAAAATAAGAGAAACACAACTGAACTCTCAAAAAAAAGCGACAATCTATGATTAAAATATAATTAAATATGTTTATGAATTTAAAAACGAGCTGAGTGGTGCAGGTGCAGCTCTCTCCTCCACCACCACTGTACCTCGCCGCATATCCAGCCGCCTCTTCACACCCAGCAGGGTCTACCTGCATGGCTGCGGGGCTCGGCCGGTGACTTTTCACCCACCTGCCCAGGATCTTGCTGACGCAGCCGTGGCTGACCCGCAGCTGCCTGGAGATGTCGCAGGGCCGCACGCCCTGGTGGGCCAGCTCCACTATCCGCTGCCTCACCACGTCCGGGAGGGGTCTGCCGTTCACAAACACCCCGCCGAGCTGGTTCACACCTCCGTGCCCTACGTGGGATACAACAGCAGCACAGACACAACCGTAACATTACATAAAGTCGTCAGAGAGGAAGACTCAGGTGAGTGTGTTTTTTTTTTAATATTATTATATTGGAGCGTTTATAATATCATAACTGAAGGTCAGCTCCCTTTACTGGTTTCTATGGAGCAGGTGGATTTACATGCACTAATAATGTTGTGAAGACGCCTTTTAGGATGCATGAAATACTACATTTCTGTTTTTGTTCATTTTTTTTTTTAAATACATCATTATTCCTTTTAATTTGTCATCAGAAAGTTGTTCACTGTCATCACTGAGGCGCCTGACTTCTAACGTGTTTTAAACGGTTCAGAAATCCGGCACAGTGACCACATCCTCATATTCTGCGAGGCATTATTCCAAATAATAATAATAATAATTAATGCATAAAGGAGGATTTTGGAAGTTTTGGGTGCTTTTCTTTTTTAGAGAGAGACAGAAAAGAGCAGAGATTATCACAACACTGCAAGCCAAGTGTCCTGTGGTGAATGTGCATCTTTTTTATGTATTTGTTGTTTTTTTAAATGGAACAAAAATACACATTGCAGCAAATAATTTGGTCTAATTATTTGTACATTTTGTGCTCACTTATTAGTCTATGTTATGCCTCTCTCTGTGTTAAAAACAGACAAATTTATCTCTAACTTTAACCAACGATTCATTACAATTCTGTCTTTAAAATAGTGTTTTTCAAAATAATATAAAACGCAAGGTCACATCAGTGTTTAACACCTAATTACGCAACACATATATATATATTTTTATTCTTTCATCTGTCACGCTGTTTTTGTGCAGCTCGTGCAATTAGTGCATTAAATCCAGCCCACACTGACCCATGAGTGTGTGAACTGCTACTCCAAATAATTACAAACATGAATCTGTTCGGGTCTCCAGCACTTTTTGCTCCTCACAGTCAAACACACAGACCTCATATTTTCTGAGCAGCTCCTCTCCTCGTGCTGGCTATTAAGTTACGAGCTCCCTCATTTTCCCAGCACGCTAATTTTAAATAATTGAGCGAGCTTTGATTACTCATATTACATATTATTTGCTAAATGAAGAGGTCATCAATTATTTACGCACGTTCACCAAATTACAAGCAAACCACACTGGATGTGGACTCAAGTTGGACTCAGAGATCTTGTTGTTATTTGAATAATTTGAATAATACATGTGTAACTAAAGTGTCCTGACTTATTGGGCCTAAACACACACACGCACGCACAAGCACGCACACACACACAGTGCGCGGGAAGCTGGAGGGTGCTGCACGTGTAAATTACAGAGCACCTGCCAACGCATGTTCTTTGTTTACAAGTTTAATTTCTGCACGTCGCCACTCTGTGCGCACAAACATCGCTGTCAGTGATTATATTTTTAGGAATTTTAAACCTGTTCATTGGCAGAAATTTGAGCACAGGTGTGAAGCACGAGGAGACGGTTTATCCCACTACCACCCTTCATGTTTCCACGTTTGCCTGCACGTTTGCAGCCTCTAACTGTTTGTTTTTCGTGCGCCGGGATGCTGTTGGCGCATAAAGCTGGCCACGCTCTCAGCTCCAGGCCTTTGCAAGACGCAGAAATGACACATTTCTCCTTCTATATATTTTTTTTATCCGCATGCATGTGAAAGCTGCAGTGGCAGAGGAACTCGGGTTGTGCTACTTACGGTGCATAGCTGTAAAGGGGTCTGCTTTGCAGTGAATATCCATTGGATAGCAGAGGAAAGAGAGATAATCAACTGAAGTCGCCGTTTCGCCTTCCTATCAAGGATGAAAATGTGAAGAAAAAAAAGGTGGTTCTACTCGATGGAGGGACTTAGTTTGCCCCTCCACCCCCGCTTCAACACCCGATCTGATGGCAACTTCTTCCCCAAAAGTTGCCTTTCTTGTCTTCAGCAGTCCGGTCCGGGAGCGGAGGTCTGGCAGGTGCGCAGCATGACCGAAGGATTGTTTCAGGAAGGCGACCTGCTGCTGTTCAAAGCCCGGAGTGAGCAGAGGTAAATTCTCACGGCGTGCCGGCGAGCACACCGCGGTTCTGTGAGCGGAACGAGGCGGCGAGGTCCAGCGTGCAGGGCCCGGTATCTCCTCAAATCCCGGTGGCCTCGATTCACGCGTCAAAACGGCGGAGAAGCACGCACGCACACATCGGGCTTCTCCTCTGCGCTGGATGCGTTAGGCTGGATCTTTAGGCTGGGAATGAAGCCTCTCCCCGTGTCTGTGGTTCTAAAAGCTGCAACCCTCCCCTCCTCTCCCCCCTCCACCTCCCCCCCGCCTCTCCTCCCCTCTGCAGACCCCCCTTTTGCTTATATGGATGACTTGTCAGACAAAGGCAATAGATGCCAACACTTTGTGATTCGCCAACGTAAAAAACCGGGGGTCCAAATGAGGAGGTCTCTGGGTCTGACACACCGGCAAGAAGGGGAGGGAGATAGCTCAGGGATGGATTCGGAGTTGCAAATATCAGTTTATTAGACATTATAACAGCTGTGAATTATATGCCCGCTCACTGGAAGTTTTGAATCAATGAAATAGAGACTGTTTTTTTAAATTTGTCTTTCTCTCTGCTCTTATTTTTACCCTTTATTACGCGGACTATCAGCCTGTCTCTGGGAATATACAGGATAGCTCTGTGTGCACAGGGCTCCTTACAACCCGGATTTAGCTCGATCCTGCTTTGAATTTTAGCTTTTTAACTCAGCTTTTTTTCTTTTTTTGCTCATCCGTCTTTAAGTCCGCTGTGGAACCCACGTAGGCCTAAAATCATTTGTTTCCAGCCTTTTTTCTTGCTTTAATTTAATGAGGAAAACGTCACATTTGGTGGCTTAGATATGTAAAACCAGATGCATTGACCTTTTTTTACATGCAGCTGATGTGATTTTTGCACTGGTCCAAACTGGTAACAGTTGTGGTTGGAAACTGGACTTGAAGCTGATCTGCACGCAGCAGTGCCGCCCAGCTTCTGTAGATGGCGCTGTATGGTTTCTCAAATTTAAAGGCGCTTTCAAAGAAGTCCAAAAAAGTGAAACTTGGGGTGCACTTGAGCGCCTGTGGTCAAACTGATAAGTAAAAATATTCTTCTGGAACAATTATCCATAACTGCAGATCCATGTGAGGTGTTGCAAAGCATGAAACAGCAGATAAGGCTTGCACCTGCAGTATAAAGTCATCTGAATGGGAAATTAAACTAAACAATGCATTAAAGTCAAGGTGCAACATTTTGGATCCTGTTAATATAACACATTCTGAAAAATCTTGAGAATTTGCAACCTTAATAAAAAAAAGTTGTTTTCCTTCATACATAATTATATGATAAATTGTGGAATAAGTTAATATAAATAATAAATTAAACTCGTTTAAGTTGCAATGTGTTTTAAAGGGGGGAATGAAAATTAATTAAAGCAATGACAAATAAAAAATACATAAACAATATACATGTAAAAGCACAATAAAATACATAGAATTAATCAATTTAAATATTCATCAAAATGTCAGTCAGTTCGTGGCAGCAATAATAATAATAATAATAATAATAATAATAATAATGCAATTTCAAAATAAAATGCATGATTTCAGGTGACGTCCTCATTTTCCTTGTTTTTGTATGCACGCGCTCTCTCCACATATTTGGCCACCTACATGTTTGGGTGGGTGGGTCTGGGGGGCATCTCTTAGGGGCAGACGGCCGCAGCTCGCGCTCTGCCTCCTGGTCAGGTTAGGGGATGATTTCTCTTTTTGTTACTGTTTTTGGAGTGAGCTTCTGGTACAATATGTAGCACTATAGGCTGTAATTTCACACCCGGCTGCACATTTCCCTTAAAGCTACATCCTTTTTTTTTTTTTCCTCCCCCCCTCTATAAGACCCTCACCACCACCACCATCATCACCCCCTCCCTCAGTTTTCTCTCCCTCTCATGCCCTCCTGCTCCCCACAATTTGATCTCCCCACTGCAGAAATTAAGCAGGATGAGGGGGAGAAAATGCTGAAGTCGTTGTTTTGGACGCGTCTCCAAACCAATGCAACGATTTGTTTGCTTTGTTTGGTTTGTGTTTGGACAGCACGTGCGCTGTGGCGTGTTTTGGCTGTGGTCAGATGGGCCCTGTAACCCCTCTCTTTTTAGGAAGGGGCCCGCTCCTTTCAGCTGCTACAACACGAGGTCAGAGAGCTCCCAAAAGCCATTTAAACAATGCAAAGACTGAATTAATTATCGCTCGTTTTTTTTTTTTTTTTTTTTTTTTTTTTTTTTGCAGTTTTACCTTAAATAATTAAAAGTTCTGATCATCTCACCACTGTGACCAGAAAATAACACCAAATTCTCACTTAAATTTGAGGGAATCAAAAGAATTTCCCTGCAATTTCCTGACTTCCACTCTGACACGCAGCTGCCGTATTTAAGACGACGCCGCTGCATGTCAAGAGTTTGGAAAATGTTTTTGGAGCCCGGGTGCACCCATTAGGAGAGGTGTAATGTATTGACAGAGAGCAATTTATCTTTTGCCCCGCTTCCTAATGGCCTGTGCAGGAGGAGAAGAGGAGAGGTGGCATGGAGGAGGAGGAGGAGGAGGAGGAGAGGGAAGAAGCAGCACCGAGGGTCCAGCAGCTCCACCCGCCGAACACCAGCTCACACTTTCGGGGAACTGTGGGGAGGATGATGGAGGCGTCTGGATGGTGGTAAAGAACTTATTTATTTATTTATTTCTAGAGGTGGGAGAGGTGTCATGTATGTGTTTTCCCCACCTCCTCCTCTCGTGCAGACTCCGCTGGTTGTCTCGCGTTATTCCAACGTCACCAATCGATCTGAGTTTCCCTGCAGAGGGGAGCTGACACCTCTGGTTGTAAGTTGAATATTAATCCTTTTGGATTTAAGGAAGGGAGGGTCTGTCAGGACATTTATGGTGATTTGGTTGAATTTATGGCTGATTCTGGATTATTCGCACCTACTTTAAATCTGAGGATAATGTCAAGAAATGTGTGGATGCATGCTTAAACAAATAACACATAATACTCTTTCCAAACTCTTTTTTGACTAAATTTGTCCCAAAAAACATGCATTCAACCGACTTGCACTTACATGACACACAAATGAGTGATATTTCTGATCATTTTACACTTGAATAAACAGGAGTAGGTTTGGGGAGCCCAGCTGCAGTCGCCCCACCTGCATATAACCCTGTAACACGAACAGAAACGTCTCTCCTCGCTGTACTGTACGTTGGGTTTCCTCTCTGCGTCCTGCGCTCCAGCAGCGAGGCTCCTCCACTCCGGGCTACAAATCTTGCTGGCGTGAACAGATGGAGCATCAATTTGATTCCATCCTCGACACCGTGAAAGATTGATTTTGCACTTGCTTTTAATTTTGCCCATAATTAATTGGATCATTACAACTGTTTTCCATTGATCCCCTCCCGTTTAAATGTAAAATTGGAATGTGATCTATGTTTCTTATCATTAGTTGTTTGTTTATTTATTTCTTTATCTTTCTGCCTGCCCTGTGGAGGATCATCCTACAGCAGCTTTAATGTCGCCAGTCTGTTTCCTGTAAAACGCAGTAAAAACCAGACTGTTAATATTGTGAACTCATTATGTGGCCTATGATTTAAACACACACGAGGGTCAAGAACAGCATCCTTTAACGAATTCTAAGAATTTTGTATATATGATAATCCCATATCTCTATTAACGTCCTTAAATTTCCCACTAATATGTGCACTGTAATTCTGAATTTAAATAGACAATATTGTAATGAATCTTTAATTTAAATAATTTGTCAGGCTGCTTCTCTTTTTAACGCACCTAAACATCTGTTTTTAGGCACTTTATGCGTATTATTCAGTAAATAAATAGAATAATATGGTGCTATTAGAGTTCAGGTGACAGGCAGAAACAACACAGAATAATTATTTTTTTTTTAGGATTTTTTTTCAACTGATTTGTTGTTTTTGTTTATAGAATAAAAGAAAAAGCTGAAAAAAATATTTTTTTAAAGGGCGAATATCAAAGAGTATAAAATAGAAGAAAGCCGCTTTTTGTTGTTTGTTTTGCTGGTTTTCTATTCTAGTTTGATTCCACTCTTCCAGCTGTACTTAACGCTAAATATGTCAGTTTAATGCAGCGGATTTAACCGTTTACTGTCTTTGATGGGAAATCATCAAAAATTAAGAATAGGCGTAAAAGTCAGTGCGGAAGTTTACAACTGTCAGGGTCGTATTTCAGGTGATAAAACAGGTGAAGGACTTGGAGCTGCTCTCACTCTTTGTGGTGTAAGAAATCCACACGTGTTCCCTGCATCCGCTTTGGTGCTAACTCCAATTAAATTCCTCTTATATCTGCAGAGTTTTCAGGTTCAGCTGATGATCCGTCCCGTCATTAGACCTTAACCCCTCCCAACACACACACACACATACACACAGACACGCACGCACAACAAACACGCGCACACGCGCACATGCAGTTCCAGTGATTTTGTATTGTATTAAAGATCCGAATGCGAGTGAGATCAGGTTACATTACTTTGATTAGAAAACACTTTGTTAAATTACTTTTCATACCCTGAGCACAAAAGCAGTCAGACAGTTGTGAGCTTTTCCATGCCTCAGGTACAGCAAATCATTAAGAAAAATTAACATCTCATTTGCATTTAAACATGAAAGCGGTATCAAATTATTAAAAAATATACTACTAATATTACTATCAATATTATTATTATCACAAGCTTTTGAACCCGGCTAATTTCACCATCTTATTTCTTTTTTTCATACACAAAAAAATCAAAGTTTCCATAAACATTCCAAATATTTCTGACACATCTTTCCATCTCTCGTGCATTAACACACTAAGTTGGGGAATAAAGTGCCAAAGACTTAAAATACACTCTCGCTCCTCATTCATTATGCAGATTTGCAAGTAATTGTTAAATATGCCCTGCAGTGCTGGATTAAAAATAGGTCTGTATCTTGTCATTTTCAAAAGTATTCTCTGTGTTGCATTTATTGTACTGGGAACACGGGCTAAATCCCTTCTCTTCCCCATCAAACTTTCCACATGAATAGTTAAATGTGTGCCCCTCTGGTTGGAACTTAACGAAGAGTGGAGAGGCTTTGCAGGAAAATTGTGAGGGCACTGGAAACTTAAATCAGAAATATTCTGGATGATTGTGAGAGAGAAGCACAAAGATTTCAACATTTATCCTGACTTTTGCTGCAAAAAGTCAGCCGTGACATCTAACTGTAACATTTCTACGATTTTTCTCTTTTTGTTCCTTTGCACAAACAAGTCACCAGACTGAAAAACCCTCCTCGTCGTCTCCACCTTCAGCACCAGAGAAGCCTCTCCGCCGGTGGATAAAGGCAGCAGCCAGTCCTCCCATAAGGCCTTGGGTTCATCACTGTGGGAGAAGCTGATCCCACGTCTGGATCCTTCAGTGGATCTGTGTGTGTGTGGGTGGGTGTGTGTGTGCAGCAGAGATCAGCCTGAGGCGGCTTGGAGGTGTCCCGCCAGCTGCCTCTGTCCCAACCAGACAGCCAACAGCTTCAAATCACATGTCAGCAATATGGGAAACAGAGCTTCTGTCCGCTGGGCTGCTGACATGTGTTAGCCTATGGCACGTGAATGCATAATGTAGCAGTCACCTCCTGGTGGCAGACTTTGACCTCACAAATGTACTTTTTTTTTTGTACAAATTTCTTTAACTTCCCCTCTTCGCCTTGATGTTTTCCCCTCTTTGTCTTTGCTAGTTGTCTTCTAGTAATGATGATGTGATAATATGTCAGCTGCACAGTGTCATTTGCTGATTAGTTTGTGTGTGTGTGTGTGTGTGTGAGAGAGAGAGAGAGTGAGGGGCTGTGTATACACATATATTCCTCTCCCCAGAAATCTACGGATGAGCAGCTCCCACATAAGCTCCTGATCACTTCTGTAAATGCTTCCTGTCACCTTCAGTGGTGTAATGATCATGAAAATTGTGACCTTGATCTATGGAAAGCCATAATGTGACTGAATGGCCTCCTCCCACATACTTTCTCACCGGCTCCGAGCTCGGCGGTACACTAAAGGACGGCTGCAAGGAAGATTGTTTAGTGGTAATAAAAAGCCAGTAGTTTGGCTTGTAATGGTTCGGGCATTCCTCCTCTTCGCAGCCATTTGGCTAAATCTTCAGTGATGGAGGCCTGCGTGAATGTAGATGAGAATCTGGGAGATGTTGTCCTCAGGCACCGGGGAGATTTTATTGTCTGGTGGTCCAACGTGATAAAGCACATATCTGTGTTTAGGGGATAGAAGAGTGCAACCCTGACGTTATGTCCTGTGCTTATCGTTTAGAATTTTAAAAAATCCCTCTGCCATCATGATGCTATTGTGCACATATTGGTGTTGGAAGTTGTCAGATGCTGGTTTATTGTCATTGTTTACCTAAAGAGGAGAGCTGTAATCTGTGACTATGACCATAAAAATGCATACGTTTATGGTGTCAGTCACATTAGACACAAAGCTGGAGTTTGTTTTCTAAAGTGCATTGTTTTGTGCTTTAAATAAAGTGTCTGTTTATGTGGATTTTTAATGTGTGACAGTCTGATATATTTGGCACAAGAGCAACTTTTTCCAATGTTTGTTTTGCTCCAAGTGAAGACAGGGAAAAAAAAAAAAAATCAATCTCTGGCATGATGTTGTTTGAATTCTCATTTAGTCTGGAAAATCTGGTTTGCGCAACATTGTTTATGATCACACCCTTGCCAGCTTTTCATATTTAAACGAGCAAAGGTTTAATTACCAAATGATGACAGTGTCATATGGTGCCATGATGGCACAGGGTGTCTAATGAATGCAGAGGAGCGAGGGATGCGTACGCGACACTGAGTGACAGTGGGATGCACAGATCAAAACAGGGGGAAAAAAATAGGGGGAGAGACAGTAAAACATCTGTAATTTGCAATTCACTAATGTTCAATGGTTGCTCATGGATTAAGAATTTTAAACTATTGTCTGCCAGATGGAAGAGAGCAGGGAGGGAGGGATTGTAGAGGAGGAGGGGGCTTCTAAGCAGCATATTTACATCTGTATATCAACCCTGGATTCAGTAATCAGACAGAGGAAAAACCAACTGCCTCCAAAAACACTCCCAGGGCATTGCATCTATTACCTATTTTCCAGCAGCACAAACATCACAGAATGATTCTCCCCTTTTGTTTGTTGTTGTTGTTGTTGTTGTTGTTGTTTTTTTCTGAGGCGTATTTTAATTTGCCAGGACAGCTTGTAGATTGTGGGGAGTTTTGTGCACGACTTGCTCGATCTATCTCGATATAATCAGGACAGTTTGGAGCGCCGGACTCGGATCTGCTCACACATCAGAGTTAATTTCACCGGGATGTTGATGTGCTCTGAAATATTGCACTGAAGTAATATCAGTTAGTGGGCCGCCAAAGGATGTACATGCTTAACCAGGCATGAAACCTTGCTGAATTACACCGTATTTATACTTATCTCAGATCAGCGCATTTGTCATTAAAATCTGGTCTGGTTGCCTGTCTGTTTTATGGATCTGTTTAATGATGCACTGTGTAATAGTGTTACAATGTATAGCCGAGCTATTGGCACATTTCACTCAGCGGCGTCAATAAATAACCACGGCAACCTTCAACTTTCAGCTCAACTCAGAGGCTTCTTGTACCCCGCAATCCTCGTGGCTTTTGTTGAGTGTTCGCCTTCAGCATGTGGACAACTTTGTGTTTGCAACTTTTAGAAAATCGTGTACAGAATGCTTCAGTAAAAGTGGAAGAAGTACTCATAGTAGAAATACTGCATTTGTAAAATATGCACCATTACAAGTAAAAATGTATAAAAGCACTCATTAAAGTACTCATTAAGCAAAAGAATCTCATTCGCACTGTTGTATCACTGTGTATATTATATTATTGTTTTATTATTACTCTTCTCCTACAGTGAAGGCAGTGTTTACATGTAGCTGATTCACAGATCAAATGATTTGTATCTAAAATCTGCAAAGTAACAAGTAACTACAGCCATCAGATAAATGTAGTGGAGTAAAATACAATATTTGTGTCTTACATAAATGTAGATTTAATTGAGTTAAAGTATAAAGTAGCATGAAAATGCAAGTACCTCAAAATTGTACTAAAGTACAGTTCTTGAGTAAATGTACTTCATAGTGCTGCGGATCATTTTCCAAACCACTTTGTAGACCTATTGCCATTGATTTCCATTGATTTCCAAACACTATGAAAATCATTCAGTAGGCTATTTGAGCCCTTCACTGCATTGTATTTGACTTGACTTGACAGCGTTCATGGTGATGAATTACACAACGCAACAAAGTTTCGAGAGTTTTATTGATTTTCGTGCCATGAAGAAATGAATGGAAACCAATGGTTGCGGGTCCCAGCCTGGGGGTCAGGATCATCCAAGGGGTCACAACACAAATGTGAGTGGTCACAACAGGGCATGGCATGACAATCAGGTTTATTTTTTAGGGTTTTTAAGATCTGAATCACAACAAGTTTATATTTAGCTCAGATTGGCACTTTTGCCTTTAAAAGGGTGCGAAATAGAGCGTTCTGGTAGCCATGTTGACGAAGACGCACACCATGTAATGATATGGTTCGATTCCAGCCAGGGACATGTGTTCCGACTCATCTCGTTCTCTCATCTGTCTGGGTTAAATCGTTAAAAAAGAAAAAAAGTATAGTTAAGAGTATAGTTTGTAAAATAGTGGTAAAGTAAACTACTTATAATTTGAAGTAAAATGGCAAAAACAATCACTGTCACTCCTTTAATCCTGGATTGATTTCAGACAAGTGGACTGTGGAGAGCTCACCCTTTCATTTGTAATTAAGTGCTGTTGTCATGCTGTGACGTAATGACTTCACCCCTGCCATCCATCCTCCGACACTGAGAGCTCCTCCCACTGAGTCACAAACCAGGAAACAGCATATTATCTGTCCAAACTGAAACATGTTCTATAAATATTTGAATATGTGTGCCAAAATTGCATATTCACTCATACAGCTGTTGTTTTTTACTCATAGTGGACTCTTTATTCAGCCACACTTTTCACACAGTTTTAAAGAAAAGAGCTGACTCCCTGGACGTACTCTGAGGCGGACACATGTTGTGGCAGTTGTTGCCGGCGATATATCCGGGCCCTCTGACTGTACCGGTCTCCCGTGGCTCTCTCCCCAGGACTGTGAAAACATCTGTCACGGCGGCTGCCATTTTCCTCTGTGGTCAGAGCGTCAGGTGAAGGTGCTGCCTGCTAGCCTCATGACATGGCACACATGGGTACCTCCAACAACAGTGCTCATTAACAGGCAAATGGAGCAGGAGCCCCAGCAAATTGAGCAGCGTTTCGCCAGGATCGGCCCTGCCAGATTGTTCGGATAGCCAAAGTGACATCACCAAGTGCCAGCCCCCTTTGCCCCCACCCCCCTCCAAAAAAATTAACATCCCTAATCATCTGCCAGGCTAAACATTATTCTTCATGATTCAGATCAGCCATGCTTGCCCTCCACTCACAGAGTATCTCTCCTCTCTCTGGGCCAAAAGCAGCCAGCCTTGGACTGATTGCTCAGCCTTTTGTGCCCTTCGTTTGCGAGAATGGCAAATCGATTCGAAAATCATCACCCATGAGCCGCTATCATGCAGAGCTGGGCGCGTGAGTGTCGCAGATATGAAATGGAGATCAGGAAAATAGAAAAGTGGGACCCTGTTTTTGAAATAAGTGTCACTGAGAAATAAACTCACGAATATGTTTGGTTTTGGGGGGAGGGGTTACATTAAAATATTAGACTATTGAATCTGTGATTGTATCTTTAACACACCCCAAAACAAAAGGGTCATCCCACCCCCAGAATTTACACACGATGAAAACAAGATATTGCTCCTAAATTGGGGCCTAACACCACATAACAAATGACTAAGTATGATAATGTATCTGAAAAATACATCAAATTCAGGGGTTTTTTTTAACCCTAGGAAAAACTTGTCAATTACTGTATATGAACTGAACTTTAATGTATAGGGGCACAAAAGGATTAGGCCTTATAATTAGATTTTTAGTAATTTAATAATAATTAAATTGTTCAGTTATTAGTCTTATGTGCCCATTTTCCAATATTCTCATGTAACACATGATATTAGAAAACTGGAGAAAAACAATGCATTTGCAGGATTTTGCCAACATTGACTGCTAAGAGTGCATTTCCTCTGGTGCAGTCTTACTACATCAGTTGTGCTCGGACTGAAAATAAAGACACATCTTGCATTTCCTTTGTGAGGGCTGACACCTTCTGCAGTTTCCCATCCAGGCCAGAAATAAAAATCCTAAAATTTGACCCCCCAAAAAAGGGAACCACGGGCAGAAAGATCAGCACCAGGAAGAGAAAGGAAGCTTGGCATATCTAATTAATTACCGCATATTAGAATGTTTGTTTACAGAAATGAAGTGCTACAAGAGGTCTGATGTTAATTAATTTAAAGTGTACTTACCCCCCTCACTCCCCACAATGTGTTGATGACTGGTACTTTCATGGCAGGTAAACCTATGTCTCATTGGATTTCCATCAATGGCTCTGAGGTGTGTATGGAGCAGAAGCTTGCCACACAGATTAGGGAGAGTGTTAACATGATTGCTGATTAATAACTCCAATTAGAACACACAGCAAGGCGACGAGAAGAGCAGATCAGCGTGATTGTGACAAGAGCAAGCAAGATTGTCTGAAGTGCGCCGACTGAGGAGTCACAACATACACAAACCAGCTGGGCTGAGGCCTCCACCTCAGGTTTTTAATGTCCGAAGGCTGAAGGAAGACAAATGTAAGGTGTCTTAGCGGCTCCACCGAGGAGTCGCCGATCACCCAACATAGTTACCTGTCCTCCAGTTGTATTTTTAGATTTTGCAGAACGCTGAAAAGGAGTGAGAAGTGCTTATCCATGTGTCCTGTTGAGTTTTTTGTTGCCACTTTATCAGTGTGTCTGAGAGTGAAGCGCAGGGCTGCACACACAGTATAACCAGAGTCTCAGGAGGTCTCTCTCTGGACAATGATGTATTTAAGCCCCTCCAGAGGTCAGATGGACTCTGTCCAGAACATCACCTGCAATCAATAGTGTTGGTAAACCAGGCACAACTGAGCAGACATGGAGGGTCCTCTTCTAAACACACTGTGAGGGAACCGCATGGGCCATTGCACTGCTAAAACTGTGAGAAGAATGGCTTGACGCGCTGCGACTTAAGCACCGGCGACTGAGGGAGGACTTACTTGTGTGTTGGGCTCCAGTGGCAGACTCACATTGTTGTGACATTTCCCCGACAATGTACGGATCCCACTAAAATAAATACATACATAATGTAGAGTCATATCATGGTTAACGTCCAAGTCTTTCTTATTCATATCCAAAGGTTGTTTTAGCAGAAAAGGGAGACAAACAACAATAAAGATCCGCCCTCATCCCCACAACATGTTTAGAAAAGCTTATACAGCCTTTACATTTAATTTTCTACAGTGCAGTAGCTTCTGATGCAAAAGCTTTCCATTATTTATTGGTTTAAAGACACATTGGCTGGAGTTGAGACTCACCTTAAACCTTTTTACCCCACTTTCCAATGTCTCTGTACTGGTATTCTAATTTTCAAAGCCTGGTTTCCAAAGCAGAGCACAAGTGGAAAATGCAGGATAAACTTGACTTTTTACTGATAAAAACTATGTCAAAAGCAGAAAGACATCATGATGATATTGTTTTTCAGCAGAAACAACATTAACTCCAAATATCACACTTTTTCCATGCAGAATGCACCAAAAAATACTGTAAAAAGACAATAGAGGCAATAGATCACATTCTCCTAAGTGACTGGGTAACAACATGAAGTGAAAAACGAACAGAAGGAAAAAACTGACTAATGAAATGACATTGCTGTCTTAAAACTAAGCCTGAAGACAGAAAGTTAAGTGCAGTGGAATAAAGAAGTCACCAAGGGTAAATCGTCTACTTTGCAAAGAGTTTCAAGGTAAAGGTAAGAATCAGTAATCATTTCCACTGCAGGGGGGTTCAAAAGCATTCAGGTTTAATGCTGATTGCACATTTTTTTATTTGTGCATGTATTTCTGGTATTTGGCACACTTATTTATTCTTTTTTTTGATCATTCTGTACATTCAGATGAACCCCAAACAACAAATAATATGATATCATCCTGTTAAAGCTCTTTTAAGCTCTGGAAAGACAAATTGTTTCCAAAACATCAGCTTATGGAATAAAGTCTGTTCTGCATAACTGTCAATCTAAAATGCTTCATGTTCAAGTCAATACAGTCAATATACTTAAATTACTTGAGCTATATTTTTTCTTTTATGTTCAGCTCCAAAAAAGACTCACTGAGCTCACAATGATGGCGCCTTCCGCACATTATTTCTGCACATCTCAGTGTCTTTTATAGCTCCGTTTTCTCAGGGTTTTCGGTTGAGTGACAAATCTGACTTCCAGGTGCTCAGATCTTTATCCTGAGCAAGGCTTTCAGTAAGTGGGCCGGATTCAATCATGTGTCTGCGAACTTGAGCCCCAAAAACAATGAATGCAGAGGCACCGAGTGTCAACTGCAAGTGGGTTTTGAAGAATTGGCATAGTCATTTAGGCAGCACCTCACATCCTTCACAAACAAATGAAGCCCCCAGCGCTTCAAAGTGAGATTGATCTCCTTTTGAGACTCGGCACAGAACACTGGGATTCTGAATATTGAGAAAGGTGCCTCTCTCCATGGAAACCCAGTATAAGCCCGCCCTTCCCCCCATCCCATCCTCCACTGGAGTGATGTAGAAAAAGGGACCCGGTGGAGTTTTCAACTTCATCAATATTCACTCATTCATCGTGAATCCTGGCAGCAAATTCTCGACTGTATTACTGGATGGATGTTCTCCTTTGTCACTGTGAGGAGTGTCTGAAATGGAATTTTAAATTAGAGTAGAACAATTCCCAATTTTTATGGGCTCCGGTCACAGCCATATATATCACTTAATGATGGAAAACTTTTCAATTTTCCTGTGTAGGTCTTTGGCACAATCCAGCCATTAAATAGGTCAGGGATGAATGTGCATAGTTTACTCTCAATTCTATAAAAGAAATGGGAAATCCTGTTGATAAAACAGCTTATTTGAAAAAGCATAATCAATAAGAAAAAAGGATTACCTCAATGAATTTCACCCGCCTGCCTGCCTGCTTTATTGTGCTCCTTTTATCGAAAAAACTTGACTTTGAATGAAAACTCTTATCAACGCTGCGACGAAATAAAGGGCAGCTGTTGATAAAGATGTTTCCAGCAGGTTTAAAAGTCAGTGAACCCAGTGATCATAGCGGGTCAGCCTCGCTCTCAATGACCCATGTCAGCATGGGTCACAACATCTGCAAAAGCCTGTGACAGAGAAGCAGTGAAACTCTTTTCATGGTGCGCCGTCAGTGCGTGTTGAAATTCGGTTATTGCATGATTAGCATGACAAACTGCCTGCAGTGTAATTAGATTAGCGTTCATACATATCAGTGTGAGAAAAGAGAGGCCCCCTCTCTGTTTTTCCAAGCATCCAAAAATTGCTCTCTGAAGATGTCGGAAGAAATTGTTGGCGGATAGTAAAATATGACGAGCCAGTGGCATGTTCATGCTGTTATATTGAGCCTACATAAAAGAGAGCTAACACTCTAGCTCAGTAATAATAACGGCCAAAATAATGTTTTAACATCACATCTATAAAACATTTTTGTTTTTTCTTAATTATTCCTTGGTGTAATTCAAGCCCTTCCAATCCTGATTAAACGTTCTTTTAATCACTCAGCTTGAAACCTGAATAATTACAAATCTGCTCCAAAAAGTGTATTTTGTCATAAAAATGTTAATTACCAGGGGGTACTGACCTCCCTTTTGGCGTTGTGTATCCCCAGCTGAGGACAGGGCGTTTGTCCACTGTCGCCACTTAATGACGGTAATATTAAACACTCACAGAATGTTGTCGCGCTTTTGTCTTCATTCATATCAAAATGAAGTTCTTGGAGGCCCACATTTATCAATCACGGCAGGGCTCCAGCTGTTCGCGAGTCTTTGGCCTGGCTTCAACAGCCGGGCTTACAAATTGTCTCTGAATAGCGTCGAGCAAGGCCCCTTCAACCCCCTTTTGTCACTGTCTCCTGACAAATGCTCCTCGGCTGCCTCTCCCAGACACATGCCTCCTTCCTACCTTCTGCTCTCTGCTATCAGATGGCCTGCTTTGCATTCTCGCATGGCTCACTATGAGCCGCTTTATCTCCACGGCTGCTGGAAGCCCAGCACCACACAGGGTTATATCACTCTCACAGCCACGATCTGTGTCCAACCAGCTAAATGCCTTCTCCCTCCTTAGCTTTGCACTGGGATTATTATGCAAAAGATTTTCTCAATTTAACCAATATGCCTTCTAGGAACTCTGTGAATGGAGGGTTGTCTTTACATTTGCAGTGATGTTGTGAAGTCAGTAATCAAACAATGGTAATAGGGTGAGAAATGATATTTTATAATAATTAACTTCTAACAGTAATGCATGCACTAATTTTACATGACAAAGAATATGTCGGCTTTTGAAGTTGGGGAAACTCAAACCTATAAAAATAAATGTTGGTCAATCGGGATTTTTGGGGGATGCAGTGTCTGCTTATTTTTGTCTAGCTGCAAATGCAAGTTTGACAGTGAGAAATTAGTTATAATTACAGTTTTCATTCTTTATTTCTTCATTCTGTATTATACCCCTTGACTTCCACTAAGTGTTTCTTGGGCTGGAGTCCACATTAAAAAATAAACAGTTAATATGAAAATCATATTAATGTAAGAAGGAAAAAGCAGAACAAACCAAACATAAACAACAGGAAATAAGGACACTGAATTAAAAAAAATACAAGAATCAGTTTTTTCGTTTAGTTTTCCTGAAAAACAAATGCATTCAAGCATCACTGCTTGAACTGCACAGCTTAATTCTAGTAATTTAAACTATAGTGATACAAGATAGAAGTAACCCCTGAGAATAAATAATCATTGCACAAAACATCTGAGAAAATGTCATGTCAAATCATGTTCGTCCATTCTGCTAAAAACAGCAGTTTTGTGTGGACTGGATAACGACATTGGGTGGACAGTGGACGACAAACAAAAAAACTAACAAATCAAAGGCCAAGAGGTGCAGCATGTAGTTACTGGTATCTCAAAACTAAACCGCCCATGTCTGCAGATAAAAAAGGATGATGTGAGGGAACGTGTAAAGGCAAACCAGTCATCTACAAGAAAAGCTTTGATCTTCCTCCGTCCACAGCATCATTTAGAGCTGTCAAATACGGCCCGGCTGCCTCTGCCCTCCGCTGACCGACAGCCAACACCGAAACTACATGTTGAATCATCTGTCAGACTCTCAAAAACTCCCACTGATGGAGACCAAGTGAGACTGACAATCTACAAGTGCTTCCAGCTGCAGTTCACCAGCACTTTGCACCTGACAGCAGACAGTTTTCGCCTTGAGTGAATCGCTGTTGAAGGACAGCTTTTATTGCCCCCAAAAAGTTAAAAGCAGGACACCTCGGTCTGAAGTCTTCACATCAGCTACGAATGATTCAAACCCAAAACGGTAACAAGAGAGTTTGGAAAATCCTGTGGCAGCTCACCATTCACACAATCATTTCAGAAAGTACATCAGTGAAAAAAAGCTGGGTAAGACCAAACATCTTTTATCAATTTCCCTTTTACAAATCAGTACACCTTTTTTATTTTAGCCTCAAAATTTTGGGGCTTTTCCAAAAGCTTGCAACAAAATGTACCAGTTTAGGCTTATTTTGTAATAAAACGCTCTTAAAAATGCAGTTGGTCAAATACTTCACTGCTAACACAATATGTATGGTAGTAAGCTCCAGTGAGAGGAATCTGAGGACCTGTTTGTTAGCATGTCTTTTGCTGCTGGCCTGTTGCAGTTCGATAGCCAGGAAGTTAAGTGGGCACATTTGTGCTTCCTACCATGCCTGTAGCACTTCCAACGAACTTACTTTTGCATTAGATAAAAGACGGTTCATTTTGGTCCTGTAGGGGTTTGGTTAGAGCGATGCCAGAAGCTGCTAGCTTGTGCTGTCAGCTAACCAGGAAGATGGATGCATATTTTTTCCCGAAAATGTGGTATTTAGCCTCCTACCATGACATTGAATACTAATGTTGGCAAACATTTAACATTTAGTTTTAACACTATACAGAAGATGGTTCAGTTTTCCTAACTTTTAAATTAATCATTTTAAGGCTTAATGAGAGCTCTGTCAGCTGCTGCTAGCTTGTGCAGCTAGCTGACAAGGAAGTTGAGCACGCTAATTTTCCCTCACTTTGGTCTTCAGCAGTTTCCTTGCTTGATCTATCTGAGAGGGTAATGGATACATTTTTTTAAGCTAAAAACTATAATGATTTGTATTCTTCTAATTTTACCACTTTAGTGGCAGAAGTTTTAGTAGGCAGCATTTAGATCCCACAAATATTGCTGGGATTATTATGTGCAAATTATTGGGGGAAATGTCTTCTGGTTTGATCATTGCACATGTACACAAGTGTAATCAGAAGCCATTTTTCACCGTATCCCTGCAGATTTCCTGGCCTTGAAATGTGGCTGCCCTAAACCGCTCAGTCTTTACTGGTGTGGTGTTTGTTGACCGATCTCCAGAAATCATGGCAAAGAAATGCTGTGTCATGTCAAAAATGGAGGCATTGCCAGTAGATAAAAAATGAAATTGTCATCTCGACCAAATGAAATGTTCAGTTTGTCTTTTGTATCCATTTCATAGGAAATAATTAAGACGAATGGGCAGATGAATTAGCTGTCCTCCAAGGTCAAACACTGATTGCCTTATTACTCTATTATTTCACTCTGGTGGAGCTGTTACCACTGACACTTTTTCATGATATGTTGTACATCCACACCAGAAGAGAGAGTGAGAGAGATACAAATTGATTGTTTGGCGGGCAAATCAGTCACAGTCATCTTCGGCGGATGGATTAATGGCTTTGATGGCTGTTGCAGGTTGAAGCAGAGAAACTGGCTGGAGACAAGAGAGATTGGTTTGAACCCCAGGGAGCTGAATGGATGTGAGTTGCATGTAAGGTTGCTTGGTTTTGTTTAGAGGGAGGGGCTGGTGAAAAATGTGTGTGGTGGAGTTTGGCGCATCTTCAGGATGCACTTTTGTTCCGTTGCCATTACAAGTGATTGACTACCATGTTCGTGTGTCCCCAATGTGTCTCAACCAGCCTCCCTGCTGCAATACTTAAGATGTCATCTTTAATATCTGGCTTTTTAACTCCGTGGAGTCTGAGGTCATTTTTATAGTTTTACATTATAGGAAACAAAACCCTCATTCTTAAACCTCAGAAGCATATGAAGATTATGGTGGAATCTGTAAGTTTATTGGGTGAAACTGGATTTGACTGACTGAAGCCCTAAATGTTGCATCTTAATCTGATGTTACATTAAATATGAACAGTTTTGCTAAAAATGTGGTGATTTCAGCGTCCTGTCCCCCAGCCTAGCATATTAATTAAGAAAGTTGATGGACCTTGAGTTCAGTCTTTTATTATGGATGTTTGTCTTTTTGGTGTTTGGGTTTGGCATTTGATTACACCTAAAGAAACTGTCTTGATCACAACTGCACTTTGCGTTCCAAATAATTAATAATTTCCTCTAATTCTATATCAATAATCAAAAATACCTGTAAATATCATCAAATAATTTATAAAATCTCATGTGGCACAAATTTTCCTGTTTTCAGATGTGACTGCATGTTCCTCTGCAGGTTTAGAAATTAAACACTGTACATAATTGCTAAAAAAAACAACACTATTTTAAAGAATCGGAATCTGCAAAGTAATTCTAGATGCATGGAAAGGTGGAATAAAAAGTACAATATTGCCACAGTGCAGTACAGCAAATGTACTTCCTAAATAGATGTACACTGACCATGCACACTTTCCAGGTGTAAAATATTCTAGACTCTGTCCTCTCAAACCAGAGGCTATTACAGTTTATCTCCACAAAGACATTCAGAAACTGGTGAAATTATTCATCTCCAGCCTGTAATTCCAAATATTTGTTGCAAGCACTTGATTGGGGTCAATGCCTCAATACTGTATCAGGGGAACAAGGAGTCTCATAATGATTTATTACCAGCCCAGCTGCACATATTACTATGAAATGAGTTTATTAGTTTTAAAGCTAGCGGTAATGTACTTTTGCTTTAGGGGAGCAGGCATGGGTGACGAAAACCTGCATTAACCACTTGATGTGAAGGCTCCATTGTACTACATGTATCCCTAATTTGGTTCAGCACCGTGACATCATGCACATTGCAAAACAATTCAGCTGTGGTACATGATTATATGAGTTGGAGTAGTGAATGAATCTTGCATTGTTTCCTGCCACGATGAGTGTTTTTCATGTAGCCCTGATCCTTTTATCAGTGTTTTTATCTACGGGCATCTAAAGGTTTACAAGATTTTCGCCGGCCTATTATAAGAATAAAAGTTTTTCAATTGAGAAGTGCAGCATGTGGCTCCCCACTTCTTGTTTTCATAGTCACAGGAGAATAATAACTAAACAAGAATGTTGTTACTCTGTAATGGGAGGGAGACAAAATGGTTTCTCTCGCCATTATCAACTCCATTTCTTCCTTCCATTCCTTCTGATGATCAATTAGATCTTAATGGATAGCCTGCTGTGCTGTGAGATGATGACCAACATGTTTTTGTGTTGAACTAAGTAAATGATGGAACCGTACACAGCAGACAGCAGCACAGAACTGAACGTCCCACTCAAATCTGCTGCTATATGTTTCAGTCATTGATTACATCATTTTAAATGTGTGTTTATTGGATTTGTTTGTTATTTTGGAATCATTTATTTCCACTGTGGGTGTTTAAAATGAATGTTAACTTCTTGAGCCTTAATGAAAGTTGCTATGCCCGTTAATCCTTTATGGCGTTCCGTGTTGCTGTATGCTGAGGGAATATAAGATAATGGTGATGCTGCAGCTATTCAAAAAAGGATGGAATACCGCCATTTTTGGACCTGTTTGGCCTGTGAGTGAGTGTTTCCTATGGCAACACTTAACTGATAATTCAGGGCCTGATGTAAGTGGGAAACATGCTGTCAACTATGTTTTTTTCTCCTTTTTCAACTAGCCCACATGCAATAACACTGCTAATGTGTAGTTAGCAATTTAAGACATCTGTCCCTTTAAAATGTTCAACATTTAGTAAAACTCATCTTGCTGCTAAGCTCATATTTCACTAGACTAACTCGCCTCCACACAGAAAATGAAAGCGAGCTAGCCTGGCATGCTAACATTAGCACTGATTCTCTCTGGATGGTACTTTTGGTTTATTTCCCCTGCCGAGCTATTGACCAACTTTTTCTCCTCAAAATGACATTTATTTATATATTACTAAATGGTTGTCACAATTACGTTGCTGTGGCAAATTGGCTGGATTGTGTTTAAATACACTGATGATGCATTCAGTATTGTATTACTTGTGACTTGCCAGTTAAGCTAATTAACTACATTTCCAAATTATGTTAAAGTTTAGGCAACAAAACCACTTGGTTAAATTTATGCACGTTAAGTCAATGTGGTCTTTTTGGCCAGTGGCTTTCTGGCATAAAGGCCTTCAATCCAAACAGGCTGTAGCCGCTGGGCAGCTAGTGATGCAAGATCCAACATATCAGAATACAGACCCCGTCCGACCCATTTGACTAGATTTTGGTTGTTGGACATATTTAGTGCATGTAAATGTCAAATAGTTTCCAGCATGACGTTGATGTTGATGGTCAATTTGAAAATTTCAGTCAGGTAAAAGCCAAAAACTGCAGGGAAGTCTAGTCATGGTTGCAGCTGTGCCAGCAGTACAAGGACCAAAAACTGAAGTGTAGCTTCCTAAATCAATAATCACCAAACACAAAAGGCAAGAATTAAGGCACCGCCCCTGGTTAAATACCACTTTTTTTAAGGAGTCCTTGTCATCTTGCATAATGGAAAGGAGTCTAGCTAGCGTTAGCTGTTTTCTTTTAATGGGTCTAGTTGTGGTAAGTTCAGCAACCTCAGTACTCCATATGATGCCCCATGATTCTATTCATGACAAAGCAGCTAAAATACAGTCATGGAGTAAAGCTGGAAGAGCTGAAATCACAGATAGCAGCGTTAGCCCCCATGCTGGCTAACTGCTTGTATGTCTATAGAAACTGAAGAGACATCACAAACAATTTTAATGCCCACCCACACATTCAGCCTAGCAAATTACAGAAAAATAATTAATTCAAAATATAAATGTATCCTATTTAGTAATTACAATGTCAAAACAATCACCAAGGACATATTTACTTATTTTTAACAAAAAAATAGTTTTAATGTCGGCTCAGCTTTACCAGCCTTATACCCTGCACCCATTATTTAGTTTATAGCCTCTTTATGTCTTAACAAAAAATATATTAAGTTGGATATTCTCCAAAAAATGTAGATAAAATGAGTGTAATATACTTTTTTAGGGATCCTTTGTACAAAATGTGTCTTTTTAGAACACAAATGGACTCATAACTGGACGTTTACATCTGTCTTCATAACAGAATATAACCATAACATGGTGTTTCAGTGCTATTCTATTATTTTCATTTCAACACAAATGGCAAGTCCCTATTTCAAATGACAGCACCATTAGTAGGATAAATATTCTGAAGTGAAGCAGCTTAAACCACCAGTACTCACCTGGTAAGCCAGTACACATTAACAGTCCTGCTCCTCACACAATGCTAAGTCCTCGCACACTGCCTCTGACACAAAAGCCTGATCAACATCCAAGGCTGCCGCTTGTCAGCTGAGGAATATATAAAGATAAATGATATTATGTTAAATTCCACTTAATGACAAATTTTTAATTTTCTGAACATGGTCATTTTCTGGCTAGTGAATCAAGTGTAAGGAGCTAATTACGTGAGGATCTGAGCAAAAATAACTCCTCATTTTCAGGGATAATGGAAGAGAAATGTTGTAGATTAATGGCACTATTTATCTTTTTTAAATTTCTATCTTTCTCTGGTGATGGCTGTGCTCCCCAAGGAAAATATTCATAAAATGAAATTGAAGTCCTAAGTTAATAGGTTATTAAAATTTTTGAGTGCATATCACTTCTCTTTTCCTAGCGCTGTAAATTTAAATTGAAGTTTGTGGCGTTCAGAGTCACCAGTGGAGGTTTTTTTCCCTTTTTTATGATGCACAATAGAGAAGGAACATGCATCTTTGTCAGGAGGTATTTGCTATTCTAATTTTATGGCAGGCCAGATTATCAAAAAGGAATGTCACAGTGTTGGCTGCTGACAACACCTCAGCCTTCAGCCATGTGTTTCCATTAGGGGCCCTGGGCCATCCAGGGGTTTGTTCCCTCTATTATTTTCCATTTCAGTCTTTTATCTTGATTTAAAGTGAGGCTTGCTGAATATCCCCCCCCCCCACCATTCGATTCCCCTTTTAGGAAGTGAGAAATGCTACACTGTGTAAGGTTTCACAAGAGGGACCGGTGCTCTCTGGGGAGGCGATGTAGATCGGTTCAAGGTGGAATAACTATCTTTAGCCATGCAGCGTGTTTGGAAATGCAGAGAGGAGGGACAGAGTATACCTGAAGGAACAGAGAGGCAAAGCAACCTGCAGCACAGTGTTTCCGTCAAGGTCATAGGGCAAAGCTTCCCCAAGACAAGTATATGCAGGTTTTTTTGCTGAATACGTTCTGGTTATTACGAGGCAATGCAATAAATTTGTTGCAATATATATATATGACCACAAAGCATTGTTATTGCACCAAATAAGAAACTATTTAATGTTTTCTATGTTAAATTGGCTATTTATATGGCTATTTACATTCCTCTTGCATGGAAAATAGTCACACACAGCCAAAGAAATGTGCAATATGTTATCCTACATATACTACACATGTATGGAGTCAAACAATCTGTTGCAAAACTCCAGTAACAGAAATCCAAATAGATTTTGTAGGAGCAATGCTGCGTAAAAAATACTGTCAACACCACCCACAGTTATAGAGCATATGAAAATCAATATGTATTTAACCATGTTCTACAGCTGGGGTCTCTGAGACCCCAAACAGCAACATGACATCAGTATGGAATTATGTTCATAACTCATCATATTAGGAAAAGTCATGAAGTATCAAGGTGATGAAGCAATGAAAAGTATGTTTTCTGTAGGGTTTAATGATGTTATGTGCAGCATTCCTGTATTTTGTATGGAGTAGGACACAAACATTTTTAAAGGGTAGTACAATTATTTACTAGAATTGTCCCTAATTATACAATCAACTCATGAAGTGTTCACTTTCCAGCAAAAATGGGCTGGGTTCGCACAAGTCTCCTTATGAAATCCTCCATTTCTTTATACACTTCTCCAGCCTGGATGCACACTCTTAATTGTGCATCTGTGGTCAGCAATGAAACATAATAGTTTTTGTGAAGTCAGGGCGCCAACAGAAGACAAGAACCGGGGGTTATTATATCGTTTGACTGCTTCAAGACAAACTGGAGCGTGGGGATGCTCCAAAACACTCAGCCCACACAAAAAGCCGAGCTGGAGCGCCTGTCAGTCAATCATCCTCTACTGGAGAGTCATATTACTTACAGGCTGAGAAACTGTGATACGGAGGTCTCCAGTTGGTTTGAAATTAATAACATTTTGTTCCCCCGTTTCAAAAACGGACACAGTGCAAATTTATCATTTCTTGGGCAAGGGGCTCCGTAGCATCCCCTTAAGGATCCTTTCTTCTTTTTTTTTCCTTTTTTCAGTTTCTATTTAGAAATTCTGTGAGCTCAAAAACCTTAAAGTATAACATATAGGAATGCTCATACAATCCTGACCTGTTTATGCGGTATAAAGTTGATAGGCTGTCAAGCCCCCAGCAAAAAGGCCCAGGATGAAGCGAGCTATCCTTTAAATTGCCGGGGTGATATTTGCAGATAATAAAAGAAATAAATCAGACAATGGGGCTGAATATTTCATTTGTTATCCATATTCCTTATGGGCAAAAAATGATACAGAAATGTAAAAACAGCAATTCCACTTTAGCCCCTCTGGAATTGTAACACTTGAGATGCTGTTTTCATGTCTGAAGACAAAGTGCATGCTTTCCCTCAGCCTGCAACAGATAAATCTAATAGGCAGCAAGAATTACTGGTTGTAATGTTGTCTAGTCTTAACCTAGTCTGCTCTTTCACTATTTTTATGACTGTCAATCTCTCAAACGAATGGATACTCTGCAGAAATAGCTGGGGACTGCTTTCTATTTATAGATCTAGAGAATGTAGTACAAGGCCAAAAAGAGGTTGGACGTTTTAGTGTGACAATACCATGAATAGAACATTTTATTTTCCGATTTCTTCTGTGCTAAATGAATATATTGCATTTGAATCCCAGATATACGCTGATCCATTTGCTGACATGTTTTCTCCTCTGATGGCCTAATAACACTGTTAATTCATTTTCTCACGTAAAAGCATGATTTGCATCGACATGCATCTGCTGAGTCTGTCTCCATTGTTAACCCAATCTAAGTGAACCCCATTATTACATTAATAAGATGTTTTTCACCCTGTGAGCCCCACACTGAGAAACACGGTGCCCTGCTGCTGCTGCTGTGTGATGGGTCTTTTGCTGCGCGAGGCCCAGAGCATATCGCTCATCACCAAAGCCGCTGTACATTATGTTTCCGAGATGACACCTCAGACCTCCCACAACCCCTGGGTGAGATTTCCTCCCCCCCTGCAGTGGCACTTTAATCTTTATTTCGTCATGTCCGTCCTCCCCGACCTCTAATATACTGTCTCATTTCTTCTTCGCCCATTTTCTGCTAATTCACCACCATCTGCCTTAGCATCTGCTTGAAGGGAGAAACAGGAGGGAAAAAAATCTTCACATTGAGGAGAAAGTCTGTTCTTTCTTCTTCTTCTTCTTCTTCTAACTTTCCTCTCTCGCTCATTGTGTCTTCCGCCGTCTTTGTCAGAGCCAAAGCCTCCGCCCCCTCTCTGTCTTCCTTTTTCGCATAAGCCCCCTCAAACCCTTTTTAAGTCTAATGCTACATGTAAACCTTGGACCTGCTTCCTCTCTTGTTCGTGGAGGCCCCCCAAAGATGACAAAAAAAAAAAAAAAAAACGGGAGGAGGGAGGGAGGGTAAGGGTGGGGGTCATATCCTTTCCATGTCCAACCGCTTAGTCAATAACCACTGTCAACAGGAGTGCACAAAAGATCAGAAAAGTGCAATTGTAATTTTCGGACAATGGTTGGGAGCTCTCATAAGGCTTGGCTGAAAAAGGGACACCACCTCCCCTGTGCCCCCCGCCGCCGCCCCCCTCTCCTCTCTCTGGCTTCCTCCCTGTCCTCTTTGAGCGTTGCTGACAATAGGGAAGCCTGCTGCATTGCCGGGGAGAGCCACGGGATCACCTCAGTCAGCCTGCGGATTACAGACATTCTTTGGCAGGGCCAGTGTTGCTGCGGAGAGCCCGGGTCCTCGTGGGCCCTCAGAGGCTGCAGCACCGCCTCGGGCCCCCCTCCCCGCCTCCCCACCTCCCTTCCTTTTTTGTATTGTGTTCACATGTTTGACAGACACAGAGCCCATAATAATCTCTTTCCCGCAGGGACCTGCACCATTTGTTTGGCAGACCCTACAAACAGTTTCAATCCCTTTTCTCCCGGCCTTGTCTTCACTGCTGTAGCCCATCGCCGTCATCTAATTAATGCAGCCTCCCTTTTCATCTCCACTTCCTGTTCATTGTTTGATCCTCTCTCCCCTCCTCTCTTAAGTCCCAGATTTAAAAGCCACTGCCTCTACTGGTTATCATACCATATTTGAGTGGCTGGGGATTAAAAAGGTGTCTTTTCTGTGGATTATGACTTTCTTACATATTCATTGTTTTACCATTACTTCTGTTAATATCCTCAGAAATGTAGTTAAAGAGGTCAGGATTTGTTTTAAACAGAGCAAAAGGGATTAAGCAGTTCATGCTTCCCTTTTATTTGAAGCAGCTTCATGTGATTTAATTTGCAGCTAATTGTGTACTTTCACATTGTTCATGAAATTAGCATTTTAATTAGGATATCCCAAGAGACATAGTTATATTCTGGGACTATATGCCTGAAACAGAGTAGATATCTGTTACATAATGATATATTCAGAGTGATTACCAGGACAACAAGCCACTGAAACAGTCGTATTGAGAAGAAAAAGTGTTCATAAAAGGGCAAAGTGTGGATCTGAAAATATGTCCCCTAAGAGGTTTACGACCAGCCTGGAAAATGCTCTTAATATTGTATTTTTTCATATTTTGCATACTCATTTAACTGTTCAAATACATTTTCTGAACTCTCTATATCTACACCAAATCCCTTCATTTTAAGTCAAAAAACAGTGAAATATTTAAAAAATCTGACTTTAAAAACTCATACATCTTTAATTTGAGTCGTTATGGAATGGAAGCTCATCTGTGGCTCAGATGAGTTTCCAGAGTTTCCAGAAACAATACAGAGGACTTGTCCTCGTGTTGCAGTGTTAGCTACGGTCTATGTTTGGATTGCGCTTGAAATCCAGAGAACCAGTAACAAGTGATTCAGGATTCGATTACATTAAGTTCATGTGGTAAGTCCAGGGAACCTTAAGGTGCTCTTTAACATGAATAAAATGGTATCAGAAAATAAATGAGAGCTAGAAGATGAGGTATATTTAAAGCCTTTCTGTAGTTTGGCACATGAATGGGTTAAAATCTTCATCAAGGCAGTTACTAAAAACAGATTCTTAACTTAATAAAGTCCAAAAAAAAATGTCCACGTCCTTCTCATACCAAGATAAAGATTGAGTTTAAGATTAAGATGATTAATTTAACATGTGTTTTTGTCAAACTAGTGTTTGAACTGTCAATGAACAATGAACAGTGAACTGTCGTGATCAATAAAAACAGATTGATTACACTTCATACTCCACAGTTTATGTATTATTCCATCTCAGTTCTTCCTAACTGTGGGAACACATGTTTGAGCTTTCACATGCAAATGAGGTTTGTTACACTTCTCATAACAAATCTCAGAATGTCTCAATATCACCCTGCTACAGCACATTTATAGTCCATTTTGTAGTCATTACAAGTCATTTTAAGAGCAGATAAATGAGAGAGTTTCCCATGCTGACACTGCTCTGTTGAGAACTTTGTTGGATTTTGTTTTCATGCTTGCAGCTTTTTACTGTACTCTCCAAAAGTACAGCATGTGGACTCGGTTTCAGCATGGCTGTTACCTTTAATGGTACAGACAGACAAGCATCTCCATATGGAAGGATATACAGCAAGTGTACGCAGCTATAGCAACCTATTTATGACCTCTCCCTCTGAGAAGAGAGAGATTTGAGGAGCTATAATTGGTTCTCCTCACATGTATTCTCCCCAGTGTGCGCCCTGCTCTCTCCACAGGGAGCACTTTGATGATAACTTGCTGCATTACACGCTAACTTTTCGACAATGGCTACACGCTCTGTCTTTATTGCCCCGACTCCTAATGGCTATCTTGAAGTGCTGCCTCTGGCAATCTGGTCGCAAATAAATAGAAGCTGACACAGTAATTTACTCAAATCTTCTCTACAGTTTTGCCCCATTCTCCCTCCAGAGATTACCCCTGTAACAACAATTATTTCAAATGTCATTGATTCCTGCCTGCAGGGCGCAGACAAAATGAACATAAAGTCTTTTCTCATGGCCAAAATTAAAATATTTAGGGTTTTCAAGAACAGGAAGGGTCTCATGAGGTGGACGACAAATGTAACCATTGCTTGGTTGTGTTTGTGTTCTGGATCAGACATAAAATCAGCTGTTTTCTTCACCAAATGACTATTAACCTTTATCTAATAGGGGCAATGGTTCTCATTTAGAGAGAAGACCCAGCGGAGGACATATAATTCCCTTTCAGTGGAGTCTTGTCAGCTGAGTGCACTAAACAAGATGAACACATGGCCCTGGTGCTGCTGTCTAGCTGAACAATCCTACCCCTGCACAAGCCATGGGATTCATATTTCCACCTGAGATCTTTTCAAAATATTTAAACACGCCGGAGATCAAAATCGAGCTCAGGCTTTTATTGTGATAACAATAAGATCAATTTGTATTTACAGCTATTTTCTGTTCCCACCCTTGTGTTTGCATGGTGTTTGTGTGAGTGTGTATGTATGTGTGTGTACACATTTGAGTAGCTAGGGGCGTCTGGAGAAACGTTTGTGCCTCATTTCCTTGTTTCATGTTGTTGTGCAAGGCACAGCTCAGTGGAGGGGATCTTAACATGTCACAGTGTCATGCCAGTGTCTCTGTCTGGTTCTACATGACCTCTTTCACCCTCTGCTCTCCTCTCCACGGACTCTGCTTGGCCAGACACTCCAGATAATGTAATAAAGATATTTCTGCTCCAATAAGAAATAAAGAAGGTGTCCTTGTGTGACCGACTGGTATTGAACTGTGTCTGCATGGACCTGAGCAAACCTGCTGAGCATAAGTATGTAATGTTGTAGTTCAACAGTACAACAAGATGGTGAGTTCCAGCACAAATGACTGCACAAATGTCTTATTGAAATTATGGAAAATGTTCTGACAATATAAATGTAGTAAGTTGAAGCAGCACATATAGTTTTTGCAGAAATATGTGCATGTCATTTGGTTTTTATTCGTTTGCAAACGCTTTTATACTTTAACAGTTATCAAGAGTCAGTTAAAGTCAAAAACAGGTCACACCAGCAAGAACTTGGCAGCTGATTACATGAGAATGGCATGGAATCCCGCTTCTCCAGGCACTCTGGATGGAAGTGAAGTTGCGTCAGAAATCCCTATTTTGTGAGTTTCAGCAACCCGTGGAGAGTTAAAATTCTACAATTTAAAAGACTAACACATGGTGGAATTTTTATATGGAGAATTTTCAATATTTTATACTCGGTATATTTAATGTGACTGCTTTTCTACCAGCAAAAAAATGAATTAACAATTTTATTTCTGGCACTGTGACGAAGGCGTTGATAGTTTTCCATGTTTGTGTTGGGGAATAAAACTTAAATCAATAAATGAAGTATGAAAAATCCACGGGTGGGACGACATGGACTCGTGACCTCAGTCCTTATGGAATCTTAGCTACGATCCTGTTTCAGGGCCATTTAGATACAGTATGTACGTATGAAATTTAGTGAAGATTGGATGAAATTTGTAGGAACAAAAAAAGCAAAAAATCTGTAAACAAAGGTCTCCAGTGAAACCTTGCCTCCACTCCTCATGATTTTAGCATTATGAACCAAAACAAAAAAACATAATTTGCCACTTAGTCCTTTGTTCATAACCTCATCTAATGTCAAAGTAGTTTTTGCGATATCCAGATAAACAAATCAAACTGGATTTAAAGTAACCTCCTTGAAGGAGGTGACAAATAAACCACAAATATCACAAGAGAAAACAATTAGCAGTCCTCATTTTGCATGTTAAGCAAAACATAAAATGCTATGTAAGTACAATGTGAAAAAGCATTCCATCAAAGCCCTCAATTTACACCGTCATCAACATCATCATGATCCTCTCCAGCAGCGTACATCCTGCTGTATATGATGACGCAGTCCAACAACCTCTCTATGATCTCTCTGCTTTATAGCTATTGTCTATCAGACGATACATTTGGCTGTGATGAGCCCTGAAGCAAACCCAGAACTGTCCCAGATTGCTCAATAGTCAGCTTCTGGCCCAGTTTGTTGATTAGTTAGCCTCTTTCACATAAATACTCACTCACACAGACAGACACACAAATGAGAATTGCACCCATGGGACACAATGATTCTATCATACTTTAGCTAAACATAGACTGGGAATTAGTTGACTGGATAATCAATTTGACAGAGTGCCTCAGCAATAAGTGAGTGAAATGCACAGACAGTGCATGTCGGATAAGCCTGTGTAAGTCTAACATTTGTCACACAGATCACACATGTAATCTGCATAAAGAAAGAGCCTGGAAAGTTTTGAAATCTGTTCATACCAGCCTTTAAACAAACCTGAACAAGTCTAATATTTTTATTCAAGGCCATCGTGAAGACTTTTCTTCATCTAGTTTTGTTTTGACTATTGAGTATTTTGTTGCAAAATGCCCACCATGTAAAAATGATTGCAATAAAAGTTCTCAGAGAAATCAACGTGGTTTAGCAGTACTGTATGTCTTGTAGTAGTAGTCTATCTGTGTCAAGCCAAATAATATTTTTTGGAAAAAAATCTCATCTTGTCAGCATTTTAACTGCAAAGCACTAAACACCTCTAAAAGTAAATGACTTCTGAATAATTACTACCTATAACCTCTGCTCTCAAGGGAGCAATTCCGCGAGCCCAGATGGCCACCAAAATAGGATTTAGGTGCCAAATTGACAACATTACTCACACAGGGATTATCAATTACCTAAATATCAATTGCAGTGTAATCTCACTGAATATGAAGAAGGTGTCTTGGACGAGGTGTCACTGACCCTGGTGTAGTGACTGCGAGCCAGGGACATTTTTATGATAACTATCTTTCCACAGAAACCTAATATTTTACAATGTGTGACAGTGTGGCAGTGTGACAGCCAGTTTATCACTATGTATGTTTCTATATGTAGAGGGGTCTATACTTTTATACATAAGTAAGGGTAGTCATATAAATGGTACATGGTGGTATTGCAGTTTTGTGTTTAACTGTGTACAGCTATGAGTTTGAGCTGTGAGATATTATTCTAATAATGTTCGACGCATCTCAGCCTGTTGGCTTTTACTTTGATCTTTTCCTGCAAACAGATTTTGTTGATTAAAAGCTATAGATTAATTCTATTGTCTAAAATTTTATCTTAACCTAAATGTAAATAAGAAGCTGCACAGTATTTAATGCAAATAAGTGCATTAAACTACTGTAACAAGCATTCAGAGAAGGAAAAAGAATAAAGCTGTCAAAACCCTTTTGATAACCTTTCTCTAGTGCAATACAAGTATTAGTAGATTACAATAAAAAAAAATGACACCCAAGTTTTTAATATCAACAGTATATAAAAAGAACATGTGAATCAGGAGTTGGCATAGAATACCACAGAAGCAGTAAATATGGGGCACGTCATGAATTTAATGGCTAGTCCAACCTACAGCACACCTGATTGGACAGGCCCACCGTCCTGATAACCAATCAATCGAAAGCACTGCAACGACCTGGCATCACCACGCACTCACGCAACGAACGTCAAGTGCGCATGACGATTGCGGTAAATAACTTACGACACACGAGCTTGCTGATTGTCCGTGTATTTGGATGGTAATCTTAAAACCGTAGACTAGCTTTAGCTAGCTAAAACAGAACTATTTACACAGAAAAGGTATGAACAGTAGCTATGTTGATAACTACCACCAAAATGTGGAGTGGCTGTTACTATTAGCCAATATTAGCAATGCTGTCGTTAGTTTGATAACATTAGCTAATTCGAAACTGACGGAGCATTTGCTGCAAAGCGTTAGCCGTAGCATTAGCCTACTAGAAAAAGTGCTAGACACACTGCTGTTGTGCTAGCGTTTGAAACACTGTAGGAGTATTTTAGTTAATATGTCCTCCAGGAGCATTGTCAGCAAGTTGAACTTGATTTTGATGCTAACAGTATTAGGCATGTATGGGGGCATTGCTATAAATATATAAAACTGTCACTGCAAGCAATGCAAAACTGTAGATTCAGTAATATATGACTGAAATGTGTTATTCTTTCTTTTGTTAGGTTATGAACGACAGCTGCATTCATACCCCAGGGATTGATGGCGAATGAATTCTGTGAGTTTAAACCTAGAGAGGAATGCAACACCAATGGTAAAAGGAGGTTGGAGATGCTCTGCAGACTGCTCATGGAGGACCTTCCCTCCTTCCCTGACAAGATTTTACAAACTTCAGGTATGTAGGTTATGTATACTGTGTGCATGTTCACTGTTTAAAGTTTTAATCACAGCTCAGAAAGTTAGGTCATGATGATTTGATAACTTGTTGCCCAAAAACAGTTCTGTGCAGTGTAACATAATGCAGTCTGCTACAGCAGCTCTGCTATAAATCCTACCTCTATGAAACTGCATACGTCCTACTTTAGTAGAGATTGTCGCAAAGGTGTTGACTCAACTTTGTAATGGTGTTATGCTATGAATATACAGCAGTAGCGCTGTAACTAAGGATTATTGTCATTATCGTTTGATCTCGATTCCTCCATAAAATGTCACTGCTTATCTCGATTTCCCAGAGCCCAAAGTGATGTCTTTAGTAGTTTGTAAAGCAGCCCAAAACCCAAATGTGCTTAATTTACTGTCATAAATACCATTAATACAGAAAACCAGCAAATTGAAATGATTAATCCATTATTAAAATAGTTGCCGATTAATTATCTTTTGATTGACTAATCAGTTAAGATTGTTGCAGCTATAGAATATTGTCTATTTTTCGTCGCCAGGTTTTATGCGAAACCTTTCACCTCACACGTTGTTAATTTTCCTTCAGATTTGTAAAGTTTGGATGTGTGTGATTAAGAAGTCAGGCAATGTAAATGAAACGTTTCAGTAAGTTTTCGTGACAGTGATATATACTACATAGATCATCTTCACTTATTTTGACTTGCTAATTAATCAACATTATTTATTCAGGAAAAAAAATCTAACTTTGTAATTAGCAAATGGCTTGATCTGTTGCAGCACACTCAGCAAGAATTAGGAACTTTGAATTTGATCTGAAAGTCTAAATAACTCATTAGCTTTATGATTTACTGAATCTTACATGAAGTCAGGCAAAAACAGTGCTGCTAGTGCTTGATGTGTGGATGATTATATTACTCAGTAAATTAACAGACAAATTAATCTCTGGGTAAATAATTCTATAATGTGGCATGTATAAACACAGGCTTCTCCTTTATTCCAGGAGAGTAATGTTTACATTAATAATTACTGATACAATGGACTCACTGTCTGCCACTACATAGCTTTATTGTATGTTTTGGTGACATTACATTTAATGCAAAGATGAACTTGTGCTGACAGTCGCTTGTTACTTTCTGTTTGGCTGCATAAAATAAACATTTGGCTTTTCATAAGACACAATAGACACAGTAAACACTAAGGACTGTTTCAAGCAAAAACATGTTTCCTTTTTGGATGAGGCTCAAAAGACAGAAATCTGGTCTCGTTTTCTAGCTGGACTGGAGCTTTGTAGCAGGCAGTGAGTGAGCACATTAATCTAATGCATCAGCAGGTCCACATTTGTTTTAATGCAAACTGAAGAGAAGAAACGCACTGCATCTCAAGGGAGAAGAAGCTTAAAATTTCACTCTAATGATAATAGATGATAATGTTAATGAGTTGTCCAAACATAACAAATGGAATGAATTACTGCCTTAGAACCAAGTCTGTTCCATTAAAATACAATAAAAAGGAAAGATTAGTTTTATATGGGAAATAAGTTTCCTCTTTTGCGTTATTGATGAGACTAAGGGGAACATATCAAGGTTGGCTTGAGCCTCTGGTCAGTATTGATAAAATATTGCTACTGTATAGTGCAACCATTTTTCTTGGATGCTGGTGTGACATTAAGCTAAATCGAATTATTATCCTGACTGCTGACCCCTCAATCGGCACCATGAGTCAACACTGGTCAAAGTATTAAGTTGAGTTTCAATGTCGGTCGTCTCTTTTTTGGGAGGCAAGATTATCTAAAGTGAGAACCCATGCCCATTTGAACGCAAGAGGTGACCAAAACCATACACTTCCATCCGTCTTGATGATCTTATTCCCCAAGTAATGTTGTTCCACTTTAATCAATTTTGTGGTGGGTCTGTGTTCATGGTAGTCAGGAACACTGGGATTATGTGCTGAGGCTACTGTCTCTCTCTCTCTCTCTGAGACGACCTTGTCTGTGTAACAGTACTGTTAGCCCTCGGCCTCCAGCAGTCAAACACACACTCAATCACCCCTGTAACCCTTGCAGTCAACAGCGGACTGTCGCAGGCCGTTTGCTACAATCTCAATTTGTATTTCGTCTCAGACTGTGATGACTTGACAGAGAAAAATAAGAGGATTTGTCTTGATCTTCAACTCTCCCTTGAGGAAGTAAGTCTTCACCTTGAAGTTCAGCAACTGCGTGGCGGTCTGCTTTCGACCAAGCATGTCCATTCATCCGTTACAATTTAGATTTTTTTTACAAACAGAATACATTCAGAGTGGAAGAGTGCAATTATCCACAATCATTTACATTATATGCAGTCTGTTTTATTTTCTGTAAAAGTGAAACCACAGGAATTACGTGTGTTTAGATGTATTGTGCACACTGTGCTGTGGACACAATGCATGTTTTCAGTTTTGGAGGAGATAAAAGAACGTATTTCCTAATAGGGTTGTTCGTACACATTTTAATGACATTTCTAGAGCATGACCTTCTCTGTCTGTGTTTTGAGTCATACAGTCTTCCAAAGAACTTTCTACTTATATGGTAAAACACTAATAAAGAAACCTTGCATTACAAAATAAGTAATGCTTTAAATGAGCACCTAATGATAATTTCATTATGAGCTACTGTGCTGATTATTTTCTCAATCAGAAATCTTTTTGTTTATGAAATGTCAGAAAATACTAAAAGAAATTGCAGAGCCAAAGGTGAAGTCATCAGATACAATCATATGGTAACTTATAACAATATCCAATATAACTAACATATATCGCAGAGAAAAGCAGCACATCTTCAGCGTTGAGAAGCTGGAACTGGTGAATATTTGGTATTTTTGCTAAAAACAAAACAGAAATTAGTGAAAGGATGATCAAAATATTTGCAGAATAATTTTCTTTTGATCAACTAGCTTTACAGTTTACCAAAATCATAGCAGCAGCCCTAAATAGAAGAGCAGCCCTCTGCCAAGCCTGCATCAGTAAACACTGCAAGCCTCTAACAGTGATGCACTGTAATGGCTCAGTCTTGAGCCTGGCCAGAACATCGCATGAGGTGCTAAACAGCAACTGGCTATAAATATAAGTGGTGAGCACTGCCAGTTGCACTCTTGCGGTTGAAATGAGCCCGATGATGGGAGCTTGAGAAAGAAAGGGGATATCAGTGGTCACTAAATCATTGTGTAATCAGCTCTCTATGCAGGATCATCCATGCATGTTCAACGCCCCATTCTGGAAGGCTCTAGCAACAGAATGCTCCAGCTGACCCCATCTGTACCCCATCTCGTTTTGCATTATTCCTAACCCATAAAAGTCCCATGCAGCACAAAAGAGTTAATGATTCCCTTTGTTTTGTTGCGGGGAACATAACCAAAGCAAATGACAACAACAAATCCATCAAACTTAGCAGCAGTGAGCACATCAGCAGTTTTTGCCAGCCCACCAGAGGCCTGAAATGCACATATTGCATGCTGGCCCCCCAAGCAGCAGGCGGCCCTGGGACTCGCCAGCCCCTCGGTGGCCAGAGAGGACTTGATAAATGACTGGAGCAAACTTCTCTGTCACCAGTGAGGGAGGAGTCCCCCACAGTAAGCTACATCATCCTAACAGCATTATTCTTTTCATGCCCATTGTCGATACAGCGTCCTGTGATTGGCGTCACGCTTTGCACAGGTTAATTGGAATCCTGAACTGGAAAACAGCAGGGGAAAAGTGCAAATATCGTCACCCAGAGAATCACCATATGAAGACCATGAATATGTGTGTCGATTCCAATCCATGGCAAAGACATGAAATGTTAACACGTTGAAGTACAGTTGGTACAGATAGTTAACAGTGACTATGTTTATATTCACAGTAATATTCCACAGTTATTCTGAATATGATAATATTCTGAATTTTATATGGTTCACTTAAATAGCATATTCCTGTTGGATTTTCAAAATTTGGCCTCAATCTGAATGTGGAATATGCTGTTATTATTTAAGTTTTAGGAGCATCCTTTGGACATGTACACAGCACATTCAATACTAGTCTCAATCTTGGTTTGTACTGAAGTTTACAACATGGCCTATTGCCCGTTTACGGTCAGCTCTGTGTGTTGTCTAGCCAACAGTTGGCAAGGCTGGGGTATGCAGAAAAGAAAAGCCTACATTTCTGTTCGGAAGGAGAAACACACCTACTTTTAAACATTATGAAAGACTTGGATATCAACAGGTTTTGGATATGTGCAATTTTTGCAAAGCCTACCTTTGATGGTTGAGTGAATTAAAGAGGAAAGCTGTGTTTGTTAATCAGAGTATGCATGTCTGCATGTAAATGGGAATATTAGTAGAATATTCATTTTCACTATCCACCTAAACAGCTTAGTAGAAATATTGTTTTTTTCAGAATAAGGACAAAAACCTTGATATTTTGTGCATGTAAATGTAGTCAGTGATTCTTTATGAAAATTTTATCAGGGGCATGTTTCTAATATTTAATTAGCTCTTAATTGACAATACATATGGTAGCAATGAAACGATCAATCACTGTGCTCCAAGAGATTTTCCATTCTGAGTTAAGAAACATGAGTTTATAGAGATAAAAGATCTCATTTAATATGAAAGCAATGTTTCTCAGAGTAGTTGGGGATGCTGTAGAGCCCACTTTCCAAGATGCAATGTTCTGTTCAAGTCCATTACTGGATTGGGAAAAGGTAACTCAATCACTGCATGTCTCTGGCCACATCACAACCATATACTCAGACCAGAGGGCACCAATTTGTTCAATGACCTCTGGCATAAACACGATAAGAGCAACACCTGGATAAAGTAGCTTAACATGATAGAAAACCGCTGAGAAGTCTAAACTTGACACCTTAAACATACCTTGTAATTTTCACTGAAATTCGTATATACAGTAATGTACTTGCTAAATGTAAAGGTAAATATGAATCATGTTATCAAGGTTAGGTGTGTCTGCAGGAGTTGTTTCTTTAGCCACATGCCAAGATGTGGGACAAATGCAGGGCCATTACACCGGAATGGACAGCTTTCCTCATCAGGGCAAATAGAAGACAATGTCAAATGGCCGTATTGATAAGTTAATGAGCCACAAAACGCTTCGTAGAAGACCCATCCACCACCCACCCCCACAGCCATCTCCTCAAATCATTGATTTACACATTATTCACATTGGAGTGTTTACATTGCAGAAATAGTCTAGGTAATTAAACGTCGCGTCCACGTGAACAAGTAACTTAACCATTAGCTTTACTCTTGATCCACAATTATCCAACATGGTCACGGTGACATATGTTTGCTGTATTGTGTCGTCAATGGAGGAGCAGCAGGGAAATCCCTAATGAGACCCGAAATACTTGTTTCATGTTTGAGCAGTAATGGAAATTACTTTTCCTTTTGGAACAGGCGCAGGAGAATCACAAGAATCACAGAGACAGCAGATCAAGAGTAAAATGAAGTATGCAAATGTAATCATATTTATCAGAGAATGCTTATGGCAGAAAGCTATTAATTTCTCCTCTGCTTCTTGACACTTTAACATATGCATCACCTGCTTCTCGCAAATGATTATTTTTGTGTTTTCCATCTCCGTTGACAGAGCATTATTTTCTTTTCCATTGCGTCTTGTTATTTTTCTAAACTTTCTCTGTCTGAAGAGTGTAATGGCCTCTGATTGAAATTTCATTCAGAAAAGCTAAGTGAAATACATGTTGTCTATTTAATGGAAAAAATAATTGCACGTCAGATGAAACAAAGCATGACGCATAGTAACCAGGAAGAGTGACTGAAAACACAAGTCAGCAAAGAGGTCAGGCTGTTCACTCTCTCATTTGCTGCAATTACTCGCCGCACTCATTCATTTACTCTTTGCATCACTCTCTCATCTGACTCATCTGTTGCTCGCTCACTCAACCACTCACTGATTTAGCTTCCCATACGAGAAATACCTACAATATGTAAAACAGTGGTGAACTTTCGAACTGTGGGAATATGGGTTGAAATAAAAGCTGCCACTTTTCAAGTTTCAATTGTGATTGGCGAAGTCTATTACAGTAAATCCTATGGCCATTTGACCAACTAATTATTCAGTTGCTTATTAGCGATACAGTAACATGCTACTTAGTCATGTTTAGCTGTTAAGTTGCTCTTAAACAGCTCCCCTTAATGTCTTGCAACATGCGTTCAACCATTTTTTTGTGTAACATTTTTCGTATCTCTCTGGTCTGTACAAACTATGCGTCCTTTCAATCTCTACTCAGCATAATTATCTCAGAGCAGCAGTGTTGCCCACCAAGGAACACAAAGTACTGACTTTTTAAAGAGTTTTCAGAAGTCATGGTATGTTGATTTGCATTGCATTATGGGCTACAGTCCTTACACTTGCAGTCCCATGTAATTGTGATTATGCCGTCTTCACTGAGCAATCTTGTGCTTGCTGTACATGGGTTTTGCCTATCTGGCATTATCAGTACAATATTGGATATGTAAACATTGGAACTTATTCAGTCTGTGACAGAAAAGTGATACGGTCATACATTTAGAAATGGCACAGTTATTTGGTCACTGCCATAATGATACAGTACTATCACTACATGGTGCAGTGTCATCATAGTGCCTCACCATAGTCCTCATTACGATTGTTGCATAAAACTAATTGTTGTGCGATATTCCATTATTACAATTTGAATATTACACCATTTCTTTCAACAACCCGTATGGATAAGCAGGGATCTCCTCTTCAGTCGTGAAGGTGACCTCTGCAGAATCGTGAACAGAAGAGCTGTTGTGCTGCTTCTCTCTCTCTCTCTCAAGATGACAGTTACTGCATTTGGATGAATAAAAAGCAACATTTCCTGTAAAGAGTGTCTGTCTGTGCGACTACTGTACAGCAGTGCTATTTCAATTCATCCCCGGAGCAGCCCACAGGAATTGAGCCCATATTGAGCTCACTCCTGGGCTCTGAGAGTGGTCAGGAAGATTGATTCCAGGTCTAGATCACCGCTCACTGAAGACTGAAGTGCAGTCTGGGTTGAGCTCGTGTATCACATGACCTTGTAGGTTTGATGAGAAAACAATACTAGAAAAATTATATAAAAATTCATATGAAGATAGAATAATGTCCCTGGCCTTTTTAGGGCATTCAAAGTTCTGGTCATTCCTAATTATTGCCTATCATAATAGAACAGCAGGCTATCATATCTTCACTATGTATAGCATAATGACCTGTGGGTTATTGCAGGGACAGTATGGTGGTGATCACTGCATCTGCCAAAGTGCTCTAACCTTTTGAGTATCACTTATAATTAGCGGGGAGAAGACATGCAAAAAATACCAGATGGTAACATTATTTGATAGTCTCCCAAAATGACGACCACGGTCCTTTAATTCTTGTGTGATAGTTTTAATTAAAATGGCTTGTCAAAACGACAATTTACGCTAAATTGATGCTATGCATGATGCTATTAATACAATGTCACTGACATTCCTATTAATTACCCTGACTAGTTGATATCACACACATCTTCATTATCGACATAAAGATTAAGATTGCTTTAACTGTTAGAGGACTGGAGGAACCCTAAGTGATGCACATCCATTCAATATGAATATTAGCTCATTTTGATGCCAGCTCAAGTTATAAATGATGTGCTTTAACTGTCATATGTGTGTTTTCTTGTTCTTTATTTATTAATTTATTATTTTGTTTACGGTTCTTGCTCTGTGACCTGAGAAATGGCACAAACAATGACAAGCTTGACAGGGAATATTGTGGACAAAACAAGCCTCTGTTTGGCTAACCAACCAGCAAATATATCTGATGATGCAGTTTAGTCGCTTCGCATCGCAGCGGGTCGTACGAACGATCAAGCTGAGCAAATTATTTGGGTCTACCATTGAAAATCTACACATTTTGTCCGTATTACACTAGTAGTGCATTCACAATACAGTTCACTGTCATGCTAACTGAACTGAAGAGAAAATGCATGCCAAAAATACCAGGCCTTTCTCATTTCATTTTAGGAGTCATATTGGATTTGTAACAGAGTGTACTGAGTTAACTGTCCATACGCTGAAAAACAGCAGTTACCTAACCACAACCATTAACTCACGGGCTACCTAGGATTAGGAGATTAAGCCTCAAGACTGAGCTAACGGCATGCTAGCTGCAAGCAAAATACTGTCAGAATTTTCATTTAGGATTCTTAGGATTCCTTGACTTATCATAAAGATCATATAGAATCTGTACAATAACCTATATTTGAACAGCCTGTCAAAATCAATTTCACAACACAATATCATAACCTACAAAAAAAAGAAATTAAAGCACAATATATTTTTGACATACTTTGTAAGCAGCGCTATGGGTGAACATACGCCACCACTATTGATCAATAGTATATCAAAAATTGTTAGGTTGCAGTGTGTTGTATGAGGCCCAGGTAAGTGAACAGTTCAGTCAGGTCTGTCTGGTTCATCTGTTTTTTCCCTGTGACAGGGTAGTCATCTTCATTCCCTTTGTCCTTACTTTGGAGCAGGAGGCAATATATAAAGGTCTGTGCTCACATGAGGTGTCTCCCTAACCTCCCCACTTGTCCTCCCGGACTGAATAATGTCTGAAGCTTCAGTCTCAGCTTGATATGATGAGTTATATCCTGATTTCAGAGAAGTGGACATTTCATTTTGTAATATAGACATTTTATGATGCGGTCATGTATGATTCCATCCCATTGACTTCAATGTTTTATTGTCAGATAAGAACTGTGAGCCATTCACATTATTAGCTTAGGCATTCAAAAATCTCTTAAGTGTTTATCCAGACTTCTGCCTCATATTACTTACAAATTAAAAAAAATATTATTGTATTTTTCTGTATGTTAAAATATCAGTTGGTGAATGAAAGCCCAAAATAGCGGCCAGTTTCTGTATTTCCTAAAAATAAACCACTTACTTCACATAATAGTAGTGTATTTTAATTGTACATAGTTTATGACTGTTTGTCCACACTGTTATCCTTTGTTTTATGGTACCAACCACAGTGAGCTCAAAGTCAAACTCAATATGATGAGGTATTAGCCTCCGCCACCATTTCACTCAGACATGTCAAGGTCAGGTCACTGTGGGATTGTCTCCAACCCCCAGCGGCCGCAGCCACACATCTTCCCTCTGTAGGGGACGCACATTATTTGTGTTCACCTCATCACTGCTCAGATGGGCTGTGCAGAGATAATAATACCCCCTTTAACCTTCTAAATGATTACAATTGCAAGAAAACAACTGCTTTTTCTGCCACTGTCACTGCTTTAATTTTGATTTTAGGCTAGATTTTCATTTTACTCTGTCACAAGTGGCTGCAGCTCGTTGTGCTGTTTATATCACATATATATGAGCAACACAGGTATTTATACAGACACAATCTATGTTTTATAGGCGCTCCATCCTGCAGTAAGACTGCAATGATGAACCTACCCACCTGCCTGATGAACTTGTACTTCAAAGCAATGAGACCTCCAGTTTTTCTGCCATGGTGTTTACTCTGAGGCTGCCAGAGGAGGAAGGAGAGGGGATCCATTTGTCCCAAGGTGAGACACACTCTCCACCACCCCGATGTTAAATAAACACTCCCAGACCTCTGGCCAGCTCACTCCAGCCACTGGAATACCATTGGTGTGTCTGGATGATGGAGGGCTATTGTTATCTATCGCCTCTGCACTCTGCTGAGAGGCCAATGAGAAGGCTCGCCACAGCGTTGTGTTACATATAGACTCGCCCACTCACATTAAGTTATATTTGTCGGTCCTAAATAAAAATAGAAAAGGAGATTTACAGACACTTTCTTAGAATAACACCTGATTGAAGAGGGAGAGAGGGGGGAAAAAAAATTAGAGCGCAGCTCAGCGTGTGTTTCATCACCTGCAAAGCCAATGAGGGAGAGCGTCTCCGCGTCAACAACTATAAAGCGTATCCCAGCTTCTGCTGCTGCTGCCATCTCCGCTGCACGCTACACTAACCAAGAATGTGTATTTCTGCAGATGATTAAATCAATACCATTTTGACAAGACTTGTTGGAACATGCCTCTTTATTTTACGCAATTCCTTCCCTTTCGTCAGGGAGCATTTATCAACCTGCCGGGGCGCTGTCACCTAATGGAGATTGTTCTTTAGTCTGCACTTGATAGAAGGGAACGATTATGATGCATGTCGATAGCTCACACAGATATTGACACAGGAACAAAGAGCAAACCCTTGCGGCTGATAGCCTTTTCCCTCACACTCCCTCAAAGCACCTTGGTCATGTTTCAAACGTGTCTTTCTCCTTCACCTTACCTTTCCCATGATGATTTCCTTTGTTTTAGAGGTCAATTAAGGTCTGTGGGCCCCATAATGCTGCAGTTGGTGAGGGAACTCCACTGTTCCCTTATATTTACTTTTCAACACAAACCAGCGATCCTTCCTCTGTCATCTTTTGGCTTTGGCCTTTCCCCCAACAAAAAAAAAATCTGTCACCTTTGAACGGCTTTTCCGTGTTGCCTTTGGTTTGGCACATAAGGGGTTAATGATAAAACCAGCCCACGGTGTGACAACAGGCCGTGAATATAATAAGCTTGAAGGAGACAGGAATGAGAAAAGGTGGGATGCATATAAAAAGAGGGAGGAGAGAGGGAAAACAAATGATGAGCTCTACCTATAAATTCTTCATCTGCATTGGCTGATTGGAATGGCTTGACTGTGCGCTCAGCTGTGACTTAACAACTAATCCAGTTTGTAAGTTATTATTTATCTTCAGGAAAGTTTGTCAAACTTGGGCTTTGATTTTCTACCCTGATTTCCCTCTTGTGGCTCGCTCTCGCACATGCTCCCCACATAATTTATGACTGCCTCTGGTCTTGATGACAGATTATTAAAAGTAGAATTAGTTTTTTGCGCGGGATTTCTCCACTGGGAATTGGGAAGGCAGTGCTCTCCGCGGAAGGTCTCTTACGAGGTCTCCATTACTAATAGAAGTTTTTTTCTCTGATGGGGGGCAAGGAGACTAATGATTTGAATTTACTGTGGCAGCCGTCACGTGGTCTGGAAGGCATCAGTCGAACAGACAAGAGGTTAACTTCCTCCCTGTGGAGAGGTTTATTGGATTGTTTAGCAGCAGAAGGATAATGTTTTTGTCATAGACTGCTGCGGCAAAACAGCGGTGTGGCAGAGAGAAGGGGAGAAGAGAAATGAAGGGAGGAAGGACACAGAGAAAAGGGGGTCCAGGGATGGATAGAGGAGCAGAGAGGAGAAAGGAATGAAAGGGAGAAAACGGCATCATCGGCGCACTGTGAGCAAGGCAAAAGCAAGTTATTTCTAATATAGGTGGACAGATACGATAAAGCACGGTGATAGTGCACCATTCCTCTACAGCTCGTACATGTGCGCAGGAAGAAACACACTGCCGTTCAGTGGCGTGCACAAAACAGGAGTACACACACACATTCAGTTTCACTCACACACAGACAAAAAGAGAGATGTTAGTTCCTTTCACCTGATGGCCGTTTGGAGCTTGTACTCCCAGCATGCCTCGGCAGTATGGGTACCAGAGGGGAGTCACAGCGCAGCTGAGAGCCTCGGCTTAATCTTATGCATCATTAAGCACTCAGCGGCAAGCCAGCGCTGTTCATATACATCATCCACGCTTAATAAACATAATGATGACATAAGATGTAATTCTAGATGAATTTTCATTTTATAGGGAAATGGAGAATTCCTGTAGAAAGGAAAGGAAAAAAAGTAAATTATCTGGGAAGTACAAAATAAATTATGTTTTTTTTCCCACTTAGATGAATGTAGGTGTTTGGTGCATCTGAGTTGGGGATAGTGTGTTAGGCTGAATGGGGATGTGGCGTGAATGGTGGCGATGAGGCTTTTGGTTATGGCGATGGTGACGATGGTGTGGCAGGTGTGGTTGGGTGAGAGGCGGGGTTGTGGCGGATCGTGGGGAGGAGGGGGTCGGAGAAAAATGGGGTTGGCTATTGTGAAACGTTTGCAATTTTTAATTCCTAATCGCAGGGCATGATGGACAGGCTGAGACACCCCAGAGTGTGGAGCTCATCCATCATGGGAAGAGGAAACCAGAGAGAGAGAGAGCGAGAGAGAGAGAGAGGGGAGATGTAAAATTTCAGATGGAGTTACCATACAGGGGGGAGAGGGAAAATAGATTCCCGATAAAAGCGAAGGATGTGGGAGTGAAAGGGCAGCGGGTACTGTGGGAGGGCATCACGGGCCTGAGATTGCTTCATGTCTCCCTGCTGGGACCACGAGGTAGCTTGGCCTGGAAATGAGTTCCGCTTTCAGGGACTGTACCAGACATTGAATCATCCTGAGAATCATCCTCGCTGCACTTGTCTCCAGCAGATAGTAGATGCAAAGTGGCGGTGACCTGGCAATGGTAAAGTGAATACTCAATGGGATACAGTCAACCAAGGAAACAGCAAAACTACTGAAACACAAGGGATGTAAATGCAAAACTCTCCAGGATCCTCCGCTTTAAATAGTCTCGTCTGCCTCTGAACCTGGATGCCTCCATTTGTAAACTGAAAACTTACAAAAACAAAAAAATCCTTGAGCATAAGCTCAGATCACTTTCCCGTTGTTTGATAAGACAGCTATATTTACTAAATGAGTCATCTCCGCCTGACTGTTTCCTTTTTGTCAGAGCAAGTTTTCGCAAAGTGTTTGTGGCCTGATAGCAGCAAGCACCCTGAGAGTATGTGAACTGTACATCAAACATGATAATGTCTCATTATGTCTGAGAATTAATTAGCTTCAGTGTGTTGAGGTCCTGGTTGCCTGCCTTTTTCCTTTTTTTGAGGCGTAATGCGAGTTTTAGACCTCAGCAAGTTTGGAGGCAGTGGACCATATGAGCCAGTATGCCAGTGGGTGAGCCAAATCTCTCAATGCAGGGATCATTACCATCCCTCTTTCTCTCTGTCGTTCTTATTCTCGCTCCCTCGCTTTCTATTCTACTCTTTATTTTATTTTTGTCCCCTTTCATATATACATGACACGTACAAAGTCTCATTTTTTACATTAATTATCTAAACACTTTCAGTTTCTTCATCAGACCAAATACACATCCTCCGTAGTCCAGTCATGTGAAAATTAGATAAAATATCTAGTTTATCAGACATGAATTTAAGTATCCACAAGTCACAAATAAGGTTGGGCCTATTGTGTTGTCATCTTCTTGGTAATTAGTTACCCACAATCCCCCTCACTCTCCTTTCTAGAAAAAAGAGCAGTAATAGGCAGAGAACAGTGACAGGATCAGAGAAATGGGCTTTTAACTAACATGCAAAGTGATGAATGGATTGACCACAATGTAGACTAATGGAGCCATGGAACTAATTAGGCCGAGCAGAGCTGTGCTTAAATGTAAATGGATTGAGCTGGATGAAACGTAGGAACAGCTGAGAGAATGATGAGGTCCTTCACTTGGGGGTCAATCAATGGCCAAGCAAACACAATCTATGGGCCTCCGTGAGGTCGTAGCCAAGGAGTGTGTTATCTGTTTTAATTCAGGCATTGTTGCATGTGTACAGTATGTCCGAATTTATGCTTGGATTCCTTAGACATGCACTACGTTTGAATGGTCGTTTGAAATCACCTTTCATTCTGATGTTCTCTTCTTTCCTTCAATAATAGCTATCTTAACAGAGATACAAAACTATAATTCAGACACCATGTGTGTTGGTTATATTTGAAATAGCTGCAACCCCAAAAGAAGAATAATTAAATGATTAAAACTTCCACTTAGTCCTTGACCCCACAGTGTTGCATGAGAGAGGAGACTACTGTTTTAACCATTTTTTCCCCAAATACCCTTTGATTTTGAATTTGCAATGTGCCTGTTTATTCCAGATTGTCACAGGCATTATCGTGCACTTGATACTGAAACAAGAACCTGTTTCTATTTAAATCTGCACAGATTTTGAGGCCAAGCTTCCAGTTTTGTTTATCAGTGACTGGTGATTTCTTCTATTGTTATTTAACTGTTGCTCAGAGGTGCCTTTGTCTCTTTCTGCCTTTTCAGTTGTCAGTATGGTTAACCATTGTACAGCATGTTGTTCTTCATGTATAAAACATGTTTTCGGTGTTGTTTTTTTTTTTTTTTGGAAATGTTTCACGCAAAATAGTGTCTGTTTGTAAAGAGGAATATCTGAACCTAAAAGCATGAAAAACCTTTCAAAAACATAGAGTATTCCTCTCAGACATCTGACTGCACCAAATCAAGCTTTTGTGGCTTTTGAACAGTAGTGTAGAGCTTCCGTGTCATTGATACATAAGGCTGACTGCATGACTTTGCAGAAAAGCTGTAATAAATCTCTAATCATTCTCGTCCCTGGTGCCCAGCTCTCAGACCCTGCAGCTTGGCACCTACCACATGTTTGCTGGCGTGCCCTCTGACTTTGCGGTCCGTGTAGACCGCTTCTGTTGGCCGTGCCTCAAATCTGCTGCTTTCACCTCAAGAATGGCCACAAAGATAATTAATGCGCTCAGCTACAACATCTAACCTGCGGTTCTGCTGCTCACATTGAGCTGTGTTTCCTGCATATTTTCAGTCTTTATGGCCATGCTGTGACCTTGTAAACATATGTGGAGTGAAGTAAGTGACAGCAGTTTACAGACTTGGCAAATGCGTTTCTCTGTGTGTTTGCCTTTGCCTGCTATGCTTCCTAGTGTGTCCTGTACAACAATTATAGCTTCCCTAGCTAGAAGAGAAGAGCAATAACATCCACTATGAAGCCTACCGGTTGCTGGGATGCAGTTCATTTCCCTCTGTTTGGCTCTGTAGGCGCTGCACATCCCCGAATTAATGCGTGCAGAAATGCAAATAAGCCACCCTAGTAAAAGTTGACATTGCCTCCTCTGATAAATTTTTCTGCTGAGGTAAGAGACAATTTAATGCAGAATTAGAAGTCACTCTCCGCCACCATTTACATCCTTAATTAGCTGTAATTTCTCTGCACCCATTAGAGAGAGAGCGAGAGCGAGAGAGAGGACACAATAGAAGAGGAAGAGGTTAAGATGAGAAGGTGTTGCCTTCCCCAGTGCCAGGCTGGTGTGTGTCTGTGTCTGAGTGTGTGTTGTGTATCAGTATGTCCTCCCCAGCTAGGTTGCCTTTGGTGATTGATACACGTCTTGCTCAGTCACCAGCCATTGGCACTGGGGTGGATGTAAACACTGATTAGAGGGAGGAAATGAGGCCCTCACTTTGTCCTCTGTGTCAGGGAGCACTGCGGTGGCTGTCTCTGTTTGTCTAGTTCTTTCCACCTGAGCACGTTTCAGAGGACACCGTTAGCTACGCTTTATAGCCATTATTTAGATAGCGACACAACGGGATGCTCCTTTTGCTCTTTGACTGACATGCCCAGCCATGTGCTCAGCAATTCAACTCCCTGCATCGGACAAAGTGCCTACAAGTTTGTGAGTGCACGAAAATGATGATGTGTCAGTTTGTATGAAGGAGAGGTTGGACAGGGTTACAGCTGATTTGATAGGAACGCACAAGTAGCAAGCAGTGATTTTACTTTCCGTCAGTTTAGTATCGAAGGCAAAGTTTCATAAGTGTTTTACCGCTGTTACACCACTATGTCTTTGTTATGCATTGTATTTGCAATTTATTAATTCACAACTGTTATAAAACCTGACAGATACTTGATATTGTTTTTCCTATATTATAAAGTGCATACAAGCAGTATGGTGTGCTGTCTATTCAGGTTTCTGGTTATGCTTCAGGATATTTATCATACTATTTACCTGTAATGTTACTATACATGCAAATCATGAAAGCGGATACCTTCCCCTTATGAAATTATGACAAACCATTCAATTTGAACAACAAATCGGCTCCAACTACTTTGGTGGTGCCTTATCGGGAGAAGAACAGCACAGAAAGAGTGCTGCACAGAAAACATTTTTCTTTCTTTGCCAGGAAAAATGAACTGTCAACATTTAATGATAGATATTTGCATTGTGATACAAATCGTGTCCTTGGCCCTAAACATAAGATATAGATCCATTTATAATGAATTCAGATAAAGTGTCCTTTTTGCATTCTTGCTCTAATGGATTTGTGGAGCCAGCGTCAGTGACCCTGGCGCAATCAACAAAAACCTGTGCCAGTGGATGATCAGACAGACATCTATCATTTCCTCTCACACCTTCTAAGACGTCGCTGATACTTAGGTGCAAATGTATTTTTTCAGCCAAATGTATGTGTAACTTCTGCAAGCTGGCTGACTTTTTTTCATGGTTTTGTGAGAATGTGAGGAAGAAAGGGGGCAAAAAGACATTAGATTTTTTTTTTCCATCATTAAGCTGTGTCTGGGAGATGATGTGCTAGCCGTATGTGGTCCAGGGGAAGTATTTATAGCCCTGCTGGAATCTTGCTGTGCTGCGTTGATAGCAGAGATAATGGGAGAGAATGGGACGCAGCGAACTGTTCTAATGACACCAACAAGACAAGAGAACAGCGAGGATAAATAAATGTTAGCCATTTTCTCTCGCACATCATTTGCATTTTTTCTTGTTAAGGTCACTTATAGACTCAGACAATAACAATGAGGGGAAAAAAGCTCTTGCCGAATATAAAATCAGAAATAACAAAAACAGAACTACTTAGTATGCAAGTAATTGATTTTATTTCCTAATAATGTGACATTCAGTTAAAGATAGTGCCGGTTTTTAATTTTTAGCCCTTTTAATTCCCGTGTAGCTGCTTGAGTGGGTTTCCTTGTGAAATAGGGGGAATACAAACAAGATTTCACTTCATTACACAGGAACAAACTGTACAGAAATTGCACTTACTTATGGAAATGACTGTTAAACATGCACAGCATTATGTGCTCTGCCTGTGCCGAAAATGTTGGAAACATTAAACCATGAGCATATGAGTACAGACAGTGAACCAGCAAGGAGGGCCAATTACCAGGGACTGAGTTTGAGGAGCACTGTTCCCAGGGATGATCAAAAGGGACAACTGATTAAAGAAATACATTGACCTTAAAATGGGCCTAATTTAATCAGCCACTGTTTCTGACGGGGGAAACACACTCCTAATGATAAACTGACTTTCCTTCGTTTCAGGAGCTCACTGTAACACCTAACTCAAATAGCATTTAAAGCTGCTGACAGACCTAGCTGAGCGGCCGGGCTTGTATAACTTATTTGTTTCATTTCATACTTCCAACAGTAGTTGCGGTAACTTTGTGAAAGAGTGGGTCATTAGTGTAACCTCTGGGCCCCGTTTTGCTGCCGGAAGGTAATGAGAGACAAACAGCATGGTCAGCAGTAGGCATAAGTGCTGGGGTTTATGGGCAGTGTGTTGTGTCCCAGGTTAACACTGATGCCACCATTTAGAGCTCTGTGTTTTAGCACCCGCCTGCTAATTGAGATGACAAAGGCCATAACAATGACATTGTTGGCCAAACGGCCCTCTCTAGACCCGCGTCTGGCTCCAGTCAAGGACGTCCAGCAGGCTGTAAGTGCAACCTTGGAATTTAAGATGGTGCCGAGACCTTATGTGTATCTCGAAAACAATTAGCCCAGCTCAGGTGGGCCAGCACACATTCTCAAACCCTTTTAAGTGCCAGAGCTGCACCACTTGTTTTGTTTGTTTTGCTTAAAGTCACATAAACCACATCCTTCACTCACAACAATAGCACATAAATGGCAAGCAAGTGGAATGGATATTGTGTTGTTATTTCAAAAATCAAGTGAGATTACCTTATTTGTCATTTATGCTTCTCATTACACACGGAGGCATCCTTGTAAATAGGCTGCCGCTGTAATATGAAACAACATCAATTGACACCCCATAAAACATATATAACGTGTTAACAAGAGATATAAACAAGACCAGCTGTTGAATTATCTTTGACTATCCTAAAACTGTGTTTGTGATCAATTAAGGCTCAGTCTCACAATTTCACATCGAAAACAGGATGTCTTCTGTTACCAGTCTAATAATAGTAATGCATATGGCGAGTGTTTTGATTAACATAATGGAAAAATAGCCCACATAATTTATCTTCTAAGTCCGAGGGAGAGAGAGCCAGATTGGAGCCTGAGGACTCAATCCACCTCAACATATGCTGCCATTGTAAGTCTCTGAATGTGGAGTATCTCGAGCCTCGTTCCCATGATATTTATTGAAAAACATTTGACTTTATGAGCTGCATACTTAATGAATGCCTATCGATGCTGCGGCTCAGCAGATGAGGCTATAATTCTACATATAAGTATCGCAATCACATGTGGGTCTGTAATGTTGTTTCTAATTGTGATCTATTCTAATTTCTAGTTTGTCAGTCGTGGACTGAGGCAGGACTGCACCACCATTTACATTGTTCATTTGCAAATTATTTTTTGAAAGATACATTAGCATTATAATCATTGCGTTTCCTCTTGAGAACATTTTCTTTTTCTGTCCTAGCCATGTTTTTTCGTGTACAACAAAAGAGACAGAAATCCTGATCTGTACGGCTGACAGCTGGTCAACTTAATAAGGCGACTTTTCTACTTTGTTTGCGATTGAGATATAGTTTCTTATATCAGTCAGCTGTGTCCGTCCACTTGCAATGTAGCACACCACTGCTGGATAGGAATGCTTTTTTTTGCAAACTATGACGGAACAAAAATACCTGCACAGATGAAATCACCTTGCTGTAAGGGAGATGTCGATGTCTGGTCAAGCTCCAGTTTTATACCCAGCAACAGACAAACATAATTCAAATGCATTGCCTGGCTTATCTTATCTTGTAAGATGGAAAACATAACCTCAGAAGTAAATCTCATTCATATATTTTTCTGAAACCAGATCCGCAGTTGCAACTTAACACTAGTCCATTGGTTTTGTCTGAGTGATTCACCTATCGGAGGAAAGTTAGATGTATTCCACTGATTGTCTAGCTGCGAGGAAAAATCCATCTCGGAGCATCCTGCGGCTGCTGGGCCTTTATTGACATATCAGATGGGACATTGGAGGAGAAATTGGCCTCATTTGTTTCTCATGTCACCTTAATGGCAGATCTCTTTCAAGGGGCAAAGAATTGACAGGCCCCCGGTCTCAGTGAGCAAACAGCCAAACCTAGTTTATTGGTTTCCTCTTGCAAACACTCTGCCTAATGTGGCTGGCTAGATCAGCCTCCAAAGTTGAAAAGATCCCCCAGAAAATATTAATCAAGTCCTGTGACTGATTGTCTTTGCATGATAAATTATCTGGAAAGGGACAGTGTTGCTATAGCCCAGGGACATTTATCACACGCGTAGGCTGAGTTGGGATTCCAGGAGAGAAACGACTGTGCTGACAGAGTGGAAGGGTCAATTAGACATTTTCAGCGGGGATGTACTGTATATAGCATCTCAGAAACAGTGGTAAGATGTTTTAGACTACATTCTGTTTGAGCTAGCAGTGAATGATGTTTTACACCGAGGTTTCACGTGTTGCCCAACCAGCTTCAGGTATCACAACTACACCTTCTACAGTTGTTATCCACCAGCTATCATCGTTGTCAATACTTATACCAATCATTTCCCTCTTCAGCAGTGTTAGCGTCTTGTTTCCCCGCTTGATTGAAGTTTCTGTGCGTCACTTGGAAGTGAACAGGTGTCAACCTAGCACAGGCACCTCGCAGATGGCAGCATAATTAGCATTGATTCTGGCAGGCTTTCACAGGCCAGGGTCTAGATGGCCGTGACGACCAACTAACCTCCCCACCTCTTGATGGGCTACCTCTGGGACAGATCGAAGCTCATTTTACTCCTAGAGTGGTGCACACTAAAGAACTTAGTAACACACACCATCTGAGGCACACAAATCCTGCTGTATAGCCTCTGAGAGAAACAACTGACAGTGTAAAAATGCTCTTTAGTTGAGCAAAATAATCCATCGTTAGTGTTTTAATTTGTCTGAAATGCTAATGAGTTCAGTTGAAACTATTTGTCTGTTATTCATTGAATATGGCTGCAACTAATGATTATTTGACATCTATCTATCTATCTATCTATCTATCTATCTATCTATCTATCTATCTATCTATCTATCTATCTATTCATACAGATTTATTTCATACATTTAGACTTATTATTCCATTATTTTGTGAAGGATCTGACTGACTGTGACTGAATATCAGCAGCCGTCTACACAGAATGAATAAATGAAGGCAAAGCAGTAACTAACTCTACAAATATTGTGTAATACAATACTGATTTCCCATCGACAGGAGGATAAATCTCAAAAAACGTTGAGGCATCCTTCAAAGGCGGACAGCAGGATTATTCTGTAAGTGTGTCAGCGTTCATGCCTCAGTACGCCTCCTCGTGCTTGGTATTTGTATGTTGCAGATTGTATCCTGCGATAGACCAGCCTCTGCACTTTGAAATGAATCTCATCTAATCTTATTTCACCATGTCAAATGGCAGCATGACATGCTGTTTTACTCCCTAACATTTGGTTGTAGTGAACCAGCTGACTGCATCCGATGCGAGGAGTCCCCTTGTTATTATGAACCACTTGTAACGGTGTGTCTGTGGGGTTGTTGTCAGAGTCGGTGGGTCATGCAGACATGTCGGTCACTAATGCAATACACAGAAAATTGCTTCTGCGGCAGCGTTTGTTTTCATTCTGGTATTTCAGTGTGTTCAATCCATTAAGGAAACATAATCTGAATTGCCAGACAAATTTACACGAAGACCTTTTAATAACATCCACTGTAGCTTGAATATGGAATCATAGCAATCTAAATGTCTTTATTATAGCAACCAAATGCCGAACACAAAACAGAAACATGCATTAGTGACTCATTATAGTCAGCAGCAATAATATAATTGATGATCTCCAGTGCATTTTCCCCCCTTTCACCTCACTCTTTTTCCCTAAATGCTGTCAGCAGTCAGTCCTTAACAATGAGAACCACCCATGCTGTATACTGCACTGGTCAGGTGTCAGGATTCATTATATTTGGCTGAGATTTGCATAATTCAAGAGGCATCAAATTAAATTTGCATAATTCCTTTGATTACACTTGTTATTAAATGTGAGTGACATTGATTTACAAAATGGCCTGATATAAGGTTAATGGCTGATGTCACCTTCTTGCGCCTCTGTCTTTTCTCAATTATGACGAAGCTTTGTTCAGCGTGTCATTTCTGTTTCTGTATCGTTCAGTAACATGGCCTTCTACTGTATGCATCTTTACCTTCACCTCTATACATTGCACTGCCTCTGTGCTTGAACTACCCTCTTATACCAGGTTTCTGTAATTATGTAAGGCAGAAAGTAATTTAAATAGGATGAAGAGCCATAACATTGGTGTGCCTTGGCCCATTTAAGCACATTTACGTGGGCCATTATTGACAGACGGCTAAGTGTCATTTGTCAAGGCAGGAAGAATTGACAGGGCTAAGAAACAGAGTGAAGTAACGGTCAATCAGACCTACTTTACAGTCATAAGAAAAAAGCGGACGTCTACAGTGTTTTCATTTTCTTCTGGGAGGAAGCGTAAGATCATAATACCTATTTTCATAATAATACAAGCAGCCTGTAGGCTACAAAATAAGAAGAAAGCCATACTCTGTGTATCTCTGCATTGCCTGTCAGAGACAGAGGGGTTTCAATCTCTTTTTCATTTCATCCTGATAGCTCTGCCTTTTATTACAGAGGGACAGGAACGTTTCCTGAGGTAAAAAGGAGTGCACATTCCCAAGATAAAGTTGGAGGTTTACAGCTATTTCCAGCCGTAATGTATTATTCCGTTAAAGCAATGATCAGGTAGTGTTGGATGAATGGGAGATGTTCAGCACCATTACTGCCTGGCACATCAGTGAGGCATTATTACATTATCGCTGCTCTTTAGTAGGAGATTGGGTGTGTGACCGGGTTCTGAATACACTCATCCCGCTCTCCACGGCGTAAATTGCAGATTGGCTCATTGACTTCAATGATAAAATGTAAAAATTGCCAGTAAAGAGAACATAGACTCAGGTTACTCCTTAGCTGTTTGTCAACGGCAGATGTGACTCAGTTGGTGCAGAGCATGTTAAAGAGTTCCATCTCCCAGAAGTCAATGTCATTTATGCCTGAAACTGCTAAAGCAATAGCTCATCTTGTCTCTGGTGTGTCATACTACACTGCCTTTGTCTGAGATTAAAATTTGCTCTGGCGATGGGCTAAAATCCTAAAATGTCACTTAAAGCAGAGAGAAAAGATTTACTAACAAATGCAAGCAGAATATGTTGAAAGTAAAAAAACAAAAAGAACAAAAAACAAATATTCAAATTTATATGTTTCAGTGTTTTAAAATTAGATACACTAAAGAGCTGCTAAGATCAAAAGAAAGGTGTTGTCTCCTCACACAAATAATTAACAATTACAATACACGTCACTAACATCTTTAGGATAATTTGTGTTTGATAATTGACAGCTAATTAATTAAATAATGCATCAGCCATCCATCCCGCAGACCATGTGTTCAATGTGCGCTTTAGTGCCACATGAAAGAAAAACCTAGAAGCATTATTATTCTGCTTATTAGACCTGGGCAGGTTGTTCTGGAAGTGGATACCGCTAATGTTATTTCGCATGACACTCCAGAAAAGCATTAATCCAAGATAATTACCTCGGAAGGAAGCAAATAAAGACAAACTAATGGTGGGGTTGATCATCAATTTCAAACATTCGACTCAAATGCCCTACATTTTTATGCAGGAAGCGTCTAGTTGCTGTGCCTCTGCTTGGAATGCCTTTTTAAGTGTATATTATCCTGTCCTTGACTGGGGAAGTGCTAGGAGAAATCATTAAAGCAAATTAGACTATTAACATCCTAAAGAGCATTTATCTTGTGGATCAATAGGCTCTCATCTTCTTTAGAGGACCCTTTGGTGTCCTAAATCCATTATGAGCCAGATTATGAGGATAGTCAATTCATTACATGCAGATAGGCCAATAATTATTGACACCATAGGTACCAGTAATACATTTTTTCAAGCATCTCTTATTTGAAGTGTGTGATTTTTTTAACTTTTAAATTTTCTCTAAACACCAAAAGACTAGCGCATGTTACTGTTTTGAATAAATGAAAATGACTCAACGTCTTCAGCTGAATTCATTAAAGTTCTCCAACAATCTCAGGAGAATCCAACCGCTCACTGAAGAGGATATTCAAAGCATCCTCTCAGAAAAAAACAAAAGAGTCTCTTGGCATTGATGCACTTGTCGTAGATCAAGCAACACTTCACCATATGATTTTTCCTGCTTTGTTGACTGTGTGTGAAGATGCCATACACCGGGAATGGATTGGATCTGCAGTCTACCATCACAAGATCTGCGATGCTCCAATCAACACGCAAGATGTTCAGACATTTACAATTGCATCATTTTGCAGCGCCCTGCACGTGACGTCACGGCCGCCTCGTTTGTGTTTGCACACGCTCACATTCGTGTCTCGTACATTTCTCAACAAGATAAATCGACGCACACATGTGTTTTGTTGCTCTGATTATTGCTTTAGGTGTCTATTGTATGTCAAATATGCATTTAAAAGTAGTTGGAAGAAAGGAATAATCAGACATCATGTGGCCCGGGAGTCAACATACACAAATCAACAGATCAGTCAGCTTTGACATGATGTTGATTTGATGAACATGATGTGGTACCATTATCTCTCCCAGAGCCTTCGCCAGTGTGTTGACCAAGAAGGGTATTGTTCAAAACCCATAAATCTCACCCCCTTACGTCGTGCTAATAATAGCCTTAAATGGGAATAAAATGACTTTCCCTTTTTCATCAGTTGTTATGCTAAAAACTGTAACCCTAAAGTGACCGCTGCCGCGCATAATATGCTACACCGTTTGTTGTGTGCTGAAAAGGCGAGCGGGAGATCCTTCTGTTCCCCATATGGCCCCATTGTCTTGGTAATGCCGTACAATGCGCCCCCTCCAGAGCATGCTCCCAGCCCTGCTGGTAGAGAATAAACTGTTGGTTTCACAGAGGCGAGCAGGAGGCCCGTGGACACAGAAGTGTGTAAGATGTGGGGCTCCCATGCGCGTGGCCGGTCGATTCCACCCCACGGCTAGCGACAAGCCAGCTGGAGAAATGGAAAGCGTTCTCTGAGCAGTGGAGGAGGAATTCTGCACCACAGCAGGATGTGTTTGAAAAGTTTGTCAGAGGTATTTTCTCGGCTCGTAATTAGAAAGAGGGAAAGTGCGCCCAGACTGAATGCGTTGAGTTCCTAGTTAACAGCCTATTGCTGCTGTTTTGGATGCATTATGTTTGTTGTCCCTTTTATTGTCGCTTGTTTTTGAAGTGCCACTTGATGGCTCACTCCCTGTCACTCCAATTTCAGATGGAATTTTGAAATTTAACATCAATCAATTAAGGCAGCCGTGAATTTTGCATTGATAACGATGTGAAAATAAAATGGAGCAACGTGTCAACTCTGCATCTATTTAGATTAATTTAAAACATCATTTTTGATTTGTGCTTTTAGACACACTCCATCAACAAATAATTACAGCAACCTCCATCAACAAATAATTGTAAATATTTTAATTTATTGATTCATTAGCTATTGGCACAGCAGTAGAGCATTACTGTAGCTGCATGCTTTGTGTGGGCTGTGTGAATATTCCCTCCATGGCTTTCATTGTCTGGCCCCTGATAGCACTGAAGCTAAACTAATCAGTGATGGAGCTGCTGAGTAGACAACAACCACACGTGTGCTAAAAACAAAAACAGACCATTAAAACACTAACTGGCCTTACCAGAGCACTGTCACATATTAGCTGCTTTTTCAACATAGACTTGGCAGTACACATGTAGAGCTGCAAATAATGATTATTCTTTATTATCATTTACTCTTTTTTTTCCTCAACTAATCATTAAATCTAAAAAACAAAGAACATTATGAAAAATGTCTGAGACTAATGTGAAGTCTTCAGTTTTTTTTAGTCTGACCAACAGTCCAAATCTATCTATAGCTATAGACAGTAATGAATTATCAAAATAGTTACTGATCAATTATCTGTCAAGTAATTACTAATTAACTACATAATTAATCAACTAATCCCTCACCTCTATCCACATCTATGTTTGCAAGTGAAAAACACTTATTTGTGCATATTCGCCATACAGTGCATGCAAGCTTATTATAGCATGTCTTTTTTTTTTTAAAACCACAATCCTTTTCCATTTGTATTTGGCCTCTTGTTTTTCTTTTTTTCCCATCTTTTGTGTCTTAATAAACAGTTGGCCAGGACATTAATGAGGGCACAGTGGAGACATGGACCAGGGAGTCTGTGCAGGTGGAGCTGGAGGCTTTGGGAATGTAAGGGTCACCTGGTCAATGAATATGAAGGCCCCTCTTATTATAACTTTGTCAATGACAAATAACAAACTGTTGGTATATGAAATGCTTCGTTGTATCATTTTGTGGAGGACAAGGGACATTTTAAGCTTGGCTGCCTGTACACTAGCCTTTGAGCTGGCCCTGGAAAAGCTGTTTGTTTGACCCTAAGGAGTGAGAATTGACAAAGCAAGCCGGGAGCATTTGTTTCATCTGCTAAGCCATAGATTGAAAATGATTTCCCAATGCCCCGTTTGAGATCCCCGTGAAGGGGGTCATCAATTATTTCCTGATACGTGACACAATATTGTACCTATTTTACTGACCACTGCTTTCTGGTTGGTCAGATAGCATCTCTTTTATCAGCCCATTATTGATGGTGAATGGAAGCACAGTAAACAGACCTGTGGGTTTATTTCCACTTTCTCTCTGCCAGGGTGCTTCAGTGCTACAGAGTGAGGAGTGAGGTCAGTAACACAGAGGATCAAAGAAATCCCAAAAATCACCGTAGATGTAACAAATTATCTGTCTTATTACACAAGTGTTTTTAGAGGTGAAATGATTATGTGCTTAATTAATAAATAATCCATTAATTGTTTAGGTGATTTTTCAAGCAAATAGGAATTTGCAGCTGTTCTTTGTCATATATGTAAGTTAACATTAACATTAACAAAATGAACAGTAATTTTTTGTTTTTGCTCTGTTGGTGGGACAAAGACACCACATTGAACTTTTGATAGGCATCTTTCACTATTGTCTGACATTTTAGAGATAAATGATAAATTCATTGCTAATCAAGAAAAAAAATCATCAGATTAAGCGATTAATGAAAATAGCAATTAGATTATGCTAAAATATCTTGTTTTTTATAAGAAAAATGCCTCCAATTGTGGAACTAGCACACTAATACCAGTTCATTCGACCCATTTCTATTCACATACATCACATAAAAGAAGAGAAAACACAAGTAGAACAACTGCAAGACATTCGTATACAATAAAACTCTTTTAGGCAATGCTGTTTAATCTTCATTTTGCTGGGAGAAGTGTGAGTCTGCTGAAAGCACACTGTTTTTTGAGCAAATGGAGTTCTAAATTGCTTTTTTTAAGTACCATGCGCCAGGGTAATGTCTAGAGGTACCGACACAGCATTCCGGTGGCAATGATTTATGGCGTGGGGCAGCCACAAATTGACTTGTATGCAAGAAATGTAAATGGAAGTGGGACATTTGATGGAGAAGCTCATTTCCAGCCTTAAATGTTTTAAATTAACCACACAAACTCACAAGGCAAAATGTTAATGGGCATTTTTCACTTTTTTTTCCTTCATTCTTTTCTCCCCCTTAACTTAATCTACATTACAGGTCAATTTATTATACAAACAGTAATGTTGCTCTAGATTTGCAGGGATCAATGGATTTGACAAAGGGGATTCATTTCAGGAAATAAACCTTTGAAATTAGCCAGGGAATGGGGTAAATATTTGAAATGATATATGTTTAGTACAGGACAGTGTAAATTACATAAAGGTGCAACCAGAACAAAGGAAGACAGAAACAGAGCAACAAAGACAGCTGTGCAAATTCACTCATTCCTCAACCAGGCTATTTAGCACATATTAGACTGCAATCCCCCTCCTAAAATACGACTATACAATCACTGTTTTAGTCAGACTGTAACTGGGGGTTCATACGCAGTACAAAGGGACACTTTTGTGGATTCTGATCTATTGATTACTGCTTCGCCGCCTTGTGAAAAATCTGAAATCTGTATTTAATTATTCATCAGAACTGAGAATCACAACTTTTTGGCATCATGTATTCATCATGCACGAGACTGTAGCTGGATAACAGGATGGAGGAGTGAAACGTGGAATCAGTGGTGCCCTCAGGCTGAAGAAGAACCGGCCTAGAGGGAGAAATTGTTTTCTAATAACAAGAGCTTCTGGTCCCCTGAGGGACAATTACAACGTTAGCTCCCTTGTCAGAGTAAAAGCCGCTTTCAAGCTGCTCCTTTCATAATGCTATCATGTTTGCCCCTGAGATATGCCCATGGTCTTCATGTCTCTGTCTCTTTATTTCTCTCTATCACTATTGATTGAGGGGCCATTTATATTCACAGTAGGGGGTCTTAATTATGAGTGTGAGTGAGGCCAGCCAAATAGGGCTAAGTGGTAACAGGGGGCCAATGCCTCTGCCACAGGGCTCTTTACCTATTTAACATTCAGCGTCTCTCTCCATGATCATTGGCAGTACACTTATAAAATCAACGTTGCTCGGTGGAATAATAACAGTTTTTGAAGTGGCTTCAGTTAAGCTTGTAGGCATGACAGAAATTGGGACTTTTTTTTTGGTACAATTTAAAAACAGTATATATATGTTATCTCAGAGGGATTGCCATATGATATTTATTTTTTAAATTGTTGTATTCTTGCTTGTTATTAATAATTGTGCCTTTTCCTGGTGAAAATACTTTTTTTGCATGAGAAACACGTCCTATTCAAGAGAAAATACTCCTTGCTTCAATGTTTTATAAGTGTAGTCTTTATAATGTTCCTGTTCTGGATTATCTACTGTTAAGTGAAAATATTACAAAATTCACATCCATTTGCTTTTCTTTTTTTTCCTCTCGATATGGCAGTCCCCACGAGAATAGCAGCGTTGAGACTTTGCCTCCTCTTTAATTTTAAATCCCCTTATGCAGTGTGGCAAACTGAGACCATCCAGCCAGTAAATGTTCTGGGTGAGTGTTAAGTCTCTACATTCCAGTCAGTCGTGGAAATGAGCTCAAGCACAGCTCCTGGTGTTTTGGTAGCTTCAGACTGCCGATCACACATTAGAAAAATAAGCCCTTCATTTTACCTTTTCAGGCTTCTCGCCGTGCAAATTCTTGTGACAACTGGCAGGCAGAACGTCTGAATACTTCTTATTACTCAATGTGCGGATGGCATTGACTTGCTCAGTTTGTTCAGTGGAGTCTTAAATATGTGGTAACCGCTTTGATTAAGAAACATGTTTCGCTTGTGGTCGTAGTTTGAAATAACCAGACTCCTTCTTCTTTGGCATCTGACCTTAGAGACGACTGACAGCGTTTAGGTTCAAGGCCTCTCTCTGTGTGGCAGTGCTCAGTGGTGTGGCCACCATGGTTGAGGCGGTGGCCGAAGGGTCATGTGGTGCCTGGCTCATAGGCCTCTGTATCTGCAGTCGCTGACAGGAGGACATTGTGTCCCTCTTTTTTTTTCGCTTTAACCAGTCAGCCATGGCTTACATGGTTTGTTGTGGCCCCAAGATCAGAAGGAGGAAGCTGAATAATGTCTTCCTATTCTTTAAGGGGAGGGCCACGGTTGGTTGATTATAGAATAGCTTTGACAGACCAGAGGGAACTATGGCTTTTGTCCAATTCCCCACACAAAGAAAGGTAAGTTCAGAAAGAGCTTGGGTTGGCTTTTTTAAGCAGATGCTGGCTGGCCTACTCCTCATCATGCCATCATAAACTTATAATGCCTCCAGGGACTCCCACCTACTGTATGCAGACTGTCAAAGGACAAGCAGCACCACTCACACTCTTAAAATAAGGTATGAGTAATTTTAATCCAAGGCCAGCATGATGTGAATGAATGAATTTAGGGGTGAGACAAAGGATTTTTAATTATTTATAGCATTAAGTGTTGCCAGAGAGGCAAATTAGATGTTGAAACATTGTGAATTGTGACTGTGTAAATTATATTCTTTAACTTGCGGTTGTGATTCTTTGGAGTAAATTCTGTTTCTATGCACATGTGCAACGTGTGTGACCACACACACGCGCACAAAGAGCCACAATCCAGACAGTCTGTGAGAATTAGCATTTCACTGAATGTAACAAGGCCCAATATGTTTCCAGAAGTGCTGCCATACTGAAACAAGTCCTTTTACAAAACAGAGCCCGAGGGCACGGGGCTGACTCCTGGGACCCCGGCAGCCTCCACGGCCTATTTGTTCAGCAGAATCTGTTATTCTGTCACAGCAGGCCTGTCACAAGTGAAATCATTTAAATGTCCAATCCTGTATTTAAGCAGACTGTCTCACCACGAGCAGATGAGCGGCACTCAGAATTTATAGCCAGACATATCAAAGGGTAAGCAGAGCAGTGTGCAACCTGGTGAAGCAGTGGTCCTGTGGGAACTGATTTAGTGGCTCTCGCACTTATGCAACAATAACAAACAGTCTCTCATAATGAATGCCCTGGGTATTCCTCATTGTAAATTCAAATTCAGCACTTTGACTTTACAGTATATGCAATGAAGGGTTCTTAATACTACTCATTATTACTAACTGAATACATAATTTTTAAAAACTTTTAATCCATTGCAGTTATTATTATTTCCTGTGACCAGCAATAATTTAATGCCCAACACAAACAAACTCAAGATCAGAAATTCAAGCTGGTCTGTTTGCTACGGACAAATTCTTCCCTGTAATATTTCAAGTTGCTTGTAATACCTCAAGTGGGACATAGTGGACAAAAGGGTTCAGACCACCAAAAGCAGTTTGATGTTGGTGTGTAATGGACCTGTCAGCTCTGATGGATTTTCAACTCTGCCGTATTGTTTGTCCCACTACAGACAATAGAAAGCTAAGGAGACAGCCATGCAGGGTCTGTCTGTGTGGGCAGCACGCTTTGATCAATAGTAAATTTTTATCTGCAATCAGACCAAAATATATAATTGCATGAAGCAGATAGGGGGAAATACGATGCGGACCGCTCTTAGGGTGATTTCTCATAAACATAAAAGCTGTTTGGAGGATTATAATCAATGGTGCAACACGGCCCACCACGTTGATGATAGACTATCATTACAGATTGTTCGCTGTGAGTAATGGGACTAAAGCAAAAACAGATAATGTGATTCAATAATATATTTACTGAATTTGTGAAGAGAAAGAAATGGGAAAATCTCTGAGTAACCCAGAAGCTAAAGCCTTAATTAGGACTTGCCAGAATAGGGAGGATGCCACAAGATCACAACACAGACCCCAGTGAGTCAGAGCTGGTTTTTGTCTATCTACTGTATGTGTGGTTGTGTCAGATTTGAAGCAGAAATGGCTCTCAGCCCCCTAATGTTTGTTATAGACTCACATTAAGATCGATGATTTGTTTATTAGGTTTCCAATCAGAATATAATGGCCTTGAAGCATTAGCTCCTGTAGGCTACATGTGGCTGAGTGTGTCTGCTGAGGAGCCCCCCGCCCTCCTGATTTCTCAGCTCTTCCTCTGAGTGTAAACAGACCAGAAAGAGAATTAAAAGAGATTGTATCGCTGCGTGCCATGCCACTGTGCAATTCCCGAGAGATAAACATTAAGCAAAAGGCAGAATGGCTGTGTTTTTTTTTTTCTTACAGTCATAAAAGACCCCACCCTCTGAGATTGTTATTAGCCAGGATCCCGGGGAATGTCATATTAACAATGAATGTCTGGTAGTGAGGGAGATTGTCCTAAGTATGAGCCCGGCAGGGAGCTCTCTTTAACTCTAATTCACATTGGAATCAGATCACCCTGCTAAGATCTCATCAGCGTTATTACTCCTGTGCCCAGCCACTTCGTTCTCCACTGTCCATGTGTGTCCTGCCGAGCAAGGCAGGCCTCTGCCATCACACTCTGTCATTACCACTCCCCTTTTCATTTTACATGGCCTATGTAATGTTGATCAGTTTGAAGAACTGCCGATTATACCCTATTTTTTTTCCACAGTTGTTGTTGATAGCACCGGTGAGCAGGTCTGCAGGAGTGATATGTTTACATGTTCATGTTTGTAGTGTTTGTTTGTAATAAATAGGCAGGGAAATCAAAGAATTGAACTTTGTGAGCAGAAATCCCACAGAATATGTCACGGTAATGCTTCTCACTAATATTCAGACTAATGATTGCTGAAAACACAAAATATTTCCAGTACTCCCGCTGTTTGAATAAGTATATATAGAGTCAGTTGCCAGTTTATTAGACACGTCTAGCTATAACAAAGCGATGTCTAATGCAACAGTCTTGCAATAAATACCTGCCTGAAGATTATAATGTTCAGTTTAGGGTGAAACTAGGGTTGGGTGATATGTGTATGCCGTGTTGGTAGAAAATCAGGGATTCTCACGCAACTTTCTGATCTTTCTTCTTTCTGAATTTCACAAATTCACCTGCCTCGGAAGGTGACGTGATTTGGGCCGCAGGACTGTTCACTGTGACAGTGGGGGCAGTAATGCACCTCCAGGCTGGTTGGCCAACAGCAGAAGAAAAAAGTGACAAGAAAACATGGAGGAGGACAGTGATTGTGACTGTTTTGAGCCTTTTGTTTTGGTTTTTGTTTGTATGGAAGTTCCAAATAAAAGAAGAAATGGGATGAAGTACAGTATGGTTATTTTTAACCATTTCTTAACTGAATGTACAGAGCAAGTACTGTGTGTGTACACATTACCATGAAGTAAAATTACATAAACCATGATAGAAGATTCTGTCTATATCACCCACCTGTAGTTGAAACTGTCCACTCCATTTATATCAGTGACTGAAACTACGTCCTCCCAAATGACCAAACAGTTGAATCAGTACCTCTCTAAAACAATACAGTCTTAATGCAGGCTGTATTTCCTGCAGGGCTGTGGTATTGGACTGTGTTAGCTTTAGCTAGGTGCAGCTAATAAACTGGCAACGGAGCAGATATAGGTTTGTTTTAAACCTACAGTTCGATCTAGATCTGCCCAAAATACACACAGTGATAGATGGTCGTGCTGACGGACGGACGGACGGTGTTCATGACCTAAATCCTGTCTGGGATCATTAGTGATCTGTATGAGAAAAGACTTTGTAGACAGTCATGTTGCTGCAACGCCACCTATAGGCACAATGTCATCAAATTTGGCACTATTGCTGAGTGGAAGTGGAGTTCATTTTTCAATAAAAAAAACAAAACAAAACATTTAGTGGTATTAGTATTTGCTGCTTCTCTCTGTTTTCTGTAATCCTTAGTCTTTTTGCTAATAGCATTGAAAGGAAAAAAAGAAGACTCTTACGTACAGTATGATTTTGTAATTTTGCATTTAACGCTATACAGTTCATTGTGGTAATTATGTTTGCAAACTAGAATTAACAGTGAAACAAACACATTAATTTGCTAAATAGGAGGAAAATCTTGCTGAAACTTTAATATTTAATCCAATTTATAGTAAAACCAATGTCATACAAAGCAGCTGTATTTCACACAGGAGACCCTGAGTGGAGACTTCACTGTAGAAACCAAGAGGACTCTGGTTGGGTTTAATGTGTTTGGTATTGGCTGAGAGACTGAGGGGGTCGAAGACTTCACTTGTTTTACTCAGATGAATTGGACAGGCTACTAGAAGCGCAGAGGCTTCAGCATCTTGATAGCAAACTTGATAGAGCAATGGGCCGTGGTGGCACTGAACATAGGCTTACATCGATAAAATGCAGCGTACTGTGTATACAGTATATATCCAACGAGATGTGTATTCAGTTGAAACCATTAAAATGCTGAGAGAACCCTATAGCATAAATGAAATTGTTGTACATACTCACTGGGCCCTGACCGACAAAATGGAGTGCAAATGTTAAGTACTGCGAGATGTAAAGTACAAACACATTATGGGCAGGTATTAGCTTATAAAACACTGCAAAGCAGAGAAGAATTTGTGCAGCCCCTGCACTGCTGTAGCTCCCCCCACATGAAGAAAAAAATCAAGGTTACCACAGTTTACCTTTCACCATTGTTGCTAGTCACTTGCTCATTTCTTAGGTTTTGCCAAATGTTATCTTATTTTGTCATGTCTTGCAAAATCTGTGCTTTCATTTGAAATCCTCTCTCTGAGATGTCTTTTTGCATCCTGAGGATGTGCTGGGATGCATCATCAGTGATGTAACCTTTGCGCTATACATGCTTGTCAGGCATTTATGATTACTCTCAGTAACATTAAAGTTTTTTCCTTTAACAAGTCGACTGCTCTATATGACAACCTTGGCGCCACTAAGACTGGGCCACATGATGTCATTTAAAAATATCACTTAAAAATATATATACTTCAAACTTTGCAACACTCTTTAGTCTTTAGTCTTGAAGGGGAATGCTCACTGATTTGTTACCACTCAGCAGTACTTTTCTTCTTAATGAATTTTTAATATCCTTAATGACAGCAGAAGAATGATGTCATTAGGAGTGGATGTTTGGAAAACGCTGACTTGAACTCTTTTGGACGACCATTTTTATAATGATTTAATATAGATTAACGCCCCATAGTAATGAGCAGTTTGGCTATGAGGGGGGCAACCATTTAAAGTAAGACCCCACCATTCATTTGGCTGTACACTTTGAAAACTTTCGTTTTTATGATCCATCACTCATCCGCTAAAGTTTTTTTGTTGACTGACAGCGCTGTTGATTAGACATCAGTGTCATCTAAGAGTAAACACAAGTAACAGGTTATGGTGTAACACTGATTCAGTTTTCAGAAAGTACTCTTACACAAATTGTGAAACACATATTTCATCACAGAGATGGAGTCACACGTTTTCAGAATATCTGTGACCACAGATCTTACAACTATCTACATCCACTAATGCTGTGATCATCTCTGGACAGAGCAGTAATGCCATGGAGGCAGAGAATTAAGATTGTGTCCTCCTGGTAATTTACCTACTGGACCTTGTGCGCTGGTGAAGTGTGAATCAATTTGTAAAGGATAGTTAAATTTCTATAACAACCTCCCCCTTCTTCACACTTGACTATCCCACATCAGCTATTAAAAATGAAAAGGAAAAAAAAAATCACGTGGCGTCTTATGAAGATGATCAAGGGGAAGGCCACTCGCTGGGAATGATAAAACGACTGGCTGCACTTTCACCCCGTTTTTTGCTGAATGGACCGACCTCTCCCTCTGTGTACTGTATGTGTGTATGACAAGCGCATGCATTAGGCCGAGAGATAAATAAACAAGCCCGGAATATAAAATGAATAAAACAAGAAGGAGGAAGCAGGCTGGCTAGGACACTGATATCCCTTGGCAAAATGTTTTATCATATTCAGCAAAGGAAGAGCCTTTATTTTATTGATTTAAAAAAAAAATCCCAGAGGCACTAAAAGGAACAGGCAATGATTAATGTCCCTCTCAGAAAAAGAAATTATATGGAATAAATTAAACTACTGCGGCAGCAAATTGAAAAATAAGGATGTAAATGAGGTTTGAATACTTAATATCTTATAAAGAAAAATAGTCAATGAGGCCCAAAAATGGTGAGGGATTGCCAAAGAAACATAATATTAACTCTAATGACTGAGGCTAGGTTTTCTGTACTGTCAGAATTTACCTGTCACAACTGATTTTCTGGCACAGACATGAAAAATGAGGGACAGCGTTTGAAGCAATTGAAGGAACTCACCCTGTTCGCGGTGCAAGAAATAAGAACAGAAGCAAATGAAAGTGGCATTAAGGCTGTAAAATGTCTTTAGCTTTATCTTAATACTTGCTTGTATTACATTATACATCCATGGAAGAGTTCAAAATCCTTTAAACAAAGCCTGAACGCTACATCTGATGTAATGCCAGCAAATGGTAATCACACATCGGCCTATTACCGTAGCACGCAGGTTAGTATGTGCATCATTGGAGTGCATTATGTTCATATAAGGAGCTCATGTTTATCACAGACTTCATCTCCAGGCTCCATCAAACCTAAGAGCACGTCTTTATGTTAACGCAAATGATCTGCGCTTGATTTATCCAGCATTATGACGTTTATTTTTCTCTCGCTATCATCGGAAAAGGTCAAGCTGCTGAAAGACGGCTCCTGCGATATTTGTCATCGGCACGCTTTTTAGATCGTCCCCGTTGCATTCGCACGCTCTCAATTAAGTCACGGCGTAATCTGGAATCAGTCATTCCTCCAGCTATCGTTCACATTGTGGTGCAGGCTGCACAATGCCAGCTAAATGAGAAGAAAGCCAAAAGCGAGAGAGAGAGAGAGAGAGCGGGATCTGCGGTACGCTATCAGTCGAAGTCGTTGTAGAGTTGGCCCCCGGTCCTCCCCATCCATCAGAGGTGGGGTAAAGATGAGAGAGTGAGACGGGGCCTGGGGAGTGGCAGTCGGGTGCTTGCATTGCACCCCATTACTTCAGATGGATAGCAGAGGGGTGCTCCACATTAAACACTGTTCCCTCAGTCGGAACCTTTAATTATAACTCCTCAGTATCACTTACAGCAGCCCAGCACAGATGTTAAAAACCTTTCGCGGCTTGGTTACCCCACCTTACTTAATCTCAAGAAGGGGTGAAGATACAGATGGCATATCAAGAGTCTGACGATATGCTTGATCTCTGACAACAGAAGTGGCTTTTCCTGTCGGGGAGGGTGGAGGTTCTGTGTTTGTGTGTATGTGTGTGGTGAAAATTTTTGGCAGTTATTTTGCAGTGAGTCAGAAGTTGCGAAGTTGCCATAAAAACTGGTGAGGGGTAAAATGCATCGGAGCTCACACTGTCGCTAAAGCGGCACAACCAATTCAGCAGGGAGCACGACTTGTGCTCTTAGGTGAGGGGGAGGGCACTGTAAATCAGAGTGCCTATGAGCAGCTTTGTTTACATATTGCACTCTTTACTCTAGTCTGAAGGGTTCAGCAGCCCTTATATCACCCTGCCTTTGTGCATGGCTCATAAAACTAAAGAAGGAATATAACGCTGGTGTGGTTTCGCTGCTTCAACAGTGTGTTGTGGCATCATTGTCAGTGTCAGAGCAGCACACGTGGAAAACTCAAAGAATATGCTGAATTATATCTCCCATCCAAGCAGAGGAAGAAATAAATTTTATAACAGATTGAGAAGTGTGCTGCTACAAGCAAACTCAAAGGGGAATTGTAGTGTTCAGAAAAGAAAAAAAAATCCACCGCTTCACATTTTATTTAGAGAGGTTAATATACAGGAATCCTTTTTACTGAACTTTGGTGTGTGCCGTTGTACACAGACACACTCATTAAAAAAGATTCTACCAGAATTACTTCTCACAGTCACCTGCATTAAACCAAGCAAGTAAACTCATGGGCAGAGAGCAGCAGTACATCCTACCTTTGCACTCAGATCACTGTGTTTGAATTACATTATACCACAGAGCACTAGTGTATCTCAATGTGCAACCATTTAAAGGGTGGTGCTGGGGTGCACTTTAAAGCCGTGCTTTGGCAAATTACCACACTCAGCTGTGAAAAGATGCTGCAGAAAAATACAAATCAGGCTTTGTTCGTTGGCGTCACCTCACCGTCCGCTCATCAGCAGCTCGCTGCACACCTGCCTCTTGCATTTATGATAGCGTACTCATTTCAAAAACGCAATAAATTACATCTGTGTAATCTTGTAAACCATGACTTATTGCTGTCACCTTCAAGTTGGCAACCACAAAAACTTTGCAATGTATTCACAACATCCAAATCAAAACAAGTTTAAAGGTTTTACTTAATTGCACACCAATACTTAATTGTATTTACACTACCAATGTGGAGTTATATTGGATCAGTATCAAGGTCATAAACTTGGTTGTTAACTTAGGCTTCCAGACATGTTGCTCATGAGCCTCTCATCCAGCTGATTTTATTACGCAGGATCTAATTAATTGACCTCTCTTATGCTCTTTTGTTGTCACGGGTCGTCTGTAAAACACTGTCTTTGGAGGTGATTTTATATGGGCCAGAGAGTAATTGTGTCAACGTCAAGTCAGGCCTGGATACAAGGTGCCACACTCTAAAGGTTTGGTAAGTGTGATATCCTGACATGGAATCCATTTCCCTGAATCTATAAGCCTTGCCTGAGTGACTATGTATTGTGTGAACAGATAACTCCCTCACTCTCTCCCTCTCTCTCTCCTCTATACAAACATTCATTGCTGATGGTGCATGCATGGTACCTGAGCAAACACACCAACAATGTGTTACAACAACTGCATTTCGGTTTTGCCACGTTGCCGCTGTGATGCAGATGAACTGTCAAAGTGCTTCACAATTTGTTCTTTTACATTAAAGAATTGCGTTATCACTCATGTAAACCCACGGGGCCTTTTGTGTTAAACTGCCAGTGATTTCTGCACTGACTTTTTGCTGCAGCATAAAGAAATGCAATACATAAAATGATAATAAAGCCATGGTGGATTCTGTTGCTACAGTTATCAGACAAGGCAGGTAAAGAGAGGTCACACTACGCTACCTCAACCAAAAACCAATGCAGCAAGAGAAAAAACAGAGCCATATCTTGTTGGAATAGTTTGCCTCACCGTAACCCTGCCTATACAGCTCAAAAATCTGAAAGAAGCATCTGAAGATGTTAGCTTGCAAAATAAATAAGGTAATAAATGTTCTTTAACTTATGTTTCATTAGTATGTATTTTGCATTTCATATGTGCAGTTTTGATTTGATATTATTGCGTTGGTTGCAATGATGATATTGTGAATGTATTGTGTTAGTGGTGGAAGATGTATTGACCTTTTATGTAAGTAACAGTAGCAATACAGCATTGCAAAATTACTCAATTACAAATAAAAATCCTGCATTTACAATTATCAGCAAAATGTAGTCAAAATATCAAAAGCAAAGGTACTCTTTCTGCAAAAGTGTCATATTTATCATATGTATGTTATTGGACTATTAATGCATTAATTATTAATTATTGATGCATTATTGTACAAGTAGCATTTTAATGTTCTCAAAGTGGGGATGATTTCAACAACTTATACGACTGTTAGTTAATCTACAGTATGTCAATGCATCATATTTTATGAACTGATCATATATATTTGCATGTTAAATATTAATAAGAAAAATAACCAATGACAGTAGTGGAGGAAGCAATGTTTGCTTCTGAAATTAAGTGGAGCACAACTAGTAAGTAGCATGAAATGGAAATACTCAAAGTAAAAGTACCTCAAAATTGCACTGGGATACAGTACTTGAGTAAATGCACTTAGTTACTTTCCATCACTGCCAAGTTTATACAGTAGTCTATGTGTAAGCATTTATTTACTCTATAATTCTTTTTAATATGGTCTTCAGGAAGAATAGTTGTTGCCTGGGTGACAACAAATGACAGTCCACAGAAACTGTAACCAAACACTAGAGATACAAAGAATGTGCTGCTAACAATTATTTACATTATCTACTAATCTGATGAATACTTTGTCAATGAGTAGATCTAAAGGTCTATAAAATGTCAGAAAATGGTAAAAAAAAAAAAAAAAATACCCATCATAAGTTCCAATAGCTCAAGGTGACGTTTACAAATTGTTTGCTTTGTTCAACCAGCAGTTCTGAATCCAAAGATATTTGTTTTCCGACCATATAAACAAAGAAAAGCGGGTAGTTTTCATATTTGAGAGGCTCAAAACAGCAATTTATTGGCATTTTTGTTTGAAAATTCCAATGAAGTATCAAAATTACTGCTGATTTGTTTTGAAGGTGGTTACCACGAAATATATTTTCATTAGAACACAGTGCTGATGGCAGACAACTGGCATTTTCATACAAATGACCAGCAAAGAAAAATGAAATAACATGTTGGATGATGTTAATGTACATTGTAATCCCTGAAATCGTGAAACAACTGCATCATAATTATTGTCATGCTCTCATCTCATGCTGCTTATAAATCTTCCATCAGCTCTGTAATGGCTGTAATTTGGTGGATATTTAGAACATAAAAAATATACATAATGTGCAAGATGAAAACACGCGTGCAGATATTGACTGATGTATTCTTGTTGTGACACTGGTAATATTGTTCACTATAGAGGTGACTCCGCTGCACAGCACTGGAATAGAAAACTTAACTTAACAGACCTATGCATTAAACATATTGTAGAATACAGTGTAACATTCATCACTGTCAGGGGCAGAGTTTGTATAAATTTAAATGCACTGAAGCGTTCAGAGCATTTTTTTTTCCCCTCCTCTTCCTTTGTCTATGGGTGGGAGTATATGTGTATCACTATCAAGCGGCCTTATTTTTTCTAACACTGCAGAATTAAATATGAAGTCTTCAGCAGCATAGTGTTCTTGTTGTATTTAGCACGGGTCATATTCAAATAGTTTAATATTGGCTTAACTGTTAGGACTGGAATACTTTGTCTCAATGTGACGTGAAGTCAATTCAATAAAAACCCAAGCAAAAGGAATTGCATTGAGATTTGTGGGAATAGCTTGTTCAAAGATGTAGCCTAGTTTAAAACCAATCATGGCCCCAAGTGCAGAATGTATTGGGAACCAAGACATGGCTGTGTAAGTGCCTGACAGTTTTAACATTAAAATAAATTGCCTAACCTTTCCAACATCCAGTGACAAAAACAGGAAAAATGAAAGATAATGGGTTATTATTCACTGAGGGATCCTATACATAATAATGATATCATCAATAATGGTACACTGGGGCTCATATACTCGGGCTCCTGTGACTTAAAAAAAAAACATTTAATGGAATTACTTATTTTGAATCATCAGTCCTAGTCCGGTCTTTAGCTATTCGAATGAAAAAGGGAGAAAGTGGTGTATAAATGGAGACAGGGAAAACATTTGTTGGGATGAAAGAAAGAAAAAGGGTGAAACAGGAAGAGAAAGGGACAAAGAGCAGGAGAATGTAACACGCTATAATTCTTTGAGGACTGTTTCCAACCTTCAGCCATGAGTCAATTTGCCAAATAACACAAGCAGAACCACACAAAGGAGGCACATCAGTACCGGCTTAAAGTACATGGCAGTAAGTGGGCAATAGACTTACAAAGTATTGCAGCGCTCGCCTGACAAATGCAATAAACAGCATTATCCTTCAGAGGCAATGCTGGTGGTGGCGGCTGTGCTCCACAGCCCTGTGCCCACCTCCTCCTCACCGTGGAGGCCAGGGACAACACACAACACTTGGGAGAGTCGGGGAGCAGTGGGGGTAGTGGCGCGTGGGGTGGAGGCGGAGGGGGGTCCTTATGGGTGGGGGGAGAAATAGGAGTTGCTGGTAGACCGAGACTGGCACCGACATGTGGGGAGGTGTGTGTGAGGCAATCTACAGAACAAATGAGGGCACTATCGCCTGTCATATTTCACATTTTCTTCGTTCTAAATAAGACAAAGACCATGTGAGCAGAAAGCTCTTAGGAGGCATAAACAGCTGGAGAATGCTGCACCTCCACTGCACTGTGACCCACGCTGCAATAAATCTGTATAAAAGTGATTATGATGAGGCAAAGTGATCAAGCAAATGAAATATCTGGGCTTTAGCATATAACTCAGTGAGGTGAGGTGAGCTTTATAGCCCTTGCTCTAGGGGAGCCATACCTTTCATGTCCTGGGCAATTTGCTTCTCTTATTGCATGTTCTGTCTTTACTCTGAGAGGGTTTGGCAATGTGAGCGTTGCATGTTTGAGAGCTTGCTAACGTTGTTGTTTGGATGCTTGAAGGTGGTAGAAATAAAGATTGGACTGATTCGTTTATTGGCTTCTGGAGCGGGATGCATTCCTACCTCCTAGCCTAAATTTCACATTTTCTAAAAATGTTCATCACGAGTAGGTCGACCACTAGCTGGAATCTTAAGTTTCTTTTTCTGGATCTGAGCTGGCAGCTGCTGAGGGAATGAAAATTGGAGCTCTCATTGCGTTTGTCTATTTTTGTACTGTGTATTTTTATATTGTAATTGAAGTATTTAAAGATAAATATATCCAACCTGATTTTGCTGTATTGCCATATATAGCACAGAGGTATAATACTGGGTTGGATACATTTTGGAAATGATCACAAATAACAAACTTTTGTGGATGCAACACTAAATTTAGAGACTTAGAGGCGTTCTAACGAATTTGTGGGACATAAGTTGTTTTTTTTTTTAATTTAGCAGTTGCTGTGCAGAATTTGGAGGAAAATGTTTGAAAAATATGACAACCAATTTACAATTTTTTTTTACTTTGAGGTATTAAAACCAATGAATGAATCATAACAATTAACAGTTTTTGCAGGTGCTCGGCCAAATTATTCAAATATAACATGAAACTTCGGGATTTGGGGAATTTATATATCTAGCAGGTTTGGGGCTTTGGAAGTTTTCCGAAAAAAATGTTTGCATTATACCAAATACAAAATTTGGTATAAAAAACTATTATACCAAATCTTGGGATCATAACAACTAACATATTTTGTGGACAATTATCAAATTTTTTTGTCTCTGTGCACATTTGCACATTTGAGGATAGGGGTGGTAGTTTGGCTGGTGGTGGTGGTGGTGGGATTCAAATCCTGTTTAGAGCCCCTAAAACTGCAGGGACCGGCCCTGGCTTGGATACCGTCAGTTCAGCCAGTCAGTGTCCCAGTTCTCTGTGTGACTGAGTCTATATAGTGATGATCTAGCAATGATAACTGGATCAATACCTCCAGCCATGTGGACAGCCGGCTGGGAGCTGCATCACTACCCTCACAGGCGACCGAGTTGCAAACACCTCACCCTCCCCACTACCACTACCACCGCCACCACCCCCCCTCTCTGAGCTGAGACTGTGAGCTTCACAACTCCTCTGACACACTTCATCTTATAATTTGATCAAGAAAAGTGTCACATTAAGCAGATCTTCCGGTCATAAATGAGAAATATGTGGATTTTATGATCTGTAAATGAGTGCCCCTTCATGGATGGTTATTTTAGTGTCAAAATATATTAAATACATAGGAAGCAAAGGCTGTACCTGATCACTGATTCCAAACAGTCAGCACACCACTGCAGTTAGCTGTTTATCTTGTTACAGTCTCATTTACTTTTAAAATGATACCAGATCCATTTCTTCTTCAAAATATTTTAGGATAAGCAGCCAAGGAATAAACAAATGTAGACATTAAATATTTTTATACACAATTCATGAAAATCTAAGCCTATACACGTGTGCTGGGAATAAATGTGAGCCAGCAGCATAGGTAAAACCAATGAGATGTTACTTGTAGAGGAATGAAATTGGTTAATACAAAGGCATGTCCGTAATAACAATGTCCTTTCTCCGGTGACAAAGACAAAGTGCCTGCGTTTGGAGCGTACAAGCGCAAGAGACAAGTGATGGCTGAAGGTAGACTTTGGGAGAGCATTTGAATTTCATGTCCAAGAAGAGGCAGCCCATCATTAAAAAACCCTAATTTCTGTGTCAGGTAGAGTTACAGGTAATCGATCATCTTGTCACACCGATTTATTTTTTTTCTGCCTGTTCAAAGTGAATTCTACTTCTTTCCAATTAAACTTGTTGCTGAAAAAGAAAATGTCTCTGGCTATTAAAGGCACATTTTGCCATGTTAGGTCTTTTTCCACCAAAGGTAATTTCTGAACATTTGGAAGAAAGGAGCCCAAGGGAGGCTGTGGCTTCCAGGCAATTCTTCATGTAGAGCCGATCTGAGCAAAGCAGATCTTTCGGGCTTGGCATTGGACGTCTATTAACGCATGAGCATTGTCTTAAATAATGTGTTTAGATCAGAGAAACTGATGTTACTTCTATGTCATAATCATAATTGTTACATTTGTAGTTATGTGTAGCACGTAAGATGTTAAGATGGATAATCAACTGAGCAGTTTCAGTTTCTATGTTGAATGTTTTAAATGGTGAACACTTTAAACAGCATTTCAGTTATTTTTCTTATTACCTTGCAACAGCAGGTAACAGAGGAAACTTGGTTAAGCTGTAAGCTGGTACAAAGTATGCAAGTAATTTTAATATGATTCCAGTTCATTTGTCTACAAAGAATGAGGCAGCAGTGTGATTTCACCAAAGGACCCATGCTTCAGGTCTCAAGAGGGGCTTATTTTTGAGAGGGTCTCCCCACTCTGACAGCTTCACTCAACCTGACCCTCCTGAGCAGCGGCTCTGGCCCCCAACGGTGTGTGCCCACCCAGACACTGGGATATGTCTGCATAAAAGCCATTTATTGGTACATTTCTAAATGTTAACGGTTGTCAGCTTCAGTTTCTTTAAAGACCTTTGGCTTCCCTGCGCTGGTCTGGGGAAATACTCCTCCGTCCCTGACAGACAATGACAAAAACGCCACTGCTTGTGGCCTCCGCCAATAGCAGTGAGGGTTTCACATGGGAGCGAGTGCTCCTTTGTCCCTGGGTCTAATTTATTTATGTGGCTAATCTTCAGGGGGTGGAGCGGCAATGCTCAGAGGTGTGTCATTTTACAGGGGGACCCACCGGAAGGATCAGTGACCTTGCAGAGACATTGCGCGTGATTCATTTCAATTAGTGCGCAAGATCTGTCTTAGCTTGCGATCACATAAACAAGGATTATCAAGGGACACCTCCCAAATAAGTCCCAAAAAGTTCATGCTGCTGTAAATCACCTATCACATTGCAGCACTTAATTCCTCTCCCATCCATCATTTACAGTTGCACTCAGGAGATTCTCAGCGGAGAAGTTAATCAAATTACCCGAAATGGTTAATCAAAGTAAATTTAAAGTTGACTTTATCTTTGACAGTTGTAGTCTTGTTTAACATGGCATGAGAGCTGCATCGCAGGGCTCCCATAAGATTCAGTGTCAGAACCAAGACTGCATTCATCCTTACCCAGCAGCATTTATTTGGACAGAGGTGCAATGGCAGCAGAAAAAGAGTGGAGGAGATGGAGGCTTGATTAGCAGCAGCCTTCCCAGCATGCTCTGCTATGACAAATGACTGACTTCGAACAATATCTAAGGCGATCAGGATAAAGTACCAACCATTTCAAGGCTCAGCAAAATTCTAATTCTAATTAGACTTTGCACCACACACCAAATAAAAATTGTTCCCATGGCATTTTGGCCTATCAACTGTTTCTCCTCTCGCTGAAACAAAACGAATAAAGAAAATGATTAAAGTGATAACAAAGGCATAAAATTTAAATTATTGAGGCACCACATCTGGGATCTGTATGTCACTGCGCTCTCCATTTTTACCCTCTCATTCAGCACTCCATTCTCTCTGCATGAGAGAGACTGCAAAACAGAGGGAAGCCAGGAAAAAGAGAGAAAGAGCAGGAAGAAATTGTAACATTAAAAGGTAGAAAGCGAGAACGCAAATAGGCCTTCAGCTTTAGCGTTATTAATGACTCTTCAAAGATCTCCGACTTTTCCAATCTCTCAGAGAAGCGCATGAAGGAGTCTGCAGATGAAGCTGACCTTCAAAATGTTCTTTGGTCTTTAGTTAAGAAATTCACTCGCCATTATGGCATCATTAAGGAAACAAGGATAAAATTACTCCATGGTTAATGGCCTATAGGATCCCCCACCAAAATTTGTTTCAGATCTAATAAAACTGTGCTTAACACACTCGAATGAATTATGAGGACTGTTATGCAGGGTATTAAAATGTGGAAAATAGATTTTCGAGAGCTTGGAGGACTGGACTTTCCAAATCAGATAGTAGAATGGGATTTTCTGGGCAATAAATTCCACCATGTCTCAATTTAATTTCTTTCAGCTCTTAAATCTGAAGGTATGATTTATCGTGTGATTTTGATCATTTTAGGATACACTGTTCACTATGGCCGACTTAGCTATTTCCAAGAAGAGTAAACACAACTGTGCATTCACATGTTTAACTCTACATACATGAGCACATAAAACAGCTTGTTTTTCGGATGCCGTTCAGCTTGTAGAGGTACGTTAATTAAAGCAGTGCAATTAAGAAAGCATGCCTTATTTGTGGTAATAACTTTTTTTATTTAAACCTCCATTTATTATGAGATCTTATTATTAAGAGGTTTGCATTTACGTTTGCTTAACATACTGTTGAGAGAAAGGATGCAGAGTTGGTTATTAGCATATCGCATCAGAGGGTAGAGAAAGCAGGCAGGAAGCTGTTATGGAGAAAAATGAAGCTGCAGGCTATTGAGGCTCTTCATTGTCTCATATACAACCGCATCGCAAACCCGCAGAACTGTGTCATTTCCACCTCTTATTACCTGCTATTGTAATCCAGACCTCGATGCCATTGTGAAATACAGACTTATTATAAAAAGGGGGAAAAGTTAGCCCAAGATGGTGCCACAGAGAGGTGGTTTGTGTGGTAATGGCATTTGCTCTCTTTAAACTTTAATCTTTCCTATTAATTCCCTGCAACTGGAGAATGTACGAGAGTTAATGTTCCATGAACGTGTTTCTCACTCCGCAATCTCTTCAAGCTAATTACCTTCAGGTGCTAAATGGTGGGAAATTGCCATCCATTTGGATGAGAAAAATTTCACCTCCTGCTCCCTAGTGAAACATTTTTTTGCTGGGCACATTAAGAAAAAAAAAAGAGGAAAAGAGGCAGGCCTCCACCAAGGTAAACAGTGGTCATAAAACTACCTCTTCCTGGTCTTTTCTGTCCTCCTGCCTGAAACAGGAAACCATCGTCCCTCTCTCCCACCACATTGCTCACTAGCGGAGGTCAGGTAGAGGTCAACAGGTGCTCCTCCTGACAAGGGGAATGCAGAACAGATGTTTGATTGGCATGAATCATCTAAACTGCCCATTAGAAACTTATGATGTGAAAGGATTGGACTCCTGGTGCGAGGACACTTTTTAATTTGACGTCCAAACATAAAGGAGATCTTGAAGTTGCTGCATATTTGATTAGACTCCAGTGGTTCGATGTCCAGAATCGCTGTAGCCGTTTGGGCAAGAATTTAAGATTATCTGTCAAATCTGTTGGCTGACGTCATGTTTTATTGTATTTTTATTAAACTGTAATATACATTTACAGGCAGTTTTCTGGGTCTAACTTTCAAATGGTTTACTTTCATTCCTATCTGCTTTAATAACATTTTACTGTACTCAGTTGCTTCATTTCTGAGATGTGTGTACATTGTGATATAAGATAGGTTTCTACGCAAAAGGTACTGTGAAGTTTAACCAAATTTCCAGAAAATCAGAAAAAGGAAATGCTAATTATAGCTGCTGCCGTTGCCGTTATGCCCATATCACCAGTTGGTTAATCGCGATAAACAGCAGGTGCCGCTAATTCTCCACATTGGTGCCATTTACCATGGCACAAGAAGGGGGCACAGCAAGATGATTGAATCTCAAGAAAACGCAAGTTAGACCTTAAATGGTAGAAATATTGCACGGAAGCCTCGGTGGATGTTTAAGTCACATGCTTCATGCACGTTATGATTTATTTGCTGTTTTCATCTGTTCATAAGTCTGCTTTTATTAATACACCAGCTTCTCCACATCAGCCAAGTGTAAGACTTCTTATGATATACCAGTTTTTTCTAGTTTTCTGTGTTTCCACTTAGGTTTTTTTATGTGCAAATTGAAAATCTGCATTAAAACAGAGGTCCTATAGTTACAATTCTATTTCATATTTAAATCTATGTTTTACTGAATTTAAGAGTGACAACAATCACTGATACAGTCACCATTGAAATGTGTGTTATATTGTAATTGTCCATTGCAGTTTAAACATTTATACATACGCAACTGTGGTAACTACATTTGGTCAAAGCTGAAAACTGAAGTAGGTCAACAATTCAAGCTAAAGCACAAAGTTTGGGCAATGATGTTCACATGTGTGCGGTGCTGGGCTGGGATAAATCGAATTTTATTTTCAGTTACGATTTTGGCGCGCAATGACTATGAAAACAAGGTAAATTGAGATTATTGCGATTATTGTTCCACATTCCGTTTCGTGATGTTGTGCTGATTTAGTCATTTGTTGTAAATCTGTGCCATCTCTTTCCTGTACAGCAGTGCGCATCACCTAAATGCCCAAACTTAGTTTAGTTACGTACAAATAATAGGTAAAACCAATTCAGCAGTCAGATAGGACCATATCACATGGTGAACTTATATTGGCAGAGCAGGCAGGGACGGTTGTTGCGCCTGTGGCAGTCCCAGAAACTACTGATAAGTTAGAAGAGAGCCTAAACACATGGCAGCTTGCAGCACATATATCAGCTCTCTACAGTGATGACTGTGTGTGCGTAATGTGCCCATAGCTGACAGTGTGTCACTGGTCACAAAGCACATTCAATGCTGAATGAGTCAGAGAAAACTCAGACCTAGATAGAGCTGACGCAGCTGTTCATATCACATTTATTTTTTTTATTGGTTATTGAGTTGAATTATATTCAAGTTACAGGAAATGCACTGCTAAAAAGACATTTTTTAATGTTCAATAAATGCATGCTGTTTCCAAAGCCAATGAATAAACATGTTAAATAATCATGATCTCAGTATTGACCAAAATTATCATGATTCTGATTTTTGCCATAACCGAGGAGCCTTAGTTTTTAGTGCTGCTGTCATGCTTCCATATTTTTTTTCTTTGCAAAAAAGTCAATAAATAACGATAACACAATGACAAAAACTGTAACACTAAGACCCAGGTTGAAAAATTAGAAACATTTTTACACAAACCAGTAGTTAATTGTTTCCCGGCTGCTAATGGAGAAACAAACCACTTTGGAAACCTTGAACACTGCATCCAACTGTATTCAGCCCCCTGTGAACTCCATATGAAACCCTCACGGTGCAGTTCAGCGGGTTCTCAGAAAGAGTCAGGAAGATGCATCATATGAGGGGAGTAAAAAGGCCAGCTGGGATGGGTGGGCCACATTGTGATCACTCACCTTCATCCCTGATTTGTAGTCATTATCCCTACCAGCGTTTGAAGATCAAAAACAAGGACAGGGAGAGTGATGGGGGACAGAGAGAGGCAGCCGGAGAAAGAGAATGGGGGAAATGAGTGAAGGAGGGAGGGACAAAGAGTCGGCTGGATATGTGTGTGTGTGCGCGTCTGTCCCAGTGACTGCCATTTGCCCATGTTTGGTGGATATAGGAGTGTAGGTGGCAGCGATGTTGGAGTGGGTGGGGTTGGGAGGAGGGTGGATAAGGGTGATAGCACCTTAAAACCAACCAAGCTGCAAAAGCAATGAATATTAAATTCACGCCTAAATAGCTGGGTCTATGTGAAGCATTACTGTATTATAATTTTAGATTTGTCACTGATGGGATGCAGGTTTGAGTTGGAACAACAAGGCCCGTCAGAGCAATCTTTACTCCTCTGATAACGGCACGGCTGTAAATTGATAATCTTATCATGAATTATTATGAATTTGGCTTTCGGTGGTCTTGCAATTGGACAAATGCAAATAAAGTGTGTTTTATTTGTGCTGGGAAGTGCGATAAGGTAAAACAGTAAAAATAGGAACATATAACAATTAGAGGCAAATATAATTTCTCTTTACCCATCCATGTCTCAGGCAGAGTGTAAATGTTGAAGGACTCCCATCAGGCCATTGTATAAATTAGCCAAACCCTTACTGTGCTGAAATCTATCCCCAACTGTTTGAGTGAGAAAGCAGACATTTTTCCCTCCTTTTTTAGATTTAATTATCTTTTGTTGTTCTTTTTATCTACCTTCAAGGATTGTCCTCAGTGGGGGGTTAAAAGAATGGGAAGTGGAAAAGACGAGGGGGGTGTCTGATAGCGAGCGCTGGGTATGTAGGGCTAGTTTGTCCTCTGTTTGATCTGATTCCTTACAATGACACAGCGGGAAATTAAATATGAAACCGAATTAAAACCACTACTTAATGAACAACGGGGAAACAAAGTTGGCTCCATTCCAAATTAGGCTAAAGTCTAACTTCTCGGAGCATTTTCTCTTTAGTTCAGCTTAGTCTGAGGTAATATTTGCTTCATTTGGACACAACGTTTAGGCAAGTGTTTGATGATTTGTAATAAAATCCCAATTTCAGACCATTTGTCTTGCAAATACATCTCGAAACAGTGCGCAGAACATGAAATCTACGCTGATTTTCTAGATGGTTCGAAGTGTAAAATCCTGCAGTTTAATTACTTCATTTTTTGTGTGATGTATTGGAGGTGAGTTATCCTCAGTGGCAAGCCTTCCCACATATTGATTTAATAGACCCTCGGAAAGAGCTCTGTTTTTCTCCTTTGAGAGAAACAACACATGTAGAACATTACCTGAATTGACGTTAAATAATTTATTGTGAACTTATACTGGATGTGCAGTCAGTCAAGTGAAGGCTGAGGTACGCTACAGAAATAAAACACTGTTATTGGCTGTTGTTCTGTACTTCTGCTGCTCTCAACTTTAGATCGCTGCTCTTTAGAAAAAATTGCAGCCTTCCAAAATATTTGGCCATACCCAAGTTTTTATTATGTTTTGATTTCATTGAACATTTCCAAAGCTGTATGAGAATGACAGGAGTGCGTCAGTCCGGGATAAAAAAAGCATGAGGCTTGTTGGCAAATAACATAATCTCTATTTCTTTTGCTTTCCATCACCAACAATATCATTCTACGTGTAAACAAATCAGCATGTTGTTTTACTTCTGACAGGTGCAAATAAGGGGGAATAATTTCAGACTGAAAGAATACTGGATGCAACAAAAACACTGCAGAATGATGCCTTTGGCAGGTGGAACTGCTCCCCTGCCAAACTGTCACCATTTAGGCCCCGATAACGCAGGTAATTGCATTTCCAGAAGAGCAGGAGCAGATGAAACATGCTGTGGACAGATACTGCTGGCACACTGGCCCCTTCTGTTGGAAAATTTCATTTTTCCACAAGGAAGCCATGAATGCTAAGGCTGAATCCAAATCCGTTTTTCCGCACTTTATCAGTGTGTGGCCCACCAAGTGGGGAGATGGAGGTAATTCATTCAGCTGAGACTCACCACCCTAATCCAATTTCCAGCCTCCCCCAGCAAGAGATAATTACAAGTATTAAAGCTGTTAGGACAGGGGGGAAAGGGCCCTCTCTCTGAAACTCTGCTGCAGGCCCTGGAAATATCGACTGAGCGGGGGGATTTCTGCTGGGAGAACTCAAGCTAAGGTATTGTTCAAAACTAAGAAAGTGTGTTAACTAATGAGGCAAAGGGAATCTCAAGGTATAAAAGGACACCCATAGCCACATGTCATTACAGACCCCAGGACTTTTTTTTTTTTTTCTCCCTCTTTTGCCTTGTGCATCACTTAAGCCTGCACGAACAATTGGTCATTTCATGTGTAAAGACAAGTCGGGCTTCCTGCACAATCAGTATGCATATAATAGTCCTTGGAATGTCCCATCGCTTTTTAACTCCATATGAACTTCAGGATCAGACGTACAGCACTTCACTATCACTCCAGCTCTTTAAGAGATACTCTAAAGTCAAGATGTGACACCTGACTAGTTACTTAAATGCCAACAATGCTTCTAGAACAGCCAAAACAGGAGACATAACCCTGTAGTTTATCATAATGGGCTGAGTCTCACTTTTCACTGTTTGTCCTCGCCCCAGCCACTCCAACATTGCAGCCACCTACACCCCAACCATTGGTAAACTATACCTTTTCATGTCTTGAAGCCACAATGGAGGACTGAGGTTGGAGCAGCACAGAGGTTTTATTTTCTTCTTTTTTTCCTTTACTTTGACTCCTCAAGGAGCGGAAGCTGCAAAGAGCTCTAATTAACGGAAGCAGAGACGCTCCTGCGCTCTCCCATTCAGCGCTCCACAATAGACAAACCTGTGAAGCAGAACCAGGAATGGAATATTGAAGGAATGAATGGAAACGCACCCAAATAAGAGACCCGACATCACCCCTGTCCACTCTTAGTCTCTGCTCTTTATTGTGTGTCTTTGTTGAAGAGGGTCTGCCACAGGAGGCCCATTCTCTATCAATTACTGAAGATCAAAGAGGCATAGAGAAGAGGCATGTAGAGAAATGTGTTATTGAGTTTTTATATCATCTGAGACTCCTTTTCTATTAAAGTATGTTTAGTCACACACAAATAAGAACTGCCTAGTGCATTTTTAAAGGCTATCGTCAAGGATGCACAATCCTCTAAATGTGTTATTTCACAGTGGCAGTAGAAAATGTTAAGAATTTTCTCTCTGCGTTTTTGTATCTGTAGACACGTTGTGTTAAAAAAACAAACAGCAGGCTACATGGGCAAGATTTTATCCATTCAATTTTATTCATTCAGTGAATTAGTAGAACATGAGAAAGTAGCCAAATTGTTGCATCTTGCGGTCTTAGAAATACTTTAACCACTGCTTGGACCTGCACCAAAAACAAATTGCTTGTTCCTTGGCCCGTTGCCTAACCTCACAGCATTGCAATCTGTCTGAAACTTTTTGAGACATCCCAGTAACTAAGAGAGGAGACCTAACGAATAACACAAAACCGCGAAGCCAAATCTCTTTGGTGACTTTTATAGCGCATATTAAATTTAATGCCACATAAGTGATTCGTTTCTGCCCTACAGAGTCAAGACACAATACTCCGTCACTTTAATGCGGAACACTTTTCCATTTTTAGGTGTGACAGTGGAACTGATGCTACTTGGAGTTAAAAAAAAAAATCATTGTTTTCCGTAACTCACATTTCAGAGACTTCCCACAGCTCCATGCATATTCATACAAGCCATTTTAGAGAGGTGCTAATCTAATTAATGAGACTCAAACTGGTCTTTTACTCATTACTTTTTAGGTGTGTTCAGGCTCCGAGATGAGTCAGTTATCCCCATTTGAATGTTGTGGTAATTCAAGGAATAAGCTCGAAATGTTTCTACAACAGGTTCCATTAAAATAGATGCTAGGAATGCAATGTTTTTCTCTCCAAGATGGTCTAATTCTTTTCTGACCTGGTTTTAATCGAAGAAACTACCTCCTACTGAAATCCAGAGATTTAGGTCATTTTGTTCCCAAAGCGTAAACAGTAGATACGTGACAGTCGCCGACGAATGTTGTTTCAAAACGTTAATAAGGCAATGCGGGTTTATTCCATGTATAGCACCTTTCAACAACACAGCGTTTCAAAAGTGCTTTACATAAGAGATAAAAGACAACATATTAAAGGAAACATAAGCCTCTATGAAAAGACACCTACGATTTAAAAAGAGGAAAATAAAGTAGAAGATAAAAGAACAAAAAAAAATCAGCGCAGCTACAGTGCAGAGCAAGATGTGACTGAATAGTCCCAAATTTAATTTAATGAAAGGCTTTTGAAAACAGAAAAGTCTTAAGCCTCAAACCAAGACAGTCAGAGAGTCTCAATACACTGTGCTTGGAATAAATGGTTGCATATTTAATCCCTGGGATTCAGCTGAAGAACGATCTTGTGGTCAACAGTGCTTGCCTTTGTAAAAATTGGGTATTGCTAATTATCCCTCTTACTTAAAGAAAACGTGAAGGAGTTCTGGTATAAACTGCGTATTGTTGCTAAAGGGGCAGAAATAACCTCGCTGCTCATGTTATCTGAAATACTGACATTCCTATTCTTTACCAAGAGTGTTTTCTACTGTTTGCAAGCTTTATTTCCTTGAAATATTGCATATCCCCGGTGCAGGGGGGGGACTGCACCGAGTCTTGTGTGAAGTTTTTAATATGTCACAGGCATAGTGCTGTTTGGAAATGCAGTGTATTTTACTCAGCCCCCAATAATCTATTCTGTTCAGCCAGGCGCACACATTGACAAATGTTTCCAGCATTAGGTATTTACCTAGTGGAATGTAATGGATGTAAAGAGTTTGAAAATGCCTGGCGCACTAACAGCATGGGCAGTAGCAAGACTATCTAGACTGAGGAGAAAACACACTATTCAAAACAGAATCAATGGTTCTGAAGGATGGTGTGTGTGTGTGTCTGCATGGTCATGTGCGTGCATGCATGTGTTTGTGTTCAGCTCTTGCTGTATGTACAGTATATGTGTGTGTTTTGCGCTCTAAACCACCGACTGTAAACTTACCATAAGTCACTCTAGAGACAGTAATAGTTTCAGCAAAAATCCATGCAGTGGAAATGTAAATGTTTTTCCTAACGCAAAGACAATGCGGAGGCATTAAGTGTCACAAAGTGTTCCGGTGTGAAAGGATGAATGTGTACTGCCGCCCAAGAGTTTAGTGGTGAGAAGTTAGCATATCATTTTGATATTTTGTTTTTGCATTTAATTGATTCAGACATTTTTTACTTCTGTTTTCATCCCAGAGCTCAATGTCAAACATCTATTGATGGTCCAAATGCTGTTTTCAAGAGTCATCTTAGTAGTTCCAGGAATGAAACTCCACCTGGGATGTTTTATTTGACTCCTTCACTTTGATTTGTTGTTCATAGCCCAGAAGTAGCCAGTAGCCACTGCTCAATAGACAAAAAAGCTGACTAAATGAATGTTAACCACCGCAGATCACTGAATTCCACAAAAGCATGAGCTTGTGCCATGTGACATTTTCAATAGCACTGCCAAATAGGATGTCTTAGCTTCTTTTTCTCTTCTAGCACAGTACATTCTCAGTGCTTTTGTGTTGTAGCAGCTGCACAAGCCGGTTTTCTAAATAAGATTAGGGACAATAAAAATTTCAGTCAGGAAATATCTGATCGAAACGTTTGATACCAGCTTCCAGCACTTGACAGTTAACTTGCCTGATGTTATAGATACATATAGATACTCAGAGACCCTTAATGTGATAGATGTGCGTGAAGGTCCCTTGCAGGCTGAGAGGTGAGAGTTTCTGCTGGGACAGAGGTCTGTTTTAGGGCAGTTAGAAGGGGCTGATCCCCAGTTCAGCTTGGATTCTCTCCTCATCTGTTGGCTTATCTTTTTTTCCTCTCTCTCTCTCTCTCTCTCTCTCCCTGAAACTACTTTTCAGCTCTATAGAGGCCTACACCAGCCATCTCATTCATTACATGCACCGTGCGTCCTGTCAGATGTAAAGGCGGGCAGGACACTTTCAGACAGAAGGGGGTAAGCTCATTTAAAGTACACAGATTTTACAAAGATTTTAAGATAGGTCTACTAGCCTAGTAAGACTACTTCTCCAAATAGAAGCAACGCTCTTTGCTTTGTATGGAAAAGCTGAATCAAATGTACCGTACATGTAAAATACTTTTCAGTGACTTTAAAGTCGACTTTGAAACTGTTCGGGAAATAACGTGATTGTAAATGGGGGGAAAAAATCAAACCTTTGGTCATGTTGAAGAAAAGGCAGGTCTGACACATCAAAAGTCTCATATATCTTGTAGAAATGGGATTTATAATCCAGCCTACAACAGGAGGGCTGCTATGATGTGCAGTCAATATATGGGTGGCACTCCCCATAAAGGCCCCAGCCTTCTTTCTGTGTTTGATTTATTGTCAGAACAGCTCTGCTCGGACGGCCTCATGAAACCTTGTCTGTCAGTCCACTAATGACACTGTTTTTGTTATTTGAGTCATTTTTGTCTCATTTGCTCTATATTCCTGCGCCAAAATACTCACTCTTTTGACTTCTACATGCAGAAATGTAGTATTATGTAAACAGAGGATAGTATTTTAAGAGGCATATCTATGCATTCAAGAAAAGTGCACTCTGTATTTCAGCATTATTCGAATCACAGCAGTGAAGAATGAATTATTGTTGTTTGATGCCAGTGAGCAGTCACGTCTTTGAAGCTGTCCATTCAGTGTACAAGATGAAACTGTAAGTTAGACACACATCTTGATATAATTTAGCCCATAATCTCAAAGAGATAGACAGGAATATTTTTATTTTAACAATCCTCAAATTATTGTAGATGACACTCAGTCATGGGCGTGGTTTACCTTACGTGAAATCTTATTTTACGTAGACGCTTCCTACACATCCTGTCTTTTAGCCTTCAACATCTGCTCTTTGTACTTTTCAGTGATGATGTTTCATTACAGTTAAGAATATGTTTGTCTGCTCAAAATAATTAGTGCAAGTTTGCTTCCCAGAAAATGAGCAGATTTAAGGTTAACATGGATTAATGTTTAATTCCTATTGAAATTCATGATCACTAGATATTCTCTCAAATGATGTTTTCTTTGTTAGTGTACTATACAATATGTATGCCTTTATTTTTAGCCATGGAAAGGTCCAAAAGTAGCTACTGTATGAAAGTGACTTTTGCCAAAATCCCCTTGTAATTTGAACTTAATGTTGCTCCAGACGAATTAAGTGCAAGTTAATGATTAAGCTATGAATCCATCAGACACTTGGTATGGGAAAGTTTTAGGGAGGACCAGCTTGGCCCGGCTCAACAATCATTAAAACCTGCTGACAGCGATGGGAGAACAAGTTCCCACTTTGATCCGATGACAGACCTGAGCTCAGCCTAACGTCATCCTCCTGCTCTGCCTCCGCTCTCTCACTTTTATTAACTCCGAGGTACAGACGACAACCCCTTGCACTCGAAATCTGGCAAATAGACACTTATAATGCTCATATGAAAGGAATTGTGGCACACGAGGATCATAATCCACCCAGAGTGCGCTTAAGAACTGTGCTGCTTCGTTTTGCTCCCCGTCCAAATCTGTTTGGGTCACAGTTTAGCAAAATAGAAAGTCAAGATAGTAAGATTTGATTGTTTTTCTTTGCATTTATTTAATAGTCTCATTATGCATTAAGATCCTTGTATTTAGTATTTTGACATCCAACAGATACTCATTAACGTCTCTGTGCGGTGAATGCCAAGAGTCAGACATTCTTGCCGATATCAGTGATTTCTTCTTATGTTCTTTATAATATATAAGGTTTGAAGGAGAAATAAAACTGATTTATAATGGGATTTTGATATAAACATTTAGTTTTGAGTATTTGTATTTGTCTTTATCCGTAAGTTACCACTAATTCAACAACATCTGTGAGTATATTTATGTATTTGTTTGACATCCGAGCACGGCAGATGGAGCCAGAATAAGAAAGAAAGAAGTTTCTGTGAAATCTTTGCTTGTTTGTTTATAAGAGCAAACTTTATTGTTTCTTTTGGAAGGATTTATCAGCAGCATGAATCGTGTCCTGACTTGAGCCTCAGCAGTAGGTGACAGTTGGTGTAAGTCAGCCATAAGCAGCTGCACTGGTGTAGAAATTAAGGTCTTCTGCTGCCCCCCAGGGGTTTATAGAGGAGATCACAGGCAGTCCTGCAGCCAGCAGCTCACTCTGCTTCACACAGGACTCATTTCTGGTAATGCTGCTTAAATATGCATGTACGCTCATGCTGAGGAAACAGATCTCAGGACAGTATGGTGAACAATGAGTGGTTGTATATCATGCTCAAAACATGGTAAAATTAACTGCTGGTGCTCTTTATTGTTCATTCAGTATCTGTGTAAAAACATATTATTTCTTTACACTGTGGGTGTTAGGGCTGCACAGTTAGTATGCCAATTTTCTGTTTACATTTTCATTTTTATTTCCTGTTGTATTGCAATGAAAAATAAGGCACACGCACGATGCAATAGAATAACATTGAGTGTTTTCTTGCGGCTGATCTGGAGCTGATTTTCAGGAGAGAGCCAGGAAAATAAATCAAATTGGTATTTAACTGACAATTAGCACATCTGTGTAATGCCATCAAAACAACCATGGCCTGTATTACTGAGTAAATATTTGCCCCAGCTGCAGAAAACAAGGGCTTAACAACAAACCATTTGTAAAGACGTCTTATTGAATCGCAGTATGGAGCTTCAATTCACTGTAAAAAGATGAAACGTTGAAGTGCATAAGGACGCAGAAATGCTCATAACATCTGTTTCCTTTGTGTTACAGAGGATATCGGTTTGTAGCAAGCAATATGTGCCATCAGTGACTGGTGGAATAATATTTGTGTTCCCCCCTCAAACAGACACACTGTCACAGAAGCACTTGTCTACATTTTGTAGTTGCTCGAGGAAAATAATTGCCTTATCTGCAACTGTCAAAATGATGAATGCCCTGGAGAGCACCGAGAATTGACTGATGGAATTGGGGGAAAATCTAATCCCTGATCTGAACACTTTGTATAATACATTAACCCCTCTGGTACAATAGGCAGCAGAGAAACAGATTTGTATAGACTTGTAGAAATAAATTCAACAGAGGCTGAAGGATCGATAAACATCAGGAGTTATGGCCTCGTCTGTACCGAGTCAAACAGAGCGTCAGGAAACATTAAGCGTGTTGAGATGTATGCAGGAGTCGAGTCAAAGAGCAGATGCAAAATATGATGCCGTGCAAAAATATCTGCATTATCTGCCGCACACTAAGCTATAACCGGTATGGATAAACAGATAGGAAAACTGTGGCGTTACAGCAGCCAGGTCACATAAATTATGAACACAAGTGACAGTAGGTAAGAACCAAAATACAATTAAGAAGCCACGCTGTGTCTGTGTAAAACATAAATAAAAAAGACGTGATATTTTGCTCATCCTTTTTGAGATATACCCAACTGAAAACAGTACAAAGATAGTATATTTAATGTTTTACCTCATAAAACATAAATATTTGCTTATTCTGAATTTGATGCAGCAACACGTTTCAAACAAGTTGGGACAGGAGCAACAAAAGACTGGGAAAGTTGTGGAATGTTCCAAAAACACCTGTTTGGATCATTCCACAGGTAAACAGGTTGATTGGTAACAGGTGATAGTATCATGATTGGGTATGAAAGGGGCATCCTCGAAAGGCTCAGTCACAAGCGAGGATGGAGCGAGGTTCACCACTTTGTGAACACATGATTGGATAAAACACTTCATAAACTGTCAGTAAACGCAGTTCATTTGCAGATTATTGCATTCTGTTTTTATCTATGTTTTAGACAGCGTCCCAACTTTTTTGGAATCAGGGTTGTAAATACAAAACTCAAAGTACAACATATATTTTGAATATACGATGTAAAAGATGTTTGTGAAGATATGTATAATGTTTCAGAGTTACACTTGCATAGGAAAAAAGACTTACAGCTCAATCAGGACAAAAAGACAAGAAAAAAAATGGCAGAACAATAATTGAAGTAGTGCAAGCCCTAAACAGAATCACTGCTCAGGTATTGATCTGTTTGGTATAGAATGAAACGAAAATGAAAAGATAAATAATAGTTATTATTTTAAAAAAAGAAAAGATTTTTCTGACATCAGTCTAGTCAGATGTGGAAAACACATTAAATAATGAAGCTGATTTTTGATGCAGTTTTTGTGTTCCACCATTCTACACAGCATTTGACGAGCTGAACTTCAGTAACTCAGTCACTTACTTTTATTTCAATTTAATTTGGAAAACAGAGCTGAAAGACAATAACGCGATATGTTTAAATTTACAGAATGCAATTCCAATGAACAAAAGTCAGGAAATACTAATAATATCAAAAATCCCTCAAAAGCATCTACAAATCAGCGTTGAGGGTCACTCATAAGCGGTTTTAGAAAGATGCCTCTATGCAATGTTATCATTATCTGTGATAGTGGCAAGAAATAACGGTTAGAATTAGAATTCAGTGCTATAAATGAACACTGTGCTGTGCACAGGAGGATGATGGGAAATTATCTTGTACTCTTCCTCCATCAGCCCACAAGCAGCTGAGTGGAAATCTCACCCAGATATGAAGGGATATCTCTCCTGATTAAAACGATATTAACTTTTCATAACCTAATGTTCTAAAATGAAGTTTTCTAAAAACGAATGGCTGGCGCCTACCTGTGAACGAGTTCTCCCTCTTTTTTGTCACACTTGGGTGGAATACATTATCCCCAATATTAGGAGAGAACATACCTGTACCAGGTTAATGACCTCACACTTTCCACACCATTTCACTTAGCGGGCCATAGCCAGGAAAAGCTAAACGCTTCACTCCCACTTCACTAAATTATGAATTAGCCAAAAGGTGAGGAGATTAAAGATTCAACATTTTGCGGTTCAACCAATGAACAGTCTTCCCGTCGAGCTCGGGTGGGATATCTTCGACCATTAGCTGTAAACTGTCTTGATATCCATTACGAAGGGCATAAATATTGGAAGAGCAGAACAAGTAATCCAGAAATTACCAATCAAAGTGTTTGTGACCTCAGAGAGAAATTACTATCTGTAGTAGAAATAAAATCACTAGCGCAATCTTCATCTATATACATTAATAAATAAATTACACATTGGAAAGCATTGAATCATAAGGATTTCAAATTATTTCTAAAGAAATGGTGGAAATGTTTCAACAACTATGTTTTTTTTTTTCATGTACCTCAAGACTGATTTTGATAAATATTATTTTCAAACCGCTTTTATCAGCATTAGCAAGCGTTTTCTAAACACATTACCTTGCATTTGCACAAAACTAGCTGTAAGTGCTGGTGTTCAGACACCTGCAGCGGCCTTGGCGTGTCACACTTCTTCAGCCGTGCCGGCTCCGTAACGAGCGCTGACAGGTCACATGGCGCAAACTGTGATGTCTGAATAATTTGAACAAATGCTAAATCATTGCAAAGCAGCCAGAGAGATCAGCGACGTGAAAGTGGAGTGTTTGCGCTTCCCCAAGGCTCAGTGGCATCTGTTCTACATGTGTGCAGCAACAACATCCATGTTTCACCAATTAATTGTGCTTGTATTAGAGTAAATATTTGACTATGAAGCACTAAAGCGTTAATTGGGGTACCTATCTGCAAAGAAATCTATGCGATAGTGTTCAAGTGGAAGATGTGTTATTTAATGGCAAACCCTTTAAATGATCTAAAAAAATAAATCCTCTTTAATATAAATGATTTTGAACTTATGGCAGCCTGTGTTTCAGAATCTCTGTTTTCCTTTTTGTCAACCCCAGCCTCACAGTCTGTCTTGTAAAGAAGCATTTGTCCTGAACACAAATCAGCAGAATAAGACAGCCTGATGTCTCTCCTTAATTCTGTAAATTGGAGGGTTGTGAGTACAATTACGGTCTGATGGTTCAGCTCGAGGCCACCAGGGAGAGCTGTGCTTGTTTCACAGAGTCACTGGAACAAACCAGTCCAACAGCCTGCCATAAGGAAAGTTATCACTAATTACTGCTGCGTTCTTTTTTTTTATTGCCGTTGTCGATGAATAAGCACAGCAAAAGAGGTGTTTTATAACAATCATCCTGTCTGAGTTTAAAGAGCAAATTCAGATGCAGCTTTCAAAATTCATTTTTTGTAGTTGTTAATTTTAATGAGGTTGTGACTATCCCTCCACATGTGACCCTGTACTTTGTCAAAACTCATCAGGAGGAGAGGATGCAGATCTTGTCCTCCTGCAATCACGAATGCTGGTGTATTTTCACAATTCGGGACTCACTCTTTTTTTAACCTGGCACAAGAATTATGTACATGAAACCTCTGCAGGATGTGAGGTTGTTGGGGTCTGTTGCCTCTACTGGCCATTAACTGGGGATTAGTGCTGGTGGGGCACACATCCCTTTGAAGAGGTAATTCCTCACACTTCCTTGCTATAGAAAATCAGGAAGCAATCATAGACAAAACTGTGCAGATGGTCCGGACAGGGAAGCCCGTGACTGTTTTTTCTTCACTCACAATTAAGACTTGGAGCAGCCGCTGCCATTGTGAAAACCTACCACATCAGAAAATTCAAGGGGACATCAGAATTAGCAGGAAATGCACCCAGCCCGTCACGCAATTGTGCTTAAAACTGAAAAGGGGACAGGGTAACAGTGAGATCAAATGTTTCTTCTTTTTCTTCTTAATAGTAAAAGTGTTTACAAGCTTGTGGAGTCACTTTAACTCAACACACAGTCACTTCACAGTTTCCCATATATCTGTCAGCACTATATATCCCAGCATGAGCAAGGCTGGAAGACTGTAAAAGCTGTCAGAGGAGAGATCAACATGGTGTCACACGGAGAGGCTCAAAGAACTTAAGAATGTATGTTAGTGAGAGTGATGAGCGGGCATGAATCGTACTGCTGCTGGAAAAGAAGCCAACGTTATTAGTGCTGTATGTTGGAGCACACTGACCCCTACAGGAACAAAAGATAATTAGACAAATATCTCCACTGGGAGTTTGGGGCTCTGCTGACATTTGCTTTTCAAACAGAGGAAAATCATCTATGTGTTATAGTTGAATTTTGCAAATTACTCCACAGTGATTCCCAAGTTAATACACTTTCAGAAACGTTACGTGTGTCCTGCACGGCAGCTGGTCTTACATGTTTTTTCTGGTTTCCTCCGGTGGTCTTTCTGGTAAATTGTTAGCATGTTGTCCAAGCCAACCAGACGGTGTTGTATATAGCACTGGGGGTTTCTTCACTCTTTCAGGGCTGTTTCTGTATTTTTGCTCTCCAATCACCTACTTTGTATAACAAGGGGCCACTTGGTTTTTACTTGCGAGGCTAAATTGAAGGTTGGAGTTTGCCCTTGTATTTAAAGTTTGCACGTAAACTTGAGAGGTTTGAGGCAGTTTTAAGGGCTGCAGCTGTGCTGTGCAGCGCACAGTGGGTGTTTACTCCGTTCGGTTTGACGTGCAAGTCAAAACACAAACATATGAATTATCTCTTTTATGAGGTGCAATTCTGCCTTTACAGACTTCACTGTGTTTTCTCCCAGTCAGTACTCTGTGAAGGCAGCTACTTGGCCCGCGTTATGTATGTTTTATCTTTGCTTTGATCATGCAGTTTTAAAGGTTTTCTATGTCGAACCAAAAGTTATGTAGATCAATATTTCACCTTTTTGCTGTCTGGTGATGCATCAGCTGCGTTGCTCCCAAAACTAAAACCCAATGCCAATAAAGTGACTCTGTAAGAGAAGGTAGCCAAGACAACCCTTTACAAAACTCCAAAACAAACCGGAGAGAGAATGTTAAAAGTTTGTACAGCAGAACATATTCAAAGTCTTATTGGTTGTTTTATTTGGTAACTTGTTTGCACACAGAAACCAACACAAATGGTCTTTTTCCAGTGTCCATACTAACCCTACTATATTCAGTACATTGTGTTCATACTTAATTATTACATATTATATATGCTATCATTTTATTTTTTGGGATATTTATATACAGATAACTGTGAGAGACCATACTTAATGATAAAGATAAAGCCCATTAAACACACACACATGAATCTGAAGGTAACCACAAGCATCGTGTTGTGTACATCTGCTCATTTGTTATAGTTCCCAACAAAATGTGTACAGTTAATACAAGACGAGAAGACAAATGGCTTATAAATGTCGCCCTCTTTGGTCGGGGTTCAGGTTTTTCTGTGGTGCACTTTCGCTATAAATATGCATTGTCTGGGCGTTTTTGTCATAAGCATTTAACAACAGCTAGTTGTTTGACAGAGTCAGTCACACAGCAGAATCTGTACATCTGTAATGACAAACAACACCTGCTCAGTAGATGTACTGATCTTGTGAAAAATGGTATGAATTCAGAACAATATCTAATATTTTTAACACTTACTTTTCCTGTTTATTAGGGAGCATAAACCATTTGTACTCTGTTGGATCAGCCTCTCTTTAGATGCAATAACAACAATGAATATTTTCCGTCTGATTTGTAGGTCAGCACTTGTGTGTTTGCATGGAAGTCAAACATCAGTTCAATCACTAAAATCACTTGTCTTTATATCAGCCAAACATCAGATATGTGGCCCAGCTGGAGGGGCCTCCGGAGCCACAGTCACAGCCCCTCCGCTTCAAGCTGCTGCCATCAGATTATTGGGAGCTGGGTTACACGTCAGTCTGCCAGAGATTTGACCAGCAGCATCTGTGTGAGCAACTGGCCATTTACGAGCCAAGGTGAGAGGCCCATGTCGCCTGTGGGCACTGACTGACACTTTGTTTGGATTTTGTATTAAACCACAAATTCCCTAATTTTTTCTACGAATTACATTTATCAATGTCCAAGCAAATTATATTAAAGTTGTAAAGGAAAAGGAGATTATTTGCCAAAGATGACATGTTGTAATCATACTCTCTATAGTGCATTTCCAACTTATCTTGATTATGTAAATCCAAGATGAAAGTGGCTCTAAATCAGTGCCTTTACCAAATTCCCAGATTCTAAGTACAAGAAACTTCAATGGTCTTCAAAGTTCAGCTTGTGCCCTTGGAAAAGTAAAGAGAGGTGTGTCTCCCCCCTTGCGTGGGCCTCCTTCCTGCATAAACGTACAAAGTATCAAGGTGGCTGAAGGAGGGTGAAGGGGAGTAGGGCCGGTTGAAGCCCTGGTGGGAGAGTGAGTTAGTCATTCATCAGGTTGGGGGTGAGAGCCCTTGCTCCTTCTTTCCGCACGTCAAAGTGTCCTTTAGCAAGAAACTGAATCACAAATTTCTCCAGATGAGTGTGCATGCATGGGGGAAACGTCACTGCCGATGAAACCAATTGAATGTAATGTAAAATGTAGAACACTGGTCAGGCTGTGCTGAGGCAAATGCATCTGATTCGAACAGGCAGATGTCATTTAAAAGAATATAAACTCCTCCTCAATAGATATGTAGATATTCTTTTTTGTGCAATACTTTTCACTACTACTGTTATTTTGATATTTTATTATGTATAGTTTGTTCTTTATAGTTTTATTTCACAATTTTTCACTTATTTCACTGTGTGTATGCTGCTGCTGCACTGCATTTCCTAGCTTGGGATAAATAAAGTATATCTATCTATCTATCTATCTATCTAAATGAACCAATAACCTGGAAGCTCTCGAATCCAAAATCTTTAAAATGCATATTTACTGTAAGACAAACCCCTAAATTGTCAGTCGCAAGAAGAGAAGCGCTTTCAGTCCAATCAGCTGCTGCTCATCTGTCAACAGACATTAATGAAGGGTCTTGGCCTTACCACCTGTTCTGCAGATTCAAGTGCCACACAGGTGTTTGTGTAGCTGCAGGGGATGTTGCTCTGAGGCCAGCGGTGGCTGTCCTGTATGGTATGCACGGCACCCGTCCAGTTTGCCCTGCCTCAGTAAAAAATAAAAGTAAAGTTGTCTCTGTTCTTTGTTCCAAAGTATGCACACCTGAATCTGTCCTCGCCAGGACACGCAGGTGCACGGCAACAAAAAACAGCTTTTGATATGACTTCCCCACAAAGACAGAGAGAAGTAACTACAGTAAAGTTGATTTAAAAGAAGGATGAGGAGATTTTTCAGGCTGGCTGGTAAACTTATAACAGATAGAAAGGTTGCCTGTGTCTGTTAATATTCATATTGAAAATTGTATAAAATTTACAATTAAATAGATTTAAAGATGTGCCTTAAAGGTAACAACCAACACAAATCACATGAATTAAACTTGGGTTAGAAGCTGAGATGGCAGCCAGGTTTATCCATCATGATTGGATTTAGCCACTGCCTCAGTATGAGGAATGACTAACTGAATTTCCAAAATGTCAGTACAATAAAATGGATATTTTATATTTAGAAATATCAGCTGGAAAAAATCTGTGCATAAATGTGGCTTTAGCTAAGGTTAGCAGTGATGCATTCACTTACAGTTGTACATACTGAAGAGCATTTGACCAGGGATGCATTCGCTTACCTCAGGAAAAGAAGAACAGGAATCGACTCACCAACCCAGAGAGTAGTGGACGACACACTCCTGGGCCCCAGCTTACACCGCTAGAGTGTACAGTGCTGTGTCTTGGGCAGCAACACAACGGCTAAGTACACAGTGATAATTTCTAAGACGTTATCATACTGTGAAAATCTCATGCCATTGCAACCCACAATGTCAGAGTGAAGTTACTGCGGTTTGGCTTGGTTTTTAGCTTTGTTTCGTAGCTACTGCAAATCTTAAAAAGCTGCAAAAATCAGAATCGGGTCTTTGACACAATTCGTTGTGTTTGTAGAGCAGTATGATAGTACTGTAGAAGGATAAGGAACAGCAGCTGTGGTTACTCTGAAGGATTCTCAGGATGCATCTTTTTCTCTCATGTTAATATATTTCTTTAATATGAAACAAATCAGAAATTCTATTGTATTGTGACTCTAAACCAGCTTGATTTACCCATAGGCAAAGACAGAACCGGTTCTTGGGATGTGAACACTGTGGGCACATAGTCTAGGTGCCCTTTTGAGAGTGGATAAGAATCTCGCAATAAGAGAAGGTAAATGTTAGCTTGTTAGACGCACTGGCCTCTTTATATAACATGTTTTCCTCCTAGGGGAATTTTACTCGTACTTTATCTGCACCCACCATCCTTATAAGACCACAGCCTTGTGCACTTGAAATAGAGCAGCTTTGTGTACGAGAAATGGCTGAGGTGCAAAGGTATGAAAATGTTCCCTTCTTGCTGCCCCAATCAGAGAGCGAGTGGCTGCTCTGGAAAGGGCTGACTTGTAATTCTGCTGTGTTAACTCCTCTCGCAGTTTATACAGTGTATATTTAGAGGTGGCAGAGAAAGACAGAACAGAAGGAGAAGAAAACCATGACAGGTTTCATTGTCTGTCTGTTGTATAGCTCTGTTTATAGACCTGTTGTTAGGATTGAATTTGATTGGATGTCTTGGAAATACTTGCCAGGATTTTAGGACGCTGCAGTTTAGGATGTTTGACTTCTTTTCATCATCACTTAAAACTGTCTAAATATCATTTTAAGTGCATGTTAGCAACATTAAACCTGACAAATGACCATATGATCCTCATTATGTTTTTTTATGAGGGCCTGTTGTGGCATGGCACACAGGATAGCGGTGCTTTCTTTATTATTTTTAGCACTGTGGTTTGTGGTCAAACGTAGCATATTATTAATACAGCGCATAGCTCTATTTTTGTCACTGACCCGTATTAAAATTATCACAGTATAATAATGTTTGCTATGACAACTCCAAATTCCAAATCCCACAACAGGACGCCACAGTCTGTAATTATTGTTCCACTTATACTCAAAATAAATGGCCTCCGTTCCCCGGTTAGTGGTGCATGGTACGCTATAACACAAATGACTCTTTGTTTCTGTAGCTTCTCCTTTAAGAAGAATGACAAACTTCAAAGTGAAGGAAAAGGTGGGAATGAATGCCCGCAATTTTGATTTTTTGAATAGCTGCGGTTCAGTTTCTCCGCCATCATTTCCTACATGTAAAAATGGATGTTTCTGGTGGTCATTCTAGTCTGCTGTGCAAACATTTTTCAGCGTCTTTATAGGATCCTTTCATCTGTGGGAACCACGCAGCAGCATCACATGGTCTGTGCTCTCGTGGCATGTCATGTCAAAAAGGAAAAGGCCTGTTATTAGACAGCTGAGGCTGGAGATTGATCTGTAATTAGTCAAATGCATCAGCATCAAATTGGTAAATGCTCCTTCTGCTCCTAAACTGTAATGCCTGTCTTATTGCGACTAATAGCCGCAGTAGAAAGGCGCTTACTCTGTATTTGGAGCAAAGCCAGCAGAGTGGGACAAATGGAGCAACCCATTCAGTACTTCTAATTTTTTTTAAAGACCTCTTCGCTCTAGCTTGGTGCTGACACAAAAGGAGGTATTGATGTAAGGGAAGACTGAAGCTTTGTGTTATGCCCACCAGAACTGGCTGAGGAAACAGTTCTTTCACAGACCTTATTCAAAATGCAAATGGTGGCACATCTTGTACTCAAGAAACCTATAGTAAGCCTATTTTATTTCAGCTATGCAGTGCCTTAGCAACACACAGGAATTTCAAGTAATAAAGGTGTTTTGTATGAGATATTGATATTCAAGAAATGTTTAATGGATGCTTTTCTTTAAGTTAGGTTGACACCCATTCCCTGACAATCAGCTTTGTCATCTTGTTTTCTCTCCACCACCTGCTGATCTAACCTCAAGTATTTACTTAAACTCTCCCCTCACCCACAAAGCCATTGTTTGTACTGCAGGGGGCTGACGGAAACTAAATGTCATCCTAGATCGCTAAAACCATGAAACGTTCATGTTATTTCAAACTAGAATGGATGGCTAAATTCAGAGTGGGAGTAATGCTTTATGTTTTCTTGTGGGACTGGGTAGAGGGGTTGGCAGTGCTGTGCATAAACACTGAGCTCATAATCAAAATGATAAAGGGTGTTCCAGTGAAAACAAACGCATCCAAAAGAAAACCAAGTAGGGAAGTCAGAAGATTACACTGTATTTGGCGAGTCAATCCCTGGTGTTTATCACATCACATGCCTTCAGGTTCTCTAACAGGCCTTCTCATGGGATCATTAAAGGATAACTTTAGTTTTTTACAACCTGGACTTTATTTGTAGCATTAAATACGACCATTTAGACACCCAGACAACTTTGGTGGCATTTGGAGTCGTTTTGAAGAAATTAGCCCCAGAGGAGCGGCGCGTATATCCGTATAATGCGAGTAATTGGGGCACCCGTGCGTAGCCTCTATATACGCATAATCTGCTGCGAAACATGTTCATATTCCAATATTTTGTTATGATATGCTGGTGCTATTCCCCTCTGAGCCCGTGGTGGCATGTTATCAACATCCAGTGTCTCTAGACAACTACTTCTGACGTGGGTGACGTCATTTTCGAGCGCCGCGCGCTGCGAGCAACCAACCACAACGGCTAACTCTGTGGCGGTCGGCTAGTTTAGCTGTAGTTTACGACTGTTATTTTTCACAAAATGGATGAATATTTTTCCGACTCTGAGGTGGTGGACGATGACTTTGTTTTTGATGGACGTCCTTACCGTTTTGAGCCGGAGTACACGGACGAGGAGCTCGTTGAAAGGAGGACACGGAGGCAGAGAGAGGAACAGCTGGCCAAACAACAACAAACGGCTGCGCGTCCACGAGTAGACGGTAACTGGTGGTGTTCTTGTGGACAATGTTCATCGATGACAACAGAGGAGGAATGCCTCTGTTGCTCAGAGTAACTGACTCTATGAACCTAACCTGGTCGGGACCAGGTTTTACTCAAGGAACCTCGAGTTTCTCTGTGTCTCCGCCCTCTTTCAACCACACACCGTATTTCACTTCCTCATTCATTCATTCAGTCGGCAGACGAGTTTTGGCATAGTTCTGCCGTCTGTTATTAAAAAAAATCATTAAAAATATCAGTCAGTGGAAGTCCATTAGGCACAGTAGGTGGTGACTTTTTTCGTTAACATGGCATGTTAACGTCTTTTGATCATGATCCCGTGGATGAAGGTGCAGCGATACTGCGCAGAGAATTAAATATTCGTCGGGAGATAGTTTCCAGTGTTAGGCCACCACCCGTTCTTCGTGCATCTGCCTTCTTTCTGTTGGCTGAGTAAAAGTCTGTGTTAGTTTAAATATAGGCTTAATTATTTAACATAACATGATATAGATGAGAACACTTTTTTCATTTTTAAATTTTATTTCATTCGTTAACAAAAAACAAAACATTATATGAACACAATATAACCAATTTTACAATGAAAGGGAGCCACTTAATATTTACTTTACAATGTAAAACATGATCAAAATGAGGTAGCTACCTCGATGAGATCATGCCGAGGTCTTACCTGTTTCAACCATGTTTTTATATTTCATTTTAAGCTGCTGCCAAGTGCGCTTCTCCCCCGCGGGATTGCACCTAAATGAAATAAATTAATAGGCAACCATTCAAGCAGTTTTGCCCTGTAATATTATTGTGATTTCAAAGGACTACATTTATACTCGCGCATTGACCCGAGCAGCAATGTTCTCCCACGCCGTCTCCCTCTCCTTCGCAGCTGCAGCGGTGTTGGACTTCCGTCTAAAAACGTGTTCATATTCGCTGTATGAGCGCATTAAAATGTCTAATTTCCAGTGGCGTGAAGTACGCAGCCTTCCGCTTCCCCGTTGCCATGGTGAATCCTTAAATCGGGGTTCCATTGATGCTGTCTTTTTAAAGTTGTGGCGCACGCGCTTAACTCGAGGTGAACCTACTCTGAGTTAATCAAACTAACTCAAACCTGCTTTGTGAAACGGACCCCAGGAGATACGCGTCTGGATGTGTCAATAAATGTCTGTGTCACAACACTGGAGGATTTCCGCGCGATGATAAACTTCTGGCAAACAAAACCAAGGCAAATAAACAATCTATACATGTGTGTAAGCTACACGAAAAAACGTCTCCACCACAGCCCGGTTTATCCTCCAGTGTTGTGATACAGACGTTTATTGACACATCCTCCTCTGTTGTCATCGATGAACATTGTCCACAAGAACACCACCAGTTACCGTCTACTCGTGGACGCGCAGCCGTTTGTTGTTGTTTGACCAGCTGTTCCTTTCTCTGCCTCCGCGTCCTCCTTTCAACAAGCTCCTCGTCCGTGTACTCTGGCTCAAAACGGTAAGGACGTCCGTTGTATGAAGTCATCGTCCACCACCTCAGAGTCGGAAAAATATTCATCCATTTTGTGAAAAATAACAGTCGCAAACTACAGCTAAACTAGCCGACCGCCACAGAGTTAGCCGTGTTGTAGCTGGTCGCTCGAAAATGACGTCATCCACGTCAGAACGTGGTAGTTGTCTAGAGACACTGGATGTTGATAACATGCCACCACGGGCTCAGAGGGGAATACCGCCAGCATATCATAACAAAATATTGGAACATGAACGAGTTTCGCTGCAGATTATGCGTTTATAGAGGCTACGCACGGGTGCCCCAATTACTCGCATTATACGGATATACGCACCGCTCCTCTGGGGCTAATTTCTTCAAAATGACTCCAAATGCCACCAAAGTTGTCTGGGTGTCTAAATGGTCGTAATTAATGCTACAAATAAAGTCCAGGTTGTAAAAAACGAAAGTTATCCTTTAAAGCATTAACAAAATTCAAACACTAAGTAGTCGAAACACGATCGAGTTGACCCTTTTTTGTAAAGAAGCAGGATTTTTGGATTGTTTTGAGCTGCACATTTTTGGCAAACACCTCACAGAGAACATCAAGGCGTTATTATAAGGATGAAAATCACTCACTGCATTTTTTTAAGCTACCACACTCATCACAATTATTGTTATGTCGCGTCTTTATACATTTTGGTGGCTGTAACGGTCAGACAGCTTGAGCCTCTGCCCATGTCTCGGGGGCGCTTCTCACATGTTTTGCTGAATCTAAATTCAGAGAAAATGGGTGTCCATTTCCGTTCTGTCAGAGGCTTTTATGGCGTGGTCAGCCACAAGGGAGTACAAAAAAAAAACAAAAACAACACAAAAAGTCGCGTTGTGTGTCATGTCACAAAGAACTTTAACAATGTCACTCATGATAAAAATACATTAATATCTTCAGTGCAGATTAGCCTAATTGTGATTTCAAAAGTCGTCTGTGACACAGCGTGATGACACAGTTGCTGACTTCCTGCTGAAAGATGATTGGACACATAGATAAGGAATATAGCGAGGGACGTACATAGAAAACGTTGCGGCTCCTTGATAGGTTTGTGCTGTTATAGTGAGTGAAACTGTGGTTCATGCTCATTTCTACACTGCCTTTAGCCACGTTCACAGGAAACACATCAGCTGTGGCACACAAACTAAACCACATCAGATCTTTGATGTCTGTCTATGCAGCACTCATAAATCCCCAGGTTACCATTTCCTGTTTGAGCTGAAAATTAGAAAAATGTCTGGCTTTAATAACAGCGAGACAGATCATGTGACATTTGATCCCATGTCAATAAATGCCAGCGAAAAAAGCAGGTTTTATTGCCAGCATTTTATTGTAAAGCAGCATGATATTGGCCAAGAAGTGCTTCCGATGCAAACTTTGCCATAGGGCTTCATGCAACTTCTGCTGATACACTGGAAAACTGCCCATATGGATTTTATGCATCGTTGGGAAATGACCAAAGATGAGAGAAAACTCAATAATAGTGACATTTCCAATGCACCGGTTTTATATGACAGATATAAAACTGCTTAATTTGTCTCCTCATCACTCATCAGCTGCGTACAGTGAGTGCCGTGCATTGAAATTCTGTGCCCACTCCTCGCACAGTCACTCATTATCACATGCAACAACCTGAGTTTTATGAATTGCTTTCCCCAGTGTGAGATAATTTACTGTGTATTTAGATTTATGTCTCCTCCTCAGCCATCATTATCACCTGCAACAGCACGAGTTTTATGCGTAGCTCGGAGACACGTCTGAGCTAACTCAATTTTGTGTCCGTTTATCAAAGATCTTACAGCACGGTGTCATTCAGATCTTCTGCTCAGCCTGTTTTGCATATTTCAAACCCCTCATGGTTGATGTGGCAGGGCACCATATAACAGAGCAAGAGGGTGGGGTTACCTAAATGCCCTCATTTTACTGCAGAGGGGGGGTGGGAAGGCTTTAATTCAGTGGAAAGTGGTTATTCTATATTTGCTCCAACCATACAGTTACTCCACCCTCCACACGTCCCACATAAAGCCACTCCAATATAAGAGTTTATGAATGCTGAATCTCTCCTTATTAGGTTTCAACTCAGACGCTGCAGACCTGGGAACACTTTTTGCTCAAATAGAACACCCAGCCCAAACTAACCACATAATGATCTGTTGATATGAATGAAATACTTCAAATGCAATGAGGGGGCTTTGCTTAGCAATGTGTGAGAGCTCAGATGAGTGAATTAATAAATATTTAAACAAAAAAAAATCACTTTTTGTGTAAAAAAGAATCAGGCAGAAAGAAAGAGACTGCATAAATGACAGCCTTCCTGCATTTCTGTAAGCGGGTGGGGTCAGGTGGACGAAAATGACTGGAACCACATTATATGTAAAGTTGAGGTAATTACTAGGTTTGCAGACTTAAATAGCTTGGCCCACAGTGGTAAACACACTGAAAGGCAAGGCAGCCTCCACAGTATCCTTCCTTCTTGCCTCCTCTGAGAGAAACAAGTCTTAGCTTAAACATTTGGTTTAGGTAGAACAAAAAAAAAGCCAGAAACCTCAATTAACCGCCCATACAAAGAGTAAAGAGGTTTGGAAATCAGTGAGTGGTTGTGTTTCACAAATAAAACTGTTCATGTTTCTTTTCTAGTTGTATTTCTTTGCACAAAGTACAACACAGCTCAACAAACTCTTAAATGCACACAAATAGTGAACCAAATAAAAGGAATATCTTAAGGTGCTAGTATGCTCTATCCGATGAGCTTGTCAGATGGTTGAATACACACACACACACACACACACACACACACATTCCAATGTTGGATTTGGGGGGGTCGAACAACACATCATACAAGTTAGTTCCTTTCTAGCATAACCCTGCCCTTAAAGTCCAATGCAGTATAACAAAAGCTACCTTTGTGAGATTTTTGTTTGCTTTTTAGCCATGTTAGCAGAGTGGTTTCAGGGATGTCATTCTGTTGGTCCACCACTTTGTTCCAGACTGAAATGTCTCAAAAACTATTGGATGGCTATGACGTTCAGTGCAGATATCCATGCAGCCCAAATGATGAATCCTATACTGTTCGTCTTGCTACCCCATGAAGTTGACATTTATGTTTTTTCAGTGAAATGTTTTTGAAAATTACTACATGAATTTCCATGTCAAATTTCATGCCAATTCACATAATACCACACATTCATGGTCCCCTCAGGATAAATGATAACTTGAACTTTTCTTCCAATGCCAACATGAAGTCAAATCTTTAAATTGTCCAGTATTTTCTTTTATGACCAAATAACCATGTTGTGAACATCGTAGCCATCATCATGTTAGCATTTCTCATTGTGAGCATGTTCGTATGCTGATGTTAGCATTTTACCTCAAAGCACCACTGTGCCTGAGTACAGAGTCACCGAGCCATTAGCATGGCTGTAGACTTTTAGTCTTATGAGTGTGTCAGGGAGGTGTTGATTCAAATGTGGTCGTTTTTGAGGCTAGAGTTTGTAGTGTTGTTAAGCAAATAATCTGTGAATGCTCTTTCAGTGTTGCTGAGTCTACAACCTCGATTCCAGGAAAGTTGGGACGCTGTGTACAAAGTAAATAAAAACAGAATAACATCATTTGCAGACAAGCTGTGTTTACCTGCAACAGTTTTTACGAAGTGTTCCTGAGCCCAGGTGGTAACATCCTTTATCCAATCATGTGTTCACAAAGTGGTGAACCTCGCTCCATCCTCGCTTGTGAGCGACTGAGCCTTTCCAGGATGCCCCTTTCATCCCAATCATGATACTATCACCTGTTACCAATCAACCTGTTTACCTGTGGAATGATCCAAACAGGTGTTTTCAAAGCATTCCGCAACTTTCCCAGTCTTTTGTTGCTCTTGTCCCAGCTTGTTTAAAATGTGTTGCTGCCATCAAATTCAGAATAAGCAGATATTTACAAAAATCAACGAAGTTGTTGAGGTCAAAAATTAAATATATTGTCTGTTTTCAACTGAGTATATGTCACTAATTGTTTATTGTGTAGTGTACTGAGTGGTGCTCCTTTAATTTTAAACCACCTGGGGGACTTCTGAACATCTTTTACACATTTGCTTTTTTTTGTGCTGATGCTTCTTAGCTTCTTTGACCATTATAAAAGAGAAGTGACAGAAATGACAAAATGCAGAAGTTGTGGTTGAATGTAAAACTCTTTCAAATTAACTAAATAACAGTTATGCCACAGTTATGGATGCAGTATTTTCACGCCCAAAGTGAGATGTTTAGCAGTTAATGTGAAAGAAAGTTTATTGTAACAGACAGAATGCAAAAGGAGCAGACTGGAAACATCAGCAAACAGTGTGGTAAGCCAAAGTATCAGGGCCTCTTTTTATCACCAGCCAAAAGACTTGTGTCAACAGACAGAGAACTGCCGACCAACCTCGCACAATCCTGCAAACCAGCTGCAGTTGGAATGCATACAGTGGCAGTGTAAACATCTGTTTTTACAGAATGGGTCCTTACAGTCCCGACGACAACTTCAAACCACTTTTGGCTGATTACAAACATGCATGTACAGCAAACTACACTATACGTGTGCAAGAAATGAACCTGTGGAGCACATTCAGAGCTGGAGTCATTATGACTTTTAGCAAAGAGAAGAATAAATAAATAAGCATGGGACATTTCCTCTGAATCCTGTGTTGACATAAGCTGGCAAAACACTAGTATTCCCTCTTCCTGCAATGAATATTGCTGTACAAAGCAATTCATTTTTTGGCTATGCATAAACATTTCAGTTCAAGTTTCTTGGTGTAAAAGCAGCTTATGTTGCTAACTTAGAAGTTGCTGGACAAAAATAATTAATGGTGATTCCTGGAAGTGTTTAAAACAGCTCATTATTGTTCACAAATCCACAGCTATCTCCCTCAGGACCTCCTATATTTGCCAAGGAAATAAATTTTGACAGACTTGCAGGACAAGCCAGCAATACAGTTTGTGTTGAACAGAGAAAATAGTCCAGAGTGCAAAAACAACGATAGCTTTCTGTTTTCACCAAGCTGTACCCACATGTGAAGTTTCAGTATTGTTTCAAACACCCTAGCTTCAACAGTTAAAAGCTTAAATGTGTTTTCCACTCAACAAAACATTTTCTTCATCAAACTGTTTTAAATAGTAAAAAACTTTAAATAGGACGCTATCAGAAAATATATAGCTCTCAGTATCAGGATAAAAGACCCTAATAAATATCATTCCAGAGTTTGCTGAAAGGTTGTTTTTTCCTGCATCCATGTTCGTCAGAGTCTATAAAAAGTTGAACACTTTGTCCTCAATCAAGCTAATGGACTTATCTGTTAGCATTTCTTCACTGCTTACAGATTTATACCCAAAAAGCTTGAGCGTTGGCCCACAAACGTTCTGCACAACCTGGGCTATTTTGAATGGTAAACTGAACCTCCATTTCTCTACTTGTTCAGAGGAGTTTTTCTGTGTGGAGTAAACACCACTGGTCTTCTTGGAGGCCTGGATGTTCTTCAGGATCCAGGATTTCACTTGTGGAGTGAAGGGGATTCCAGTAAACCGGTACATTTCATTTGCCTTCCTCATGGGGAACCGAGCGATGTCCTCGTACCTCACCAGCATGTAACGCCTGCGCAGCCACGGTGGCTGTCTGAGGCCGATCTCAGCGGACATCCTTATGTTGTCGCAGTTCCCTTTCAGCTTTCTCACTTCATCATCATCAATGGGCACATCCCCATCCATCGCCCACTGCTTCCAGTTCCTGTATTTGGCCTCAAAGGCCACCATGCGCGAGGCTAGTACTGCCCGAGGATCCCGAACCAGCTGAATGAACTTTACATCAAGGCGTGGGTCCTCAGCCAGAGGACGGAGGGTCTCAAGCTGGCGCACTCTCACTGACTTGATGGCCCTGTGATCCTTCTGGAGGCAGGACTCAGACGCCATGGTCAGGTTCAGGGGCCCACAGCGTCTGGTCCTGCAATGATAAGGTTCAAAGACCCCTTTGATGGGAGGACTACAGACCGAGTCCTCACACAGAGAGCTGCTGGACTCCCTACGGAAGAGGGCCGCGGTGATGTGGTCCACAGGGTGGGGTTCGATGAAACTCTCCAGCAGGGAGAAGTCACACAGGAAGAGCTGCTTGAGCACGTCGCGGTACGCCTTGGCTGCCACTGTGGCGTTGGTGCCACCAGTCTCCAGTGTCAACATCTTCTCCACATGCCACAACGGCTCAAACAGGTAGAACATGTTGCCGCCCTGCTGGTTGAAAAACTCGCCAACAAACGAGGAGCCCGTCCTGGTGGTGGCTAACAGGAGGATGTGTTTCCTGCCCCTCCTCGCCACCCCCTGGTGCTCGCTGTAGTTCTCCAGGCGCCGCTTCATCAATGTGGAGTCCATCTTGCTGAGAGAGGTTAAGGAACCATTGTGCTTCTGCAGTATGTGGGAGAAACCACTGGGCTGGAGGGGGGTCTGGGGGGTCTGCTTTAAAGTGAGCTTATCTGACACCCTGAAAGTGCAAGAGGAGTCACAGTTATATTATCAGAAGTCATAGTCTTGTTATTAAATTAATATTTGAAGTAATTTTGCATTCCTCAAGAAGTTTTTGTGAAACATCTGTTTATAGCTGAGGAGAAATACACATTCACAAACCTGCAAATCACAAAAGCACTCCATTCATCACTGAAATGGACTTACCTTGAGATAATGTTGTTTTCCTTCTCAATGATAACAAGTGTCACAAAAAAGACGATGGATATTGTGTATTTGATCCTCATTCTTGGATGTAGCTGTGCCTGGATATGCTTTTACAGACTGCTTAATAGGTTCTGCCAATCTTGCAAGTCTCCAGTCGCCTTCTTAAAGAGCCTTCCAGTTATTTGTATTCCCCGATGTAGGCGATGTTTCACCCTGTAAATGAAATGAACTTCAATCTGTCAGTTACACATTTTGCACATTTGAGCACGGCTGTGAGTAACTGCTGGAGTCTCAATTCTTTCTGTCGAAACTCTTTCAGGTATTTATTTTAACTACTCATTGAAATGGGGAAGTTGACAGCCTTTTGTTGCATCTGTTAATCTGCCCTGTGATGCAGAGTCATGCCTCTTTTCTTCCTGTATTTATTAGGCATGCAAAGCACCACCGCACTGTTCTGCAAAACCAGTGATGGAGACATTTACTCGGAGACAAAAATACCGTATCTTAAGAAGTTAAGAATAGAAAATAGCTGAGTGTGTTGTACTGGAATCTAAGCCAGTTCTTCCCACGAGGAAGTCCTTGTTATCTTTAAGTGCACCAGTGCATTTCAGGAACATGCCCACCCACCATGCAAGAATAAAGCCTGGTGCACGTAGAAAAACAGTGTTTATAAGGGCTTTGTAGAGGTTATTTAAGGAATGGGGAGAAAAACAACTGCAATCAAGCACAATTTTGTAATTAAACTGCACTTCTACAGCTATAAAGCTGCCTGCCTGCGTTAGAGTGATAATCCTACCTCCCACTGATAGGTAGCAGACCAGCCTGTGGTCCAAACTGCCAGCTGCTCCTCCATGTCAACACTGGGAGGAGATCTTTTCAACAGAGGCCCTCAGTGACCTGGGTAACTCGTACAGTAGACCATCTGGTAGTTGGCTGATGGCTTGCTGCTTCCTCACAACATGCCACTGTGCTTCTAAAACCCTGACTGAGACTGAGGGGGACGCATGTCCAAACACTCCAAAGTGTAACTGCACAGTGCTGAAATTGAAGGGGAAGGCTTGCCTGTCATGGCGATATAAATTGTTGTGCTCTGAGCCTGCAGGCCATTCAGTACTTCCGTTGGTCTGTAGAGGGCAGGCATTGAGTAGTCAGATGAAGATAAGAGTGGATTTAATTACGCTTGTTTGGAAATGTCTCGCACATTCCTGAAAGATTGATATTACTTCACTTTTAAGATAACGGCAGCTTGTCTCAGACTAATCTTCAGATTTCCGCATAATCCTGCCTTACGCTTCTGCCAGTGAAAGGGTCAATAACACGGCAAGAGTAAATGAGGCAGTCTGCACCCTGAGGACATTGGCAAAGTGTTATTTTTATGTGTGCCCACAAAAATGCTTAAGTTAGGGTGTGCAGTCGGTCTTTTAAAATCCCAAAATCAGACGTCTGCGCTCATGAAAGCATTTGCTTTTTGGACGTGTCAGGTGCCACACACAGTATCCTGAGTATGATCGGGATTTCTTGTGGATCACTATTAAATTATTGCAGGTCTAGCCTCTGGGGGGCCGGCACATTAGTGAAACCTCTGCTATCAGCAGAGCGAGCAACTCACTCACTCGCAGCGAGGTAGTCATATGTTTGACACGAAACAAGAAGCACTGTGGAGGAAGTCCAAAGATGACCAGGTCTGAGGGTCAGCGTTCACATCCTGTTCCGACCTCTGTCCTGGGCCAGGTTTGAGCACAGACGCCAAGCCAAAGGACTGCAGTCTAAACATAGGGAATGGTTGGACACTGCATGCGAAATTCTCTGAGAGGGAATGGGAAGTTTACAGCTCCAATAGCAAGCACTGTTGACGTGGAACGGCAAGTAATGAAAAGGTGAACAGCCTGAAAAAAATCAGCTGTCTTGCACCACCCTGCCGCATGCCACAACCACAAAGGTCTCTTTACACTGGAGTGACTCTGAACCTCCTTTGGGATGAGAGCGCAGAACATAAACTCCCAGGTCAATGACTAACCCCCCTGGATGTTACAAGTCATGTAGAAGCAGTCACAGACAGCTGTACCAAAGGAAATGACTAGTTCTTTAGTCCTCAGTAGTCGTTTAATGAATGCAGTCATGGTTTGTCAGAGTAAACCAGCAGAAGATCTGAGAAAATCTACAGTTATTGTACAACATGTGTGTCCTGCAGTTTATTTTCTGCTGTGACTGCACCTGATTTGGCCTCATGAATAAGACACAAGCAAATGATTACTGTTGAAGAAGTTGATTGACAGAGATTTACAGTACTAACAGCGTATTTCTGTGTATGTTTTTAAGCCGTTTTAGGTCTCTCCATATGTGAATAAAATAAACAGAAGAAGCTGGATCAACAGTTCATCAAGAGAATAAGTCATCTGAGGTTTTGTCATTTATATGGTAAATTTGATGTACACCAATTATCTCAGCTTATTGCATCTGCTGTGTAAAATAAAAAACACACATGAGCAGACATTCTTGAATATTCACAGACCACTGAGGCATATGACACTTTTGATCATCTGCTCATAACAAAACCGCCACTTCACCATTTATCATCTTGCTGCAAGTGTTTTTCATAGCTGCCTTTTATTTGAGGTTAAATCTTATGTGAAGACAAATTAAACACAAACCAGTCAGCCACACTTACAAGTGCACACTATAGTATTGCAAATGTACAATGTATATATTTACAGAAGATCCCATTCCAGTCAGTTGTAATCTGTGGCAAAGAGATAAAGGGATCCTCTCTGTGTGATAATTATGATGTGTCTCGATTTTCAAAAGTAGTTGTTCTATACCAGTTATATTGTGGCATTTATCTTTGTGATATTTCTGTTTTAAAGTTATTGTGAGCAATGCTACAAATCATTGAAGGACAGTTGTACAGTAGATTTGTACTCTACTATGCCTGATAGCTGTAGCTACTAAAGTGCAAATTAAAAATTTCACATACAGAACACATCATCAATGTACAAAATAGGATGTATTGTTAAACCATTTTTAATTAGCTACTTAAATTATTTCAGATATTTACCAGAATTCACTGAAGTAGCCAAACACGGATATTCCCACATCATTATTTTATCTGTAACCTTCTGAATTTACTATCCAGACAGTGTAATGAAGGCGCTCATTTAAGAAAGGTGGGTTAAACTTTTGGCCAGGTCTTTGTTAGAGATGATCGTAAATGCTCATTCATTCATTCATTCATTCATACATACATACATACATAGATAAACAGATAGATAGACAGAAGTGGATCTCACCTAAAATTCCTTAACATAGTGTGACTACATCAACAAGGCATTTGACAGTCAGCATCTCATTACTTTAGAATAAACTGCTTTTCATAGCTGCAGTGCCACTTGACCTTATCAAAATAGGCAGCTCAGCTGTGTCAGGGTGTCTGGGGTGAGTACATGCAGGCAACAGGTTTAATTTCAGATGTGAGCGTAGGCGAGATTCATGCTTGTTTGGTAAATATCTCTCAGACAATGCATTGAGGCAGTGTAATTCTACACTCGGTGGGTAGGTGCAGTGGTCATGCAGCACATTTGTAATTTAAAACGCATGCATGATATGACTAATTCCAGAGCAGTGATTTTGAAAGTAACTTTGCTGTTATTGTCTCACCGTATTTTTAACCTGATTAAAAACAGGAACTGAAAGAGGGGAAAGTCCAACTTCGGTGATGCTATGAAACAGTGCTAACAGACCAGAGTCCGTGCATAGCGTGCGCTGCGTTTTAAAGGTCTTAAGGACAAACTGTCCAAAGTGAAATCATGCTTTCTCAATGACAAGCCCCTATAGAAAATTCACTTTCCCTGAAGCGACTTTTTGTAAGAGAAGAACAACAGTTTTGCGGTTATTTTTAGAGGGTGTAGAATGTGTTTTTAGAGCTTAATAATCCTCCCCTGAGATATTAGTTTCTAGGTTTTAGTTATTTATAAGGACCAGTTTGTCCGCTCTTCATACCCACCATCATGATGAGCTGCGGTGTCTGAAGGCGTCCGCTTCGGTTCATCCGTGAAGTTGATCAGCCTTTCCTCAGAGAGCGACTCCGGGTAGAAATTAATTCCATTACTTCCAAAGAATACTTCAGTTGTGAGACAAAAAACAGGCCAATCCAAAAAGAGCACTGTTTTTAGTAAGGAAAGCCTGTGGATCAGATGGGATCATGTTTGAGGAGGCTGCAGGTCGGGCTGCCCAGTGAGCTGAATGACAAGTTTGTGCAACGGTTGCGAGTCAGTGAATCAAATGGGAAAGTTTGGTCCCAAGATGCGGAGCTTCAAGCGGGAGGCGCACTGTCACCACCCCTCACAGACCCTCTGCTTCTCTGTAATAACAGGCCACAGAGCAAACACACTTTATACACATAATCCACATGTGAAACAATGTGAGGATAATTAACAATGTGTTGGTCTGATGCTGCTGCAATGTGCTGCTGGAATTTCGACCTTTAAAAAAAAGTTTTTTGTAGTTATTGATGTAGTCGCAGCAAAAAAGGCAAGCACTCCACCTAGTGGAAGAAAGCAGTGTGCGTCTCAACTATTCCTCTCTACGTGGACAGAATACGATCATTTGAAGTCAAAGTCAAAGTCAGCTTTATTGTCAATTCTGCAGTATGTACAGGACAAACAGAGAATCGAAATTGCGTTACTCTTCAACCTTTTGTGACAGGACATATATTAAAAAAGAGAAATAAAAACTGTACAATCTAAATAAAAACTGTACAATCTAAACAATGAAACATTGAGAATGTAATGTAATTATTATTTATTATTATTATATAATTAATATAATTAATTAATGTAATGTAAAGTGATTATTATTACGTTAAAGGAAAAAACATTTTGCTTAAGTACTGTACTTCTACTACATTTCAAGGGGAAATATAGTTTTGTACCCCACTACAGTAACGTTGCAGGTTAAGATTTTGTGTGTTTATATGAACAAAAGAGCAAGAAAAAAACAGTTAATGCATTTTTTATTTTTTATTATTTAGATCATACTTAGCTTACTTTACTAGCATACTTTTACTTGTAGTTTTACTTTAAGTACCCTTTGTTGGTAAAACACTATGGACTTTAATGTAAGTAAAACATTAATGAAGGTCTTGCTATTTGCTACGTTTGGAATAATCCTTCGACCACCGATTACAGTTTTATATGATTAGGAAATACAGTCCGATGTAGAACTACAATTCCCATCATCTTGTCGCGTAATGATGACGCACGTAGAGAAATTTCACGAAGGTTGCAAAGCGCTTGCGTCAGAAAGTTGCGCACTTGTTCGTAGAAAGGTGAAAGACGTTGCTCTCTCGGTATGTAACGTAAATTTAAATTTATTTACATACAGTACATCACAAAGTTCATTGTTGATGGTTACATTTAGCTGAATTGTTGAGACTATTCGCCGTAATACCGGTAGTCCCCAAATACTAATACGAAGCGAGTGTTTAACGTTACGTAGCTACGTCGTGCTAGCTAACGTTAGCTAGCTTAGGTAACTGACGTTATATGTTTATGATGGTGAAGTTCATTTTCTTTAGTAACTGCTCAGTGTTATTGTGACAATACTATAACTTTGTAACTCATCGTGACAAATACAAAATAACGTATTGAAACAAAAATGTCAGTCTTGTAAACGTTGTGTTTATCCGTCAGACTGATACAGGATAATATATTGTGACCATGTTGGTGGCGAGGCTGACATGCCTGAGGAGTCTCCCTCTCGCCGGGCTCCGTCCTGTACTGTCACAGGGCTCCCCAGCACTGAGAGCACCCATCCTGAAGGCCTGCCCACCCCTGCTCAGGCCCCAGCAGGTAAAGTTAACTCCGACCGGCTATTCGTGGCTCTCTAGCATTTCTCCAAGCATTCTGATTACTATATTACATGGCAAAATTTTAATTGCATCACATTGAATCACCTTTGTTCTCAGTCGACGTTTCTCTCAAGCAGACTGCAAGCAAAACACTTTGACTGTGAAAAGATCAATAAGTTCAATAAAATGGTGTATCCACACCTTGCCAGTGCGTAGGGAGATTGATATTGGCCTAATGCATGTTGCTCACTCACTGATTGATTGTAGTTTGTAATGATGATGCTGGGCATGAAATTGTAGCTAGTTTCTAACTTCTGTATTTCTTTCATTAGGGTTTTTCCTCTAAGGCCAGATTTGGTTTCCGCCGTGCAAGGACAACCAGGGACCAGCTCAAAGAAGCAGCTTTTGAGCCAGCAACAGATACCGCCATCAGAAGTAATCACTATTACATACAGTAGTTAAATGTACTATTACATGCTGTTACACAGACTGTACTGTTACATAACTCAAGTTGTATGCTATACACTCTCTGAAATAAGCAACAGTGGTGCCAAATTGTAATGAGCTCACATAGTTTGGAGCTTTCTTCCAAAATTTCCTTTTTGACGCACAAATCAAACCTTTAACCAGTGACTGCGACTGTGTTTATACCAATTTTTGGATATTTAGGTTTATTACGTATAGCTATAAAAAACACATTTTAAAGTGTGTTTAAAATAGTCATTGTTGTGTCCACAGTTGACAGTATGGGAAGAATAATTCTGGCTGGCGGTGCGGCGGTTGGCCTCGGAGCGCTGTGCTACTATGGACTCGGCATGTCCAATGAAATCGGCGCCATTGAGAAAGCAGTGTGAGTAACAGCTTTTGGTACCGGCAGCGCTTTAATCTTAATTCGAAGCACATGTCTATGTGAAAGCGGGAGCTCCCTGTTCACCCGGCTCTTCCCTCTCTGTGCAGGATCTGGCCTCAGTATGTGAAGGACCGGATCCACTCCACCTACATGTACTTTGCAGGCAGTGTTGGACTCACAGCTTTGTCGGCTGTAGCAGTAAGCAGGACTCCGGCACTTATGGGTCTGATGATGAGAGGATCCTGGCTGGTAAGAATTATAACCTAAGTCGACCCAACAGAAAAAGATGTGTGTTTTTAGGTGCTCACCATTTACTTAAAATTAAATTGACGTCTAAAACACCACAGGGCTGGTTCAGTAATATCTGCACTATTCAATGGATACGTGACATTTATAGGTGTGTTTACAGGTTATTAATATGTCGGATGTTTGTTCCAACCCAGGCTATTGGAGCAACTTTTGCCGCTATGATTGGTGCCGGCATGCTGGTCAGGTCCATTTCATATGAGCACAGCCCAATGCCCAAACACCTTGCTTGGATGCTCCATGCAGGTTTGTAGCACACTGCCTAGTGGAAAATTGTTTAACTGTGGTGTTGCATCAGGAGGCACAGTTATTTCTGTTATGTATTTGCCTTACTTGAACACCAGAGGGCAGTCATGTAAAGGCTCAGAGTAACGCCTGCTATTTGAAGCAATGTATAGGGCCGATTGTAGTTGTTGTTTGTTTTGGGTGTGGTATTCAGTTGTGTTTTTGCTTTATTTATTGATCAGGTGTAATGGGGGCCGTCATCGCTCCCCTCACTCTCCTGGGCGGACCTCTGATGATGAGAGCCGCCTGGTACACAGCAGGCATCGTGGGAGGTCTGTCCACTGTGGCCATGTGTGCCCCAAGCGAGAAGTTCCTCAATATGGGCGGGCCATTAGCTGTGGGCTTTGGAGTGGTCTTCGCTTCCTCTATTGGTTAGTATAATACAGTTTCACCTCACGACCCCTGTCTCAGGTGCACTGCAGACTTACTGAATGCTACAAGTTAAATTCAATGCAATATAATCGAGAAAGGCCAGTTTCAGTAATAGATCCATGAGGATGAAGGCTCATCAGACACCACGTTCACAGCATTTTATTATGCTACGAGACAAGATTTAACACCTCTGGAAAGTTACCACGGTGACAGTCCTTTTATTCGCCATCTTGACGGTTGAGAGGCAAACAGTAGAAAATTGCCGTTCACAATATAAAGTAATCTACCAGGATTGTGTTTTTGTTCTCTGCGTCAGCACACTCACTGTGCCACCTCAGTGACTCAATGAAATCTATATATCTCTACATTACCTTTATATATAGACTGAACATCTAGAGTGCAGCATGTAAACTAAAGTGTAGCATTTACATTACAGTGGTTCTGTGTTTATGACATAATGTGCACTTGGTGACTGAACATTATTACACTGAACATTTAAAGACTACATTACTACATTTAAGTAGTTAACACCAGGTATTAGGTGGGTTTTTTTCTCACCACGATTTCACCCCTTTGTAATAAGATCAAAATCCACCTATCCAGATTATTTATGCAAATTAATTCAGTTGGCATCACACAGAAGGAGAATATCAGTGTTCTGCTTGAATTCATTTGCATGAACTACAGAAATTAACTGGTGTAAAATGATACATAGCTCCATCTTATCATGATCATGGCACATGCAATAATGCAGGCATTTTCTATTTAGATTGTGCTTGACTTCTTCTAATGGATGTCATTGGTGTTTAATATCGTGGGAAATATAACGATGTAAAGATGTAAAGGCATGTCAGCTTGTATTTCCACAAATACACAGTTTCATGTACTTTGATGTTGACTTGATCTGTACTCAGCCATCTACAACTTGATATAACTGTAGTTTATATAAAAAGTTCAAATTAATTAAAATAATTTGTAGTTCACTTATACATATACTATGAACTATAAGAAGGTGGCTGATACATGAGATACATGTGCAGGTCTCTATGCTTTGAATCCACAACAGCACAGAATCTGTACTTGTCAGTCTCACAGTGAATGGTCCTGTCTTCCTCAGGGTCAATGTTCCTGCCCCCCACCTCAGCGTTTGGAGCAGGCCTGTACTCCGTGGCCATCTATGGTGGTCTGGTCCTGTTCAGCATGTTCCTCCTCTATGATACACAGAAGGTCATCAAGAGAGCCGAGACGCACCCACTCTATGGTGTACAGAAATATGACCCCATTAACGCGTAAGTCGCTCCAGAGAATATTCAAATATGCTTTTAGATGCACGTTTCTGCAGGCTAATGTTATGTTATTTATTGCACCATCTCATGTTCTGTTGAATCTTACAGATGTATGGGGATTTACATGGACACATTGAACATCTTCATGAGACTGGTGATGATCCTGTCTGGCGGCGGCAGCGGCAGAAGGAAGTGAACAGCAGCATCCTGACTCCAGCTTCAGCTTACCCTTCCACAGAGCTTAACAAAATCAAGTTTTATGTTTAGCATCATATACCAGGTGTTATCTCTTAGTGACACGTGTCATGTAACTGGTAAATAAACATGAGTGCTCTGAAAGTGTGCGAAGAGGAGAACTGCACAGAAAAAATTAAGAGCTCTTACCTTGATTGTTGAAGCATCTTTTCTATCCTGGGAGTTACAGACAGGTTAAATCTGACTGACAGCACCAGTTCTCCTGCCTCAGATGTTCTTTGTATTCTTTATGTTTTATATTTATTTCCACATCGTGGTGTTTCTGTTCCCAGTAAGAATGAGAGTTTGAGAATATATGGTATATGCAAGGCCACATATTTCAACAGTGCACTGCTCCAGACTCCTAGTCCAGTAAATGGCTGTTCTTTATGCACTTGCTTCATTATACAGTGCACTTCTGTGATAGGTTTAAGAGATTGGCTCTAGTTCTATATTTCCAAGAAAATATGCAGTCATTAAAAAAATGGAATCAGTTAATAAACAAGTAAAGTGATGTTTTTTTGTGAAATGTTGTTTTTAGTAAATGGGTTGCTTATCCCTTTTTGATAATTGATCTTAAAATCCAGCAGAGGACAAGCTGACATGATCCCTGATATAAACGTTCTGACTTGTCACACTAGGAAAAGCTCTTTTATTATGATAGTACAAATAATAATGGCTGAATTGTATTTAGCTGCTCCAATGTCAGGGTGCTGGTATTGTGCATGCTGGTTAACTGCACATTCATGGCTCACCAGGACATTTGAACAGAGCAGAGCTTCTGTTAATGTTATTAGTAACACGTGCTTCTGTGCTACTATGGCAAGTCAGTAATGTGGGAAAACACATGGTCATTAAATTATAAAAAGTTACCCAATAATTATTTAGATGATTGTTGTTTTCATTAACATAAACGAGTGGATGCATATCCACTATGATCTTTAGGTGAAACTCATATTTGCCTTTTTTTGTGCTCATATATTTCATATATATATATATATATATATAAATCATTCTGACCCTGTGGTCTAATAAGTTCTTCTTTAATTGGTAAATTATTTTCATGGAAAGCAGCATGATGAGCATTTATTATAGAATATTACCAAATATTCAGAAATTTGCTTTGACCCTGGTTCATCACTGAACACCAGCATCTACTTGCACGCTGATCATATTGGAAAAAGCATTTCATCCGAAACAGGATAATCCATTCAGTCTGTTGAAAAACATCTAATGCTAGCAATAGTTCAGTTTTAGGTGCCTGTTAATGACTCGAGCAGCAGCAGAGATTACTTGTGAGCGACGTCTAGAATCAGTGTGAGGAAATGTTGGTGTAAAGTTTTTGTCTGTAACCCCTCACTGCTGCTAAATAAGCCAAACCTTTGCATATTTGACTATTTGTCACCCACACATTGAGCCGCTCTGACCAGACTATAAGGGACCGGCGGGGGTCCACCTTGTATTTGCCTATAAACAGTCAGTGTGTAGCAGCAGATGACAAAGGCTTAGCGTAGTAATCCTCTTGTCCACCATCTGGCTGCTCCTCTAAAATTAAACCTCCAAACCAGGGCACTTGCAACAGATGCTAACATCTGTAAATATGCAGGTGCTTCATTAAAGCACGTACACGTGGAGCACACAGCTGCCGGGCAGCGTTTCAGTCTCAGATCATGTTCACGTTTAGCACACGTATGATTCACGTATACTGTGTATTGAAAAACCCTGCAGATGGGAGGGATAAAGAGGGCAATAATGGATGAGATTGGGGAAAGCCTCAGCATGTGGAGATCTGGCATTACTGGGGATAAAAGTTGCTCTCTGTCAGTCATTTTCAGATTGATGACTAATATTTGGTTACGGCCCAAGGTTGTTTTTTTTTTTTTTTTTGTACTGCTTAAAAGAGGCTTGATGTGGTCTGTTTGTGTGTGAGAGAGAGACTACAAACCCTTTCAGATGAGTCCATGCATGTTGTGTAGCCTCAGCCCTTTAACCCACTATACCTGAAGAACTCTGACCTCTCAAGCTCTTTCTCTTGCGTAATCACGCAGACTTTAGTTGTTTTCACATCAGCCTAAATCTTTTGCTGCACGGTTTTTCAGTTCATGTGTAAGTAGATTTTCAGGCGTACTCGCAGGGATGGCGTCTGTTAGTTGGTCCGCCACGTTCATACAGACTGAAAAAAACAGCTATGGGAGGGATTGCCATGACATTTTGAATGGACATGCACGATGAAAGTTTTCACTTATCTTGAAATATCGTATCTCTTCAATGGATTTGCACAAAATGTTGTATATTTTCACCTTTCCTCTAGCGCCACCATGCGGTTGACATTTCTGGTTTTTGACAAAACATCTTGACAAAGAGTAGATTGCCATGAAATTTCACGTTAACGTCCCCTCAGGATAAACTGTAGACTAATCACTTTGTTGATCCCTTTATCTTACTTCTAGCACCGTCATCAGGTTAAGATATCAATTTTCCCAAACTTTGGTGTCTGACTAAATTCTTGCAAGCTGTACTAACATTCCCATCATCCTCAGCTTTGTGCTTTGTAATAATTAGCAAATGTTAGCATGCTAGCAGGCTAAGGTGTCAGAGAGGCGTTAAACCAGCACAGACTGGACCCACAGTATACACATGAAACAGAGATGGTGAACGTGGTAATATCATACCAGAGACGGTTCAGAAACCGTCCTACCTGCTAAAACATTAGCATGTTAGCATGCTAAAGTGCAGCCTCTATGAGCTGTTAGCATGGGTGTAGACTAAGCCTTGTTCTGCTATGTAGCCACTAAGTATGTTATGTGTTTAAGTACATTTTTGAGGTACTTTACTTGACTTTTCTTAATGTTATGTTATACGCAATAAGTATACTCCTACTTTAATTATAAACTCTGCCTAGTCACTACATTACAGTTGTACAGATTCAGATTTTCTGTGACTAAGCCTTATGATCAGCTAAGAAAATATGATTTCTTATTATAAATGAAAGCACCTAACAGTATAAACGTAGTTCAAAGCCGCTTGGCCTTAACCAGCTGCAGCATTAAAACATTTCTTACTTGTCAGTGAATCAGGAATAATATTATTATTACTATATATATAGAATATTCCAGAACTAAAATAGAAATCATGACACCCTGAATGGTGACATCCTGCTTAATGTGTACTTGTACTTTCAATCCATGAGTAAGTAATATTGTGAATGCATCTATTTGAAATTTAGCATTTTTACATTTACAAACTTTGTCCATGTGTATTTTATGCCCTGAATCTCAATTATTCACAAACATTAATTCTTGTCTCTACTACACTCCTCTATAAACATGGTCCTTGGATTCTGTGAGTTTTTTAGTGAACAGAGCAGATTTCTCATTTCCTGCCAACCACTAAGATGTATGAGCGTGTCACTGAACGTCAGACACTATTTTTATACCTGTGAATATGGGAAGTGCACAAGTCTGCACCTCTTAGTGAGTAACTTAATGCATTAACACACCAACGGCAGGCAAACGTGTACTCGCATGACACCTGCATCTAAGCCGATATGATTTTTTTTCTTTTCTTTAAAAGGTGCTAAACTCTCCTGCAGCCAGTGTGGAAGTTGTGTTCAAAAATAAACAAGTATGACATGGTGAGCTTTTGACTTGCATCACATACAGGCAAGGATGCAAGATCAAAACATCACACTTTGGCCTTCAGAGAGTGTCACATTTTTTCCTTTTTTAAAAAAAAATCAGCTTATTTTTGGGCTGTATCTCTCTGAATCTGAGAGCAGGGTGTTGATCTGCCTACCAGAAGGGTTTCTTACAATTTCACCTTCTATAACACAGCATGCTCACATTAAGCTGAACTAAACATATAACGCAGGCTTGCAGCTCTAACATTTAAACTCAAACACTGCTGACTGCCAATTCTGACTATTTATAAAAAGCCTTGTTTTGTGTCTTGAAGCGCGGTGATTGACAGGTCACTGGGTCTCCTGGTGAAAGTGGCCAAAGAAAGCCTCTTGGCTTTAAGTGCATCACAGATCCACAAGTGCAGCTGAGGCTTGTCAGCAAACTGCCAAGGAGAGCAGCCTCGGGGAGCTTAGGCCAGTGGGACTCGCTACATGTGACTAATGAGTTTGTTGAAAGCCTTTAAAACACCAGCGAGAGGAGCCAAATGTGCCATGTGTCCATACAAATAAACAAATAGAAACAAATGTGCAGCATGTTTGGATGTTTGTTTGAATAATTCAAGATGATACTCAGAGCGTCACTCGTTTTAAACACTGAAGTAAGTCTGGTACATCACAAAGCCTTTGATTTAACAGTAATCATGGCTGCAGAGCCTCATGTGTACATTGTCACATGTGTGCGGAGGTGCGATGATCGCACCATATTGTGTGAAACCTGTGCTCTCGTCCCTCCTCGTGTAGTTTTTCAGGAGCGATCGGAGCGAGAGCAGCGTGGTAGAAGATGTCTGCAGAGGGAAGGGATGCGTCACTGGATTAGTGCCTGAGAATCTGTCCCAGCCTCTTCCTCCTGAGCTGCTGAGACGCCTCCAGAAGGGCACGACACTCGCTGCTCGCTTTCCCTCCACCAAGCCTTCCACATGAGCCAGCCAAGCCTTACCTCCCCACCAGGATGAAGAAAGAAAAGAAAACGCACGCTCTGCTCTTCCTCCTCCTGCTTCACTTCACCTCAGGTAAGGACTGCTTTTCTTTTTCTTGTGTTTTTTTTGTTGTTCTTTGTGTGTGGTTAAGACTTCTTGCCTTGCTCTTATCTGGTTAATCCTCTAACGCGCAGAGGGCATGTACATCTTAGCGTAGACTGCTCATGCTGCCTGCACTTCATAGTTACATGTGTGATCATGTGTTTGTGTTGTGATAGTGGAAACTTAAACCCAAATATATTTGTAACTCATCTCCATCCTCCTCCTCCTCCTCCCTGCTGTCGTCTCCTGCCCTTTTTAGCAAGTGAGTGCAACAGTTATCACTTAATTACATAAACATTTCCATCAAAAAGAGAACAAAACATAGATAAATAAGTGATATTTTTCAGGTTTCTACAGGAGCTTGCTCAAAGGTTATGTCATTATTTTATCATTTCACTTCTGCTCAAATAACTTGGAGCATGCTTTTTTTGTTTTCCCATAAAGGGCAATCAGACTATGCTCCCTATTTTTACGATAATGGACCCAGCAGTACAAATGGGAACATGGCCTTGTTCAGCATCTCTGAGGATACACCAGTTGGTAAGTCTCACGTCCAATCTAATATGACTTTAACGGGCAAAGATCTGGTTGATTTCAGCATGAGATAACGTGCAGTCTGGTGTTAAGTCATTTTACATGCGTAGGTGTAACAATGAAATCATCACACTGGTATTGAAGCTCCGGCTAATCACTGTAATACCTTTTGGATTGTGACGTACGTCAAGACTTATGGGAGGAAAACAATGTGGGTGGTAGCTCACCTGACCTGATTATTAAACGTGCCATTCACACTGAATAACAGAGAAATTAATCACAAAGTGTTTGTGTATTCTCAGCATGATCTTAACATAGAAATGCTTTGTGAATTTGCCGGTGTGACAGCACTGTTTCTTTGTCATTTTCACCACAAAGGGACACAGGTGTACATCCTGAACGGCACAGATCCGGAGGGCGATCCGGTGCGATATGGGCTGACTTTTGAAAAGGGCTCCAAAGAGTATCTCAGGGTGGACTCGAAATCAGGAAACGTGACTCTAATTCAGGAGCTCGACAGAGAGGTGAGCATGCTAATGAGGCTCTCGTTTTGAAGAAAGCTGCTGTAAACTTGTCACCTGTGTGGCTCAAAGTGACGTCACCTTTCCCTTGCAGAAACAAGATGAAATCTCAGTGCTCGTGAGCATAACGGACGGCCGCAATAAGGTAAGTTTTTACTGCTTGTGTCCACTGCACTAATCACACCACCAAGTCATTGTATTTATACAGTCGTGACTATTAAACTACAATCTAATTGTCAAGTAAAACAAAAACTGGTGAGACTAAAGAAAAAGAGAAAACAAACATAAATCTGTGAAACATTATTTACTCCTACAAAATAAGTATTGTGACAAACAGCAGGAAACTTATCATGCACTATGTATTAAATATATAAAATTAGCTTTTTCTGATCAATCTCAGTTATTTATTTCTTTATGAAAAAGGACATAACAGTTGGTACAGTTGTTTTAATTTGTGGCTGACAATTTGTTTTCTTGTTGCTTTCAGGTTGTTGAGACCGTGAGAGTGTTTGTCACTGATGCCAATGATGAACCACCTGAATTTCAAAACCTGCCTTTCATCATTGATATTCCGGAGGTACAGCATATTGAACAAATGCCCCCAATACAATAAATCCTTTCTGTTGCTCTTTCTGTGCCATAAATGGCCTCTAAATCAGCTGACTGAGTCAAGCAAATAATTGAGAACGAAGTGGGTTTCGGGGTTGTAACATCTCTTCTCTGTTCACTAGGACACTGCTCCAGGAAGTAGCATCTACAGAGTCCAAGCAACGGATAAAGATATGGGCTCAGGAGGCAGCGTCTCATATTATCTACAGGTGACCCTCCAGCTTTGTTTCTATGCAGATGATGCACAGTTGTGACCCTGGCGGCTCTCAAGTTTTGTCTGGAGCGCTGGACGGAAAATCTTTTTTACAACTGAATTATAACAAGGCCTTCTAAGGCTGTTCGAGGCTATTTCTGTCGAGTTCACTGCCATATTTCAGGCTTCGTGCTGAATTTTAAGCACTAAATATTGTGTGTATTTTCAATCGGGGAAAGAGTCATCCAGATGTGACTCATTCAAATTTGTTATACATCCAGAACCAAACACTTCCTCAAATATAATTCATGCTTTTATTTTGTCTCGCTCTATCTTTACTCTGGGATTAGACAGAAAAATCTCTTTCCAAAATGCAGCAGCCGGGCTTTGACAGTAACACGTGGCCGGAGAACTGACCTGGAGTAACCAAGGCTAAAACAGTTAAAGCTATTTTAGTCTCCTTACACACGACCTCCAGTTGCATTGATTTTACTAATCACGTGTAGAGCTGTAAATAGCTCAGCTGCAGCCTACATCAGACTTCTTTACTCCTACACCCTGAGGTCTGCCAAAAGTTCTATCCTCTTGGTTCCCAAAACCTTATTTGAAAGCATGAGCAAGCATCTCTTTTGCACACTTGCTCTTCTATCGTTTGATTCCACTTCCACTCTGTAATCCATTTAAAAAGCATCTAGTTTTTATTTTATTATGACTGCAGCATCATTATCCACACTGTGATACTGTTAACTGGCTCGGTATGGCCCTAACACTCGGGGGTAAGACCAGAGGTCGAGCTGACATCATGAGAGCTGTGCTGCCATGTGGAGGGAGGAAAAGGGCATTCGAGTGATGGGACAGTGTGTGAAGGGGAAGATTAATCTCATACCAGAGAGCAGTCTGGAAATGGTGTTACTTCAGTGGATTAAATTTCAATTACATTTGAGCAAGGCACTGAAGGCTTAATAGGAGCTTAGGTTCGGTCCGGGCCAACCGCCGACAGCACAGTAGTTGTTACTGTCCACGTGTCAGCTGTGTATTCATTATATCATTCATTATCAGACCTCTCCGTTTGCCAAGTTTACCATCGATGGGCACAGCGGCATCCTGAGAGTCAAACCTGGCGAGACTCTGGACTACGAGACCACACCCACACACTTCGTGACGGTGGTTGCTAAGGTGAGAGGTCACTGATGCTCTTTGCCTTTTGGCTCGTCTTCTCAGGTGCCGTGAACACACACTCCCACTGTGGTCTCCATCCTGACCGAGAAGTTTCAGATTCAGACATCGCTGTTGTCTTCTAGTTTTCATCATTTAAGTCATTTACATTTGCAATCTAATGCAGGTCTTTATATTTTTTCTGGTGAGTTAGCTCAGCTGGCTTATCAGATCCAAGCAGAGAAAAAAACTTCTCCAAGAGTGTTGCTTTTGACACGTTTATTCTGGTGGTCCTCCAAATACAATCTGCTCGGAAAGTTTTTAACAAGCTGGGATCAACATGGGATCAAGTTCAGTCGTGACTAAGCTTTCTGAGCACCAACACCTGAATTTCCACACTGTGTGTGATGTAAAGAGAAGTCTAGTGAAGTGTTGACGGCTTCACTCCCAGTGTGAGCAACCTGAAGTGTAATCTTCCACTGTGAGTAATATCATGATGAGGTCGGCTGGTTTGCTCTCCAGCCTCAGCTCTGAGTGTCAAACCATATCATTGAACCATGATATCGTAATTATCACGGCCATGCAAATGAAATTACAGATTCCACTGTTCCCAGTAATATTGGATTTGACATACCAGGTGTGGATTAAGAGGTTTACATCCCAGTTTTAAACAGACATCTAACCAGTAAGGCTGATATAATCCCATTAAACCACCTAATTTTATTTTATTTTATTTTAGTTTGTAATACTATTTAGCTAGTTAACATAAACCGAACTCATTAAACCATTTAAAGCTTGGCATCTGGTTACTTTCAGCCAGTGTGAGGCACATCACATCATCACATTATTTTATTTGGCTAAAATAAGAAAAGTAGTCATTATTAATGATTAATTCTCTGTATAGAGATTTCAAAAATGCCTAAATGCTGCAGATGTTACTTGATGAAAGAGGGCAGCCGATAAAAAGATCACGTGATGCCTGTATCTGCCAGTGTGGAGCTGCCAAATCCTTTACCAAGACTTTTTTTTTAAATTCCAAGACTGTTTTAGCATAGTTTTCCATGGATAAAAGGATTGCCCAGAGTCTGAATAAACACGTGTTTATTATAAAACAAACTTTGCCTTCTGTGCGACTACTTGTTTTCTCAGGATGGAGGTGGAAAGTACAAGGGGAGGCACCAGGTGTTGACCTCCACAGCCACCATAACAATCAATGTAATTGACGCCCAAGACATGCCCCCATCCTTCATAGGAACCCCTTACTTTGGCTACGTCTACGAAGTCTCGGTCCCTGTAAGTCCTCCTCTTATTCTTAACACACCTGTGACGGTGAAGGACCATTACAGGCAGTAAATACATATACGATTCATTTTGGTTTTTTTTTCCTCCAGGGTTCTGAAATATTCACTGTGTATGCTAAAGATGGAGATCAAGGCAATCCTAACCCAATACATTACTCCATTATGAATGGTAAGAGCAATGCATCAAGAAATTAATTCCAATAGGTTAACTGCTTCCAGCCTGTTTGTCAGACACCTTTCTTTTATCACCTTTCAGGTAGTGATGGTGTGTTTGACATAAACAGCACCAGTGGATGCATCACACTGACTACTTATCCATCTCTGCTGAAAAATGAATTATATGAAATTAAAGTCAAGGTAATGCTTTTTGCCTGTGAGTCTCCTCCCAGGTGTTCCTCCTCATCTCCTGTTATTTTAATCTGGTATTATTACTGAATGTGTTGATCGATGTAATTTTTAAACCCAGGCATCTGAGATAGGAGCAAACGATCGGCTGCTGGACTACGTGGTTACCACGGTGACGGTGCGGGTGGTGGACCTCAATAATCACCCTCCGACTTTTTACGGAGAGAACGGACCACAGAGCAAGTTTGAGGTCACCATGTACGAGCATCCTCCCGCGGGGGAGATCCTCCGAGGCTTTAAGATCACCGTCAATGACTCCGATCAGGTAGATTTATTCCCACGTTTCACTCATGTGACCTCATGTGACGCAGCGACCTCTTTGCTTCCTGTCATTCCTTCCTCACGGTCTGCGCCTGCTGCACATCAACTAACATTCATTCATCAAGACGTTTACTTTAGACAAACTGTTACCTGCCAATAATTGATACAAGAAGTGTTTTCATAACGGATGTTTCCTCCATGTTGAGTTTGTTCCCGTGCTGGCAGATTCGCTAATACCTCTGGGTACAATGTTGCATAAATATCTGCCAACCAGCCTCAAAGTACGTCCAGTTATGCAACACCACTTAAAAATGTTCATGAAATCTGTTCATTAATTCAAGATAAAATGATATTCATTATGCCGTCATGTTTATTCTCTCCATCCGGCCTCAGTGACTCGTGTACCTTGATCTGCCAGAGTCACCTCGAGTCTGATGAACCTTCAGTTTCCTCGTTTTTCTTATTTACTTTACTTATTCGTGGTTTCTGCACTTTGTCGTTAATTCTTCTGCGCAGGGTGCAAACGCTAAATTTAAACTGAGACTCGTGGGGCCGAGTCGAGTGCTGCGAGTGGTTCCCCAGACGGTGCTCAATGAAGCGCAGGTGACCATCATCGTGGAAGACACATCTGGCATCGACTATGAAAAGGGACCGACCATTTCTTTTAAGGTTAGACTTCATATATCACTAGATTATTAATGAGTGTTATTGAAATGACACCAGTGTTTCATGTAGGGCTGCAACTAATCCCAGATTTCCAAAAAAGTTGGGACGCTGTGCAAAACTTAAATACAAGAGAATGTGATAATCTGATAAAACAGTACAAAGACAATATATTTTATGTTTGACCTCAGCAGCTTCATTGATTTTTGTAAATATCTGCTTATTCTGAAACATCAACAAACAGCAACATGTTTCAAACAAAGTGGGACAGGAGCAACTAAAGACTGGGAAAGTTGTGGCTCGCTCCAAAAACACCTGTTTGGATCATCCCACAGGTAAACAGGTTGATTGGTAACAGGTGATAGTATCATGATTGGGTATGAAAGGAGCATCCTGGAAAGGCTCAGTCGTTTGACACTTTGTGAACACATGATTGGATAAAGGAGATTACTGCATGGGCTCAGGAACACTTTGTAAAACTGTTGCTGGTAAACACAGTTTGTTTGCAAATGACTGCACTCAGTTTTGTTTATGTTTTACATCTAACTTTCTTGTCCAGTAATGTGGTTTATGATCAAATGCTTTCCCATTACTCTCAGCTGTGATCATATAATGTTAATTTGCATGTTAGCAGCCATGCTAACACACTGAATTTCATGATGAATAATACATGAATGGTTTTCTTTGCTTTTCACAGCCTCACAGGGCTGCTCGTGTCGCTGCAGACTCTTCATCTTGTTTGTCATTAAACAAATCGATTTATTGACGGAACATTTAAGCATTCATTTAATCACTCTCTCTGCAGCTGCTGGCGGTGGAGATCGACACTCCTGAGAGGTTCAGTGCCACAGCTGACATCGTGATCAACCTGCTGGACACAAACGACAACATCCCCAAGTTCACGTCCCAGTATTACATCGCCAGGGTCCCTGAGAACTCCCCTGGAGGCTCCAGCGTTCTGTCTGTAACAGTGAGTCAATCAAGATTAAACTCTGCTTTCACCCGACCTGAGTGATTATATAATCCATCAGTCCTCCGATAAATGCATATTACTCGGTGCAGTTCATTACATGAAAGCAGGTTGTCGCCAGACAAAAAAGCTCAGAGGTCCCTGGCTTTGTTGTTAAATTTGTGTTTGCATGTGACATTCTGGCATATGCTCTGCGGCGCTCCTCAGGCGGGGCTTTTATTAATAGAAATATTGGCACATTTGTCTCGTCCTTTCCATTAGACTGTATGAATCCTGCAGCCGGGCAACATGTCCAAGCTACAGTACGCAGCGTGGAGTATAGAGCTTAATGTTGTCCCAAGGTTAATCATTCTGACCTACACCTCCATCCCCACTCACCACAGGAAGAGACTTACAGCCTGCACCACCCACCGTACATGAGCTTAAGACCCTGGTTATCCTCCAGTAAAAACATCTAACTGCACCACCTTCAGTCACTTTGGTTGAGCTTTTTTGCTCCCTAGTTGAACTAATTTATCCAATTAGTAAATAATCTTGCTTACAAATTGTACATTTTCACACTTTATGTATGTGTTTTAAGTCTCTATCTTCTAATCTCTGGCCTGTTTTTTTCCTCCAGGCAAATGATCCAGATTCAGGGCCTTGGGGTGAAGTCAAATACACGATTTATGGATCAGGATCAGATTTGTAAGTAAAGACCTTTCACTCCTGCCAGCTTAGGTTTGGTCTGATCAGACACTTAACTCTCGCACTTCCACAAAACACATTTCATGGACTAAAAAAGTCGGTTTTCTGTGAATATGACTCAACACTGCTCAGCGTGTTGGGTAAACTCAGCCAGCAGGACACCAGCCATGATTCATCTTTTGTCTCTTTGATGGGAGCGGCAAGCAGGAAACCAGTCTGATTGGCCCCTCTGCTGCGCAAACAGCTCGCTCTAAAATGGCTGCGAGATGCTGGCTAATCTCCTAATTGGATTGGAGGGTTAAAAATAGACAGCCTGGCCCGTCTCGCATAGGGAGAGCCAATTAACATGCAATGTGACAGCTGGAGCCACAGAAACGGCAGCTTTGAAAAGCAAGGCAGCACACAGCGAGGGAAAAGTGAGAATTTATGCTCGTCTTCAGGCAGCGACCTGAGTTAATTGTGCGAAAGTTATCAGTTTCAAGGAAACTTGTGAAATCTCACAGTGGAAAACGAGACAGAAAAGACGGCTGGATGAAGTGGCTGCAAGCCCAGTGTTGAGCTAGAGAGCACTGAGAAAGCACAGACCCACATCAGTGCTGCAGAATCCTTTTGATTTCATTCTTATTTGTCGAACACTCGTGGGAAGGTTTTCTGATTGCAAACGGTTTCGCTTGTAGAAAAATGACACAATCTTGGTGCAACTTGTCTGTAACTGGAGGCGTATCAGCACACAGGGCTTCTTTGAATTAAGCAAACATTTAAAAAATTAGACAGTCATTCAAAATTTTTAGGCTAATTCAAATATTTGTTGCACCAAATCTGGTCAAGATTGGAACGTTTTTAAACTCTTACACAGCTCCATTTGTCTTCAAGAAAGCTGCCTCTAAACCTTCCACCTCAGGAGCTTCGAATCCAAACATAAAGTTGCTTTTTTAAATGGCTGCATTTTGACACTACGTGATCCAGATCTAGAGCAAAAATTAACCTATTATTCTTTTATCAAGTGTCAGTGAAGTCTGTTAAGTAGTTGTTGAGTTATCAGATTAAAAAAAAACTGCAAAGAATAAAAACACTCATCAGTGTGCACAAAATGATCTGACATAGAAAAAGCACAAAGCTGAAAAGAGTGGAACTACTCAGAAAAGTGGGTAGAAATACGTTTAGATAGAATAGATACAGCAAACAAAGAGAGATTACTGTACTTAAGTGCAATTTTAAGATACTTTACTTGAGTATTTACATTTTCTGCTACTTTATACTCCTAATCCACCACATTGAGACAAATGCTGCCATTTTTACTCAACTGCATTAATTTTAGAACAATAGTTACTTTGTACTTTTTGGATTCAGTTTAGAATAAAATCCCCTAAGAAATGGATGTATTACTGTAGATTAAACTGCCCACCAGTATATAAAGTGATCAGAATGAACACCACCTGCACCAGCTGCAACATTAAAGAGTTCAACACATTAATGCATCAATCGTTAAAATCCAGTCATATAATATGTATTATTCTAAATGTTTTTTTTTTTCTGAAAACGAATAAAATTAAGAAATCAAATATATTCAGAAGCGTTTTACTTTATATAAATTCCAATAATTTGGACCAACTAGACTTTGTGATTTCTGAGACAAATGGTACAAACTAAATATTTTTCTTCCTGCATATTAAGTCACCTGGATTAACATCAGTGTATTTTTACCATATGGATGGAAATTTGCTTTTTATAGTATTAATGTGAGTCATGCAGAGACTCGCAGGATGTGATGTAAATGTCACTTGTTGGACAGCTGTGGTCATGACTCATACGCTATCTGAACTGTTGTGAACCTGCAGGTTTACCATCCACCCGTCATCAGGCCTCATCTCCACCCAGCCCTGGACCAGCCTGGACGCAGAGGTCAGGTCGAAATACAACTTTTACGTCAAGGCTGAAGATTCGGAGGGGAAGTACGCCTTGGCCGAAGTCTTTGTCACCGTCCTCGACATGAACGACCACTCTCCAGAATTTGATGAAAAACTCCTGGAAAAGACAATGATCATCGGTACACCCGTCAGAGTCGAGGTATATGATGTTAAATTATTCTCCCCCCACACTGAAAATCTATTTTTAAACTAAGCGATCAGAACACTGGCTGTTTTTGAGATTTAGAGAACAAGGTATGGAAGATCAGGACTGCCAGTATTAAAGTGAAATAATTGAAAATAATGAGAATTTCAAATGCTATTTTGTGCACATCATACACAACAAAATGGATAAATTAATTAATTAAATTAAATTAAAAAATCTCATTTTAATTTTCATGTTTGAAAACTAATTATTGCTGCCAAAGCTTGATTATAAGGCGAGTGATATCCAATGAAAAGACCAACACAACCATGAATTGAGTGTTGCCTGTTGAGCTAACGTGGTTCATACCTTTGTGCCTCACAGCTCTACTGTTGTGGAAGACATGTTCCTCCATTACGACTATAAATCTGCAGCTGAAAACAGTCCCCAGTTGATGCACTACATACAACTGCAACCTCGATTCCAAAGAAGTTGGCATCCTGTTGTATATTTTACACAGCATCCAAACTTTTTTGGAATCTGGTTTGTACAAAATCAAAAATTACGTAGCCTTTATTTTAATACTGAAATTATATATCGGTAATGTACATCTTTTAAAAAAATGTATGTGCTTTTTAAAGACTTGCATCTTCATCAGGAACAAATGTGGGCTTATTGCCGAAGACAGGGTAGGGACATCGGAAAGCATTGAGAGATGAAGAATTGCTGGTTTTTGTCTTTTCATGGGATTTTGTCGACAATAATAAGAATGCAGAAGCCAGCCTTGTCCTTTAAGTTTAGAAAATTAAAAAACTCAATCGACAAATAATAATAATTCTGTATTATTAGCCGTAATTGCAATGTGTAATGTAGACAATATAGACAATGACTCTCTTGAATTTAATGGTTTTTCATAGGTTTTTTGACTGTCTTTGCTGTCTTTGTCTCCATCGCCATACTTTTTGCAGGCTTGTTTTTTGATTTGCAAAGCAAATATTATGCTTACGATTGAACAAATTGACTGAAACCTGGCAGTCCACTATGCAGGATATTAAAATGATCAAATATCAAACCATTTTATGCTATTCCTCGACTTGTTACAGGCAGTAGATGAAGATGCAGAGTCTCCAAACAATGTGATTGAATACTCCATCATGACAGCCGATCCTGACAACGCGTTTGATATCAACGCCGACACTGGAGAGATCAAGCTGAAGCCCTACATCAAGTCCATGGAGATTGTGCAGAACATCACCAAGGAGAAGGACTGCAAGTGGTCTGTGGTGGTCCAAGCCAGGGACAGGGGCTCTCCATCCTTCAGCACAACAGCCGTGGTCAATATCGATATCACGGAGGCGGTAAGACCCGCTCTGACTCGCAGCATGCTCGCAGCGCTTTCTATTCCAAACCTGAGCTTTAGGTGGCACCAGCTGTGCATTAAAGCAGTTTAACATGTGGTAATAGGCATTGTTGTCATGCTACGCAGCCGCTAATTTAGCATCCTTGTTTCAGCCAATCACATTTCATCTTCTTTAAAGGATAGTGCTGGTCATTTTTATGCTTTCATTATTGTAAGTCCCATGAAGAGACCAAAACCAAGGATGCATTAATGCTGCTCTCAGTGATACAGCTGTGCCTCCGCTGTCATCTAAAAACTACTGAAGCTGCATTAACTGCTTTTTGGGCTATTTGTTGTTAAGTTGTTATGGCAAGAAACAGGACAAATGTTAGCAAATAGTTGACTATTTACACATCCGGCAGGCACAGAGCAACATAATCATTCATTTCATGTGCTTCTGATGAGACTAAGTCGACACTCACCTTCTTTTTAGCTCTGTTTTGGTCTCCACCAGCATCAACATTTATAAAATAAATATGCTAGCAAGTTGCTAATGTAGGTTTATCAGAGCTTTTTCAATAAAAAACAGTTTTCTGTGGCAGCGGGACACACTAACCTCTAATTTTCACCCATAGTAATCCCAGAGTAAATGTGACATAAATACAATGAGCCAAAAGAGGCTAAAAAGCTCCAAAGAGCTGCAGCGTTAGTGATAATTCTCTGCGGGTTTAGTGCAATGAGTTGTTTGTTTCATTTTTAAAATACAAAATAATTAATAGTGGAGCTTTAAAATCACATTAAAGTACATATAATATATACCATATTCTGGTATCACTTCCTAATAAGGAACACTTAATAAATTGTTTATGATGATCATAACTAATTATTTAATGGTTAATAAATAAGAGTTATGAGCTAGAACATGTTTTGGTTGCCAGGTTGTGAAAAATACCTTTTGTTTAAAGGTCCAGAAAACCTGGTTTTTCAAATCAAATGTGTTTCGTATGAAAGTTTTGAAAAAAGGCCACATTTGTATGTATTATTTGAAGAGTTTCACACAGGCAACACAAGACAACAATCCCACAAGGATCAACAGATTTTCATTCTGATTGGTGCACAGGAATATGTGACTTTAAATTCATCCTGGTTTTTGTCTATTCACTAAATGTGAGGATAAACATAAAACACCAGCATTATCCTTTAAAGTTTTCAACATTTACATTAAACCATATGTTTTCTGATACTTCATGTGTTCCCATGTATTCATTCCTTCACTCTACATGATGAGATGACTCCATGTTTTTGGTGTTTCTGTGTTGTGTATCGTGCATTTCAGGTCAAAGGTCGAATTATTTCATACTTCATGGGCCTCAGCAAGCGTCCGCTGACTGTTTTTGGAATTTGTTTCAGCATTGTCACTTCCCTCATTTTACTCACAATCTGCATATCCACAATCCTGTACTGCAGCGCAGTGAAAAAGTCCCGAATCAACCCCGAGAGTAACTATATCAAAGTGGTCCGCAGGATCAAGTGAGAAATACTCGACAATGGTACCTCATTATTCGTTCATAACCTGTTAAAAGATATCACTTTTTTTTTTTTTTACTGGTTAGCTGTTGTCTGTAAAAGAGTGCTGGAGCACATTTGAAGGAATTTAATAAAATAGGGTTTTTTTCTATTTTCCTTTTTTTTTTATTTTAATTGGAAAATATTCTAAATGCAATATTTTTCTAATAATGTTGAATTTTTACATGACCAAAACCTAAAAAAAATTCTATTCTAGATATATTCTATTCCTATGACTATGACTGAGCCCGTTATTTTGAATTTAAACCTGAATTCGCTCTCCATTTTTCTCACACAAACATGCACTTCACTCCATTTTGGTCTCATGAACTGTCATCGCTCTTGTTCAGCCCTCATGAGTCACATGCCAAAGAGGAATCTTAGTGCGCCGCACTGCCAGACGCATTCCCAACAACTCGTGTTGTGCATAGTTCTTAGCTTTGCATCAGCGGTCCTGTACTGTAGGACAGAGGAAGACGGATGACTGAGTGTGAGTGTGGGTGAGTGTCACTTTGTCGGTAGACATGTTGTTCGGGCCTCCTCTGTCAGTGCTTTGCGCATCCATCTCTCGTGCTTGCATGCTTTAGATAAATGCTTCGTTAACGCTTGGATCCAGTCCCTCGGACTTGATTTAAACTATTTTATTTGTGCTCTTTTACAGACTCCTCTCAAGGGGCCTATGGCGGCCTTTTTAATGAAAAGTAGGGACAATCCTATGAAAGCTCTAGGCATGGTCACTGTTATCATTAGCGTATTGGTAGGGGTGACTGTCTTGATCTCTACGGCTCTGTACATGCGCAACTCAAAGTCAAACAGGATAATGCCGGCACGTCGCATCATTAAGAGGCGACCCAGGGACCAGCAGCCCTGGACCTTCAAGATGCCCACTATCAAATTCAACGACCCCGCGGATAAGTTCCTCATCGACAAACCAGAGAGCAGCCTGCAGCGGGGCACCAGCAGCCCCCGGCCGAAGCCCCCACCCCCCAGCGCTCCTTGCCTGCCCCCTCCACCCCCGTCTAACACACGGCCCAGTGAGAGGCCCCGGGCGGTCCCAACAATATCTGGTGCGCTGGCCTCCAAAGGCTCCAAGAAAGCTAAGTCTAGTCGCCGCAAAGAGGGAAATATCAGCTCTGCTCTAGTGTCAGAGCTTAAAATGAAGCTGGAGCAGAAAATCATTGAGAGCAACCAAGGCTATTATTAACTCTGTCACACGAACGTCTTGTTCGAGGTTCCCCGGCTCATTCTCTGACAGCTCACCTACTGTCACCTGAACTTCATGTGATGGTCCGGCAGGGTGGACCTGCCTTTAGATTACTCCTGAGTAAATGATGTATGAGAGGGATAACAGAACGGTTTACAGGTATTTATGTCTTAAGAAGAGATGCTGACCAATTGGGCTCCACTGCATCCTCAGCTGACCTGGCTTAGGTGAAGAGAGGAGACAGTCTGTCCCTGGTGCAGTCGAAGATAATTCACCACACTGCCATCTTGAGGAAGATTACGTCATCTTAACAGTAAGAAGCACCACTTTAAATTGTCCAGGGAGAGGATTACTAAGACTTACTGTGTGTACATAAGTTGCATAATTTCCTGAAAAGTGTAGTTTTCACGACCCAACACAAAACTAGGATTTCACCCAACAAATCCTTCTAAAAAAACCTTCTTTGTTGCTCACTGGAGCGTGCAGCTGGAAGACACAGTCATGAAAAACAACACTGCTTCTTCTAAAGTGCTAAAGGACCCATGTGTTAATATTTTTACTGTGTTACATCAGCCGCTTGACAGCTGAGAGGTCGCTCTTTTGTATGATTACGATGTGCCACTGTAGGTTTTCACAGTAACACGAGCTAACAGAGTTGCTTCTATTTATTTGAGTGTGTTATTCTAGACGACTGCTTTTATATAAATACCACGAGTCCGTTTTAAATGTACAGCATTGTATTATTTTTATTATTTTGAGTACACACGTGTGACAGGGTATGGACATTTCCCAGTTGTATCTTGCAGCAGTAAAGAAACATAAAGAACAAGTGAAACCATCTAACATTAGTTGGATATTGTTGCTACAATCAGTGATATGCTTAAGATTTTCAAGCACAGGTCAGTATGTGTGTAACCTGCTCAGACGTTTCCTTTGTAGAAATAGAGTCTGTGTCGAACTTTTAGAGTCCAAACAGTTCCATGTTACTCCTCAATGCCTTCAAATGTGGGCAAATAAAATTGGAGTCATTTAATTGCTGTAATACATATCTCGTATCTGACTATATCTTAACTTATAATCTTAAGTAAGTTGAGATAAACTATATATGTTAACTATAAATTACACTTGCCTGGTCCTTCAAAGTAACATATTTGTACCGTCTTTGTACCGTCTTGATTTTGAATAAATACTTGAAAATAATTTGTTCTGAGCTCCACTTTGTCAACATTTATTGATTAATATTAATATGTGTAAAATATATTTTCATTTGAAGTACAATTACTCAGCTACTGTACGACACTTTTGAGGTGCTTGTGCTTTACTTTATACTTTTCCTCCACCATATTTCAGCCTGAAATGTTATTATTTGCTTAACTGCATTTATCTGACCGTTACTAGTCACTTTGCAGATTAAGATTTTACATCAAATCAAATGATAAGATTAAAGAATACAGTGCATTATTAAAGATTAAACCAGCTGCTCCCAACATTTTAGCTTCATTTTAGCATGACGCAGTCTTTAGTAGTGGCAGATTGTTTCACTCAAGGCCCAGAGAGGTCAGATCATCCAATGTTTCACAAAAAGGCAAAGATTAGAGAAAAGCAAATACAGATTACAGATGTCAGAGCTTTGTTTTTTCTTCTTTCCTACCCCTGTAATCATCTCGCAACCCCTCAGATTTACTTTGTGACCCATTGAAGGGCCACAACCCCGAGTTTAGGAACCACTCAACCAAACTACCGAACTGTAGTATAAAGCAGCTAAAAGTAGCTCAAACTTGAGCAGCTACAAACATAAAATGCTGCTTACACATTCATGCATCAGTATTAAAGTAATATATAAAAATATATCAGTTGCAGGTGACATTTAAGCTTTTTTACTTTTGGTACTTTCAGAACATTTTGCAGATAATACTTCTGTATGTTTACTGAAATAGGATTGTACTGACTTTTACCTGAAATGGAATATTTTTACATTGTGGCATTGGTATGTTGACTAAGATTACAAAATATATTGTGTAGAAAAAAATCATTGTACTTATGTATATATTTATACTATATTGAACATTAATAAACACTTTCCATTTATCTTTTAAAAAATCCAAGATTATATAATAATGTGTAATAATGGATGCAGTGAGTGTGAACTGACTAAACATCATTCATGTAACACTAAGACTAATTTTCATTATGTTTATATTAATTCATATATTCATTTATATCTGTTTAAGTGCATTTTACTAGATTAAAAAGGAAGAGTACATTTTCGATTAGGCTGGAAAAACACTTTGAAAATGGTCACATACCCTCTATTTGGCTGCACAGCTGATGTAGAGACACAGTGAGCTCGGAGCCGTCATTAAATGGAAATATCATGTCCTGCTGACTGGGATTCAGATAGAAAATCACTTTAATCTGCTTACGAGTGTATGTATAAGTGCACGGGAAAACACCGCTTATGTAACAAATCCTCTGAGTGATTGTGCTAAAAAATCAGGAGGATGTCTCAGCATTCGTCTTTGACTCCCCTTTAATCCACATCAGACATCATTTCATTCCATTACAAGAGAGCAAATCTGTAAAAAGAGAAACAATAACAAAATACTTTTTTTTTTTAACCATGAACCGACACACAATCGACTCAAGGTACAATTTAGTTTATATCATTATTAAGCATTAATTATTTACATTACATTATTTTCACACTTAGCATTGCATGTTTTTACATTCAGTATCAAAACATAAAAAACAACAAAAATGCATTTTAGCAGAAACCTTTTTTGTACATTTATATTAACACAGATAATAAACCCTCCTTATAATAAGGAAAAAAGGCATCTCTGCTTGGAGCTGATAGCTTGAGACATATATATTTACAGGATGGCTATGTACTCAAAATAGCCCAAGTTTGTGCCACATAGGTATTAGTATTATATTTGATCCACAGATCATAAGCATCTGATTTTATAAAAGATAAATACAAATTAGATTCAGATCATTCAACAAAACTTGTCATTGTTCTGAAGGTGTTTCCAGAATCTTCAAACACACAAACACGTTTCCTCAGTTGTGATTCTTCCTTAATCCAAAACAAAGATGGCAACCAGAAATCACATTGCTCAGTTTATACAGTGAATCAAATTTTGAAAAATGTTACTATCACTCATAGATTTGTCTGTTTGACTTCGCATTATTTAATATTTTCAAACAAAATTATGCCTTGATATTTTTCTCATGTTGTATAAAAAAAAAAAAAAAAAAAAGGAGATGTGTAATTTCTGGCTTCCTGTATGGGAAAGCGGTTAAAAATCTTGTCTATGGTACAGCAGACAGAATATTGCTTCATCCAGATGGTTGGAGGAGTCTGGAGGATCCTGGAAATACCTTCATAACAGCAGTAAGTGTTTTTTCCATCATCAGGTATTCATTTTTTCTGAAAATCAAATGGCTAGTGACTCAAATACAATGATAATACAAGAGAAGCACAAACTGGGGCTATGCTGAAAACTGACATTATTTACAAATACACATGTATGTACATCGCTTGACTTTGGATTTAGTAAAGATGAGCTGCACTTCCTCCTTTGCACCTATCCTCACACTTCCTGCTCTTCTTCGGCTTTTCCTCCGAGTCCCTGCACAGGCCTTCGTCGCTGGCTGCCTGCAGGCTGTCGAAGGTGCCCTGCCTCTCCATGCCCTGCAGGTTCTCTCCGTAAAGCTTGCGCTTCTTCCACAGATCCATGCAGCGCTCCACGCAGCTGAACCTGGCCTCCGTGGTGCAGGCGTACATGCCGGCCGGCACTGCCAGCAACATGGCGCACACAATGACAATAATGTGGATGAGCCTCTCTCTTTGCTCCAGCTCACTGATATCACTTCCCGTCACGAACACGATGCACTGGCCTTCCCTCGGCGGATGGTTCTTCAGGGTCACACACACCTCATATTTGGTGACGGGAAGCAGGTCGCTGACGGAGTAGCTGTTGATGCCAGGGCCGATGTAGATCATCTCCTTTTTGGGTGAGTCGTATTTGCCGAAGTGGATGGTGAACCAGGTTTCTGCTGGTTTGTCCGTTGCTGCGTACCACTCGAGGGTGATACCGTAAACCGTCTGCTTGGCAATGCGGATGTCAATGTAGGTATTCTCATCGGACGACAGCCTGGGGACAGGTGGAGGGAGAGGGGTGGAGGAATTGAATGAGCTGATGTTAACGGTGATGTTGACAGAGGCGTTGCCAATGAAGTTGTTGGCCATGCAGGTGTAGAGTCCTCGGTCTGCCAGGTGAAGAGAAGGGATCACCAGCTGGGAGGTGATGGTCTCCTCATTTATTTGAGTCTCTGTAGCTGCAGAGAGAAGACAGGGCGTCAGAGCGTACTGCATTTCAAACGGAGGCTTAATTACGTCTGCTAAAGACATGGTAAGGTAACCCTACAAAAAGGTATTGTTCCTGCATCTTTCATACAACAGATGCAGCCTGAAAGTAACATATACCACATTAAGTGCTCCAAGAGCAGGTTCACAACAGTTTAATGGATGGTAGTAATAAAAAACAATCTTACCAGCAAATCCTCTTATAATCTTCAGACTGTACATCCATTGAATGGTCGGGCTCGGCCTGGCCTTGACTAAGCATGTGAGAGTTGCATTCGCTCCGAGAGGTAAAGTGATGTTAGTCTCTGGGGCAGAGGCCACCGGCTTCGTGCATGTTTTTAACTGGATCTCGTGGAAAAACTTGTCAGCTTTGGAGGCGGGGCCCGAACACATCAAATAGGAGTTCATCAGAATGATGGGAGGGCTGACTGCCCGGATGAACTCCACGAAGCCTTTGAGGCGGCAATCGCACAACCAGGGGTTGTCGTGCAGCGCCAGAACCACATTGGAGACCAGCCCTTCTTTGCCCCAAGCTTTCTCTGCTGTTTGGTAAAGAGGCCAATTAATGAAGACATCTTTTGATATGACACTAAGCTGATTGAAGGATAAATCTAAGTAGGTTAGTGCAGGTAAGTGTTTCAGGGCGTGTTCAGGCAGGATGTCCAATCGATTGTGCTTCAGGTCCAGAATCTTCAGTTTCGGTGTATCCTGAAAGGCTGTCCATGGTACCGAAGTCAGCTTGTTCCCTTGTAGCCTGAGCTCAGTCAGGTTGGCCAGCCCCTCCAGGCTTTTGATGTTCATCAGGGCGATCTCATTGAAATTCAGCCAGAGGTACTCCAAGGCACTGACTTTGGAGAAAGATCCTTGCGGTAACCCAGTCAGGTGGCAGTTCTCAATTCGGATTTTAGTGAAATCATGTGGGATGTCTGCTGGCATTTGTCCCAAGGAGGTTCCCATACAGAGTAAAGACCTAGAATGGTGAGACGAGATGTGTTTAGACAAGAGAAGCTAATGACAAGAGTGTATTTTATCTTCACAGCTGCTCATGTACCGCTAGCACACATTGATGCAAAGTGTTTGCGTTTAGGTTTTAGAACAATTTAGTTAGCAGGTTGCATTTGAAACAGGGTTATGGCTAACCTACTTTTAAGAGCTTGTATAGGTTCAGTGGGCACTTACCTTCCCAAGTTATCATCCGTGCAGGAGCAACCGAGCAGACAAGTTGATGATCCAGGGGTGACGAGATAAAAAAACACAGCGATACGTAACGAGACACAAAAGGCGTCCATATTCCTGGAGGAGCTTGTGAAATAGGCCTGTGAGGCCAGGACGAGCCCGTGGGCTGCCTGGAAGAAAGCCTATTACCTTAATCTTCCTTGACGTAACACTTAAGACACCAAGTGAGACACACATAGGTAAGGTGTATTTATAGCAGTGGTCCAATTTATCTAGACATCACTGTGTGACCTCCTCAAAAGCATCAAAACACACGCCACAAACGTTCAATCAAAATTCAGTGAGTTTGTTTGATTGGATTGCAGTTCTTCTTTCAGATGTGACCCCAAACTGCTTTGCATTGGTCTAATTTAATCTATTTGTCTCCCACTGAAGCACAGGCATTGACATGACAGGAGGCCCATCTGCAGTAAGTGGGCCGGAGTCGGTCGGGCTTAGCAGCACAGAGAGGGAGGGCTGCAGAGAGACAGATGTCTGGAGAGGACTGTAATCTGACCTCAATAATCTGAACACTGGTTGTCTCACAGGTTGTTAAAGGCCGAATCATCATATAAAGCAAGTGTGAAAACAGACAACATCTAGTTTCAGTCTTTAACAGACATTTTTCCTTTAGTGCCCAAGCTGTTTATAGAAGTACGCCTAGTTTAACAGACGAAGAAATTAATCTCATATAGATGGGGATGATGATAAAGATAGAAGTCGTTCCAAGGCTGTTAACAAGGCTAAAGAAATATGCTAGCTGCTGTGTGGTGAGGCTGTGCTTCAGAACTTTGAGCTAAATGCTAATGTTAGCATGTTCACATGCTCACAACAATTACATTACATTCACATGCATGCTTAGCAGGTATCATGTTCACCATCTTAGTTTAGGGTTTTAGCATGTTAACATTTGCTACTTAGCCATAAACACAAAGTGCAGCTGAGGCTTATGGGATTGTCAGTAGTTTTTCGGTATTTGGATGTAGCCTAACCGAAACTTGACTCGTCCAAAGTGGTGGACTTCACTGACCAACACTGCCACCCATAAAGTGGCATCTCTAGCATTGCTAATAATGAAAATTGAGTGTTTTAGGCGAAACATCTTCACTAGCATTCAAAATTGCGATTTAAAGAAAAAAGAACTGACATGCAGCCTAATTTGTCCTGATCCTGCTCAACCACCTACTACTTCAAGCAGGTTTTTTACAAAACATTAAGATACTAGTTAGCTAAATGCTACTTGACCTGGCTCAGATTAGCTGTGTTCCCCTATAGCAGTGTTAATAGGCTAATTTCTGCTTGAGTCAAGATGAATATTGATCTACTGAAAAATCAACATTCTGAGATTTAAGAAAACAACTTGAGAGCATATAAATATAAAAAAATATTTATTTTTATACAGTACATTCATACACACAGATACATTTCAGGTGACAAATATTTACACATTATAAAATGTAATGTATTTTAAGTTTTTGACCCAACAGTAAACCTGGCACGTTAACATCATACTGACATACAAAATAGACTAATAACTCTTTTCTCTAAATATTTTCAATAAAGAGTTGAACACAGTGTGGAGGTTACATCTTGGAAAAATACAGTTGATTGGGTTTTAGACAGTTTAGGGCAACATTTCAAGACATTCTCCTCTGCAAAACATCACCTTTAAAAGTGCATTATCAATTAAAAAAAAGTAAATTTTACACATTTACACCACATGTAAATATTGAAACCATGTCACTGTGTATATTTTCCCTTTTTTGCTGTCCACCAAATGAATGGTGGTTTTTATTCCCACAAGGCTGTAAAACAGTTTCATATATTTAGTGCTGGCAGAGCTGTCGGTGTCCTCTGAAGACCCCCAAAAGAGGATCAGTTGAGTCTTTTCAGTCTCTGAGCACAAGAGTTTATCTATTCACAACACAGGCTGTTAGAAAACAAAGTGCATCCTCTGGAGTTTGTGGCATACATTTGGTTTTAGCAGAAGTACTCGTTAGGTGGCCCCTCAGTCCTGGCTGTGGCCTCTGAGTCCACACTGGATCTCGCTGAAAGCAGCCTGTTGGATTCATCAGGATTTAGCCTGGTCAGATACTCGCCCTCCATCCCTTTAGCTTTGGCTGCGGGGCCGAGGGTCTCAAACGTGACGTACGAGTCCTGCATGTCCTTGGACTGCCGCCCCAGCAGCTTCTGGCAGCGCTTCTTGAGCGCCCCGCAGCACACAATCAGTGTCAGGGGGACAGCAATAACACACGCCACCGTTATCACCACCACATTAATGAGCTTCTGAGTGCCACTGGCACTGGCTGCCTCATCTGTTGAGAAGATTACACACTGCTCCTTTTTTGGGATCAGGCCTTTCACGCAAACACAAGCAATGTACTTTGTCTTTGGTACAAGGCCATCAATAGTGATCCGGTTCCTTCCGGCACCTACATTGATCCGACGCATGTCTCTCTCGCCAAATATGGCATATAGGATGCTGAATTCTGTGGTGTTTGTGGCTGTAGGGGCTCGCCAGTTCAGAGACACAGTATGGTCGGTGTCACCAATCACCTTCACTGAACGTACTACCCTTTTCTCTGGAGCTTGCTGTAAGGATGAGGCGTTGGCAGCCAAGTTACTCAGAGCATCCCGCTCCACCTCCACCGCCCGCTGAAGGTCTGACGCCTTACCCCGTCCCTGAGAAGCATCGTCAGAGATGCTGTAGCTCTCAATCTCATACTTCCCAGTCACGCCTTTGCCATTGAGTGGTTCGATGATGGGCTGGGCGGCAGTGGTGGTCGGTGGAGGAACATATCTGGCAATAAGTTTCTCCTGGTATGCCGCTCTTCCAATGCCACCAGGTTTCTTCCCTCTGGCTCTCTTAGAAACACCACCTGCTTCCTCTGACCGAAATGAATCCGTGATCACCAGAGAGATGATTGCGTCCGCAGTGCCCACAAAGTTGGTTGCTTTGCACACGTATTTCCCAGAATCTCGGTAGGAGACTGCAGGCACACTCAGAATCGACCAAATGATGCCCTCCTTTGAAATCTCTTCCTGGACTGAAAAAAAAGAAGCAGGCATCCACAGGTTTAAGCAGATTGGCACAAAAAAATAACTTTAATCTCATTGACACAGGGATACAAATAGATGCTGTTCTAATTCAAGCACATCTAGAATTAGTGCAGCAGAACTCACCAGTGCCGTTCATTTTCTTTCCATCAGCCCGGCTCCAGGACAGCTCGGGGATGGGGACTCCAACTGTGCCGCAGCGCAACAGAACGTTGTTACCCAGTGAGCTTCGAACGCGAGCCACGGCTGTGTGCACCCGAGGGCCCTGGCACCTCTGCAGCTCCGCTTCGGTGAAAAGAACCCCTGACAAGCTCTCTGGATCAGCGCACCTCAGCCTGGTGTCGATGAGAGCCACGGATGATGATGGGGATTTCTGAAACTGGACCAAATCATGCAGCCGGCAGTCGCACAGCCATGGGTTATCATGGAGACCTGCAGAGGAAACCAAGCGTTTACTGTTACCAACATCCAGTTCATCAACACTGTGTGGCTGTTGAAATAACTAGAATTACTCTAACAACTTGACACACAATAACTATAATTAGACTAATCCCTAATTTAGCTTTAAGTGCTTCTGGTGTCAAAGAAGTGGTCACCATGTAAGGCAGATTAAAAAGAATACGTTCCACTATCCTAATATGTCCCAGCTTGATCCTCACCGAGAATTAGTTTGGAGGAATCGGTGTCCTGGGATGGCTTAACACTCAGCCACATTGTGAGAACGTCAGCAGGAACGGTTGTCAGACTGTTGCTGGATAAGTCCAGATAGGTGATATTCTTTATGTACATGGTGGCTTCTGCAGGGATGGTGGAGATCTTGTTGTTGTGCAAGTCGAGGAGCCTCAGGTTTGGCATATCAGTCAGAGACTCCCAGGGGAAGGAGGTGAGGGCATTGCCATCCAGTCTTAGCTCATCCAGGTTGTAAAGACCCCGGAAACTGTCGACATTCAGTGAGTTCAGTGAATTGAAAGACATCCACAGAAACTCCAGGTTGTTGAGGTAGTGGAAGTTGTCGGTTGAAATCCGTGTGATTGCTGTCTTTTCAATGCGCAGCTTCGACGTGTCAGTGGGAAAATTTGGAGGAACCACAGTGATCTCTGGATCATTGCAAAGCACACTCCTGCAAGGAATAAAAGAGCAAAAATATGATGATTCATAATGTGACATTTAAGAGAACAATATTAAAGCTTCTTTCAAATTGTAGGGGTTTTTAGTGGATTTAAAAACAAAACATATTTCTGCCTCCATTTCACTAGTAATTTAGTTTAGAATTTATTTGACAAAACGTAGTAACCTATTGTTCAGTAACAAGCAAAGGAGATTAAAGGGCAACTCCAAGTTAATCCTCCACTATACGGAGTGACTGAACAGAAGAAAGCTGCAGTGAAAATCAATTCTGCATGCAAGACAAAACTAAAAAACATGTAAAACTGAAACAAGAACATTTAATAACTGGCATATTTACCTTGCTTTTGATCCATCACTTAGTTTGTGGAAGAAGCAGCTGCATTGTGCAGGACATGAACTGCACAGCAGGGGAAGAAAAACTAAAGCCAAACAAAAAGCAGCAGTAAAATGTCGCCTCATTTTTTCTCCTGCAAGCTACTAAACGCTATGCAGCTAAACTACAATGAAAAGAAAACAGGTGCTACGGCTCAGCCTAGCGGGGCATCGAATGCATCGTGGTGGTGTGCAGGCTCACAGCTCCATACTGCTCTGACTGGTCTGAATCCTCAGATAAAAAGGATAGGCAGGGATTAGTGAAGGACTTGGGTTATTTTCATTCACACGATTAGGCTATTGCTTCCTGGACGCTGATAGGCTGCACTGTTTTCACTTTTATTCTCAGGGAAATACTTTCCAGTAGTTGATTGGCCGGTTAATTATGGACACAACAAACTGTACGGCACCTAAATGAAGCGCAGGCTGCAGGTAGACACAGCAGAGGCCCAAAATCTACATACATGTAGTTATTAACCATGAATATCTGAAAAACTCAAAAACAATTTCATTTAGACAGATTTTAATATGAAGAATCCCTTTACAATTATGATATGTGTTTAACTTTTAATGCTTTGTGTGTATGTCAGTATTGTCCTACTAAGTCATAGCATATACTGCCAAATACTGGAGTAAATACTGTGAGAGTGCGAGTCCTCCTACCCCACATTAAAGCGAAATAGTCACCAAAAACAAACAGGGCTGTTGCCTGTTTTTTTGTTTTGATATGAAAGCACAGGGGTGTCCTCCAATTTCAGAATATTTAACAAATTTATTCTCTTGTTGCGTTTGCTTGTTCTTAAATTGTGGTATTTTTTGAACATAATATATGAACTGTTTAACGCACTGACAGACTGTAGTTTGCATGATGGCTAGAACTTAGCAACAAATGACCACTAGATGGCAGTGTAGAGTCACTACCTGTATTTACTGTATGAAGTTTCTCACCTTCCTGTTATTAGACCCAAACTTCAAACCAGATGAGTGACTCTTGACAACAGCATGTGAGCCCATCAGCTGATCAGCTGTTAAGATACCAAATCAATAACCCTTTTAAAAAATCTTTCATTTGAGATTATCGCCATCTTTTATGTTTATGATTTACAAGGAGAACATATAAACTCACTCGACCTATTTGGACTTCTGCAGATCATGCAAACACCAGCGGTAGAATCTAACTGCGTGCATTTACTCAAATACTGTATTCGAGTATAATTCTGAGGTTCTTGTCCTTTACTTGAATATTTCCATTTCATGCTACTTTATACAACTACTTCACTGCAATTCAGAGGCAAATATTGTACTTGTTACTCCACTACATTTTTAAAGCTTTAGCTACTTTGCAGATTCAGATTATTAATACAAAATATAATCAAAATATACATTTTGATGTATTATTAACTACCCATAACAGCACAGAGTACTTTAAATTATCCCTAATTTTACCAGCAGCAACAAGTGACACAAACATGAATGCTTCAATAATGTTGAATGAATAATATATATTCTAAAATGGGCCATTGTGCATAAAGAGTACTTTTACTTGTGGTGTTTTAAGTATATTTTGATGCTAATACTTATACTTTTAATCAAGTAAGACTCTCAATGCAGGACTTTTACCTGTGACAGAGTACTTCTGTACTGTGGTATTGCTATTTTTACTTAAGTAAAAGATCTGAGTACTTTTACCACAGCCAATAAGAGCAGCCACCCATCATATTCTCCTCCATAAATGCAAACTCAAAGAATTATGTGACAGTAATCTCTAGTTTTTAATATTACTATTATATTATTGCTATTATTATATAGCTCTAGTTTTCAGTAGCCTCCTGCAGAACATGTGTGTGTCTGACACACTTAGTGGATGACAGCCATGTTGTCGCAGTCTCTGAGGGGTTTTCACAGGTGCAGAGGTTTAAAGACACGGCTGTCCGGCGGGATTTCAAATCCTTTAATCCGACCGTCTCTCTGTCTCTTATTAATACATCTTTGCTCTATTTCTTTTCAGGATGTTTGTCCTGACAGAAATTGGCAGGACCTGCATGAACAAACCTCCTGCCTCCCTCCCTCTCCCGTCTGACCTCGGTGGGTGAGGTAGGAGCTGATATGCTGACTAAAGCTCTGACATTCAACGACGTCTTTATAGTAAAAGAAAGTATTTGCAAAAATGAATGTTCTCCTAATGAAGGATTAACTTATCTAAATGGCCATATTTGGCAAAAGTTTAAGAAATCTTTATTTAAAGTCATTTAAAATGTTACTTAAGTAAAAGTGCAAAAGCATTATTAGAAAATATAATATATATATAAAGTAGCATAACATGAAAATACTGTATACCAAAAGAACCTTAAAACTGCACACACAGAACTCTATACTATGTGTAAAATACTAAATGTGACATGTGAATAGTAAAAGTTAAAAGTCTCCCTCTGAGTTGCTGTGGAGAAAAAGCAGAAAGTCTCCCCTATCTGAAAATTGTTTTGAAGTACAGTACTTGAGTAAAGTTACTTAATAACTTCTCATTTCTGCTGCTTTTTACAGGAATAAGCAAAATGTTTCAGTTTCTCATCTTCGCTGCTGATTTCCAGAGTCTGTCGGTACAAACGCAATTTCAACACTGCAACCTTTGTTTCATTGCAAAACCAGCAGATTATGATGGTGTAATTAACTGTTGGCCAATGCATTAATGTGCAACCACTGCAAGGGTGCGAGCACTTCGGAAAAAATATTACAGACGGGCTATTCAGGACAGTGGTGGGTTTGGTTTATTGTGTTAATTAAGAGGTTAAATGGTGCTGAGACGCTGAGATCCACCATGATTTCTTCTATAAACTTAATGATACTCATGTATTTAAAGGATGTCACTTTTTGGCTCACTATCCCTCAATATACAGAACAGAGAGAGTAGAAATGTGCTGCACAGGGCCTCATCTTGCAAATGTAGTTGGACTAAAACTTATTCAAATTAAAAAAACATTTGGTTTTTATCATTTCAGGGCTTATTACGCTTTGCCTTCAAACTCATCAACACACAAACCAAACCTCTTAAAGAAAGATTACAATTGATTCCGGCTGATCAATCCACTACATTGATGTTTTGGATCAGTTCTTGCTCCATCACACTCAGCTGCAGTAGATTAACAGATTGTTGTATTGACTCTTTTGCGTCCCCGCCGCTTTATGTTCCTGCACGACCTCACGCTGCACCGACACTTTCTGTACAAACATCCTGACACACAGCTCAAATGCTCCAAATCGTCGATTTTTCCGGCCGCCATATTTGAGCCACACGTGTCAGAGCGGCAGATGCAGCGATAAGCGTCGACACTGCCGCTCTTTTTTTTTTTGCTGAATATACGAGGACGTCTGTAACTGGACGGGACAATATGGGCAGCTTGAGAAAAGGCTATTATAAGTCCATTGGGACACATCATTACTCCATAGTTAATGAGTTTGTGGTAATCTGTGAACAGATTAGTGGTGCAATCAGACTCTGCCCAAATGTTGCATTTTAAAAGGTTCAGGCTGCTGCAGGGGCCAAAGGTCACTCTTCCCCTGTCCTCGTTTTTAGCATTATTCTGGTCAACAGTTCAAGACTGATAAATGAGTCAATGAATAAGATGCTGGTGCTTTCACAGACTTTTTAATTAACATTTTACACTTTAATGTGGCCAATAAGAGAGAACCACCAGCTTTTGAGTTTACGGTCTAAATAAAAGAAGAGCCTGTTTGGTAATTTGTCAGTTTAGCCCCTGACGTGGAACCTGAATTTCTAGATTAAAACTGATGCTCAGTGACATTAATTTCTTCACTAAAAGTTAACTAAAGATGCTACAGCATTGTAAACACTGCAGCTCCTCCATCTCCACCTCCAAACTTCTAATTCAGATTGCGAAAAACTTAATTGTCCATCACAAGGCAGTGGAATTGTGTCTTTGATATGGCTTAAAGCACACACAAAAAATCAAAGTAGGTAAATGTGGCTGTAGAGGTGCAGGCAACGTCCTTCACCGCTTTTATGACGTCAGTTAGATGAATGTTGGAATAAATAAATGGAGTTGGAATGAGTTATGGAGGGGGGGTTTTGGTTTAAAGTGAGAACAGATTCTGTAAACAGTGAAAACGTCTCCTCCCCTGACGTTAAATCTCCTGTTTCCTAACCAAAAACAGGCGCTGCTGGAGCTTCCTGTACACTCTAAAGATTCACCTGCTCCACAACCCGCATTTACTACACAACATCACAGAACTTTAATCTTTGCATACATATACGTATATGTGTCATGTCTTAAAATTAAAACCCGCATAATTCAAAATCTAATGTGCAGCTTTCATCAGTATTTCATGGAGAACATGAGGAAAAGACAGTCCAATAATTATGTGTCCTGAACTTGAGGAGTCTTTTTAAGCCAAGTCAGTTTTACTTATATAGCCCCAAAGCACACATTTGGCTCAAGGGGCTTTATAATCTGAACATCATATGACCCCCTCCATCCTTCACACTGCATGTAGATATTAGTGAAACCTGCACAGAAGAAAGCTAACAACATTATCTTTTCAGTTTAGCCTTTAACTAGCTTTGACTTTGCTGATACAGGCCTGAAACCTTTGCACGCGTCTTTGCACTTATGCAGGATTTTACTTGATCTTGTTCCACATTAATAGTCTATTCCTGTGTTTGCATTCGTTTTAAGTCTTTTTTTTATGTGAAGCACTTTGGTGCATGTGATTTCGTTGTTGTAAAGCACTTTGAGCTGCATTTCCTGTATGAAAAGTGCTGCACGAATACATTTTATTATCATTATTGTTGTAATTAGGAGGAAGGAAAAACATGTGGAGGAGGACAAACATGTTTAAATGGTAGCAGTGGTTATATTATTCCAGGATTGGCTCTTATGCCAATTAGGAGAATGAGACATCAGATACAAACACAGCTTCAATACACAACCCGCAGGGTTTAAGTACAAGAGTTGCTGTGATTTGATGTGTGCTGCAACTCAGCTTGGGTTAAAAACAACATTTCCCATGTTTCCACTCTCTTTTCTTATCACTCACAGCGACACAGAGCGGAATGAAGGAAATGAGCTGAGGGAAAAGTTCGCCTTTCCTGCAAAATTTTCCTAACAAAAAGCAACAAACTTCACGTCGAGGAGCCTCAAACTTTTTTTAGACAAGCTACAGCTGCAGAAAGTTTGAGGGAGGCTCCCTCGTTAGGACATTCTTCGGGGGATTGCAGAAGGGGTTTATTAAGATTAGGCTCTTTATGCGTTTTCACGTGAAAGAGCCTTTATAAGGCGTCGTGTCGCTGCGGACGGCGGTGGGTGCGCGACACAACGCGAACACGACTTGTCTTTTTCTGTGTGTGTCTGTGCAAAGTTGTACTTGTGCATTTCGACATGGGAGCGTACACATTACCGGAGGGATTCACGGAGTTTGACATGTTCACGTTCGGCACAGCGCTTCTCGTTGGGGGTAAGTGGAGCGGGGCCGAGCGCGCAGGAGCACGTGCCTGCGCGGGGATTAAAGGGGCAGACCACTGTGAAAACACTGCCTGAGATAATAAAAGCATCTCAAGTTATAATCATGACAAAACAATCCCAATGCGTTTTTTGTTTTTCTCATTGAGATGTTTGAAATTTAGCAGATTTGGAGTTGTAGGCTTCCAGAGAACCAATCAAAAGAGTCCCAGTACACTCCAGCTAAAGATCTTTTTAAAAGAGGCTGTTTCAGGGACCTGATGGTTGCAGGCTTTGTGGACTAGGTCCTATGACTGCTGATGAATTCAGTGTGATTGATAACAGTGGGATTTAAGGGGTCATTTCTCCTCTTTGCTCCACTTTCAGGCCTGCTGGGATTCTTCCTCAACGCCATCAGCATCGTGTCTTTCCTCACAGTGAAGGAGATGCGGAATCCCAGTAACTTCTTTGTGTTCAATCTGGCCGTGGCCGACCTCAGTTTGAATATTAATGGCCTCACAGCAGCGTATGCCAGCTACATCAGGTACCAAAACCAAGTTTGTCGTCCTTTCCACAGGCACTTTCTGTATCGTGGTACTGCATTTCTTCCAGCAATCCAAAAAAGAAAGGGGGGCTTAGTATTTAATATTAGCCAATAAGCCTTTGGGTTTCATAACCCAATCAGCTTTATTCAGTGTGTGAAGTTCAGGGGGTTTTTTGGAAGTTACCTAACAGGATCTGACGTGAAATTTAGCAATATTTAAATTAATTAATTCTGTCCTCTTTAAACCTCTTTTATATGTTATTCAGTTGTCCCGATCTGGGCGTCAGCAGGGCCGGATTTACTTGCTATGGGGCCCCTAATGACCCCCCCTCATTTCTCCCATGCTCTGTGCATGGTGTGCGTATTATGAATGTGTCAGACACAAATTTATTTAGTAAAATGAACCCATAAACCACAATAAACTGAAATAATAATGGTTTTCAAATGAAGCTTTGAATGTCTGTCATCGCATTTTATGTCTAACCCTTGAAAAAAACCCTTGAGCAAAATCCTCAATTTGAAAAAAGCAATTCATCAGATTAAATGAGAGATTGAATGATTAGGCTTTTTTTTCAATTAAATCAGCTTTCTTTAATATATATAACTCATGTTTCGTCAACATAAATACATGCAGGCATTCAATAAATTTGGACCTTTGGACTTTACAGCGCTCTGGAGTTACTGGAAATACAATCACATAAATTGGAAACAATCCCAAGCAGCCACCACTGGAATCTAATTCTACAAATAGTGTTATAGTAATAATATTAGCGAGGCCTATTCTTCCTCTGCAACTGTGCAGAAATACCACTTTTAAACAGAATGAATTGACAAAAAAACGCAGGAAAATCTGAGATCAGGATCAGGTCATATTACAAGTATCGCCTAAAAGACCCTATAATTTCAGTCTATAATGTGTTTTAGTGGTGCATACAGTATTAATAAACAAATCTGTAATTTATTCAGTTAATTGCCACAAGGAGCCTTCAGGCCTTGGTTTAGTATCGCGTTATGGAAATCCATCTTTGGGCATTCGGAAGATAAATCTGAGGGGTTGTAGGATGATCAGCAAGTTTATTTTTCTGATATTTTTGGTGACGCTGGAGGATTTTTACCTGTTAGACGCTTTGGTTTAACTGCTGCAACCTAAGATGAGGGGGTTGCAAGTAGGCGTTGCACGTCATAAAGGTTGGAAACTTCATCTGAATGAGCTGTGTGAAATCATTATGTTGTGATCAGTGTATTTTCAGAAACGTAACCAACATGCTTTCACAGCCAGACGTTGGCATATAATAACACTGTTTGTAATATTGGGTGGAAGCAGCTTTCTTTAGCAGACGTGGAGGATGATTTAAGTTTCATTGTGCTTTTCAGATATTGGCCCTTTGGTCAAGATGGATGTGCCTATCATGGTTTCCAAGGGATGATAGCAGTCCTGGCGTCCATCAGTTTCATGGCTGCCATCGCTTGGGACAGATACCACCAGTACTGCACCAGTGAGTACAATATACCACCAGTACTGCACCAGTGAGTACAATATACCACCAGTGCTGCACCAGTGAGTACAATATACCACCAGTACTGCACCAGTGAGTGAGTACAATATACCATCAGTGCTGCACCAGTGAGTACAATATACCACCAGTACTGCACCAGTGAGGACAGCATCAAACAACAGTTAGCGACTAGCTAGCTAGCTATTTAGCAGCTAAAGTTTTTGGATACTGAAAACAAAGCTAAAAGAAGACTGAACATTAAACTTCATTTAATCTGGTGGCTACGAACATGACTCCAAATGAATTTTGCTCTGTAGTGACAAACAATTTCACCATGTTAACTTTATAAGACAATATTAGGTCAGTGTTGTATTTCAAGTTTTTGCGCTGCCCCCAGTGGCCAAAAAGTATACTAATGCAGGTTTAAAGATGCTTACTTGAAATTGTTAATTGAATGTTTATGGGTAAACTACAGTTAACGCATCTCATTTACACAAACTAAGTGATAGGTCTGGAAGGTATCTGGAGGCTAATCTGTGAAAAACATAACAGCAGCTGTCACGAAAAGAGACAAACTCAGCAGAAAGAGAAAAAAACACGTCAACACAGACGTAATTAGCTATATCAAAACAAACAAACAAAAGAGTTAATTCTCTTTAAGTCATAATCATATGTCCTCTCTTATGACGCACGCTTTTATTCTGTAGGGCAGAAGCTCTTCTGGAGCACGACTCTGACGATGAGCGGCATTATCTGGATTCTTTCCATCTTCTGGGCAGCTGTTCCTCTCATGGGGTGGGGCGTCTATGACTTTGAGCCTATGAGGACTTGCTGCACGCTGGACTACACCAGAGGGGACAGGTAGAGTTGAATAAATATAAGAATGGTACCAAACTGGAGTGTTGGCGTGGACGAAAAAAATGCAGCCATCTGTAGCATTTTGGCGAATATTTACCATATTGCACATTATTGTCCTGTTTATCTTTTTTCACCAGGGACTACATAACCTACATGCTCACTCTGGTGGTGCTCTACCTGATGTTTCCAGCTGTCACCATGTTGTCGTGTTACGATTCCATCCACAAACACTTCAAGAAGATCCATCACCACAGGGTAAAAGTGCTGCAATAGTGTCTGACTCCCTCTTAAAGGAACACTCAGCTTCTTTTTGTTTTGTTTAGCTATTACAAACTGTCTTACCTGAAGAATACCTAAATTAGGAATCCTGGATTAGGATGGGAAAAAAGTCATTGTATATTTTTTGTGCGTGTGTGTGTTTAGAGCCACAAAGTCTCATTCCCCTGTATTTAACAGATCTGGCAGCAAGAGTCTAAGAGTTAAAGATGCTCCCTTTGACAGGGGTGAAAGTAGTTGATGCCATTAGCCAGACTTCAGTCAAATGTGGTGCAATTTAACCAATTTTTTATGTGAATTAATGCAAGTTTCCATCTGTTATTGTTATGCAAATATTAGCCGTTGAACGCATTGAGATTGGTGGCGCCAGGTCTCCACACTGGTGCCATTAAACCATTGCAGACAAAGAGGAAGCAGCGAGATGACATACTTCAAAAGGCGCCAGTCAAACCTGAAATGATGGAAAACAATTTGCAGCAGAAAACCTGATGGAAATATGGCATTTCCGTTTGTTATTCATTTGAGGGACGTTATACTCTGCACATTGCTCCACACAGATCTGATGATTTTGCCTATTCTGATTCATGCATACACACAGTGCCAAAGTGCATAGCCTCTCCCTCTCTGCACCTGTCTGCACTTGCATGAAATTTGTGCCCTACATGCAGGTTGACGTTTCTGCTCGCTTGGCCTCAGCCTGCGGACATTAGCCACTAGATAATGAGCTCAACTCTTTTACACTTCACCCTTCGCAGTTTCATCTCATCCTCCTCAGGCCACTACAATTCTGTTCTTTTAAAAGAATGTAGGAAAACTGACTTCAGTGCAGCCTATCAAGCTGTAACGAAAAAAAACTGAAATGTTTTCTTATTTCCAGCTAAAGATGGTTAAAACTAAACCATCAAAACTCTAAATCCAGCGCGTTACATGTGTGATATCTACAGTAACACAGTGAACTTTGTTTTCTAGTTTAACACCAGTTTGCCCCTGAGGGTGATGCTGATGTGCTGGGGCCCCTACGTCCTCATGTGTATCTACGCCTGCTTCGAGAACGTGAAGGTCGTATCTCCAAAGCTGAGAATGGTGAGCACTTAGATGACAAGGGAAGGAAGGAAGTCATCTTATCTTTGACTTAGGTTAAAGGATAATTCCAGTTTATTATTTGGTTTATCTGGAAAAAAAGCAAGAAAATTATGACTTAATTTGTTGTAAACATCCATCACAGTTCAACTGTTCACTTGTTTACAACCTGTCTAATAATTTAACCACTCATGTAGTGACCCTGTTCCTATCAGCAATTACTTTGCTGGAACTAATGTGTTCATAACCAACAGAAATGAGACCGGTGTTGGAATAAACTCAAACTGGCCTTTAGATCAGGTACTTGACAAATGATGGAAATCCTCGTTCCTGCTTGCAGGTGCTCCCAGTTTTGGCAAAGACGAATCCCATCTTCAACGCTCTTCTCTACTCTTTTGGAAATGAGTTCTACCGAGGCGGCGTGTGGCACTTCCTCACCGGACAGAAGATCGTTGATCCCGTTATTAAGAAGTCAAAATGAACGGAAGCTCAACTGGCAAAAAAAAATCCAAAACCATCGTTTGCTCTTGTGATTCTTGTGAGGTTCCTCATTCCTAACCCTTCATTGTTGAGGTTGTTCAAAACATTGTTTGGCCCTTTAATCTGTACAGTTGTCACTTTTTCACATTTGGACAGTAGCTTAAACTCAGGACAGCCTCTACATCTCTGGGTGTGTGTAAACCTACAAAATGTGTTGCAGGAAATCTAAACATTTCCAAATTATTGCATTCTTTCCACAGCAATCTGTATCTAACCTGCGCTGCTCCTCCGTCCGTGTGAGGCCACTTACAATAAACACGTTGGGTTGCTGCTGTTCTGCTGTATCCTCCATCTACTTTAAGGTGCTTTTCAACCTGAGTTACTGTGCTGCTGTGAGTCAGAAGCCTGACTTCGCCTGCTGACCAGCATCCAGAGATGCCCTCTCACGACATGGCGTCTCAAGCCGTTACTAAGCAGATTAATCAGCTGTGTTTTTGTTAGGAGGACGTGATGTTATGTAACTTCTATACATATATATAGCAAGGAAGCATTCACTGTGTTAAGACTGTATTATGCAATTATACTTCTGTCAACACCTGAGGTGAACTTATTCACTTTTCTAAGTAGCGTGCTATTTAAATGCACAAATAGATAAATAAAGAGGTAGATTTTCTTAGGTCAACCAATCTTAGGAATGTAGGTTAAAGGACAGATACGAAATGTTTTAACTGGTCACTGACTAGTCATGGCAGCCACATTAAAATGTCTTTTTCCCTCTTGTGCCCATTTTCTTTGGATTACACGCGTCATTCTGTCCAAACATGAGCCACATTTAAGGCGAGTGTTCCAGTGCCAGAGAGAAAAGACAAGAGCCCTCTGATCTCTGCGCTAATAAATGGACGCACTCCAGAAATAAGCCAGCGAGACAAAGTCTCTGTCACACTAACCTCCGAGACGACTGACATCCCTGCAGGTGAAAATCCTCTCACCGTCAGCGGTGGCCCGTTTTAACGGGGGCGCAGCAGTCACGCAGGTTCGCAGCCATTCAGATAAAGCCCTGTTGAGACAACACACTGAATTTAACTCTTCACTTGCAGTGTTGTCAAATGAAAGCAGGGAAACTATAAATGGTTCTTTCAGAATAAACACTGTTTTTATCAGCCATGTTAGCTGCGCTGCTCTACGGATTCGCCACTTTGCTGCAAATTGAAATATCTCAACAATTATTGGATTGAATTTTGTACAGACATTCGAGGTCCCCAGAGGATGAATCCTGCTGACTTTGATGAACATCTGACTTTTCCTCTTGAGCCACCATGACGTTGACTTTTGTGGTTTTGAGTGAAAAATCTCAAGATCTATTGGATGGGTTGCTATGAAAATTGGTAAACACATTCATGTTCTTCTCAGCTCAGATGTCTTTTTTGAATGTCTTCCATCATCCGATCAAGTCAGGTCAAATTTTATTTATGCAGCCTAAAATCAAAAATCTGAATTTTACTCAGGGGGCTCTGTCCTTAGATCCTCGATTTGAAGGAAAAACCCTTTCACAAAGGAAAAATGGCCTCCCACAGGATGGACATACATGCATCAGATGTTGCTTGTACAGAGCAGAACAAAAAAAAAAAAAAATCAGTCCAATATGTACATCTTACAGTGAGATCAAGAACAAAGTGATAATTTGCCCAATACTTTAAGACCAAAAGCCCTCAATACAAATTCATCCTAACATCCATAACTGCTAATTGGCAAATGCTAGCACGCTCACAGGCTAAACTCAAATGATCAAGAAGCCTAGTAAACATTTCACGTCGACTCATGTTAGCTCGCTGACATCTGTCCTTAGCACGGCTGTGGACTCTTAGCGTTGTTACGTGACAAAGGGGGCCGAGACATTTAACTGACATCTTTGGAAAAGTTTGAAAAAGGAAGTGTAAATTTTTAAAAAAAAAAGACTTTACTAATCAGAAGCTGGGTCAGGATTCCTGTTATGCTGCAGACTCTTTAGTATCAGATCTCCCTCCAGCACACGAACAAGCTCTTCTAATTAGCAGGTATTAAATGTTGAGCATTATCATGTACTTTCTTATAAACTGATCAGGGTTTTTTCTCAGGAAAGACTGAGGAATCTGACAGATTAGCATGAAATTCTTAGAAACAGCCTCTCATTTGACTGACAGCTGATTACAAGACAGCGTGTGTGGGCTAGTGATCTAATTTGGTCAGAGCCGTACATAGAAGCAGCAGTAATAGCAACAAGCTCACCGGAAGAAGCGAGGACAACTTGTGACAGACAGATATAGACTCATTGAGCTTTCTTCAAACACACTGTACAAACAACTAAATCTGACCACGACTCTTTTTATTCAGCAGAGTCAGGATTTAGATCTCCACCCACAAGGAGAGGTGAAGGTGTTCCTGGCTGCGCTTGAATAGCGACGGTAAGTGTGTTAAATCTAAAGCTTGTCACAGACAGATGGCGTAAAACAAAAAAACATCTGTCACGAAAAACCTTACTCAGCACAAACAGCAGCCCCACCTCACATGGGCGTGCATGTGACATGTTCAAAAGAGATTTAGTTAATCAGTCAGATTTTGACCTTAACGGCAGCAGATTGCCAGGGCCGTAGCCAGAAATGTACAAACGCAGAGGTCATGGGTTCCCTGAACGCAACACCAACTCACTAAGAAATCAAGTTAAAGTGTTCCCATATTTTTGATCATCCCATCGCCAGTTTTCTTACCCCACCACTGTTAGAGCACATATCGCTTGAGCATATAGTTTAGCAGCAAAACGGCCAAAACAAAGAAGCACCTTCTGCAGCAGCTGTGCCATTCAAAGCGCTGGACTTTGCTTTAGAAGCCGCAGTCGTCGTTTGGTTCAAGCTCCGATGCAACATATCAAAACAGTGCACTTTGTAGAGGTGATACAAGCTTTGGTGCCAAATATGGCTGCACGATCATTTCTGTATATTATAGCTCCCCTACATGATGACGTAGCAGCTGTTTCCCAGCCTTCCTGAACACTGCTAGGAATATAACTCAGGTGTAGAAATGCTGAAATAGCATATCCTCAGGTTGTTAAAAACCCCCAAGAGTCCCGGAAACAATGCAGAGGACATGAACAAATTTGATTTAATTATGATTTAAATTTCTATAACAGTGCAAAATAACACCAAGAGTACAGTACAGCTTACGTTTCTCATTCTGAAACTCTTGCAGATTTTGCACTACAATATAAATGCTGGTTAACAGCAGCCGGATTAGATTTCTACAAAAATAAAAACGCAGAAGGATTTCTTTTAAAACATGGATTATGTTTGAGGAGCACTTTATCTTACACCAACTGATGATCTGTTTAAGTGCACAAGATCCACTGCTGTGTTGCAATTTGGGAAAAAAAAAAACATAAACAGAACATAACAGACTTTCCTAAAGGCTGAGGAACACAGGTCACTCCCAGGTTAATGATCAACCTCGTATCAGCCCAATAAGCACAATGGTTGTGTTTATGTTAAATAAAACCTTAATAATCATAACGAGCATGTCCTCTCACCCTCATGTGAGAGACCGTCCAGGTCAAAGGTTAGAGCCACTTTGCAGCAAAGCAAAGGTCAGAGTGAATCCAACCTTAAACATGACACATTACAGTCCACAGGTCAGATTAGATGACGCAGTGGAAGGAAGCACATCACATGACAAAACAAAGATCTTACGTAACGCCGCATGTGTTTGTTCATGAGCCATAATGATTCCTCCGTCAGCATTTTAACACATCCACATATGCTGTCAAAGATGGGACATTTCTCCTGTGGATCTTTCTCAAAATCATTTAGAAAGGATCACTGCCAGAGTATAATCTGGATTAGATGACATATGCGTCATCTCTCTCGTATTGTCTTCACAACAAGGGCCAAGCCACCGTCTGCACCCAGAGGACAAAGCTCTGAACTCCTGCAGACACTGCCAGGTTTCTAGAATGAGTCAGCAGAGATTATGCATGTAGTCATTTCATCTCCCATGAAATCTGCATGCCTATATATCTGTACAAACTGTTGCATGGCTGCGGCATAAAACCGCAATAGAAAAAGTGTTTATCTAATGGCTGCCAAGCTTCTCTCATTAGTGAAATTGGGCAGTTATATCCTGTGGTGTGCTAATCCTCCTCTTGGTGTATTAATGCTGCCTTTCCGGCATCAAATCATCCACTTAACCCCTCCACGGTCACTGTAATCATCCTAAGTGTCGATATCAACTCGAAAAAAAAAAAGATCCTTTCTTGGCAGGAGCTGTTGCATACAGTACTAATATCCATGATAAAAGTAGTGCAACACAAGTCACATTTAGCAGAAAATACATATCATTAAAGACATACTCACAGAGAGTAAAATCACATATCATGAAGTAGGAAAATGTGCAAGTAGCATGTGGGCATAATTTGTTATTGTTATAATTATTGTTATTAGTTGCAGTAGTAGTGGTAGCAAATTTAGATTAACTGAAGAGGATCTATATGAATTGTCCAAACTTTATTATTTGTTTATTTATCTATTTTTATGAGAACAAATATAATATTCTAATAATTTCCAGGTTTGATTCAAATTTCCTGCAATTTTTCATCAAGTAATCATGATTGAGAAAACAGAACTCCATTTTATAGCAAAAAAAATAAAAAAATAAAAAATATTATTATAATTATTTGTTTATTTTTAAACTTAGATCGAATCACTTCATTTAGATTACCTGGTGGTTGTCCAGTGTCAGAGAAAGCAGGTTACAGTCCTGTGTTTTGAATTTTGCTGGGAGATGCTGGCTCGTGGATTACACCTTATTTGCAAGTCTTCACTGCCCCCTGCTGGCAGATAATAATAAATCTAGATAAGAAATGACATGAAACAAACAAGCCTTTTGTACTTTTAGCATGATTCTGAAAATAAAAAAAGTGCCTTTTTTCACACCATAATGCAATAAACTAATCTACATTAGGAATGCCATTACACGAGATCAAAATAATAACAAATAAACTGAAACGATCAGGAAAGTGTCTAACCGCAAATCTAAACTGTAAATGAGGAACGTCATTAGGTTACACTGGTTGTAATGATGTGAATAATTAAGCTTGCCTTCATTCACGGTGTCACTGAGCAGTAATATATTTATGGCCGATGTGTGTAATTGTACATCTTCGCCACAAGGTGTCGCCAGTGTCTCGTGTTGAACTGAAACATTCCCCGGACGGTCTGGCTCGACTACGAGCTGCGCGCTGTGTTGTGTACTTTTGTTTTATATGATTGTATAATCGTGTTTACAGTTTTAATGACATATTTTGGTTCTTTGGGCACATTGAAATGAGGACAGTTTTCTGTTCATGTGAGGAAAAGTGAGGAAGTGAGGAAAAACTCCTCTCTCGCGTGCGCGCGGGGACGGGAGCTGTCCACAGCCTCGTGGTGCTGAAGTCTCTCCACCTCCCGCAGCGGGGGCTCGTTTCTGGGCTCCATCCGGCGCGCTACACACTGTTTTTGGATATTCAGATTGGAAAAAGTTCATAAAGTAAATTAGAAACGTTGGCTTAAGCAGCGAATGAATGTATTGACTATCAAGCTTCGACTAATAAGTTTCAAAAAAATGTATATCTATAGTCTGTGACAAGAAGTGAGCTTATTGTTGTTTTATTTATGCTTGTGTTTAAAGTCTTCTTTAGATTCATATATAGGCATATAAGTGCATGTACTGTGTGTGTGCGCGCCACGTGCCCACCGATGTATATGTTTGGCATTTGTATCTCAGCATTTGTATTAATATCATATAGATAGATATAGATATTACTGTACATACATCAGCTTTGCGTGTCTCTATATGTTTATGAAATTAGATGAACATTGAGGAATGTCTTCCCTCAAACCAAAAACTAGAGTCCCACACTGGACACATTAAGAATAAGAAAGCCTTTTTTTTCTTCCAGGCTCTTGTAAAGGGGTCGTGATGTGGCGCTCACTGGCTCTTATTGGTTGAAGTGATTGCTGCCATGGTTGGAAAATTAACATAAAAGAGGCAAGTGGCGAAGGGATCCACTTGGGGGCAAGCTGGTGATGCGTCATAGCTCTTGGTGAAAAGGGGGAGACAAAAAAAGGACTAAAATAGCGCCGAACCTCCGGGTTAATGTGCACCAATGGCCACGAAGTCACTGGTGGTCTCAGAGCTGAGCGCAAAAGTGCCACAGGTGATAGGAGGCATGGGCACAGAGCTGAGAGAGCTTGAGCGTCCGAGGTGTCGCAAATAAGTAACAAAAATCGAAAACTAACTTTGCCATGTAAGATAAGCGGCCGAAAGCTCTGCACGGTGCAGAAATCCTACGCTTTCACCACGTCACTTCTCGGGAGATCATGAAACAACATCGGATGTGGCTGAGGCGAGGACAAGTTGAGGAAGCTGAGGAAAGCCATCTTCACCGATGAAGCAGCCAAGTTCCTCTTCGCCTCTCCCTTTACGCGCAGGCGAGGTGAGGACGGGGAGCATCCCATCAAAGTAGAGGAAACACCAATGAGTCATACGAGGTGCTGAAAGATCGGCAGCAGACGGGAGAAGCACAACTACAATTTTGTTTTTAATCGAAAGTCATTTTTGTTTTTCAAAAAGAAGCACAACATGGATGGAGAAGGAGGATCGTCCGGGCTGGTCAAATCAGCCGCCGTCAAACTGTCCGAGATGGGCGAAAGAACCAAGCAGTTAGGCACCGCGATGAAGGATCCTCACCAGCAAAGGCGGATCATATTAGTGATTGTTTGCGTGGCTCTCCTGCTGGACAATATGCTCTACATGGTAATCGTGCCAATTATTCCAGACTATCTTGCGGAGCTGGAGAGTGAGCAGTCAGAGCACGTCCACGTCGTGATGCACCCCAACACTTCAGCCAACAGCACAAGCCAAGACAAAAGCATCAAGGACAATTTAGATGTCCAGATAGGAGTACTTTTTGCGTCTAAAGCCATCCTGCAGCTGTTAGTCAACCCGCTGTCGGGAACTTTCATAGATCGGGTCGGATATGACATTCCACTTTTAATTGGACTGACTGTTATGTTCGTGTCCACCTGCATTTTTGCGTTTGGGGAGAACTATGCCACGCTCTTCGTGGCCAGAAGTTTGCAGGGTCTGGGGTCTGCATTCGCGGACACCTCAGGAATCGCCATGATAGCCGACAAATACACGGAGGAGTCCGAGAGAAGCACGGCGCTGGGCATCGCGCTGGCGTTCATCTCTTTCGGGAGTCTGGTGGCGCCTCCTTTCGGGGGCGTCCTGTACGAGTTCGTAGGCAAGCGAGTGCCCTTCATCGTGCTCGCCTGCATTTGCCTGGCGGACGGCTTTCTGCTGCTGACAGTGATCAAGCCGTTCTCCAACAGGACTAGAGAGAACATGCCAGTCGGCACCCCCATATACAGACTCATGATTGACCCGTACATAGCCGTGGTGGCCGGGGCGCTGACAGTGTGTAACATCCCCCTGGCCTTCCTGGAGCCCACCATCGCCAACTGGATGGAGACCACCATGCACTCCACTCAGTGGGAGATGGGGCTCACCTGGCTCCCAGCCTTCTTCCCTCACGTTCTCGGTGTGTACATAACAGTGAAATTGGCAGCGAAGAATCCAAATTTGCAGTGGTTTTACGGAGCTTTAGGTCTGGTTATCATAGGAGCGAGCTCCTGCACAGTCCCCGCATGCAAAACTTTTGGGGAGCTCATCGCCCCGTTGTGCGGCATTTGTTTTGGCATTGCACTGGTCGACACCGCCCTGCTGCCGACCCTCGCGTTTTTAGTTGACGTGCGTCATGTTTCGGTGTATGGTAGTGTTTACGCTATAGCAGATATTTCCTACTCTGTCGCATATGCTATGGGTCCGATAGTAGCCGGCCAAATAGTGCACACTCTCGGGTTTGTGCAACTTAATCTGGGCATGGGCCTCGTCAATGTGCTTTACGCGCCAGCCCTGTTGCTGCTGCGCAACGTGTGCCAAATGAAACCGTCCTACTCCGAGAGAGATAACCTGTTAGAGGAGGCTCCACAGGGGCTGTACGATACTATCAAGATGGAGGAGAGGAGGGCTAAAAAGAAGGGCTACAGTTCGGCAGGGAATTGCCTGTCAGTAGATGAAAATGGGTTTGACCCCTTCAAAGCACAGCGGTCCTTGTCAGAAGAGTCGTCCGGTCCGGAGTTCACTTAGACCGGCCACACTCTGACCGCCACCCCCGAAACATTCCCCAGGAGAGATCTGGAGATGAGGCAGGAAAGTTAGAATCTAGTCATTTAAACTTTTATGTAAGTACCGATGTGCAATATAAACACCCAATCACCAAAATAACGATTGCGTGACACGTTCTCCAAAGTTTCTCTCTTTCTTTTTTTTTTCTTTTTGACTGTGATTTCATTGTGTCGAGCAAGTCTATGTAGCGTTTGTCATAGACGTGTAACTGGAGTTTTGTGAGAGATCTATCAGCTGTTGAATTTGTGTGTTTCACTGAGTATTGTAAAAAGATATAAATAGATAAATGTGCGTACAAGATTATATGGGACCAACTATAAGCAGCACATTTCCCCCTACACAAAAATAGCCTATATTTTTAGTCTCTGAGGAAACTTTTTACTTGCACATCAAAGGCCTGATTTTCTTTCTTTCTTTTAATTATGAATCTTTTCATTATTTTGTTGAAAAAAAATCGTGAAATTTCGCAACACGCGGGCCTGTTAATTTATATTGTTTCAAACGTTTTGTTGTTGTTTGAAATTAAATGTATCATAATAAATGGATTTTGTACATATGTGGATATATGCACAATGTAAATTGTTAAAACATACGTGGACCTCTACAAAGTGTGTGTGTGAATGGGTGTGTGCGCGCGCGCGAGCGTGTACGTGTGAAACGTTTTGTCAAGACGTAGCTCATGTCAGATAAAATCAGTCTCCTTAAAGATGAATAAGTATGTATTCATTTATGAACTGTCGTTTTAATAAATCTCTGTTTGGATCTGTGTGACGGCGGTGATTTCATTCTTATTTCGAGCTTTAAAAAGACAAACACCTGTGGAACTTATTTAAATTAATTTAGATTCAGCTCTCGAGATGTATTTAAAACGCCGTGGCTGAAAAAGACACATCTCATTTCATTATGCACGAAAGGTGAAAAATATGACGCACCCTGTAACTAATGAAAAATGATGAATAAAGTTTAAATCAAACTTTTGATCTCTCTCGTGCTGCATAGTCAAACACACCCAGAAAGGACAGAAGCGGCGCACATAAGCCGCAATATGAAAGCAAAATAATAATAGTAATAATAATATAGATTAATGAACAGATCCAAGCGCGTAATAGTTAAGAAAATTACGCATCAGCTGCAAAACGGACTTATATTCCGCACAGGTCATCATCCCGTGCTGTCAGGCTGACAAACTCTGCAGAAAACGCAGAAGTTAAATGTGAACCGTAAACGCACCACACCCATTAACCCTTACGGCCCGCAGGACCATCGCAGGACCTGAATGACACACCAAAACCCGACTGTCACCCCTTTCTTATATATTAAAATCATTATCGGATGTGGGCGGGAGGGGTGAAGCAAGCTGTTAGATAATATGTTCCGCGAATAGATTTCGATGGGAGGAGTTTCTTGCCTCAAGGGGGTAGGTAGACGCAACACCTTCAGCATCTTTTCCGAGGCGCGCTTTAATGTGGAGCCACAGCCGTATGGCGAGGCGAGGGGACGGGGGAGAGGTCCGGCGCCGGCACGGAGCTTTACACTGATATGGGATTTCTCTTCGCGGGACGTGGGAGGCGATGTGAACTTCCACACACGTCTCACTCCTCTTGATCAGGTAAGGTCATTTCTTTTCCCTTTCAAACAATAAAAAAGGGGATTTTGTGTGTATTCAGAGTTCATTATCAACTGCATGAGCCTCCTTGACGATTATTCATATTAAAAACTAAGCTAAGATACTTAAAAGTCCACTTTGCCCTGAAAAGAAATATTGAAAAGTTTACAAGTCACTAATCATTTCACTTGTCTTCAATAAAACCAACTTGCACACAGGGTTATCTTATTCTATATATTTTTGTTTGTTTGTTTGGATAAATTGGCACCGTTCTATCATAATAACTTTAAAAGTCAATCTGTACTGAAAATAAGTAGAACATTTATCCATTTATTGGCTCATATTTTCATTTGTTTTTGGAAAAACTGAGCTTTGAGACTGAAATAGAGGTTAAGTGAGTTTTGAAGGTGCATGTCTCTTTGCAGTGGCGAGCCACGAGGCGCAGCTGGAATTCAAGGACACGCAGAAAATTGCATTAGGCTGCGAAATTAAGACGAACGGAAGCCTGTTGGTTCACTTTAAGACAGCACTGTGCAGCCCCACGTCTCAGTAGGCCTGATTTCATTCAGTCATTTACTTTTCTTTCTCAAATGTCCTCCTGCAGGGAAGGGTGGATTCAGACCATCTCCACAAGCTTCCTACCGTATTTGCCCTTGACTGGATGCAAAGATGCCAATCTCAGAGAAAGAGCCGACCCGGGACCGGGGCAGCCAAGTATGAAAACATTTCTTTACATCATTCCGCATCTTCACTTTTTCCCAGGTTTGAACAGAGAGGCTGTCGCTGTCCGCGGTCCTGAAGTTGGCGAAGTGATTTCAGCACCACGGACAGCGGCGGAGCCACTTACACTAACTGACCGCTAGGGGCAAAAATGGCAGCAGGCCTTCCATCTCCCAGAGGAGTAAAACGCCAATACAGATATTAACAGAGTCATTGGTCAAATGTAACTACGTACATGTGAGGTACTTGTAGGCCACCTCTACCTGAGTTTTTCCAATTAATGCCATTTCATTCTTGTACTCCGAAGTATATATTACATTTTGTACTCCACTACATTTGTTACTTTTCAGATTATAATTTTTCAAGTCCTTCATGTCCACTGAAAACCACGTATATTTAAATTTGGCTTAAGAAAATTTTGTTACTTCAAGACTCTTGGTTCAACTGGAAAACGCATCGTCAAAAAGCTGAAGACAGGCCGTTTTTCTGAGCTTGTGAAAAGTTTACTTTTAGAGATACGTAGGTCTCACTGGACTGCAAACATATGATGATCTTATAGATCTACTATAAAGTAGTTCAAATGAGCTCGACCGTGTACAGCAGGCAAATGCAACACACACATTAATCCACAAACAGATATAATATTAAAAAACTCAGATGGAGCATTTTACTGCACTATGAGTACTTTTACTTTTCACATTTTGTTGAAAACTTACATACTTTTACCCAAGTACGGTTTGGAAAGCAGGACTTTTGCTGGTTGTAGAGTATTTTCACAGTGTGGTTTAGGTACTTTTGCTGAAGTAAAAGGATCTGAATATTTCTTCCACTTCTGGAAATAGTGCACATATTTTTTGTTTAGTCATTTAACGGACATTGAGCCAGCGCTGCATTATATTATCACGTGTGAATGTTCTTCCAGGCCACATTTTGACAATTTTTACGGCCACAATTACGGTTCCAATTTCCAGGAATCCACAGCTCGACAATTTATTTGCTTATTTTGCAATGTTCTGGTCAATATGATAATAAAGTTGGGTTTCGAACAGTGCTATTATGCAAATGATCAAACATCAGACAGGAAAGATCATCAATTTGCATTTTCCATTCTTAAAAAATCAAGCGTTTTCAAGTCCCACGGTGCTGTGGGACTTGAAAACACTCCAAGCATTGAAGATGAATTATTAACTCAGGTTCTAATAATAAAAGCCTCAAGAAAGATGTGAGAGAATTACCCTTTTAACTAATGAACCCTCAGTGAATCAGAGGGAAGACATAAAAATGCTGAACAGCTGCTGTTCGTCCATTACTCATGATAAGTATTTACACCAATCTGTTGTTTTTATGACATCAGGTGTTGCCAAAGGTCCCCGTGCCACCACTGAAACAAACCCTCGACACGTACTTGAAGTGCGTCCAACACCTGACAGAGGTGGAGCAGTTTAAGAAAACAAAGGCCATCGTGGAGAAGTTCGGGGCTCCTGGAGGTGTCGGGGAGGTTCTCCAGAAGAAGCTGTTGGAGAGGAGGGACAAGACGACCAACTGGGTAAACTGTCAGATCTGCAAGATAAAAAACATGGAGGCTCGCTGCTGTAGGCGCATAAAGTGGGGAAAAAGGCAGAAAAAAAAAAGACCAAATACCACTCAGTTTTCCTTGCATCAATAAAGATCTTCTGGTTTTATTACTTTTTAAGAGTGTTTCTCCTTTGTACCACAGCACCGTGTAAAATCATTAATGAATTCTCTTCAGCCAAGACACTTTTGTATCATTTGTTGTCATTATAATCCAGTTTATTGAATTTGACCTTTCGCAATTACATATTAGTATTAATAGTATTTTCACAATAAGGTATCAACCCCTACGTCTGCTATATCTAGTCTAACAATAAGAACCAAAATTACCTCGGATTTTGTCTCTAAGATGATAAAGTTTTCAAAATAATATATAACCCATTCATGAAAGAGGTGAATCGCTCGGTGATAAAGATTTATCGGAGCCTTTGCTCGTCCTTTGCTGCTTCAATCTCTTCTCCTGCGTCAGTCCGGCTCAGTGAAATCTATCAGGCTCCTACTCTCACGCCGACTCTCTCCCACTCTGCTTTTCTTCTGGCAGTGATGCACTGTAATGGTTTTTTACTCCGCTGCACACAGCTCTCAACTCTGAAAGTAATAACCGGAGTCCAAAACGCTTAACGAACCAACATTTCTCAAAAACCGTCCCTTTGTTTTTATCTAGGTCTGTGACTACTGGCTGGAGGACATGTACTTGAACAACAGGTTGGCCCTGCCGGTCAACTCCAGCCCCGTCATGGTGTTTCCCAAGCAGACGTTCAGAGATCAGAAGGATGCACTCAGGTACGTGCTGCGGGATATTCGATCCTGTGTTTAAACTTCATCCATCCTCTTTCTTTAGCTGTGACGCACCACAGACTCTGATGAAGGTGTTTCTCTGACGTAAACTACTGCTGCTAACTGTGCAGGTCATTGGGCTAAATAGAAAACGTTATCCTAAATCACTTTCTACTGTCTGAACAGCTATTGTAATATGTAAGACTGTGTTCATCTGAGAGAACATTTACACAGTCAAGTTCAGTAGCAGAAAATATAACAGCCATGCAAACTTCACAGGTAAAAAGTCAGGTTTTGGTTGAGTCACTCCATCAAAATGAAAGGGCTTCTTTCATTTCTCTTACACAATACATCAGTTATTTTCAATCAATTCATCTCACGATTATTTTCTTAATTAACCTATTTGCCTAAAAAATGTCAGGAAACTAAAAATTTGCCATCGCATCGAGTCCGTGATGACTTCAAGTTGCTTTGTTTTGTCCGATCGACAGCCCACAAATTTTAAACGCAAGTAAAATATCTGCAAATTTGATTCTGTTTTTCAGTTTAAGAAATCATATTCAGCTCAAATTTTACCATGACGATATGGATTTGACTTTTTATCAATTGTTTTCAAAATCTGCTCATAGAGTCTTTTTGCTGATGTTAATGTGGTCCTACCAAAGAAAAAGAGTGCACTACAAACTGAGGAAGCTGGATCTGATAATTTTCTTGAACAATTCATTGATGAACAAAATAGCTGCAGATTACTTTTCTCTGAAACTTTCTCTTTCTCTACCCTGCGCCTTCATTTAAAACCAACAAGCCGAATGGATTTGGCACATTCTCAAGGTCATTTTGGGAAATGCAGAAAATAGCAGACTTAAGCAGAAGCACATTAATGCAACAGGTTCCACAAAAAAAAAGCAAAAAGCAGAGTACTTCAAATCCCAGAATGCACTGAGCATCACAGACTGTTGCTTCCAGAATGCCTGAAATTGTCAGAGTGTCGAGCTTTCACATGAAAACTGGTGAAAACATCCACTAAACGGCACAAGTTTAGTAAATCACTCAGTTCTGCAGCCACTGACAGGGTTTATGTTCTTTTCAGCAGGCGCAGACTCAGATCGAGATCTGAATTACAGACATGGAAAAAATCACCTCTTGGCCAAATCTCTACTCTCCATTATTAAATGAGCCGTGATCCACCAGACATTACACCAGTCCATCCAGCCCTGTAACTCAACATCGGCTTTTGTCAGCTCGTGCCGCGCTAAGTGAATATTTCCAGAGCACCCCCAAGCTGGTAATCTACTGACACAGACACTCATTAGATTGGGAGTGACAGGACCAAGCTCTCCACAGAGACTGCCAGTCAGGCCTCATTTAGGGGTGTGGTGCACCGCGGCCGCCTCCTTTGTATTGATCTGGCTTTGAACGTAATAACACCAAGACAAATGACGCGCAACATAAGACCTGACAGGGCTCTGTGTTTTCCCTTGTTTGCCCTCACCGCCTACTCACACACACACACACAGACTGCCTCTCTCTCACTAACACAGATAAACACACACAGCTCGCCCACTGTATCCTAGTAATTTACCATAATGTGATTACTGTTAGTCCTTTGAGAGATGAGAGTATATCTAATTATGCTCTGTTAGCTGTGTATGTTCAGGTCTTTATGGCAAACTCTGCTGCCCGCTTCTTTAATTTCAAACTTCTCACTCTTTTAAGGTTTGCTGCCCGTCTCATCAGAGGAGTGCTGGACTATAAGGGTCTCATTGATGCGTAAGTTTAGCCTGTTATGGACTACCTGTCCTCCTGCTTGTCCTACACCTCAGTAAAGTCATTATATAAGAGAGAGTCCTCAGAGGTAACCTGATGTGTGTGATAATGTCTCTCAGGCGAGCGCTGCCGGTGGAGTTTGCTCGAGGCCAGCTAGCTGGGACCCCTCTGTGCATGGAGCAGTACTACCGCCTCTTCACCTCCTACCGCTACCCGGGGCTAAAGACAGACACGCTGAAGGTCCAGATGAACGCAGCATCCTCAGAGCCAGAGCACATCATCGTGGCGTGCAAGAACCAGGTCAGGACGCCGGCCTCTGAGGAGACTTTTCACACCCCGTCACACTTCTGACTGAAGACAAAGTCCTGTCTATTAGCTATAATAGTGTGTTCAGTTTATCACTAGGTGCTGAGAGGTAACAGTATGTCACATCTGACATAAGACAATACTTTTTTTTTGGTCTGAATGTCTTTTTGAGATGTGGTGGGTTTGCCACCACATGCAGCAATACTGGCCTCTAGTGCAAATAAACTATTCCTTCATCTACACTGGCTACTACAGACATTTTATCCATTCAGTCAAGGTGCCATCTTTGGGTGTTATGTGTTACAGATATAGAGGCATGAAAAAGTCAAAATCCTCCACCCTACTGAACCTCATCAGTCCTGAATATAAGGTTTCTTTTCCAGTAACACTTAATAACAAACACGTCTCAAAGGGCCTCAAAGAGGATGAGTTTGCTAGTGCTATATAAATAAATGGCCAATCACAAAAACTGTAATAGTGTGCAAAAAGGGGAGCAAAACATGCAAGATACAAAAAACTACAGTGAAAAAGTCCAGTATAACTATATATTCAATTTCTACACAAATTAAATAAATGTTCAAAAAGATAGCTTAGTTTGCAGCAGCACTCACTCTTACAACAACTATTTTTAAGTGCCAGTTTGTTGAAATATTGACAGGTTGGGATAGACATAATACAGTTGTAGGAAACAAGAATATGAACAAATAATATGAGAAAAAATGAACTGGAGTAGGATAACTAATGGGCCAAAAGAAATAAGAATTGTACAAAAAGCGCAAGGCAAAAGAAATTCATAGTAGGGACCACAGAAGAAGAAATTAAGGAGGAGATGCCTTTATGAAACTGCAAAGCATAAAGACATCTAGGGATGTTAAAGTTGAACATTTCGCTATTCTTACTGACAAATTGGATAAAGACTCTACTATTTTATTAATTATTGTTATTGTTGTGCAATGCAGAGCAGCAAGGCTAAACATTTTAGGCACTTTCATATACAGTGCATGGTTGTAGTTGCACATGCAAAACTTGCATTTTGTGTGTTTCTGAACTGATGCCGAATCTAAAATTGAGGTTTCACTCCAGTGTTTGCAAATTTAGTGGTTGTCTACTTTTGTCTGTCGGCCTACAATCCCCTGTAACAAGCCAGCCCACCTACAATCCGTAGTCTGTGCCATTTCCCTGAAATCTTCCATAGAGATTCCCATAAATGCATAAACCCCCCGTTGCCAACATCTGCAGGTCCAACGCTAATATTTTGATTACATTCACCTCGCGGATTGTGCCTTTAAATTACCACGGAAAAGGGCACAGTAGGAGCTTTCACCTGGAAATTGTTCTGGGAACTATCAATCTGTGGCACATAAGGGCCCCTCCCTACGGAGACACAAGCAGTTAACCAAATTACTGCTGATTGAATCTGCCACTTTGAGAGCTTCCTTGAGTCGCATAACTGATGGTAGTAAAGGAGGTATATTTTAGGCAGCATTCGGCCATATTTAGTTCCTACCATTATTGATAGTATCCTATTTATCTCAGCTAATGAGCACAATAAGAATAAGCTGAGGACTACTAGCAGGCAAGGACCCATCTTAACACAAGTATTCACTGTTAGGTGATACAGTGGAATAGTTAAGAAACACGTGATTTCTGTAATCTGTTTTTCTCACTAGTTTTTCGTGTTGGATGTAGTCGCTAACAGCAAGCAGCTCAACGAGACGGAGGTCTTATCCCAGCTGGAGAAAATCATGAAAATGGCAGAAAACGCTGAGGAGAGACTCCCTCCTTTTGGTATCCTGACATCTGACGGGAGAACCGAATGGGCACAAGCCAGAGACGCGCTGACAAAAGGTCTCAAACGCTTCTCTAATGTTTTTTTTTCTTATTTCTTAAACACAACTGTAAACATTTTTCAGACAAAGACGTAGCTCATCAACTTCCTTCCTACATCCAGATCAAACCAACAGGGACTCTCTGGCCCTCATCGAGAGCTGCCTGTGCCTGGTGTGTCTGGATGAGCCCAGCGGCCTGGAGCCTAGGGATACCACCAGGGCCCTGCTGATGCTGCATGGCGGCGGCCGCGAGAAGAATGGTGCGAACCGCTGGTATGACAAGTCTCTGCAGGTAGGACTACATTAAAGCTACTTGAAATCCTCCATGAGTGCAGAGTTTGGCCTGTTTGTAATCCACCATCTCTCAGTTTGTTGTAGGAATGGACGGGGTGTGCGGAGTCGTGTGCGAGCATTCGCCATTCGAGGGAATAGCTCTGGTGCAGTGCTCTGAATTCGTGATGAAATACATGTAAGTCAGCCAATCACAGATAAATCTCAATAAATGCTGCTGAGGCCAACAGTGAAGGAAGTTGTCGTCCTGAACAGAACAGGGAGTCCCTCCAAGATGGCGAGAGCGACCAGCGTCAGAGAGCTTCCCCCTCCAAGAAGGCTGCTCTGGAAGTGTAACCCACACATCCACGGACTCTTAGCAGCATCCGGAGACAGACTGCAGAGGCAAGACCAACGCACCCTAACACATAATCACATCTACAAGCAGGTATTTTTGTCGACATCAGCCCTCACGTGTGCTTTCTCCTTCAGGCTGGTGAATAATCTTGACATGGATGTTTTCACATTCAAAGTTTACGGGAAGGAGTTCATCAAAAAACAAAAGATGAGTCCAGACGCGTTCATACAAGTTGCCTTACAGCTCGCATTTTACAAGTAAAGTACATTCATGAGCCACATCTACACATTTCCTTACATAGCTCTTAAAACGCCCTTTCAGGTATGCTAATGCTGCTGTGATCATGCACTCAGATGCAGCGGGAGGCTCGTGTCCACTTACGAGAGCGCGTCCATTCGCCGTTTCCAAGAGGGTCGGGTTGATAACATTCGCTCTGCCACCCCCGAGGCCCTGGCCTTTGTGAAATCTATGACAGATGAGAGGGCCACCTTCACCGTGAGTCATTTTTCTCACTTTGACCCCCAATTACTGAGTAACTCCCACATTACTGTTCATCACACCTGCTTAAATGAAACAGGTGCAAGCAGCTGCCTCGGCTTGCCAGAAACATTCTCCCCATTCAAACAGATGAGCTCCCTGCAGATTTAACGGAGCGACAAGAAATGAATTTACTGGCTGGACGGCTCTCTTTGTGTTCAATGTGAGAATACCTGTGTTTACTTTTTTCTAAACTATTTTTCACTTTTCAACAGGATTCAGAAAAAATGAAACAACTGAGGGATGCAATTAATGCCCAGACAAATTATACTATTGCTGTAAGTATTTTAAACCAGTTTTATCCATATATGTGTGTGTCTGCTCATTCTGAATTCGATGCAGCAACATGTTTCAAACAAGTTGGGACAGGAGCAACAAAAGACTGGGAAAGTCGTGGGACGCTCCAAAAACACCTGTTTGGATCATTCCTAATTCAAAATACTTCATTAGAAAAAAAATGTCTTTCAGGCTATTACAGGAATGGCAATAGACAATCATCTCCTCGGGCTTCTGAGGATCGCGAAGGAGCTAAACATGGAAAAGCCCGAGATCTTCTGTGATGCGACGTATGTGGCCAGTAACCAGTTCATCCTTTCCACCAGTCAGGTAAAATGCGATCCCATCCTATGCCACCATATAATGTTTTCTAGAAATTATTTCAAGTCAGTACGAACATATACATGTACTTGGCCAGAGCCCTGACCTATCAAGTTCCACACTTGTGTCAAGACGGGTGCTTTAATGAAACAGAGGGATTCTTCTACGAGCAGAGAGCTATGAATTTATAGAGTCCACAGTGGAGACACTGTTGAGGAAATACTGGTGCTGATAATATTTTGCTGCTTTGCATAGAATCCCTCCTTACTTCATCCTCTTATGTGCAGAAACAGATGCACATACATATTAAGATTCCTATTTGAGCCTGATTGAGCCATTAAAGGAGGTACAGTTCTTAGAGAACAGGAACATTATGTGATTTTTTGCTACCTGGCCACTTCGAAAGGAAACTTCGAAGGCATGACCTTATAAAGCACAACGCTGTGCAGCCAATAGAGAGCCAAATACAAAAGCTGAGGGAGAGGCACCTAAAAAAAGAGTCACTGAAGTCATTTTAACAGGAACTGAGACTGCAAAAGTGAATTTGCAACCCAACAAAACTTTGCAAAATGCACCAGAATCATTAAAACTATTCAGTTTACGCTGGTGTTTGGGATCCTCACTGAGGGCCATCTGCTTCCTGCCATAGTCTTTTTAATTGGAGACGCTGCCAGGCTCATCTACTGCCCTCGGCAGTGAGTTTTATTCACTTGGACAATCTCTGTTTGCAGCTTTAGTTTTCCTGACAGCACATAAACCCCACACTTTAAATAACTTTTTTTTTAACATAAATTGCTTAAGGCAGCTATATTAAACACACATAAACTATATGGAGCACACACACTCATTACACTACAGCTGCATTGTTGTTCAATGCAATTATACGACTCTTAAGCTTTGATTCACTTTTCTAATTTGTAATAGTGATGCTAATAATCATAAGATTAACTGGTATATGGCACCTTTTTAAAACTACCATTACAAAGTGCTTCACAACCAGTGAGAAATAGGAGAAGAGACAAATACATAAGCACAGTCAGTAAAAATAACAAACAAAACAGGAGAAAAAGTAAGGATTAAATAAAGAATAACGTTAATAGTAACAGACAGGACATGCCAATGGTAAAAGTAGGTCTTCAGACATGATTTAAAAGACGGCAGTGGATTTTCTAGTCCGAGTTCATCAGATAAGCTATTCCAACAGCAAAGGCTCTGCCACCCTTGGTCTTCACCCTTTCTGGCAAAACAAGGAGCCTCTGCTGTTACCATCACATACAACAGGTGAAAGATTTCTACCTGCATAACACCAGCAGCGTGAAAGCAGCAGTCGCTGCATGAGATTAGATGTAAAGTGACACCAGAGTAATAAAATGTACTGGGTAGAAAATCTAATTTAGAGCTTAGTTAATTAATTGATCGACAGAAAATGAATCTTTTGGGTCATTTATTAAGTAAAAAATGCCAACCATTTGCTGGTTCCAGTCATTGCAAATGCAATATCTTTGTGTTTTGGACTGTCGGTTAGACAAAACAAGCTATTTAAAGACATCAGCTTAGGCTCTGTGGATGTGCATTGAGCATTTTTCTGAATTTTCTGGCAGTTTATAGACTAAATGAGGAATCCAGACAAGAATCAATAGAAACAACAATAATAAAAATTGTTAGCTGCAGCAATTATCTGATTAATTTCTCTCAAATACTAAACAGCTCACACTCCTAACTTGCTAAGAGCTAACCCAGACTGTGTCCTCTTATTTCCAGGTCCCTACCACAGTGGAAATGTTCTGCTGCTACGGCCCGGTGGTGCCCAACGGCTACGGCGCCTGCTACAACCCGCAGTCAGACCACATCATCTTCTGTGTGTCTAGTTTCTGGGAGAACACAGAGACGAGCTCGGCCGTTTTCGTCAAAGCCCTGAACGAGGGCCTGCTGGAAATCAGGGACCTGTGCAATAGAAGCAGCGCTGCAGCTACCAAACAGGCTGATAGCAGCCAGGGCATTGGCCAGCCTCATAAATCAGGGAAGTAAGCCATACTGCGAGAGCACGCCCACTCATGTGCTCCACTCTACACTCTTAGACTTAGACTTTAGCTCTAGACTCAGTAGTTGAGAGGCCTTCTTGTGTCTTTGTCGTCTGTGCAATAGTTTTCCTTTACTAACAAAATGCAAAGCCTTAAAGTTCACATTAAGTCTGTAAATATTAAAAAATGTGAACAAAAACTGGAAAACATTTTCTTTTTGGATGTGTGTAGACATTAGAATGACTTGGGGTCCAACAAAGACCCCGCTCGACTCAGTAGACTGACATTAACTGGTCTGCTGCCTTTAGGAAACTGAAGCCATGCCCGCTTTGTAGCACTGATGTGAGGGCCTGTCCTCTATCAGAGTGAATCAACTGAGTGATCCCAATGTATTCATCTTACACACATCGAGCCATAGTGTAAATGTAATGTCAAAAAAAAAAAAAAAAAAGTAGCTACATCATATTTAAGTGACTTATAACAATCATGACATCCTGTAAATGTGATCCTGCCTACCTGTTTCACATCGTGTGTTCAACAGCTGGCTCTATTAGACCAGATCCACTTTACTGTGCAAAAAGTTGTTTTTATTCTTGTACCGTTTCAGCTGTTATGTATATTTCTGGATTCTACTGACGCTGTAAGGTTGCCAAAGACGTTGTGTGTATGTGAAGACTGTCTGAAGAGGCACTTTAAGATATCGATATCAATATATGAATGAATATCTGTACTGTGAACATAGTGGACTGGTTATAAATAATGTGTGTAGAGGGAAAACATATGTGATGTGGTTCCAGTGGCACATTTGAAGTCATCTAGTTGTACTGTGTGTATGCGTTCTATGTTATAGCAATAGTTAATATGTGTAGAGTGCAATGAACTACTAAAATACAATCCAGTGGTGACTGAGGCAAACCACTGTGTTGATGTGTACAGAAGTGCTTTTTATTTGCACTTAATGGTAGAATAATGGTAGGGATGTATTGTACTGTAGGTACTTTGTGCAATAACACATTAGCAAGTGCAGTGAGGGTATATGTGCAATTTACCAAATCAGTTCATTAGATGCATGGAGCTTATGTAATATTAAAAGAACTATAGTTGCTATTTTTGATATTGAGAAATATTGGATATTAGTGGCCACGTCAGAATGAATTGAGGCAATCTACGTCATGCATGCTGTGTAAAAACGTCCGTTCAAAGTGTGCTGCGGATTCTTCTGCAAATGTGTATTTGCATACGTCTTGTTTCAATCTGTGGTGGTTCATGTTGCAGCAAATCAAATCAGTGGTCTATAACGGTGAAACTGTGACGATGTTCGCTGTCCTGTGTCCGGATGACTTGTTTGTTATGTATCTAGCTGTCATCAGTCGCAGTGGATGTGAACCACTGTGGATGATCACAAAATACATGTCGAGAAAAGACACACATGCATGTTTATTCTTACATACTAAATGTATTTTTATATGTACACATGAAAAGCTTATATGACATAGGACAATACTGCAAAAGGGAACACATAAGCAACAAAAATGCCTTAAAATAACGTGATGCAAACTGTTTTCCAGAATTCCTGCCAGATGTAGTGTTCTATAAATGTTTAATGTCTTACCTCTGATGTTTATTTGACCTGTTTCTACTTGGTGTTCGCTGTCTAATCTGAGTGATACATGTTAAAGAATGTAATATGTGTCATGTGTTATTCAGTGAGTTTTCCCTGCGGCTCATTCGTGAGAAGAAACTAATAATCCCTGTGAGTAAATCCAGCTGTTATACCACAGCATAGTATCCCTGTGGCCTGATACATTAATGTTACACTCATCCATGGTAATATTTTCGTGAATGGTAATTGATGTGTAACGTGTCACAGACAGGGAGAATATAGTGTTTATTAAGTCATTTAAATCAATGAATGTCCAGTGCAAAGTCGTATATTTATCATTATGAAAAAGAAAACAAAAGGCTCATTTATTTTTTTTAGGCTACAACAACAGGTTGTTGATAGAAGACATTGCCAACTTAAGATGCAATAAAACTGTGCTGTATCAAAAACTGATTTCAGATTTCAGAAATAAAATGAACTTTGAACTATCACATCCAACAGTGTCAGTGTTTTCTGTTGTAATCGAAGCCATGTTTAGCTAATTTTCCGTAATACATGATTCTCAAATAAGTTTGGAGGCGCAGTCTGGTAAATGGCTGCAGAAAAATGGGGCAAAAATCTAATGTGCTCATTCAAATTGCGTTATTTTGGTGGGTTAAAGCACTTATAGAGCCTCCGTGAAAACAAAACAAACTTGAAAAGTTCTACTTGTGCTGGAAACACATCCACAGAACAATGCAGTGTGGCCTAATGGCATTTTTCACCTTCCTGAATTCAGCTACAGCCCATTTTCAACATTATTTAGAATTGACACTATTGACACAATCACTCCTTTACAAGTATGTTGCTGTGCTCTAAATTTGAATGGATACTGAGTCACTGTTTCAGTATGACTGCACGACATACTGTGAACCTGCTCAGAATTATTAAGCAGTATAGAGCTGGGATGCAGCTTATGACTTTAATTGCTTACACAGTATAATAAAAGTTATCTGCAGCAGACTGACTGTGCTACATACGGTCGACATTCTGACGACAGTTACTTTTGCAGCAACGTTCAGATGCTGAGGGATTCAGTTACAGATGTTGCTCTCTTAACGTGAATATCTCAATAAAAATGTTGCATAAAAACAACACAGGCAATTGACTGATCAATTTTAGTTGAATAAAACATGATGAAACTACTATAAATCAAAGTTTCTGATGCTTACTGAGTCTGAGAGAGGTTTGTTTACATCTGTACTGGAGTAAAACAGTTTGTAATTGCGGCACAGCCACATCCTGAACTAGGATATCAAACGCACAAGAACACATTTACTCACTTTAATTTCTGTTTTCAAATATAATGCTAAGCTAACCTGGCTGTGAAGTAAATGCAAACCATGACAATTAGCATCAACTGTTATTGGAGAAACAACTGAACTCATTTGCATAGGGTTGTCTGTTTGCAGTATGGCCACTTCACTAACACACTCCCAACAGATGGCCTCGTTTCACTGGCATCTGACGAGGTCCACGGGGAGAAACCCAAATTTAATTCTCCATTGGTTAAACCACTGAACCAGGTCGACCAAGTGCCCAAAAAACATTAAACATTTAGTCAAGCTTCCATGAGCTGGTTCAATTAAAAACTGGAATACAAATTGGGATGAAAATAAATCATGCAGACACACACAGATTAAGCAAACAGTTCAGTGTGTTAGTGGTAACAAGCACAAAACAGTGCAGTTCCTTGATATTGCTTCTAATTGTCTCTGTTACCCTTTGCTTTATCACAATATCACATATCCTTCTGAGGGATTCAAGGCCTTCTTAGACCAAGTGCCGTATGTAATTGAATCTCCTCCTATTTTGACATTCCCAGAAAACCTCCACATAAAGGGGTCTAAAACCCTATTAACACATAACAAGTATTACCTGGGATCTCTGGTAATTTGTAATAATCATAGATAATTTTAATCTTGTGCAATTCTGCCATGTGATAAGGCTAGCCCCCTGCAAATCAGTATCTCTGTGATTTGGGGTCACTAATTGTGTTAGAAGTCATAATTTAAAGTTTTGACTTTTCTTGATGTCGCCATTACTCGCCATGTCCCTAGGTGTGAGCCCAGACTCCCTGCCCAATGAAGTTAATTTCAGCCACTTGCATGCAAAACTCAAAGATTATCTGGTAAATATTTTCACCACAGCAGTCACGGCAGGACTTGCATTTCCGTAGGTGCAGCTTGTTGATCTCGCACTAGCCCTTAAAGTCCTTCGCTGGGGCAGCAACTCACCTCCAACTCAAAGAAGGTTTTCCATCCTATTCCTGGACTCTTACTGTGGCTGCTTCCCGTTAGGATGCAAATCCCTCCGGTGTGCAGTGGAAATCACAGTCAAATGAAGCCAACATCATAATGGCATCATTGGTAAAAAGCAGAGCAGCAATCCTGAGGTCATCGGACAAAACACTGTCCACTCCTCAGCTTTGCCCCCTGTCGGACTTCCTGACAATGTGACGATGGCCCACAGCACCTCAGCACCCTTCCTGAAGTGAATGCTGCAACATGACCAGGGGTACGCAGTCATAAGCCTTCCCAAAATTTACAAAAGAAATTCAGATAAATGGGAAAACTGCAGTGATTCCTGAGATATCCTTGCAAGATCAAAGAGCCTGTTCACTGTTCCACAATTAGAGAAGAAAATACTCTCAAATAAGCTTCTCTGTGAAACAATGGGACCACATTTCTGGCCTCATTTTAAAAACGAACGGGAACCACAAGACATTGTACTCAAGTAACACTAAAGACACATGTAAACCAAGTCAGCTCAACAAAATCAGCATCTTCAGCATCTCAGGGTGAACACCATCTATAATACAAACTGTGCTTCGCCCCTTGCAATATGCGTTTTGCATGTGCCAGACGACCCAGCATCGTTTTGCCTCAGAATCACAAAAACTATTCTTCCCTTTCCACTGTGTTACAAGAGTCCTTGACAACTAACTGAAAGAGGGCATAGATGTACTCTCATAAGCCTCTGTGCCTCATTCATGTTTGTCCAGGCTGAATTTAGGTATTGAGGACCACTGTGGAGAAAACATGCCACACTGCTGTGCAAGTCACTGTTCTAATGCCGGCTGTCCAGCCGCTAATCTATCGACAGAACATCAAGCTGGGTCATCTGAAGCCAGTGCTGCAGGCGGCCGGTGCTTTCACTGTGTGAGGAGTGGCTAGTGCCAAGCCTTGTGTTGAGATCAATGACGGAAGCCCACCTGGAGATGGATGATGGGAGTACATTACCACTAATAAGTGTCTGCCACGCTGCAGACGGAGACAGAGCCTTACCTGCTGGCTGCTATCGACTCGAGAGGGGAGCAGAGGGGAGCAGAGCTGTCCATCCAGATTCCCTCCTCCCTGCTTAGGGGCCTGCCAGAGACCAAGAGAAATGAAAGGACATGGAGGCTGGGTTTGAACTGAGAAAAAAGCAAAGCAGGGGCAGTGTCTGTGCAATTTAAGACCCTCATACATAGACTTCTCCCTCAAAGTGAACGATAACTAGGTAGCGTGAATTACAAGAGACATCTCTTGTAATGCAGGAATAGGTAGGAAATGATTAGCTTCAAGGCTGATGAGCTAATTCTGCATCCTCATTCAGAAGTGCAATTTAATTCTAAAAATCACAAAATACAGAAAGAGCAAATATCTTTAAAGAGAGACAACAGTTCCTAAAATAAGAGTGTACAGGCATTGATTTGTAAAAACTTAGCTGCCTGTCCGAACAGCTGACCATTGGACATGCTCCAAAGCCCACGTCAGCTTTCATAAATCACATCATGCACTGTAACCGCTAATCACCGTGGAGTCCTAACGAGGCTCTGTAATTGAACATGTGCACATGAATCAAAAATAACAGCTACACGATTACAATCTGCCTCCATTCAACAGCCAGTTAGTTACACGGAACCTGTCATTAAATGTGTTCCCCACGCTATTAATATATTAGGCAATGCAGAAGCCATGAGCCATCTTCGAAAGCCAGACTGAGCTTGGCATTTTCCCTCCAAAAAAGAGACAAGACATTTAAGAGGAAATTCAAAGAGCGTACCACTGCCATTCTTAAAATCTTTCAATTAAGGCTGAGTCTATATTATAGCTGTCTCTTTTCACTCACAAAGGAATTCTGATAATGGCCGTTCTGGCATTTATGAGCAAACTGCTCCCAGGGCAGAAGCTACATTTACACACCATCTTGGAGCCTAATTGGGCAAGAAGTGAAGCCCCATTAAAAAAATACGCCACAATACAGTATATGCCAAGAGCTGAAATGAGGTACTTCCGTGGAGCCTGTCCCATTTAAGTTAGATGAAGATAAAAAGACTGATACTGCTGTGACAGAATCCTGTGCTTTTCAGTGTCATATAGTGTCTGGGCGGCTTCCATTATGGCTTTTTAAACAGGTATCAAGTCAAAATTATGGGGTATGTGAAGAATCCATGACATAAAAGATGAATTGCTAAAATACAGCATGAAATGTTCGTACTTTCTGAAGAATTGCAGTGTAATAATATAATGGACGCTGCAATTAAAATGACTGCAGTCATAATCACGCATTGCTACATGTACTGTATATCATCACAATAAAAAAAAAAGGCAACTTCAAGCATTTCACTTCAGCAACTGTCAACAGTTTCTTAGCTGTTTTGATATTTTATAATGAGGCTCTGCTGGATGACAACGTGGCACCTATTCATCTCAAGGTAGACTGCTTCTAATTTCTTTTCCCGTTGACTCCCTGTTCAGCGCAGGTGCTTGTTCCCTCATGGTTCCAAAACAATAATCCATCCCCAGGCTGCATATCAGCAGCAGCACAAGCTACGCTACTGTAAACGTAGTACCTAAACAGTGCTGGCAACGTATGATTCATTTTGCGATTGGAAGATCAATAACCAATTTGAAGATGACCCGGTGGAGAGGATCCAGATTGCCGGGCTGTGCTTCGATGTGCAGCGTAAATCTCGGGTGGTGGATGTGCGTCTCGGCCTGCCACGGCTCCTGCTCTGGGGAATGATTTATGCCTCGGTCCTGCAACATGTCCTGTAGCGGTTGGGCTCTCGCTGAATGGCCAGAGCTAATTTGAGTGGCCTCAGTGAAAGAGGTGGCTGATTGAATAGTGGGGGTGGCGAGCCACAGGGTCAGGGTGTTACAGTTAGAGAAAGTGCAGAAAGTCATGATTGGTGTGGAGGACAAAAACCTCCACGGTCGTTAATCATTAGCTTTACCGTCATAATCATAAGCACACTGTTCAGTTCGCAGCAGTATAAATGCCTGGACTTCTCTCGAGAACACGCATGCACACACTAGATCTGAGCATAAACACAGACAAAGAGAGAGAGTGAGAGGTCATGACTGGATGTGAGTTGGGGAAGTAAATGGTTGTGCCAGGCCATCATCTTAAGACCAGAGTCAATCATCCACAAAAGCACTGCAAAGAGACAATCGCTTAAATGCCTTCCTCACATCGGAGTAACAACCGTTCGTCTGCCTGCGTGGCCTCCTTGTTCGGCATGAGAGCAGCTCTGAGAGCCGGTTGCATAAGTGCCAAATATGAATAGATCCAGGGCGACAGGAGGGAGAAAAGTTAGATGGAGGAAACTCATTAGGAGCGCTGCACTCTCCTCACAAACCCCATCTCGGCGACGCAGAGAAATTTGTGAACTGGCCATGAGTTCTGAAGGATATCTCATAATGCTTGACAAGTGAAAACAACCACCAGGCCGCTAATAGCTATTCTGTCATGAGAGCAAATAAAAAGGCATGAGTTTGCATGCATGTAGGCTTTGTGGCTGTGGTCACGCGAGACACACACTTTGCACAAGTCAATTCCCTCACTCCCTGAGTTCCCTAACAGATCCGTTCCGCTGCCAGGCCAGATGTGAGATGGAGGGGTTGTCGTGTTAGGAAAAAGGGGGCGACTGAGGAGAAGAGGAGTTAAAAAAAAAAAAGGAAAAAAAAGGTGTGCTTCATTAAGTGCTCAGCTCCCAGGTGGCCATCTGTCCCAGCAGCGTTGTCCCTGTGGAGCAGAGCTGTGTGGGGTGGAGAGGAGACGATCAGAGGCCTGCAGTGAGCGGCAGCGGCATCCTCGAGCCCACAGCTGCCAGCAGCTCCATCACTCTCAGGACTCCAGTCACTGAACCACACGGCACCGAGCAGCGCCCGCTTCCTGACTCCGCCAATTACAGTGACCCATTAAGAAGAACGAAACGCAGCTTCAACAGATGGCAGAACAGCGGTGTGTTCATTCGCTTGTCCGGCGAAAGAGGAGAAAAGCTTATATGATGCTGATGGGCTTTTTCGCTTCTGATGTAAAGGGACAAAAAGAGACTTTTTAAAGTTAAAGTTCATAATGGATCATTCTTATTTTCATGCAACATTTACATGGTCATTTTGAGTTTGGTTTAAGGAGTGAAGGTCTTATGACCTTATAATTTATTGCTTGGCATAGTGATATGTAACTGTATGAATGTCTATCTGTATGATTTATCTCAATAAAACTAATGGAAAAGATGAGAGGCTACTGATGTATACAGGAGAGCTGAAGGGCAGTTTGTATTACTTCATTACTCTGTGTGACCACACACACTATGATCAAGCTATTTACACATTACACTCACAGAGTTTCTCCTGAAATAAACTTAATCTGAGCACTAAGCGGTGTTATGAGAAGTATGATAAGAGACATTAGGAACTTAATGGGCCACACAGCTGTGAAGTAATACAGTATGGCCACCTTTCTCAGGTCTGTCTCATGCGCTTCCTCGAGCTCATTTGTGTTTATTTACTTCCAGGGGGCTGTGAAGGTAGATGAAGGAGGAGCGGGGAGAAGCCGAGCCGGAGCTGTAAAGTAATGGCTCCGTCTTTAATGAGCGGCTGGGGACCGCAATATCTGGTGACAGAGAGGGTCCCTCTGCCGAGCCTCTGTCACAGTGGAAAGGCTCATCCTAAATCTCCCTCTTATTGCTGCGTGCAGCGCGACAATATCTCACTCCGGAGACAGAACTTCAGGTTTTTATGGGTGCTTGGGAAATTGAACAGCAGGAGAAAAAAAAAGGTCTTATGCACTTATCCGTAAAGGAAGTGTATTCAAACTAAATGACTGGTGAATTGATATTGGTGTTCTCTCTTTACCCCCTCTCTGTTGCCTTTCATTCATAGCAGTCTGTCAATGAGATATGTTTGTGAACCAGCGGCTTTTGGCAGTGGAGCGATGGCATCATCTCAGCTACATGTGTCCTGGTGCAAATAAGCCTGTCAGCGTAGCCACTAGTTCATATGTAACAGAGGATGTGACTGAGGAATGGGGGCATTGTGGCTTTATGGCCCCTCAAACCACACTTGTCAGGGAAACTGGCCCACAAGACAGCTCCGATGGGTGCGACAAATAGGCTTTGTCTCTATAGTTTACAATTACCCAACAAAGAGACAGACCATATAGCATTTTCAGTCTCAAAACTGACTCAGAGAAAAATCAGCTGACACAGCCTCGCTGTTGCGTTTGCCAGTGTGAAGACAAACATTACAGCAGAAAATAAAACAACTGCAAAGTCAGACTTTTACTTCCACAAGCAGACAAAGTACTGACACGTGTACAAAGCAACAAAATGATTCAAATTATCCCCATTAGATGACGACTATGACCATCAAGGTGCTTGAGCCACAATAAAATACTAATGGACATCTTGCAATTTTGCACATGAAGCATGATATTATCAAATTTTCATCTGAATACAGAAAAAAATGTATATGCTATCCCTCTGAGATGCAAAAAACAAAGCAGTTACACCTCTAAATGCAAATATTTTCACACAGGCCCTGCCACCAAATCACTCTTTTTTTCTAATATATCCTGTTAATCCCAAATTACGTACTAGATTGTAAAATTGTATACACGGTGCAAAGAGTCTATCTAAGCACTTCTCATCTCAATTAGAAGTCGTGAAATCCCCCTGAGTTATGATACTTGTGATCACTTTAGCATGTCTCATTTATGTTTTGATTAAAAAGGATGTCTCTGTAGGACTGGAGGGCTTCCACAGATGAAATCCAATTAACATTCAGTAAAAAGGCCCAGCAGGGATTCACTTTCCAACCAGGAAATCCTCAGCCCCCCGTGCAGCCTCGCTGGCGAATGATCTGGGCTTTCAAAACACTGTAATTACAGTTTCGCCACAGAAAAAACAGACAAATACTGATAGTTTGGTTGGTTAATTTATCTGTGCATAACAGTCAAGGGAGCACAAACGGCAGGTCTTCACAGAACTCATTTGCTTGCACCTTTCTCTGACAATCCACATATCCCGTCCAGCTTCCGGGAAAGGGGGCCGATGCGTTGTGTGTTGCTACCCTGACGGTGACAGCTCCGTAGCAAGCCCAGTGCACAGCGCGAGCCTCGAGGTCCACTCTGCCAAAGCTACTCTGAAAAGCACTAAAGGCAAATGCAGACAGCTCCCTCCTTTCTATGAACGCACAGAGTCAACCTGTGACACGTGACAGGCCCTCGCCCCGAGCCCCCCCGCTCTGCCGTTCCACACAGGCCACTGTCACCAAGCCCTCACATACGTGACGCCAACAACATATCAAGACGGAAAAGTGCTTGTTCAGGTTCCTATTCTCCGGGTATTTATCACAAAATTAATGAATCCCTTTTTATATTAAGATTAGCTATTAGCTGTATGTCAGGTTAATGTTAGATTAATGAAAATGAGCCTGAGGTGACATCAAATTGCTTGTATGTTCAACCAACAGTCCAAATCCTCACATTTGAGGAAGTAGGTAGCAGTCACTGTTTGGAATTTCTGTTTGATAAATGACTTAAGTGATGAATCCCTCATCAAAACAGCAATTTTCTAAGACCTGACTCACCAATTAACTGAGCAACCGTTTCAGCACCACAGCTAAGAAAGTAAAATACACACAAACTTATTCGCTTAACTTTCTTTTTTTCTCCCAGCTAATGACTGATGACATGTGCCGGAACCTAATAATATCATGAAAATGATCAAGGCAAAAAGCCGGTTAAATGTCTCCTTTGAAATGTGTGGGAAACATCTGTCTCCGGCACCTTTGAAACCCAGAGAGAGACATCTGTCTGATGTGGTAACATGCCCAAAGCATCCGAAGATCAACATATATGCACATGTCTATACATCTCACTCTAGCATGTAGCCCTTCGCAAATAATGGTGGAATTTAAAACGTTTTAAAAGCAAAAATATGTGTTTTACATACTCCCTAATAAGCTTCCTGTAGCACTGTGAAATCTTTGCCAGGGAACAGAATACATTTTTCTCTTTTTGAAATTATGATTGGTCGTCTGTGGACAAGGAACAGATGGTGTTATCTACCTCGTGGGTGGAAGGAGCAACAAGTGTGCAATTAAAGGCCCGAAGAGATGCCTTCAAGTTCAAAACAGATAAACTCAGGAAAGTAAACCAAGTCAGCCATATTCTGTAAATTAAAAGTTCATTCCTGGTGCATTTAAAGATAAATTTGATGTCTAGAATGCTAATATATGGTAAAATGAAATAGGTAACACATGAAAGCTAATGAACAGTTCATGATGTTTTAAGTGGTCAGCAAAATGTGGACTGTCCCTAAATTAACAGTGTTGGCATACACACATGGAGGTAATGATCCTTCCACAACTGCCTATCCAGCTGTTTTCATTTCACTTAACGTGCTGAGGCTGTAAGTTTTATAAAGAAAAACAGTGTTTAGGGAACGCTGATTCCAAAAAAGTTGGGACACTCTGTAAAACATAAATACTACAGAATGTGATCATTTGTTAATCCTTTCTGACAATTGAAAACACTACAAAGACAATATATTTAATGTTTGACCTCATCAACCTCATTGCTTTTTGTAAATATCTGCTTATTCTGAATTTGATGCAGTTCCACGTTTCAAACAAGTTGGGACAGGAGCAACAAAAGTCTGAGAAAGTCGTGAAATGCTCCAAAAACACCTGTTTGGATCATTCCGCAGGTAAACAGGTTGATTCCGGAAAGGCTCAGTCGCCACTTTGTGAACACATGATTGGATAAAGGTGTTGTTACTACATGGGCTCAGGAACACTTTGTAAAACTGTTGTCAGCAAACACTTTTCGTTGGCAAACAATTTTTTTCACGTTTTACGCAGCATCCCAACGTTTTTGGAATCAGAGTTGTAGTTAGCTGGTCATTTTTTCCCCTGTATGTCCTTCAAGGGCTTCTTTCCTGCAAGTTAGCCACACTGTTCACACTTGTGTGAGAGCAGCAATGGCCTTGTTCCATCTTTCATTCAAACTGAGTCAGTATCAATCACATGACACTCCAATGATAGATAGGCAATCTAATAACAGTAGCAGCAAAAATAACTTCACTCACTCAATCCTTGACCTCACTGAGGCAGCAGTCAGTTTGGTTAAAAGCTACAGCTATCACATAAAAATGGATTTTCTCTTCTGAATCAATTGCAGCGTAAACATTTGAACTAAAATGGCCATAGAAAGCTGTCACTAATAAATAATTGCTGTATGGATTTATACACAGCCCCTGCCTCCTCCAGAGCGGCCCATATTTAACTGCAGGCTATTCAGACCGAGCAAAAGACAATGCAAGCAGGTTTGTTTGGAGCAGCGGAGGAACTGCCTTTGGACGAGGAACCATCTCAGCATGTTTAGAGCCGGAGGAGAGACACAATTACCATCAAAGGATGGCGGCTATGACACTGCTGAGGCGCCACACAGGACACAGAGGAAACGGCGAAACATTTAGGTCACGCCAAGTTCAAACATGCTCACAGCTACAGCAGTGTGAGTTCAGGACATTTACAGATACAGCAAGGTTTGTCGATTGTCATGGTACAAAATTGATTTAGCGGCGTTTAAAGAAAATGAGTATGACAAGGCAGACATCCTGTCTGCCAAGGAATATAAGACACACTGATGGGTGTGTTATGGAGTATTGTCTTTTATCTCATTGGCTGTAATTGGTTCCAATAACGCTAATTATGTTAACGATAATGTTAAGTTGGTGAAACCAGTCTGACTATAATTTTCTTTTTGTCTCTTTTGATATTGGAATGGATGACTTTTACAGATCATCTCTGCTAATACAAATAGTGTGAAATGGTAATAATTCATGAGGTTCCAAGATTAAATAAATTGCAAATAAGCTGCATCCCACAAGTACTCCAGTGCCCTGGGTGCACTGTATGTGCAGCATCCATCTTTTTTTCATAAAGCGAGATTCTTATCATGCAAAGGACAAAGTATGAATAATTAGCAAAAGCGAGCTCATGACAACGAATCCTATTTTTGTCTTATATCTCCAGTCCAAACAAATGTAAGCCACAGCTCCGAGGGCTTCGGCAAACATATCAATATTCAGCTGATATTGCCTTTAATCTGTGGCCAAGAGAACCTTGTGTAACTCCTCCAAACACTACAGGGAGTTTCCACTAATGATCAAGAATGATAAGGAAATATGAAGTAAATAGCTTATAATGAATTTAAATAGGCCTTTCCATTTATAATAGAGCACCCTACACAGAGATGACCTTCTTGGATGGAAACAAAGCACAAGTGGAAGCGTTATATGTCAGTCGCTCCGGCTTCAAAAAGAATCTAACGATTAACTGTTTGATGCATTTTATTTATTCTATGGGGCCCATTGACAATTCATACAAATGAATACAGAAAATAAGCAGTTGCTGTGCTCCTGTATGTGTATGATAACTCAGTTCAAATGTATGAGCACACTGTACCTGTTAAAGGTTGCTTGATCCCGTTTTCCACAATCACTTCCAAATTCAGGCATCTTCTTGGAAGGTTTTTTCAGCTAGATTTCACTTTACAACCTAAGGTGTGGCTTTCATTAATTGAGTAAATATTCATCATGTATGGCCTTTGTCATCATTAACGGAGTAAAATTTTAGTCCTTACGGTGAAAAAGATATGCTGTTTCCCCCTCACCATTCGTCAGTTTTATTCAAAACATTAGCAGACGCTATTACCACAATTTGTACAGCTGTGTTCAGGTTAAAATAAATGCATTAATTGCATTTTTAGTTACATTTTGTTAACAAATCATTTAGAAAAAAGGACGAAGTTTACAGTTATGCTAGCAGCTCTGTGTGGTTTTAAATAGGCACAGTGGTGCTTTGACCTCAATGCTAACACTAGCATGCTAGCATGCCCACAGTGACTGTGCTAGCACACTGGTGTTAAGATTACATCACGTCTACTATCTTAAAAAGGCATTTTAGCATGCGAATATTTGCTAATTTGCTGTAATCACGAAGTACAGCTGTAGTAGTAGGACCGACATCATTTGTTTTGCAGGAATTATTAGTTTAGAAAACAAAGTAGTGGACAAATTGAATTTTTTAACAGTGGATCGCTATTTGGGAAGTAAAGGGGTCACCAAAATTTTACAACTCACCCTGAAGAAGCAGAAATTATCATCTGGGAACCATGTACGTCTGTACAAAATTTCCAGCAATCAATCCAGTAGATGTTCAGCTATTTCAAGGTGTATGTAACAACGTTGACCTGTTGGTGGCGCTCAAGGAGACGTTTCAGGGATCACTGAAGTCATTGGGTGAATTTCATGGCAATCCATCCAATGGAATTTGAGATATTTTAATCTAGAACGAATGACAGACCAGCCGACGTTGCCAGGTGACCAGCATGGCTACATGCTATACAAATTACTCTGTAAAAAGTGACAGGAATTCAATTATATAATAATAATATAACTAATCAGCAGAGGTAAGAAGACAGACTTACAGAAGGAGAAGCTCAAAGGTGATGAATCCGACCTGCGGCTGCTGCGTGTCATGGCTACATTATCATCAAAATGGAAAAACAATTTTTTTAACAAGTATTTTTTAATGTTTTTGTGCAACTTCCTCTCTGTGCCTCACTTCTTAGGTTCAAAGTCTAATTTGCAAACTGCATTATTTACCTAACTTTTCCATCCCACAATGCAGTGCGGTCATGTGTCATCATGCGTGATGATGTTGAAAAGACTGAACACTGTTCGTGACTTTTTGACAGATGGTAGCCAAAAGGTCAAAGACACACATGGGGCTCACTGCAGAGGGATCAATCCAGTAGGACCGTGTGTCTGTGGTGGATCCCCTCAGGAGATAGGCCACCAAAGGCTTTTTTTGAACTCTGCAAGCTACAAAGAGAGACCCCCGACTTCATGTCCTGATTCCATGAAGGCAGACAGCAATCTCAGAGACGCCTACACCTCATTCATTCACTTACAGGCTGCCAGCGGTCCGTTCAGGGCCGCATACTCCAGGGACGAAAACAATTTAACATTTAACTAAAAATAGTTAGCCAATAAACTCCTGCTGACTGGGTAATCTGTAAAGTGACAGATATCAGCTCATTAGGCGTGAAACTAGACAATCACACAATGAGGAAAAGACACAACATGCATCACTGAAATATTAATCAAGCTGTTTATAATCAACAAACCATACAAGGCTAAAAACAATACAGCATCAAACAGGGTGTTCACTCACTTTCCATCAAATATGTAGGCTAGGTTAAACATACTTTGTTGTGTGGTGTCTTTTTAATACTGTGAACCCATTGTCAAATAGCTTAAATTGCATTGTGTGCCAAGGTTTTTTTTACATGTCCACAAACGTAACAAAATATGCATGTTGCTTAAAACAATTTTCAAACCTGAATCCAAAATGCCAAAGATCAAAGGCAGCTTCTTCTTCTCGGTTCAACTCGAGCAGTGTTTCAACAGACAGAAAAATCAACCAGGGAGACCCACTGCCTGACTCTCGCCGCTGACTGGATGTTCTATGATCTACTCTTTACTTAATGAGGTGTCATGTACAGTTTATATAAAAGGTATGACCTTATTAAACTGTGAGTGAAAGGGTGAAGCAAGTGCCGGCTAAAGATAAATGGCGAGGCTGTGTGGAAACTCATTTTGTTCATGGGACAAGAAGCTCTCATTCCTCATTGTTCCGAGACATTTGGGGCTCCATTCAAATGGTGCTTCAGAATAAAACAAAGGCACTATTAAAAATTTGAATATTACATTGACTCAAAACTGATTTTATTCCAGAAAACAATCAGAATTCCTCACTTTTAGTTCAAGTGTAGCTACGCAACTATAATTAAAGCCTACGAATAACAGATTTACACTGATATCAGTTGTAAAATACAGAAACAAACAAATCAAATTAAGTGCATTAACTGGGCTCTTTGGCACGTGTATCACATACATAGTAAAGATCCCAAAAAATGTATTCAATTGCAACTCCAATTATGATACAAATGCAGAAACTAAGAGGTTATTTCCCAAAGCGCCAGTCTGCTCTTTAAATCAAACCTTTTTCCTCCTCCAAGCTTTCCAAACCCTGTTCTTGTTATTCTTTTACTTTAACTTGATTTCTGACAGCCAATTCAATTAGGCTGGATATGTGTGGGTGTAAAAAAAGGCAACATGACAAACTCAGAAGATGGATGGCAACCTTTGCTGCACCATTAAAATCAGGATTGCGTCGTATTGAAGCTCAATCCATTGGCGCATTACCAGCAGCAGCAAAATCAACACAGCTTGGACTGCAGCGCCAGACAGGGTCATAACTAATCACCTCCCGCTGCTCAGTTATTCTTGAAAAGGATCCGAATGCTAGATTTTCATTTTCAACTGCCAGTGGTGGACAACCATATTTGGTCCATCCAAAACTATTAATTAGTAGCCTAACAAACAAAGATGAGATTTAAAAAATAAAGCTAAAGGCAAGCAGAGAATGTTTTAATTTGGCAAGTGTTTCGTTTTCCGACAGTAAGGCACGGTGACTCATCAGCCACCTGACCTCAACGGCAGTCTGCGGGGACGTGTTGTCTGGCCGAGCCCCTGTCGGAGTCATCTGGCGCCAGGGAGGAGCTGACCTGTTGGTAGATGAAGGAGTAGAGGCTGACATCAGGGCGCCGACTGTGGCAGCTCTTGCACACTGAGCTGTACTGCCCCAGGAGATCATACACCTCCCCTGCGACGGAGACAAGGAGATTGTGAGATTGTTTCTCGTCTCTACAGTGGACTGATATCACAGCAAGCAAAATGTAGACAAGTTTTCAGGAATGCTAATTATCCTTTCATTGCTTGATAACGTTACATAAATTTCAACAGAATCCTAAGAGGACATATTATTCCAAAACATTATTAATCATGTTATTATTTCATGCATCACACCCTTGGCAGAGTAGTCAAAAAAAAGTGTAAAAAAGAAGCAGGCACGATGGTTGTTTGCCTTACCGACACTGATCTTCCTCTGAGTGAGGAAAGAGTGCATGTTGTGGACATCTGTCATGAGCTGGCTGTCACCGAAGGTGAAATAAGCCACATCTCGGCCCGCCTCAGCAGCTGCCAGCATCTGGAGCAGAGCTGGAGGAAAAGAAACCAGCGTTAAACCTCAACAGTGAGAACTGTGCAATATTTGTTTCAATACAGTACAAGATTATAGGGTTTGTTTTGCAGCTTCTTGCATGAAAAAAATACAACGTTCAAATAAACAGAGGTCCTCAAGTTGTTGTGCTAATGTTACCATTAAAAGCGTGCAGCACCAGCCTCTGTGGCACGAACAGTAAAAGGTAAGTAATCGGGGGAATAGGTCTCACCCCCACTGAGAACTTACAAAGAGAGGCCAGGTATGGCCCCGCAGAGCTGTGAATATTTTAAGAGACTGGAAATATGTGCGCTTATTAATGAAGAATGGGACAGTGGCAAATTAATGAGCAAAACTGAATCAACATTTTTAGAACAGGGCTATGCTGAATGCGTCTACGCTTCAGCAGCTTCCCTCTTCTGCTCTGTTTCAAGTGCTTTTTTCAAAAAAATATCTGACAACTAAAAAATATGTGGTTATGTGAGGCTGTAGAAGGTAAACCCAGGAGGAGACAAGCATCTGCATTACAAAAGTCTTCCCGGGAGGCGTGCCATTAAACAGACAGTAGGCACCTATGGAGCGCTGTACCTTGCTGGAGCTCATTAACAAATATGCATAGATCTCCTGTATGTATAGTTTGCAAGCACAGTGGCTCTAAGTAAGGTAGAGAGTAAGAAATGGAGCCACTACTGCAAACGGTTAGCATAAACTCCTCTGAAGCTCCCTGCTCACTGACAGTGATACAAGGCTCAGACAAAAAGCTGTAACAGACTGATGGACTCGAGCAGGCGATCAATTTCACTATTAATGAAACATATTAACTTTGTCATTTGATCAATAAAAGGAAGGCGACGAATAGGCCTTAACTAAATGACCGCATTCCTGGAAGACAAATGGATGCCCACAATGATCCACTGGAGCCTGTCAATCTGAAATTTATTCCGTTACATCCAGGAAAGAGAGTACGCTTAGACTGCTAAGAGCAAGATGACATGAGTGCATTTCTCCACAAGATCTACTGACGGAAGAGTTACGTCTGTCCTCACCTTTCAGACGTGTGTCACCCCCAAAAACCCCACAGCCCCAGTTCCCTGTAGCCACCGCTGCAAGGTTTTGTCTTTGATCCTCAGGGCGCGCAAAGCCACAGTAGGCCTAAATGATGACAGAGTAAAGGGAAGATCAAATATAGCACATTAGGAAAGGCAATGTTGTCAAGTGTCTTGTAGCAGACACAAAGAGATAAGCACACTGTAAAACATTTGCTGTGTCTGAATCCTTCACTTTTCTCTACGTAGTAAACACGATAACTCTGTGAGTGACAAGTGAGCAGTACATTGAGACTTTGCACTATGGGATTTTTGCAGAAAGTAGTATGCATGCTGTAAACACTACATATTTGGTGGTCAGTTCTGGGAATTTTTGAGGGCTTAAATTTTACGCTTGGACACTCAAAGTTGCAGAAAATAACTATAATGCACTAGGTAGCAAGCAGGAAATGATTTCAGATATTGCCATTGCAAAGCCTTTCCATCATCAAAACTGTGAATGAACCAGGTTTTCTTGGGATGACATTACATCAAGACTTCAGCCACACAAGACCTGGCTGCTCAAGTAAGTGGAGAATGATGTGTCATTGGGTACATAAAGGTGGAATCAGCTCTGATAAGCCTCAGGTCTTGAGATCACCTTATTGTTCCAGATCACTGGTATGTTTTATAGGAACCAGGCCTACAAAACGTCTCCATGCGATCAAACATAAATGGAACAGAGGGCAACAAAGTAATTTGATTCGCCTGCAGGCCTGTGCTTGACACATTATTCAATGCATGAACACATAAAGGTTGGTCAGCCAGGCTGAGCATACATTTTTAACATAGTGTCACTTCACACCTCTACCCTCACCTGAAAGAAATTGGCGTGGGAAATGCTAATAATTGTACATTATGGACTAACCCTGTGTGCACAAACAAGAGCACTTGACATAATAGCATGTGGGTTGTATGTCACTTGAGAAATAATTTGTAAACGCAGGAGATGTCAAATGAAAGATCTGAATTGACGCTGGACATCATTTACACAGGAAAAGAATAGTGAAAATGAATTGTGAGTGCCCATCCTCCCACTGACCAGTCATAAATTCTTCCTTTGAAAGGGCAGATATGACAGTTAGCTGAACAATATTCGAAACAGCATTGATCTTAATGTTGGTGCATTCTTCACACCCTTGTCAGAGCTGTCAAACTCCTCCATGCTTTCTGACAGCAGACTTTACAAGATCAACGTCTTGATTTTCTATTGTGAATGGACATCTTTGACTGGAAACATTGCACACATGTTGAAATTCCAAATATTAAAAAAAAAAAATCACCCTGAGGTCATTTATGTTCATTGAAATTCATTCTGGGCCTAATGGACAGTGCAATAAGTAAGATTAAGATTATTCTCTACAAATATGACAATCCATCAGTCTGTATTTCATGTGTCACTTATCTATAATTCAAATATTTACCATGATTTACCATTTGTGAGGACATCTCTGATTAGTAACAAAATGGGTTGACACTAAAGTCATTAAATCTGTGCAAACCAAACAGCAAGTTAAAGTTAAAACGTAACATTACTGGAGCCATACATTGTTAAAGAGACATGACAATGGAAGATCAAGCAGAACATCAAAGAGCACTGCTAGACAGCCCCCACACTATCACTGCCATAAACTAAACTGTTCATTTGTCTACAAAACAAAAAAAGCACTGATCATACAATCACAAACACACATCTTCCAATAAACTAACATCACAGTTCGATCTCAACCGCTGCCAAGCACAAGAGCAAAAAGCACAACCCAACACATTATGAGAAAGAAGCAAAAACATGCAGAGAAAGCAACTAAAAAAAAAAACAGTAAACACAGATTAATAGGAAAATGAAAGATAACCTTGTTGAGTTCTCGGTTGATTTTCTCTGGGCGAAACTGTTCAAGGAAGCTCCTGAACTGCAGCGCGTCGATGGCCACAATCTCTGTGCATCTTCTCTGCCACCCGTCTCTGAAACAAATTGGTTTTGCACCATTTCAGATACAATTTCTTGTAGCTACATCCACATTGGAAATAGGGAGTTGTATAAAATACAATTAAAAAAAACCTGACAGAAAGCATGCTTTGTGACCGTTTTTTTCAGACATTAAAATACATGAATTTTACATAATGATGGCACGAGGTGAAAGGTGAGGGGATCATAGTTACCATTATTATAATTCAGGCTAAGGGACACAGAAATGTCAAATTTTATGGTAATCCACCCAATAGTTGCCGAAGTATTTCATTGAAAACCTAAAAATGCAAAACTGCATTATGGCACTTGAGGACCCAAAAGTTAGCAGGATTTATCCACCATGAAAGTCTGTACAAAAGCTCCCATGAGCTTTTGTGGGTTAAAAATTATCAGAATTAAGGGGTTAACTATAGCATTCATGCATTATTTAAGCATGTCTTTAAAGCATCCATGTCCAATAATTTACCTTGGAGTTGTGTCCTGGTGGCTCCCACTCCACTGGTAGGTCTGAGCATAGCCTGTGTATTGACTATACTGCTGTGTTCCTGGTAATAAACAGGGACATTTGTCACACACAACTGCAAATCATTAACATGCAATCTTGAAATTTAAAGTACATCTGCAACAATTAATCAATTAGTAGTCAACTATTGAATTGATCAAACAATTCTGATAATCACTTCTTAAATGTGAATATTTTCTGGTTTCTTTACTCCTCTATGACAGTAAACTGAATGTATTTTGGTTGTGACCAAAGCAAGACATCTGAGGACATGATCTTGGGCTTTGTGAAAGACCCATTTTTTCAACTCAAATGACTAATCCATTAATCAAGAAAATAATGAACAGATTAATCGACAGAAAAAATTATCTTTGCTTGCAGCCCTAGTTTAAACGTCACCAGAATTCAAGAATGCTTCTGGTTGTGTTTAGGTGGCCTCAAAAGACTCAAAAGAATAGCTAAGAGTACGTTGTGTTAACAGGCACATAAAATCCAGTTTAGCTACTAATGAAACGGAGAAAATGGTTTAAGGGAGATAGCAAAAGGGTTTCAATTTAATTCAATAATTGTTTTCAATTATGCTAATAAGACTGTGTGATAAATACCATACTGTAAACCAACAACATGCACTTAAAGAAACTGCTCAATATATTTAAATATCTATTCATTTAAAAAACAAAACAACAAACAAGTACTCAGCAAAAGCAAAAAAAAGAACACTTTGCATGGACACCCAACAATACAAACTGCTGTAAAAATTCATTGTAATAACCAAAGGTTTTTAGCAGGTGTGTCTGTAGTGAATCTGCCCGATGCAATCAGATGTAACAGGAGCAGCTGTCTTCTAACAGGGGGAAGGTCAAGCTATTACCCCCCATCCCCCCGAAACAACGTGAGAAGCAGTGACTGAACGCCAGCCCACAGGGGAACATTCACCACCTGTAAAAGGGGAGTGGAGGGTGGGGAGGCAACAGCACAGTCAAACAAATGAGGCCACGAATTAACTTCCCATTCATTAGAGCTCATTAGTACCTGGCTGTCGAGAGCACTCGCTGAGATGCTTCATGCAGCAAAGTGAATAAACCAAGTGATTAGTAGTGGGGCCTTGGTCAGCAGGTATTCAGAGGTGCACATGGGAGGAGGTAATCTCTAGAGCACACTCCATTTGACAGACATTTCACTAATAATCAGGCTGCCTCTCGCTTTTTTAAAGTAATAATGCAAAATTACGACCTGAATAAGACACTGAAGTACCTAATCTAGTTCACCAGTATGCCATTAAAACGAAACAGATGAGAAAAAAGCAGAATGGGCTATATAACATACCACCTAACTTTATATTAACTTCATGGTTGGTCACAGTCCCAGCAGCTTGACAGTCAAAGACAGTATGAGAGCACGTCTCATGGTAAGGACATTAAAAAGTTGCATACTCAGCTGGCTCAAAAGAACAGGGTTGTTACACAATTTTGACAGTCAAAATCAATGTTTTTTGAGACCTCAACAACTGCTATTTCAGACCCCAAAACAATTTCTTGCATTATTTAGTCTTAACCTATGTCATCATTTGACTTGAATGTATGGTGTCTGCTCGCCGTGTGAAGACCAGGGTTGACATCATTTCCAGCGTGTGGAACGCTTTCACCTTCAGTCTCACGCCACCCAAACAATTCTCACACCAAAAACACTGCTACAGCAACAGAGATTAGCAGTAACTGTATAATGGTCGAAGTATTTCAGCTATACTAAGGGCTAAACCAAGCAAACAATGGTTTGCTGATGCTTGTTAGCTAGCTATTAACCATGACTAACAACAATCAAAAGAAGACATGCAGACAGACGCCAACATCCATGGCTAGCTGACGTAATGTTAACGTAACGTAAAACTTTTATTAATAACAGAATGTCAGTTTAATACTAGGCTAATCAAACAAATACGTGCTATTAGATAGGTAGGCTACTGAGTATGACAATTTTCCCATCAGCCTTAAATGCACCATCTGGCAATTTAATACCAAAGCAAATTTACACTATATTAAATACAAAACCATAATTTCCTGGATTTTATTATACCTTGTAAGAATTTTAAAGGAGCCATGGGAACCCTGACAACGTCTGGTTTTCACCTGGACATTTACCTATCTGAATGTTAAACGCTCCCACCATAAAATCATTAGGCCTTATGTTAACCATGCATACACCTGACCTTCACTGGTCCGCCAAAAAACATAAACTCTACGATCCACCATATTTGCATTTGAAAGGACCAACCTTCACAGACAATATGAATTATGATTTAGGTTTATGCAAGCCATTTGTTATTCAAAAATTATTTGTAGTAAGAAGATGATCTTGGCCAGAGGAAGGTGTGTCTGGTCATTAGAAATGATTTCAAAATAACAAACAGGTTGCATAAAAATCTGCAATGTTCTGAAGGTTGTTCCATTCATGTGTAAATACGTGAAAACAAAGTGTCTCAGATTTGTGGTGGACCAGACTGTAAAAGGTCAGAGGCGCATCTCATTGCATGTCTAGGCAAAAGAGGTAACTGAGGACATCTGCATGTGAACAAATGAGGATATCACGGTTTCATATCATATTTGTCTACAATAAGAACAACATTAAATATTGTAAAAAAAAAAAATAGGTTGAAAAATATAGGTAAGGCCACGGCTGGTTTCTCTAAAGATTGTTTTCAAGTATTTAAGACCACACTGTTTCCCATGTATTCCCATGTATCTCCTGCTTCAAGCTTGTACCACATTTTCTGGTCACTACTGCCATCAATGAATCACATGGCCTCTCCTTGATACTGTTTATACTTTTGACCGCCCCAGTGGCAGCCAGATATCTAGCAATCATGGAAAATTCAATTAGGCCTGGTGGGCACTTTTGCAAATTTCAGTGCAGAGGTAAAGATCCATTAGCTTCCCTACTGTATGCCAAGACGCATCACTGGGGAATATGATTTACCACGTGGCCACAATGCAGCCAAGGCTTGGACTTTTACAACGGGGGGACAAGAGATACGGTCAGGGTTTAATAAAGATGATGGAATGGAAGAGTCCATTAGGAGAGCAGGTCTTGGGCAGGTCTTCCAGCTATAATTAATTCTGGGTCCAGTAATAAAGTTAAGTGGCCTAAGTGGAAGCATGGGATAAATGGCTGGCAAGAAGTCTGAAGGTGACTCTGCCAAAGCGGGAAGACCTGATGCAGCGGTATGATTGCTGATCTGCAGGGTGGAGGCTCTGTTGCCTCACTTCCTGTCCTCCTCCAAACAACTTGTTATGCAATGTTAAGGCAGTGCATCTATTTATGGATTATGGGTATTTTTAATCTAATATTTCGTATTTACACATTCAGCAAATACAGAGCAATGTTAGCAATTATTTTGAGTCCTGTTTCTGGTCATCTGGTGAATTTAAGTCTTACTTACTCTCCCTTTTTACAGCAACTCCTGAGGGAAATATCAGGGTTTAGTGACAAATTAGCAGCTAATATCTTTACTAGTCACTAATTGTGTCTGTCTGTTGCTTGGGGCTTGACATGTAGCGTACAGATAATTTATTTGAGCTTTTTCACTAAAAATATCAGCCTGTGTCTGATCCATTGTTAGCATAAAACTATTGATGATAGCTGCTTTAAGGCTGTACGAGACCACAATGAGATGGAAAGTCAAGTGTATTTCTATAGCCCCAGATCAATAGTTTGATGCGTTTACAGTTGCAAGTCAAAAGGCTGTCATTTGCTCTTGCTCACATCTATTTAATTCATGTCAGCTTTACATATGATGGGCTGACTAGATCTATTTAAATAGAAGCAGTCTTGATTTTCAGTGAGCTGTCTATAAGATTTTTTTTTGTTGCAGGATAACTGCATTTGTGTAGACTTCCTTCAGTTTTGATGAGCCATTGCTATGTTACATAACTTTTGTAACCTCTTCATCAAACGCAATCAAGTAGCAACTGTCTAGACAAACGGTGGTAAACAGACAGCAAAAAGGGGAAGAAACAGACAGGAGCCATCAGCCTCCTGCTGGGGCTCCGTAAGTGTAGCTCTTGTTACTTCGTCTTACTGGCCTGTCCCAACCTTGTTTGTTGCAACCATTCAATACTGAAGTCAGCGGGAATTACTCAACGAAAAGACCCAACAGAGCAATCAGGACAGCCCAATCTCCAACTCCCAATTGGTGCCATTCTCCTCCTTTGCAGCCAATCAAAAACATCCATAACCTCTTGTTGAGCCAGGACGGGATAAACTGGAGGTGTTCAATGTGCATCCCATGCTGTGTTTGACTAGAAACGCCCATTATGTTTCTTATGTCAAATTATAGGTCAATCATAAGAAAAGTGAAGTCAGAGAATTATTGATGTGATCTGGATTAACAAACTATATCATGAATAATTGAACAGCATGATTCCTTCAATGGAAATTATTGTTAAACAAGGTGTGGGAGAGTCTTTGTTCACTGACCTGTGATGATTAGACAGTCATTATGATCCAGGGCTTCAGTGAAGAGGCGAGACACAATAAGCTCAGGGTTGATTAGAAAACGGATTTCCTCTTGAACTAGACCAGAACTGGTGACTCCTCCTCCCACAAACTGATTGGCAAAATCCACCTGCAAATCAAAAATGATGACTGATGATGAAGAGAGCACTGTGGAACAACCTTGTCTTGCAGAAACTACCGGACTGTTTGGTCACATGCACAGATTCTTATAAAACAACACTTCAAACACAATGTAGAGTTAAAGCAACTGAACATTTTCTATGACTGTGAAATGAATAGTTTCCCAAACAAACAGGAGTAAAACACCTCATGAAAGGGTCTCAGCCCTTTCTCGTTTATTTGTGACAGAATCCCTGACAAGCTGATTGGGAAGGTAGCCTGAGGTGCTGGCATTACTCAGACATCTGTCCCCCATGCCGAAACGAGCTCTCCAGAGGAGCAGCACTTAAGTGTGCTGCTGCCAGTAGCAAATATCAAATCAAGAGAACAGTCCTACAGTCCAAAGTAAACATCTCCCTCCAGTCATAACATGCTGTTAAACTGACTGCTGATTGATGCCTGTGATATATTTTGCTGCTTGTGTTCTCTCAGTTTGTGGGCAGATCTATTGGTGACACTGATTTACTTGTTTACTTTGGTCTGTTTATGATTCAAAAGAAAATACACATGTCGTCGTTTCAGGTCAGACACGGGCGTGACAACTCATTGTTTTAGACGGAAAACAGTCATGTGGAACATATAATCCAATTTCAGGACTGACAGTTGTTGCTCATTGGCCTGCAGACAGCCCAGGTCAACGCCGTCACAACCCAAAGGAAGAAGCTGCAAAGGGGCGAGCAGCAGTCTGAGAAGCAGATCTCCCCAAACTGGTCACTCAACTCTGGGACAGCGAGCTTGCCTCCAAAGTCTGCTTTGACAGGCTGTCAAGCACCACCCCCACCCCAGCACAGCATCCATCAATCCGGGCCGCGGTGTGCCCCAGAGCCGGTCATGTGTGCACGTCAACTGTCAGCTTGTGGCAACTGGAGGCAAACAAAAGGTGAAAGGCAGAGCGGCACATCCTGACAGTGAACAGGAAGCATGGGCGACACAAGAGAGCAGGGGAGGCTCAGAGGCCTCGACCCCAGTCCCAGCACACACTCCCTGCGACGTGTCACAGGCTCCCTCAAAGGCCTTTTCAGCAGCAGTAAGCATTCTGGGTGAAAGACTCCAGACTGCAGTGGCTCAGTGATTGACTACAACAGAGGGAAAAGAGGATGGGAACCAAGCACAAGTGGTCTCTCTCAAACTAAGAGCTCCTCCAAGCAAAAGAACGGGATTCTGCAAGGTACAGAACCTCTAAATTACACTATCATCTTGCTTTTCCACAAATGAACTTCTCCTCCTCTGCATCTTACCTGAAGCATTCCATGACCATCATCCTCAATGGTCCCTTCACAAGTAATGTGGAGCTTTGTTAGCTGAGCCTGTGAGCTGAAACACAAAAAAATAATTGTTTTCCAGTTATCGACTACAGTTGAGAAGATGGATCTGTGCTTGTTTGCGTATACTGGGTTTAGCAGACTACAGGGATTTTTGGCAGAAAACAATTGTCATACCGCTACTACTAACAGAGATAAGATTTTTCTTTGATTACAGTGTCAATATACTACACCTTTTCCAATTCGGAGGTGTAGCCAATCTTTTTCGTGTGAATGTTACAAGTCCTGTAGGCTCTGAAAAGCACAAAAGGGAGGTGAAAAAGGTCAATATTGTATCTTACTTTACATCAATAACAAAGTATTGCTGCAAGATATGAAAATTAAACCTGAACACCTACTTTCCTCAGTGAGACTTTTGAAATAGCACATCAGGGTTTTCAGCTTCTCAGTCTTCCTTGACGACAATCCCTCAAACAGCCTGAAGGCAAGAAGGGATCTAGAATTTAATTCAGTTCTTGTTGATGTTAGGCATTTATGTTCCTCCTCTAAAAGTGAAGCACACTTTTTAAGCCAGCAGGTTATACATGGCATCACAGCCAACCATCAACTCTTTCACTTTTGCCAATGATTAAAAACTATGGGCAAAAAACAGGAAAAATGACTCTGTATAACCAGTGCCATAGAGACCCAAGACCTCCACTTTGGCCATGTGAGTTCAGTCATGCTTTAACTTTTGATATGAATTAGTTCATCTCTCACTCAGCTTCCCTTTCAGTCACTAGCCGATTATGTAGGAGCTCCTTCGTTGTTACGACAATGGAGTTGCCCCAGGCTTGCCATCACAGAGTCACACTCATGTGCCACTTCACAGCACTCACACAAAAAAGGAAGAGAGAGGGAAACAGGGCTCCCTCCTTGGGGATACATTAAGAAGCCCTGTGTCCCTTTTAAGTAACAGAGTCCTCAGGAGAGAAAAAGGTCAATTCCCCTGAAAAATAACACACACAACACACACAACACACACAAAGCTGCTGGTAGTGAGGTGCAGTGGGCGGGTTTGAATGCATTTTCAACATTAAGCCCGTCATCTCCCTCTCGAGCAAACTCTATAAAGAACCTCACAGCCCACCTCACATGCCATAATAAAGAGGAAGAAATTTCATGTGAGTGAAATGAAATGACGACAAAAGCTTGATGCACTGAGAGCCCCTCAGGGTCCGGGAACTCATTCATCGAAGTCAACTCCTGCATTCCTTTCTATTTTTTGTCAGTGTGGGCCCAAGATACAATCGTGCACCATGTAGTCCTCAAGCCAAAGGTCTCTGACATAAGATAACCACAAGTGTGAGCAGGCTTTTAGTAACAAATCACAATGTGGTCTTTGGTGAATAGAGAATTAATACAGAATTATATAACATCAATACACCCCCCCCCACAGATGTGCTGAAAGCTATGATGTAACTCAGGACTACAGTATGTATGCAGCTGGGTTTCTGCATCACCAACACAAAAAACAGGGAAATCCAGCCTGGAAACTCTGTTTGAGCTCAATGCATTTCATAGTAGAATAATAAATACTGCCTGCTGAAGAATACTTTGAATGACAGAGCCCAAGTTCAATCAAGCCCTCCCCTGTCAATTTGATCTCTCTATGCAAATAAGAAGTCTGCACTGAGATAAAAGAACATCCGCAGATAAAAAGCTTTGTTTTTAATTCCTCTACCTAGTCCTGTGAAACAAAAACACAGAAAAAAAAGAGTTTGGATCCTTCATATCTTTATTAAAAGCAATAAAACAAAAAGCCTAAAAAGACGACTCTGGCTTTCATTTCAAATCACACCAAAACCTTCATGTGAATAAAATACTGATGCGACTGAACTCCGTTACAGCCTTCTGCAACACAGCCAATGGCCTTCTCCATTGTCAAAAGCAGCCATCTGAGTCAATGTTAATCTAATTCTCTGTTCCATTTAGGTAATTACACTGTAATGCCAACAGAGATCGGGGACATGACTGAGCAGTGATCTGCAGGCTGATTTTGCATTACACCACCGAGACGATCACGGAGAGTGAAAGCTTGCAGGGATTAGAAAAAGACCCTCCTGCCCTCCCGTTTGTCATATTCATATTTATTATACTGGTAAAACTGACGAGTGCCAGCGAAAAATAGAATAACTGACAAAAAGTATTGTATTGTATAGTTCTGGTGAGCAGCCCAGGCTAAGGAAATGACTGCCCTGTGCTTTAAGACACTAAGAAAAATCTCAAAACAGATGTCTTTTTTTTAAAGGTAAACCCTTTTTACATAAGTGTGTAAATAAGTCAGACAATATACTCTCATTATAAGAGTGTTTGCTTGCGTGCAAATCTACGTACAATGCAAATGTTCTTTGCTTTAACACCCAGCCAGAAGACAAAATAAAGTGAGGAAAGCATATACAGTAGTGCCCCCTCATGGAAAGTTCTCACAGCAGCATCATTTACCATCTTATTGCGCAACTTTAAACATCACGAATGAAACTAACACATCCCTAAATTACCTGAAGAAGTTGATGTCTGGGTAGTTGCAGTATTCAGTCTTTCTGGAGTTGCGTCGGGGGAAGGTACAGAAGAAGGCGTTGGCGAGCAGACATGCCACCTGCTCCTGAGACATGGTGATGGAGTGGCTCATGCCTCTCTTGAGGAGGGGTATTGGCTAGAGGAGGAACAGAGGAACAGCTGAGGAAGGTCAAAACAATTTGTTTTGTCAATTCGCCAAATGAGACATTGAAGTATGTTGCATAAAAGTACTAATCTGGCACCACTCAATGCTTGTTGAATCAGCCATCATAATTACAATCAACGTCCTCACAAGAGATCTCGAATGCTAATAAAGGCTAAGGGTTTAAATATGCAGTGCATCTGTATAAGCAATTCTGTAAGGACAATGAGGTGAGCGTGTTGCATTAAGACTACTGACCAACAGGTAAATTGACTGTCTGACTGCAAGGTGCATTGACAAAGTGTTTGAAAATTAACAACAAATAACACAGCAATAATGATGGATAAGTCTGACTTCTAAGTTCTCCAGTATTCAACACATTCAATTCAAGTTGCAAGTTATTTTATGTTGTAGTAGATGAGCAGTATAAGAGTCTATTCAGTTGACTCTAGTATGAATCTCTTCTCTTCTCTTCTCTTCTCTTCTCTTCTCTTCTCCTCAAATAGACCATAGATTTCAATAGAATCAGTAGAATTTTAGACTAGCAATTCATTTTTTCATTCCTTAAGAAATAGTTTCTATTCTATTAGAAGATTTAAAAAAGTTTTATAGTGTGAAGACTGATGTTGGATGGCCTACAACACTCATTTTGCCACATGCATCACCAAATCCTGTTTTAGCACAAACTTGTTTGAATGGGTAATGTTTTTTGCTCGTGTGGGCCACGTTGAGTGTTGAATTAATCAAACTAGCAATACAATTAACACACAGTTATGAAAGCTAAAATTAGATGATTGAACCAGATGACAAAAAGGACCAGGCGACAAAAAGGACTATAAAACATCGGACAAATTACCATCAATAGCTGTGTGCCTTGACCTCAACATTTTTACTACCATTTCACAAGATTATTTGTCATGTCATGACCTTTGGGATCAACCTGCTGTGGTGATCTACCATGTCACAGAGCAGTAAGTCAGTGTCTGTTGGTTAGTGATGGCTGTTACCTTGGTACAGAGCTCAGATGCTCTCAATGCTAATTGCACCATGTCTGGCAGCAGGGAGCCAAACAGATGTTCGGCTGCATCAGGCTCCAGGACCTTGGAGAGAGCAGGAGATCTGTTTATGTTTGTTGTTTTGCCACAAAACTCAGCTGTGACATTATTAGCTGTTTGGGATGATTAGTTTGAGAAAGACAGATAACATTAACAGCTCTGATCCAAATCAAAATTTTCAGGCTTTATGTACAATTTTTAGAGAGAAGCTAAATACAAGCTATACAGATCATTTTAGAAAAGAAAAATTCCACTATCAGACTAAAAACATTGTGCATGCAACTGTTAAACAGCTAGTGTTGAACATTTAAAATAAATTGTGAAAGACATGGCCATTAGACTATTAAAATACGCCTGGCTTTAGCTCGACAGTTTGTCTAAAATAATAACACCAGAACGAAATATTAAAGTAACATATCGACCATCCATGACTTCACAACACTGCTTAAGTGCCCTAACATATCTTAGACAATATATACAACCAGTATTTACATCCATATTGGCCACAAAATGTCAGAATGATCAATCACAGAGCAATTTCATCAAGGTTACACAGCCATGCCAGCTGATTAAACAGTCTTCCAGGAAGGGATGCAAATGACCAAGCGTTTGAAATAGAAAGGACAGTGTGTTCCCAGGACAAGGAGCCTTGACTGGTGATTTAGCCCAGGACATTTATATTATGGCAAAGGAAGCCTGACTAAACACTGTCATAAGTAATGACCTGGTTGACATCATAAACTGCTCCTATGGGCGTAATAAATGCAGGCAGTTGACAGGGCGAGGCGGTGGATATAGCTGAGGTAGTATAAGCCAAACACTTTAAATCAGCAGAAGACAGTGCATCAAATCAACTGAACTTAACTCTCTGTATGACTTGTCTGTACATCACAACAAACTGACAAAAAGTAATCAAGCATGATGCAGGGGTGTGGGCAGTGAGAAACCAGAGCCATACAGATTCAACACAATCGCCTCGCGCTCTTGTTCCGATTCCCCACAGTTCAGAGCAATAAAGCAATCTGCTTGACTGCATCTGTGGACGTGTGACCATTTAAAAAGAAAACACTTGCGCGCTCATAACCGTAAATACGATGGCTGGGCGAGAGAGGTGCAATGAACAAAACTGATGCTGTCCGTCAACAGCTTTTCAGTTATTCATAAGGTGTGCGTGCAGAGATGAATATTCAATGAAGATGCCTGGCCCGTCACTCTATGCCACTCATGCCTACTTTTCTCTGACACTCAAAACCATCCTGCTACAGTGTCTCCAATTTTGCACCTCCAGGGGAAAAGTAAGACAAAAATGGGGTACAATGCATTGTACTGTTTGCCATTCCCCATTTTACTTGTGTGCTGCTGGAAATGAATCAAACATGCAGGACGTTCTGTGACTGTTTTTTAAATTAAATGTGTTAACAAACACCAACACTATATTCTGTGGGCTATGTGAGCTAGTTACTATCAATATATTACACATACTATATTGTAGTCTAATTGCTAGAGCCTCTTGGGCATATTAGACTATTAAAATTCAGATTCATTACTCAGTCAAGCTGTGAATAAATTTTGCAAGGGACAGAAGCAATAAACAGTCGTCGTTAAGAGGAACTGTGTGTGAGTGTGTGTGTGTGTGTCAATATAGAGCATAAATAAAGCAAATGTATGTTTGAGCTACAATGACATATATGTGTATAAGTATAATATAAAAGCATGAAACACAGGCATGACACTTTTCATTTTCACAGTCAAATATGTAAGATTGAGCGATTTGTAAGTGTTTACTGAAAAAATCACTAATGATGGCAACACACCATCTTCACTTATATCACCAGAACAGTGAGAGGGAAAATGTTTCATTTCATTAGCTCCAATTCATGTGGCACATCACCTCAAATCCAACTCTATTTTAATATATTTAATGGTACTAGACATTTCACAGCCTGACAAAAATCAAATTTTGCCATTCGAATAGAATTGAGACAATCTAAATTCAGCTGCAACAACAAAGCCTGGCCTGTGGCTAAAGCCTCTCAACATGTTCAGATTTTATCGAATGAGATTCCCATTCTAACATGATTTATGACATATATACGACACACAATTGATTCAACACTATAAGGCTGGAGTAATGCCTTCTCTGGGATGTCATGTCAGCTATTTTTGACAAGTTACTAAACATGACCTTTCAGCGAAAGATTAAATTATTTCTCTAGACTCCCACTTTGCCTCTGAAGGGCTGCAACATTCCATCGTGTGAAATCCATTACTGTTCTTGTGCAAAATAACAAAAACACACCTGACATACTGGCATTCAAGAAAAAGCCTTACATGTACTTTTTTCATGAGATGTGAGATATTGCAAAAACATGTAGGTGATGCCATGCAGCACAGAGTGGATGAGTGCTCCCGTACTGAGGAAAATAAAGCCTATTATCTGTCTACTCCTACAGGTTCAGGGCTTCTTATATCATATACTGTCACAACACGACCCATCTGTCCAAATGGAATATTCCAATTCCCTTTCATGAGCCAGACGGTAGCACAGCCCTCCCTGATTCTCTACACAGGGTGACGCAGAGCGCATCAAGACAAGGGATGATGGATGGCCTCTAAACAAGACTGGAGAAGACAACCAATGGACCAACAGTGATCTGGCCACCATGATGCAAGTCAGACCTATTTTACCCTTGGCCTATAAAGAAAATTATTTGGCTGGGGTGAGTAAAATATATTTATAAATATAAAAAAAATGTGCAAACCACGCCTTTAAAATCCAACTTTATAATCTGAACCCAGATGTCCAGAAACCTCAAAAAGATGACGGAGGATAGAAAGCCTTGTAAGAATACAGTGCAAACATTATAACAACACCTTTTCACAAAACCTATTAAACCTTTACTCCTACCCTTAGCCAAATTTTTACTTAAAAATGATTTTGAACTCTATATCATACTACGTGACAGGAACATTATACTATACTATACTTATACTATGACCTCTGGGTTTTAAAGAAGTTGAGAAACAAAAACATAAGGAAAATGGCTGCATAATTGTGGTGACTAAATTCTGCATATAGAGCGAAATCTAATTTGGTGTCAAATGAGACATCTCTATCGCTGTATCTTCCACAAACTGCAGATAATACCATCACTAACTAATGAGCCAGCTGTACTTTCTTTGACCCGAGCTCTGCGAGAAGCACCAACACTGGTTTACGATGCCTTCTGTTCAACAATCCAATCAAGTGTCATGATTGGACAGTTGATAGTATCATTAGTCTACAGCTAATAATCCTTTAACATCCTCAACATGTGTGTTCATGTGTGTTCACGTGTCTGCCAGCAATCCAATGAACCTTCCAAAAAGTTGATTTTTGAGAAAAAAAGTAACTTCATTCGCTACAGGTAGAGTGATATTCATAAAGATGAGAAATCATAACAGGTATTTATATAATTTACCTTTGTGCAATACAATTGTAATGCTGTGAAGTCCCATTTCTTGGCGTTTGAGGCACTGTATTTCAATATTGCACTCTGTAACACACAAATTCAATAATTATATAAAATTGAGAAGCAAAATTAATTTGACTATCATTTTTAAGTGAGAAATACTATATATGTTTATCAAAACAACACAGTCAAAATACTGAGAGACGGTATGCCTCGCAGTTTCTGGGGTCATGACGCCATCTTATGGCGCTGTCTGGTAACAACATCTATAGTGCAATCTGTCCTGTGTTTTATGAAGTGAAATACATGAGGTCTTGACAAAAAAAGGACACAGATGTGAAACTTGCCTTCAGCTCGTGTGGATTTGTAAGTTTCTTTTTTAAAGTTTCCTGGATCAACTCCCACCGACTCTTATTCTGCCGTTCTCGAGTTTCCTGTGGAAGCACAAATTTTTGTCAGGTCTCAGCGAGTGATTTCAGTTTGTTTTCATATGCAAAGAATGACAGTGCTGCATTGCTGTGCATGTGTCTTGCAGTGATTTCATGGCTAAAATTCATAAGTACTGTGTCTAATGATTTCCATTCCATCATTTGCCCCAAATTTGAGACATAAAAGTGAACGTAAATAGCTGCTCCAGCCTGGATGGATACACACCATAACTTGATGAAACTCTTTACAGTCTTACCAGAGAAGATACTTCATGACTTTCAAGCAGCACTTTAAATTTTACACTCAAGTGCTCATCCTATCATCTTCATTGGTTGCAATACTAGACTGAATATGTGTTCAAGCAGGCATATAATGTGATTGCACTGTTTACATGACACATAATTGAACAACTGGTGTACGATCTGTGCAATTAAAAACAATCTATCACATATTTTAATGTGCCATTTACTTATCATTATAATATAATGCATCACTACAAATGTTATTTATACTGACAGGTCTATAAACACTTGGATCATTACCTCATCTTCTACAGGAAACAGGTTCTGACTGGAACAGGGCATCTTGACGTGGACATCATCCCAGGTGTCCTTAAACTTAGCAGGATATGGAACAGGAAGTTGACCATTCTGAAGAAGGTCTGTCTGTCAAAGGGAGTGAGTGAAAACAAATGGCATAAGCATATGTAACAACTGTGTGTAAACCAAATAGTCCTTCTGAAAATAAAATATGGGTCTGAGAGAAACTCAAAGAATAATCATCATGTCAAAGCCCATGTTGTTGAATGTAGCATGCCTTTGCATGCTTAGAAATCATTCAAAAGCCCACATGAAAAGCATCTAATTGTACAAGCCATAAACAGCATATGACAAGAGTGATGCTACAGTTTGTAGTCAGAAGCTTTAATAATAACTTCTACATTTCCAAACACAGTGCAGTATTGTTGCAGGAACCTGCCAAGACATTGGGTTGACCAATTACATTACTGTTAAATTATCAAACCACACAAAGTGCTGTGAATAATAGTACAAAAAAATAGAGAATTGCTCAAACCCTTATCATCACAGTGTGCTGGTCGGGAATATCTTTCAGCGGTGGAAGCGGTCCGCCACATTCAGGCATTCTCTTCAGCTCGGTGATTGGTGTCCCCAGCCATTTGACATCAGGCTTGACGACAGCAGTATTTCTCTTGTCTGCATCTGATTTCCCTAGAGACCTATCAGGCCTGCCACGTCTCACAGGTAAAGCTGGTGATGAGGTCCCTGAAAAGAAATCTGTTATTTTGGTATTGTGTTTGACAGATCCCTCTGAGCTTGCTGGGCATGTCTCACTTTCTTCTTTTTCTAATCCACCACCATCGTGGTTCAGAGCCTGAATAAGATCACTCCCTGGAGAATCCTTGGGAGCTGGTGACACAGGATTGTCTTCATCTAGGTCTTGTGATGTCAAGACTTGGGTTTCTTCATCTGAGCTAGAAACAGCAGGTTTTTCAGTATTCTGGCAGTCCAGAGACTGAGCTGAGGTGCTTTGAAAGCCACCGTAATCGGTCATTTCAACATCCTCTTGGGTTTGGGATACTTCAGCTGTATGTTGGTTGTTTGAAGGCTTAACCAACCATCGCTCAAGAGTATTTCTGACCTTCTGTTGCTGTCTGGGGCCAACTCTGTGATGGTAACCTTTCGTTTTTACACCTCGCAAACCATCTGCGCCAGTCTTTGGCCGTATATCCATCCTCGTCTCTGTGTTGTTTTGCCTCCTTTCTTGATCTACCGTCTCATTTTCTGTGCTCTGCATACATAAAGATGGGACTGAAGAATAAAAAAATAATTGTTTTACAACAGGGGTATAGTAATATGTAGCAAATAGCTTGTCTGACATATACTCTGGCTGAAAAACATGTATCTAACCAAATTACCTTTGAGAGAAGATGAAGGGGACGTCCTGGCACTGGTTTCAACCCTGAGTCTCTTTGCCAAAGGTTCAAAGTCTGTCAGAGCAGTCATTCTACAAAAGGAGAAAGCAACACATAACTTCTGTCCATATGATTTTGAAGCGGATGTACGTCTTGGCCATTTAAAAATAAAAATCTACTAAATGTATACTCACAATACAATTTGAGCTGACAACACCAACGAGGGGTTTTTTGGTTTTGTCCAAACTTGTTTCTTGGGTAGTCCTTTCTTCAATAGATGAGCAACTCTTAGAAAGTGGTACGCAGCCATACATGTCACAGTCAACTTCAACAAAGCATATACCGGTACCGGTTGGTTCAAGACATACTTATCCGTCTTGCTGTATGACTGACTGACTAACGTTCCTGACTAATAAGCGTTAGCTAAGTACCTTATAAGGCAGGAGAATTTTGTTTTTTATTTTTATACGATTCAGACTTCAGGTCGTAGTTAGTTGTCGGACGATAGAATGCTAGACTCTCTCCAAACAAATGTCAGTGAACCATAGTTTGTCAGCTAGCTTACATGCTAACTAGCTTTAGACTGCATCGAGTTGTCAAAACAAAGGCCAAAATGATTTTGAATAGCGTCAGACACGTAAGTTGCTGTGTAGAGTGACAGCTCTATTTAACAAATAGCTTTAAAATATACTAGGATAATTGTTTTTGGTCTCGTTAAAACGCACAATGGTAGTTTTATACTGTTACTGAACACAACAACAGCTCAACAGTTCCGCTACTACAAAACACTTCCGGGCGCGAGTGACGTACCACCGAGTGAAATCACGCGAGAGCTCTAAAACTGCTCTCAACGTTTATGGCAGCAGATATTATTTTTGTTGTAAGGTAGTTAGTCATGCACAAATTCTGATTCAGGCACTTTATTTTATTATGGATTTACTGTATCTTCATATTATAAACGTCGATAGAGGGAATAACGGGGGAAAACCAGAAATCATTTGAGAAAGTTAATAGGGAGTAAAGCTGGTATATAGCGCCAGTTAACACTTACCTCAACTCACACCATAGTCTTTAGTAACGTTTTGCTAACTGTTAAGTAAATCCTTTCACAAATATTTAATGTCTTGTCACCTCCCCGCTGCACTTTGTTTGTTTTTTGTGTTTCTTCAGCTCCACACCTGTAGTTAGCCACACCCACCATGACGCACCTGAGCAGCAGAAGGACGCAAGGGCACGGAACTTGAATTCATTAATAGTCGACGGACCACAGGCTTAATGGAGAAATGATCTAGACATCTTCACCGGGATCATGGTCAGAAAGTACATCTTATTCGCGGTTTGTGCGCTGTGTTACTTATCTGGGATTGATAACGAAGGTGAGGCACATGGAGCAGAAGAAAGAGCTCGTGTTTCTGTTACACAGAAACGATGGTTGGACATTGTCAGAAGTGTTTTGTTTTTTGCCATCAAGCCTGCTTGTGGAGTTTGTTTGTTTTCTTGTTTTAAAGGGAGTTATAAAATGCAGTAAGAGGTCCAAATTCAATTCATTCATGGTTGAATTATTTGCATTTGGAAAAGAAATAGCAGTATTTAACCCAGAATACTTTTCCAATAATTAGTTTCTCTGCATGTTAACCTTTCTTTCAGACATTTCCTATGGGCTTCCATTAAAACTCTCCAAGTACTCCGTTGTAAATCCTCAGTTGATTCACAGGCGGGCAAGGAGCATCAGCAGACAGCCAGAAGAGGTAGGAAACAACCCTGATTAAATTATCCGTTTAATTGATATTTTAATATGACAGCATTAAGGATGCTTTCTTGTTTTTGTCCTATTCAGAAATATGGAGACGAGACAATATCATATGCACTCATCATAAACAACACAAAACACTTCCTTCATTTACGAAAGAACAGGTAGGAACACTACACTGCTTTGTTAATATTACTGACATCATTATAAGTCAGTCTTAACGCTTCAGACTAAATATCCTGTGTATTTTTTTCTCCTCTTGTCAGAGATTTTTTACACCCAAACTTTGTTCAGTATTCTCAAGACGCCACCGGTGACCACAAGTCATCACATCCAAAACCACATGTAGGTCAATACTTCCTCATTCAGGTTAATTAGGCTGGTTTGAATACCAACCCTTGAACCTTTTTGTTCTTTACTTTTCCCAGGTGCATTGCTATTATCACGGAGAGGTGGAAGGATATGAGGATTCACTGGTGGCACTCAGTACATGCTCTGGCCTCAGGTATGAACATCTCTCTTGCTCTTTGCTTTTTCTAGTTCCTCCTTGAAGTGATACATGAGCCACAGCTGGGCTATCTATAAATATGATACGGCAGGTGTGGCTTTGGCCAATTTCTCCAATAGTTTATCTGCTATGCAATACTTCTCTGTAGGGGTGTGATTATTCTGGGAAATGAGACCTATGGGCTTGAGCCTGTGCCACAGTCTGCCACCAACGAGCACCTTCTGTACCTACTGAGGGACGTTCAGTCCGACCCCGTCACATGTGGGGTCGTCAGCGAGGCTGCATCATCGACACAAAGCCATGAAGACTTTGAGCCTGGCCAGTCGCTGACCTCTCTGTTGCGGGTTAGGATGCTCATTCCATTTACAAAAACTTATGTTTGTAGAATGAACAGGCTTTAAAATGCAGAGTGGATGAGCGTCTAAACGGCTGCTTTTCCTGTTTGTTGTTTCAATAGAGGAAGCGCAATTTACCTCAAACCAGTTATGTGGAGTTGGTGCTGGTTGTCGATAATCTCAGGGTGAGTGTGTTCATCTGTTCATGAAGTCCCTGGTATGGACGGAGAATGATTTGGCTGCAACAGGTTTGCATTTTTTGACTAGAGTGAGCAACTAGATGAGCACTTTTACTGCACTCACTGATTCATCAGCCATGTAATATTTCGTTAAGAATGTGCATTTTCCCTCAAATGTTGCAGTGCTGCCCCTGTGCTGTACCATAAGTATTAACCAATCTTTCTTACCTACTCAGAAATAGTTTTATATTGTTGTGTTAATTGTATTTACAGTATAATTTTAAGAGAAAAAATGAGACGGCGGTACAAGAGGAAATGGTGGAAATGGCTAATCTACTGGATGGGGTGAGATTTTAAATTGTTTATAAAAGAAATTATGCTCAATTGTACTTGAATCTAATTTTTTTGTGCTAAAGCTGTGCTATGCTTTCTAAACTTATGCTTTTATTTTCTGTTCCACTCCAGTATTACAAGGCACTGAATATCCGCGTGGTGCTGGTGGGCCTGGAGATTTTTAAGGACAGTAATCCCTTTAGTGTGGACGGCTCTGCAGGAGAGGTGCTGGGGAGGTTTGTTAAGTGGAGGAAGACTTCTCTGTGGCCAAAGATCAGACATGACGTCGGTCAACTCATTGTGTAAGTAATGTGTGTCATTTGATGCCATCAGATTAGATTGCTTGATAGAAGCCACATGCTCCGAATTGTTATGAAATGTAGTCAGATTCGTGACTTGTTTCTTGTTGTGTTTGTTTCAAAGAGGTCAGCCCAAACCCTATGATGGAGGCGTGTTAGGTATGGCCTTTGTAGGCACGGTGTGCTCCGTAGCATCCTCTGGAGGAATCAACGTGGTTAGTTCATCTCCCTTTTAACTCCTCACACCAGCTGACACCGCGGTGCTTTGACAGCATGAGCTTTTGTGCAGAAATTGATACTGGCTGCATTATTCATGGGAAGTCCTACGAGTGTAGCTCCATCTCACGGCTCCGAACACCCCAGCAGTCAAACAGGTTCAACTTGAACACAGTTTCCTGAGCTCCACGACAAGGCACCTTTATTTGGATTATTGGATTCCTTAAATTTTTTTGGACTGTGAAGCATTGTGTTGTTTTACTAACCCTTAAAGTCACACTGGAAAGAAAAATAACCATTTTTTAAATAGATAACTTTAGTGTAACACATGTTACTTTGAGAACATGTTACACATTTAATCTTAAACATTTATAATGGTTACAAACAAATCATTTTTACATCCTGATCAACTCAGAATATTTTACCTGTGTGCAAAATCCAGTCAGATAATATAATTAAACAATCGCTGCCCTCCCATAAAATGAATAAAATGTTTTTTTATGTAACTTTACTATTGGTTTACACTTTTGAAAGACTCTCCCTCCGATTCAACAGTAGAAAAATACAATGAATCAAGTAAAATGCTCTCTTTCACTGTGACTTAACAATGCTTTTGTTTAAGGGAAGACTCATCTATAGGCAAACGTCTTTTTAGTTGTTTTTGATAATATTGCATAATAACAATTCAGAATCATAAGTTTAGGGATATAAACTATGGATAATGTAGGCATTGAATGTACTGGGTGTCTTTTCACAGTTCAGCGACAACAGCCTGACTTATGTCTCCACTGTGGTGGCCCACGAGATGGGCCATAACCTGGGGATGAATCACGACGATACCCGCTGCAAATGCAATGGAGGAAGCTGCATCATGGCAGCCAGTGCCGGGTAACACATCTTCATGAAATATTTCTTAACCCCTTCACATAAAGTGAAAAAGCAGTAGTTAAACGTACGTAGTATATTCTGTGCCTTTTTACAACAGCCATAGTGTCTTATACAGGCAGTTCATATTGTGCTGAAAACTACAATTGGACTTTGTGGTCCCATACGTTGGTAATATAATTGCGTGTTAGTTCATGTTTTTGCATGCTATAAATGCTACATGCCGTACAAAAAACTGATAATTAATGAAAAAAAAAACATATGACTGGTCTTTGCTCTAAGATTGTTCAGTAATGTGAGGCTTGTCCAAATAGATATTTCCATTAATGGTTTATCCTGTCACCCTGTAGTGGCTCCACCACTTTCAGCCGCTGCAGTGGCGAAGACTTTGAGACGCTCATCACCCGTGGAGGAGGCATGTGTCTGAAAAACCAGCCCTCCCCGTCAGATGTGGTCGGCTCAGCTGAATGCGGCAATGGCCGGCTGGATGAAGGAGAGCAGTGTGACTGTGGCAAACCAGAGGTAGAGTCCTGCCTATTAGATAAACACACACACACACACTGATCTTAGAATGAAAAATTCTGGCAGCGTTAAGTTCTTGTGTTTAAGTGTTGTGGTAATAATTTTCACCATTTCCATTTCACACAGGAATGTGACAATAAGTGCTGTGATGCTGCCACCTGTAAATTTACACGCGGGTCCGCCTGTGCTCAGGGGGGCTGCTGCGACAACTGTCAGGTCAGCACTGTGTTGGACTTAGGGCTGGATCGAGGCAGTACACTTTACTTGGGAAAATCAGAGAGTAGTTATTTTTCTGTTGTTGCATTCTGTTGTTTAGATCAGAGTTTCTGGAACGCCATGCAGAGAGTCTGCCGACGCCTGTGATCTTCCTGAATACTGTAATGGAAAGACTGCATTTTGTCCCGATGACTTCTATGTCATGGACGGCCTGCCCTGTAATGACGCGTACTGCTATGAGGGCCGATGCCAGACGTATGATTTCCAGTGCAGACATCTCTTTGCACCAGGTACATCTAGTAATGCTCCTTACAAGGACTACTGCAGCTAATTAAACCAGAAACTTTTGATTTCCATCTGTTTGTGTAACACCCTGACAGTGGATAATCCAGTGAAAAACACTTCAGCCCAAAGTCTACCAGGAAGCAGTGATCATCTGGTAAGATAATAACTCAGCATGTCCGTTATTATGTCTCTCTTGAGCAGATCCGGCAACAAAGGCAGATGATATTTGTTTTAAGCATGCAAATACGAGAGGAAACTTATTTGGAAACTGTGGAAGGAATAGCAAAGGAGAGTATATCAAGTGCACTGTAGCGTAAGTACTCTGTTTTTAACTATTTAATGATATGAACTTAATTGTGGAAGTTTGTAATTCTGGGAAAAACTGCAGCAGGATAGAAACTCCTAAATCATCACTGAGCTCACTTAATGTAATTGTTTGGTGTAAATTTAAGATAATCAGAGTAAAGTTAGATGATCAAAAATCAAATCATCTGTCCTCTCAGTACAATTGGCTTTTGTTTGTGAACCCATGTAGATAAAAGTAATATTTATCTAATTAGGTGTGGAACTTTGTTTTATCACAGGTGTAGAAAGTCTTCCAATTATATACGTCAGAGCTTAATTTTAAGCACAATTATGTGATGCAACTTCACTTAGTTGTTAAAGAATTGATTTGCTTTTTTTCTTCCAACATTTCTAACTCATTAACAACTGACTGTGTTCTCTTGAACCTGCACTGCAGGAACGCCATGTGTGGAAAGGTGCAGTGTACCAACGTGGACCTCAGCACCGTCCCTCCTGGAGCCCAAGTCAGCATCCAAATAATTCAGGGGGCAACTTGTGTTAATGCAGACTTCAACCTCGGCACAGATGTGCTAGATCCTGCCTACGTTAACCCTGGCAGCCCCTGTGATAAAGGAAAGGTAAACAGACGCTGAATACTGAAGGAAAGTGGTTTGACTTGTTCCAGGACAGGACTGGCATTGTTAAAAAGACGCGTAATGACTCCGTTTGTTTTCTCTCTCAGACCTGCCTGGACTTTCAGTGTGTGAACGCCTCTGCTCTGCTGCCCGACTTGGACTGTGACTCTGAGACCACCTGCAATGGCCATGGGGTAAGACTGCGTATTCTTTATTTTCTTTACTCAGTTACCAGCCATGAATGACTTTGTCTGACTATGCTGCTATAATGTTTCCGTCAGGTATGTAATGACCAAGGGCACTGCCACTGTGGAGACAGGTGGGCCCCACCTTACTGTGACAAGCCGGGGGTCGGTGGCAGCATAGACAGTGGTCCTACTCAGATAGGTGGGTTTGAATTGATTCTATCTCACAGAAAGTCAAAGGCGCTCTACTATCTACAGTTTACCTAATGCCACACTCATGAACTCTATTTAGGGCGCCATATGGAAATCAGCAAATAAATTCTCTAAATGCATCACTAGATTGGTGGTAATTTAATACAAGATTGTGTGGCCTGTAATACTCCTTTATCAGGGCTTCATATTACTCATCTTTTAATCATTCTGTCCTTTGCTGGCATGGCTGTGTCTTAGATCATTTTAATCATGTTAAAAATGCATTATGTTAGTTTGTTTATTCATTAATAAAAACTTCATGACAAAAATCACTGCAAAATCAGCAAATCACTCATTGTAGCTGATCTGCTGGGATTGCATGCCGGCTGGTGTGTGCAATTAAATTCTATAATGTTTCTTTTTCACACATCTTTTCTACGTCAGACTACTCCCTCAGGAACGGCCTGTTGATCTTCTTCCTGTTGGTGGTCCCTCTTCTGGTTCTTCTCATTCTGGTGCTGCTCTACATCTTCAGGAGAGATTCCCTTGACCCATGCTTAAAAGGAGGCCTCGCCAGCCGTCTCAAGTAAACATCACATGTTAAGAATATAGTAATAGATGTTTTAGAGGCTGCAGTTAAAATGTTATATATATTTAATTTTGAAGAGATCATTGCTTTTCATATGTTACTTTTTCTTTCACAGGTCAAGTAATGCTCGAAATGTAAATAGCCAGTCAAACAGCAATGTTCAGACAACTGCAACAACCCAGCCTCCCGCACAGGCTCCCCCTGATAGGGTAAGTATTGTTGTTTTTCTCGATAATCATCACTGCAGGGGAGGCAGTGTAATGTTGATTTTGCAGTTTTTCATTTCCTGAAAATACAGTCACACAAGAGAAAAGAGATAAATCAATCAAAGGAGGATTATATATTGTTTTTCTTCTAATTCCAGCCTGGATATCCACCAGGTGCCCCATCTCCAATTCCTGGGTATGAACCAATTAATTTTTTCAATTCACTCAATACATATTGCCCTCACACACAGATGGAAAGCTGTTAATGCACAAGCATACCGGTATAGCTGGTTTAACTGATTTTGCACTTAACTTGTCAGTTTCAGGTATGGAGAGCTGGACTATTGGTCTATAGAACCGAGCGCTGTCCCTACACAACCACCAGCCCCCAGACAGGGTCCTGGAGTGCCCAAACCAATCCTGCCCAAGCAGCTACAAAACTGATTTTTCATTTTTCTTCAACTGTATTTTGATCGTATGGAGTTTACCACAGCTTTATAAAGAGACTTTTAAAACACTGTGATAACAATAAACTCACCAGCATCTTTTTAAGGTCAACTGTAGCAACATGGTGGTAGACGAGGCATGTAAATATGTATTGGAATATGTGTTTTTTTTATTGGATTCCTGTGTACCACTCATTGGAAATATATGCACATACAATATTAAAAAAAAGGAAAAATCTTTTGTATTTTATGCTATTGTGTATATTTTTCTTCATTTTTTTCATTTTCATTAAAATATATTGTAAATTTTGATTTCATGAATTGTAATAAAAACATCTATCAGGTAGTGGGTTTCAAGCTTTTATTCTTGGAACTGTAGTAGCGCGTCTGTACCATCAGTGTTGTTTCACCCTCCCTTATTTACTTTCCTTCACTCCATGGGCTTTTATTTTGAAAGGACAATAGCCGAAAGTCACGTGTTTTCCTTACGTTCTGACGCTGCTTGATGCGGAAGTAAGCTGTCACCTGCAACCATCGGAGGGTGCAACATGGAGTTAAAAAGTTGAGTTTTAAAGCGGCTCTCTGGTAGCTCATGGCAGCAGAGGAAGCAGGGGCTGTCGGCCGACCTCCGGCCTGTCTGTGCGTCCTCTGCGGACTACCTGCTGCTGGGAAGTCCACGTTGGCCCGCCAGGTCCTGAGCACCGCTGCACAGCACGGATGGAGAGCCAGTTTGGTGCCGTATGATGACCTGATCCCCGAGCATGCTTTTCAGACCAGAGTGGTGGAGGACGCTGTCAAACTGCAAAGAATGGTAAAAGACTTGAGCTAAATTGGCAGATATTTCATGGGAGTTCCGGATTTAAATGGGGCATACGTAGCACATTTAGATGCAAGCCCAAAAATTTCCATCTGATGATACCATAAATAAAACTAATAGGACAGCACAATGAAAAGTATTTTAAGTGGACTTTCTCTACAATATAATGTCATTTATCATTGGGAGTTACTGTAGTTGTATTGTGAGAAGTTCAGCTTTTTTTTTTAATCAATATCAGAGGTTGTGATTATTGTAAGAGATCATACAGGTAGTTTCCTTATAATATTTAACAGAATATATTTTGGTGTTGCACTGTTGATCAGACAAAACATGCAATTTTAATATGTCAGCTTAGACATACTTTTAAAGGGCTTTTCTTATTTTACTATTTTTCTTCACATTTTTTAAACCAAACTTTTAACAAATATTCACTGTAATGTATCAGAGTCATTTTCATCATTTGGGTTTTGATGTGCCCCTATTCATAATTCACTATAGTTTTGTGCCATGAAAATGTCTTTTTTTCTCTCTCTTTCTAGCAGACTGAATGGAAGTTACACAGACAGGCAGTTCTGCAGGCCATTGAACGGTTTTTGGAGAAGCCTCAAGTTCTGGCCGAGCTGCCGAGCAGCTGTCAGATCAACGGGGCTGCATGGGAACGATGCATTCAAGCTGTACTGCAGCCTGAAGCGTTGGATTGCTCTCAAGCTGACCGAGCACCACTTCTCTTTCTACTGGACGACAACTTCTACTATCCAAGCATGAGATATGAAGTGTACCAACTTGCCAGAAAGTGTACGTAGTTTTCCATCAACAGTATAGGCCATTAATTGTGTTGAATTAATGAATGTTCAGAAAGAACCACACTTGTAGCTTTGCATGTTTTAGCTCATTAAACAAATGCTGTATATTTTAGATATCTGCTTGCAATATTTAAAAGCATGCTAAAAGCTTTTATATTGCTTTTATACATCTAACCTATCAAAACCATCAAATCTGGAAAGATCTGATCATTCGGATCTTTAAGTATCCGAATGCACCAGTGAATATTCTCATTACCACTGTCTTGCAAAACACCATAATTGTGACAAATTTGAAGTGTTTCGTGTTTACCATGATAAATTACTGACTCTAAGCAAGTTTTAAGACTTTGCACATAAATCTGTTTTAGTTTACTCCTGACTGCCTGGACGACAATAAATCAATGTAAAAACCTGGTGCACTGTAGGATAAAACATGCAAAACCACTCATATGCCTTTGAAATAGTGTCCCTCAGGTTTAACTGTGAGTTGTCTCTTTAGATTCGCTGGGTTTCTGCCAGGTCTATCTGCACTGTGATTTGGAGTTCTGCATCAACAGAAACCAGTGCAGGTCTGAACCCATTCCCACTGAGGTGATATTGGAGATGGTGAAGCGTTTGGAGGCTCCAAATCCACAGAAGAACTCATGGGAGACAAACAGCATTTCACTCAGCACTACAAGCAATTTATCAAAATGTGACATGTAAGAATAAGCAGTTAATAACTTAAAATTAACTTATTACTGAAGTTTGCTTGCATACATCAACTTCCTTTATGGTTTCTCCTCAGCCAGAGAGTGATGGAGTTGATCTCCTCTGCACTGAGCAACCCGCTGAGCCCGGTGGAGGACAACACTGAACAAACGGTGTCAGCGTAGCTCCCATTAAATCTGTTTAAAGTGCATTTTAAATATGCAACCACAGAAGTGGAAAATTTACCTCTGCTGTGGTCTCATACTGTTGCAGGAGGCTGACCGCCTGAAATGCGCCACTAGTGTGCTTCACCAGGCTGACCAGGCCTGTCGACGGCGCATCTCTGAAGCCATGAAGACAGCCAGAGGTCGGTTGTGAGCGTCAGTAATGGGACACATTTGATATTTTACTCAGGTTGTCATTTGCAGCTCTGCATCATCATCACTTTGTCAACTTAACTTTAGAAAATCAAGTACGCCCCGAGCACATGAGGTCTTTGGCCGCTCAGCTGAATGACTCCAAGGCAACATTCCTTCACAGCCTGCGGGGACAGTTGCTTCAGGGAGCGTCTTTCACTCAAGAAGAGGACATTGATGTAGAACGTGTGGTGGAAAGAGCAGTGGATGTTTTTGATCGTGAGAGAAAGGAAATCCTGTGGAGAATCATGAATGGAAATAAATGACTTGAATCTTTTCTTGATATTTGACGAAGCCAGATTTAATCGCCTCAGTTCAGACACTTGCCAATTCCTCAAAAAGTATTACAACTCAACATACAGTGATACACTTGTGGTCATGTACATGGTGTCTGCTTGCTCACCCTGTCTGTAATAAGATCACATGCAAACAAAATCTACTAAAATCTCAACATCCGCTACTGTACAAATAAGAAGTGGCTACAGTGAAATTACATGTACTGAAAATTGGTACCACAAAACTACTCAAGACAGTTTATAAATATTTGTAGAAAATTGTTTCATGTGTACAAATTAGTAACAAAAAAAGAGAAAAGCAACATTGAAATTTGTCTAAAATATTACTGTTTGGTTTGGTTGACACCTTCTGCAGTCAGTGGAGTGAGGTAAATAAATATGGGAACAGGAAGCCGGATTATAAGCCTGGCTGGACACAAACTCACAGCAACATGTGTCCAGCTGATTTAGCTCACATGGAAACTTTGGTGTATAAGCGATACACAGATGGTTGACAAGATTACAGTTTAAACAACCCCAAAATGAACAGTGAGCTGGTGAAGCTCATAATGTTTGGTGCTAAATACTGTTAATGTGTATTTTACTTCAAATGTCTTGTATATAGCTGCCTGAGCTATCACTGCAAAGTACTGAGACATGGCCACACACCAGCAGCTGCACTGGCAAAGAAGGACAGTGCCCCGACTAATACTGATGAGACGACATGTAATGATGCTGTATAAGCTTCAGTTTATGTTTTTACTGCAGAGCTGCTGTATTGCATGAAGTTGTTTTATCTGCCCTTTGTATGCATGCATCAATCCAAAGCTAATATGAAGAACTCAAAGTTGGGAGGCATGTAGAACTGCAGTAAGGCAACAATATAGCTCAGTTAGTGGGTTTAAAATAAGAAAGGATCAGTAAACTGTGCGTAACAAAAATATAAAATGTAAATAAGTGTCATCATGCTTAGACGCTGTACAGGTAATTAACTGAAAACACCAGGATCTAAGACTCCATATGCATCTATGTTGCAGGGAATCACTTTTTATGTTGTCCACGGGCAAAATGGCATGCAAAGTCGTATCTGTCTGCGCACTTGTGACCACAGATGTTGCACTGGAATGGATGCTCATAGCCATGGCAGCCCATGTGAATGGTGTAGAGGATATTATCCAGAAACTGAACATCACAATGCTGGCATTTATGGAATAGCTGTTGGTCCGGTGTGGTCAGGGCAGGGGCGGGTGTGCTCGGCAGGCTGTTGCTCACGCTCGCAGTGAGAGTGTTGCTCTCAAAGCCGGGGCCGGGAACGGGACTGCAGCTCCCGTGGCCTGAGGTGGGGGAGTCTTTGTTAGGCGGTGAAGTCTGCATTCCATTTGAACACATTGCAATGTGTTCACTAGAGACCTGCTGAATGAGGATGGGCTTCTCGTCTGTTAAAGACTCCCTGTCTGGGGATGCAGGAGTCTGAGACTCAGGGTGAAGATCAGCCAACTGGCCAGCAAGTGTAGACAGCTGGTCCAGCGGGTTATTAAAAGTCAAACCATTTGCACCTCTGCCGTGACTGTCGTTCTCATCTACCTTGGGAAGGTTCTTATACTCACTGCCGTTCAAATGGTGGTGGATCTTGTGTGACAAGTCATTCAGATAATCCGTCTTCGGCAATCCCACGGAGGGAGGGTTGAAGTTGATGAGCAGCCGCCTGCTGTAGCCCAGCGAGCCTGTCCTCTTCTGCAGGGAGCTCAACATTCGCTTGCTGGAGAAAGGAGAGCGGACGACCCTCGTGGGCAGAAGCTTGTGGCGTCGCCGGCGGTGGTGCGACAGGTTGCTGCGGTCGCTGCAGCGGAAGGCGCAGAGGTCACACTTGTACGGCTTCTCCCCCGTGTGCGAGCGCATGTGGGCTTCCAAGTGGCGCTCGTACGCTGAGGCAAACGGGCACAGCTGGCAGCGGTGAGGCTTTTCTCCTGGGTGACAATCAGGAGAGGAAATAGTTGCAGTGAAATATTGATATTGCCCAGCATGCTTTACTGAGAGACAGTAAAGAGAGGTGAGGTACCACGTTCAATGCATGGAAGACAAAGACAAAAAGAAGCAAATCAAACTAAGACTACAATTTTCAGCTGACATTCTCAAGAGTTTCAAGCCATTTAAACATAAATGTGACTTACTAGTAATTTTGTATTGATCATTTAGAGAGAATTGCGTGTTATCATTTAATATAAAATTCTAGGACACAACAAACGAGGAACACTGACACACCAATTGAACTTGATGACACATTAATGACAGGATAGCTGAGTTTTTGGGCAACTAATTAACCGCACATGTTCAATCAATCAGAATGCTCTTTATGTCAAACTCCTAGTAGGTATTTTCAAATAATGTTGTGTACAGGCTTGAGCAGGATTTTGCATTTGCTAAGACTGTACCAGGGATCTGCATATAGTGGTCACTCAGTGGTTGCACTGTATAAACCTTATGTGAGAAAAATGACATCTAGCTGACATACAGTACAATTACAGTGCAGTAGTTGATTCCCAGTGCAAAATAGCACATTTTTTAAAAATGTGGCAGGGAATCACCTTGCACTTTCTTAATGACCCCCAGCCTGAAAGCCACTGGCATGTTACAGTTCTTCGGGAGTGCGTGTGGATTACCTGCAGTGTTTCAGACAGATGTGTGTTTTTTAGGCATAGTGTTGCTATAGTGAATGAACGCAGTGAGAACACTCACCTGTGTGGATGCGGATGTGCTCTATTAAACGAGCCATGCCCTTGTTGGCATAGCTGCAGTAGCTGCACTTGTATTTCCCGTCGCAGGTCCTCTCCAAGCCGTCCATCTGTACGTCCGAGCCATCCTCCACTGACAGGCTCACCTCCACAGACGGAGGGTCCACACCATTCTGCTCACTCCTGGGGGCAACTAAAGCCAAACACACAATGACTAAGACTGTACTCATTAAAGATGTACTGCTGCATAATATAAAGTACTGTTCCCACCGGCTTGAAACGGCTCCACTGACTCTTTCCCTCCGCAAACAGAGCCTGAGATCATGTTGACGTGCTGGGTTTGCTGGGTCAGGTATTCTTGAAATTCCCTCACAAAATCAACCGGCTCGGTCTTTATCTCTTCCATTTTCCTTCTTCGGTATTGAACCTGAAAAGGTCCAACGGAGATGAGTCGACAGTGAGACGTGTGACAACTCTGTTTTCACGTGTGACTACTAACGTAGCCGCCTATAAAACATCTTCATGTCAGCTCATTGCTATTGACAACAATGCTAACGTTGCCTAGCTAGCTCAACCCTTACCGTCATTTTCATTATTATTAACACTGACTATATAACGCCACCTTCAGCGCAGTTCGTATCTTACCTTTCAGTGCCTAAGTAACATTATCGCTGCTCAGAGAAAAGTGTGAAAATGGGGTTATCGAGATAAATTATCGGGATTGAATTGTGCAGAGAGGAACGCTTCCGTTTTCGCTAATGCATTCGTGTTCCGCGTCCCCTCAAATGCAACTGTTGCCTTCGTGTGCTGTCGGAAATACTGTGATATTCAGTTTCGCACATTCAAAACAGTCTCAAGAACGCTTTTCAAATCAGCGAAAACTTTGTGTATGTTATCCGAGATGTCAAGCATCCCTTGATCATGTAACCACTACATGCCACAGTTTATAGTAAGGTACACAAACAATTTTAAAAAATCTTTCCTTCACACACAACACAGCACTTTAAATTTATTTATGTTTAAACCTACTGATATAGAACACCCACCATACCTGGCAGCATGAACTTGTATTTGCTCTCTCTCTCAATAGTTTTATCATTAACGCGAATACACACCCATGAAGTTCGAGTGTCTGACTCGTGAAATGGGCACTTGAAGGCAGCAGCACATGTAAACATTTTGTAACAAATCATGGCTACCCAGTTGGTCAGGATTTTCTCAAAGGTGCGTCTGAGTATTCAGGTCATAATTATCTACATTTGCAGGGCTTCTGTACTGATTTTAAGTTTAATTTTTCCACTGTATGGATCCTTTATCCTTGAATTACGTAACCTGGCTGGCTCTTGTTGATGTGACGTTACTAGCTAACAGACGGCTAACGTTAGCTTGAGAGCACAAACTCGGCAATAACGTAGCTGATCATTCAATGAAACGTTGAATTAACTTGTCGTTGGTGGTGACTGATGGGCGACATGTCAGTCTAGCGCTCTTATTAAACCTTTGCATTTACTCAAACACGCAGATAGACATTTCCACTGTTGTCTGTCCTGCTCTCAGTCTTGCAGACAGATCTCTCGACCATGGGGTGCACGGCAGGCTGGATGGAGGTGCATGTCCAGCAGGCCTGTCCCAGACATGGCTTCAGACCCGGCAGCGGGGCTGGTCTCCTTTCCTCCGCTGCAGACATATTCGGAGGAGGAGAACATGATGAGGGAGGCAGGTGAGCTGTGAATCTGGTAACCTGTGTCCCACTGCTGCCGAAATCCCTCAAAACACCGAACACCTGTCTTGTTGTTCGACAGTGAAAAAATATGCACAAGAGCGCATCGCTCCGTTTGTGTCGAAGATGGATGAGAATTCTACCATGGACAAGGAAGTGATCAAATCTCTCTTTGAGCAGGGTGTATGTAATTCACTTGATCATTAACAGATGTGGAATTACAATACAATGATATTTTCTATCCAGTGACTCTGATACAGATTTCCTTTTCTTTTTTTTTCACAGCTCATGGGTATCGAGATTGATCCAGAGTACGGCGGCACTGGCTCCTCATTCTTCTCCTCCATCCTGGTCATTGAGGAGCTGGCGAAGGTTGACCCCTCTGTGGCCGTGCTCTGTGACATCCAGAACACACTGATCAACACACTGTTTGCCAAACTGGGCACGCCAACTCAGAAGGAGCAGTACCTCAGCCGACTTTCGACCGATATGGTGAGCAATCTGACACTCAATGCATGACATAAAACATTGTTGTTGTAGCATAGGTCAAATGTTGTTTTCCTCATTGTAGTCTCAAGATGAAAACAACTATGACAAAACACTTGTAAGACTGTAGATCTCTTGACTGGCTGTAGGTATTGTGCACTGCATTTGCTGAAATGTATTCCTGAACTTCCTTATACGTCAATGTCGCACAGATTGGAAGCTTCTGCCTCTCTGAAGCAGAGTCGGGGAGCGATGCCTTTGCTCTGAAGACGCGTGCTGAAAAACATAAAGACTACTACATCATCAATGGATCCAAGATGTGGATCAGCAACGCAGAACAAGCAGGCGTTTTCCTGGTGATGGCCAATGTGGACCCATCTGCTGTGAGTAGCTGCTCATCTTTCCATTCTTGTTGCCTGTTGTCAGCTAAAAAGTACAAAATATACACATAACATAAAATACATAATGTCAGTTTACATCACAAAGACGGTGTGCAATAGTGAGTAACATCCTTAACTGAAATGTGCGCTTCTGGAGCATAAAGACATGCTGACTTTTCATCGACAGGGATACAGAGGCATCACCTGCTTCATCGTGGACCGGGACACAGAGGGGCTGGAGATCTGCAAGAAGGAGAACAAGCTCGGCTTGCGTGCGTCCTCCACCTGCCCGCTCAACTTCGACAATGTGAAGGTACTGCCAAACACCTCGATCCAGTGTGTGCTGGATCAATGAGATACAGCTGCACACACTTTCACTAACACTCCGCTTCGCTGTTGTAGATACCAGAGAAGAATATTCTGGGACAGATCGGTCACGGGTACAAGTACGCCATCGGAATGTTGAACGAGGGCAGGATTGGAATTGCAGCTCAGGTAAATTTTTATTTAGATAATTTAAAACAAGCTAAATGCGCTTTATTCAATATTACAACGTGTAAACTGAAAACTGTGTGTTGCAGATGCTTGGGCTGGCACAGGGTTGCTTTGACAACACTATTCCTTACACCAGGCAGAGGGTGCAGTTTGGAAAACGTATCTTTGACTTCCAGGTGAAGCTCCGAAGTCGATTCCCTTCAGATGTTTGTCATTATTCACATTATTCTGGTGGCCGGTGTATTCAGTGACGTTGTTATGGTTATGCTTTGTATTCCAGGGCATGCAGCACCAAATAGCCCACGTAGCAACACAGATTGAAGCTGCTCGGCTGCTGACGTACAACGCCACTCGCCTGAAGGAAGCTGGGAGACCTTTCATTAAGGAGGCCTGCATGGCTAAATACTTCTGTGCAGAGGTGAGCTTCATCACTCACTGACCACAGTTTAATACAAGGTTTTGCTAACAGTTTTGCAACAGTTCATGTGTATTTCTAGGATACATTTAATCATCACGATTATCTGTTTTATGTTTTTGTTAATCCATTTTCTGTATTTTTAATCCCTCTCCCTCTAATGATAGTTGGTCAGTTCTACATTATTTCTCTGATTTTTGTCTGTGTTGAACATAAATCTCTCTCTTCATAATTCATCTATTTAAAAGTCTGTGTTAAATATTTTGTAGTGTTTTAAAATCAATGTTGTCTATTCCATGCGGTGTGGTGAAAATGATATTTTCAGTCTCAGAGGCATCCTCCTGGTTGAATTAAAGTCATTATAATATTCGTTATGTTTTATCTTCCTCAGCTTGCAACTCTAACCACATCTAAATGCATCGAATGGATGGGAGGGGTAGGCTTCACCAAAGACTATCCCATAGAGAAATACTACAGAGACTGTAAAATTGGTGAGCATGACTGCACAAATATGCACCACCCGACAAACACTGACTTTCGTTTGCGCACTGTTTCTTAGATTGTTCTTCAGGTTAGAGGTGGATTAGGTAACTGTGACTGAAGCTACCGTTGTGGAAAGGACAAAACTCATGAGGGCTGCAGGAAGGTCAGGTGGAGCTGTTTGCGATTGGACCAGAGTGGGGGCGGGGAGAGGGGCTGATAGCAGCGACTGTAATCGGACTCTGCAGGAATTCCCCCGTCCGACCCCTTCAGAGTGCCATTATACCAACACACAGCCAAGGAAAGCTGCCAGGGCAAAATGTCACTTTTCCTTTCATCACCACCATTTTGGCTCTCAGGTTCTCCAGCTGGAGCAGCGGCAGTCTGCATAATAAGCCCCCTTGTCTCCTGATAGTGAAAGCCGCACATTCATGTAGAGGAATCTAACAAAATTGACCTTTTTTGTGCAGCAGGAATTCGTTCTAATGCTTTGTTTTGTCTCCTTGTGCAGGTACCATTTATGAAGGCACAACAAATGTCCAGTTATCCACTATGGCCAAGTTCATCGACAAGGAGTTCGACCACTGAGACCTTCTGACCGGAGTTTGATAGGTTGCACTCTGCTGTGTTACACTCCATATTCCTCTCCTCACATGACTTTGGTCATTGCTGTAGACTTGCTTTCATATTTGTAGAGGGGTTTTTTTTGTTGCAGTTTCACAACTTTTCCTCTTGTTAAGTAGTTCCCACGACTGATGTTACTGATGTGGTTACATTTCCCCAACTTTAGGGCTAATGTTGCTCTTTGCAAAAGTCTAGGAATAACTGTGTTATATGTAGAGCTCTTCGTGCTTATCCACATATGTCTTCTTCATAACTGATCCATATTTTGCAATATGAGGATGATTTGTTCAAACATATTGATTGGGATTTTTTTTTGGAAGTTTCTGTGCCTTCAGAAGGTCCGCTATGACTGAGATCAGTCACTTGAAAGTGTGTTTTCTTTGCAGGACACTCTAAAATAGGTGGATTGTAACATTTATATTCTCCATAAATACTGTACAGTTCCTAGTCAGGAAAATGAGGAAGTGATTTTACATAATCTGTAAAGAGCGATCTGTCCATAACTGTGGCGATATCAATAAATGTGTGCTGTTGTGCAGTCAGTTTCTTTTGGTGTGGTCGCCTGTTTGCAGACTGGCACTGTGTTCTGTCACTAGATGGCAGCCTTCTCCAGAGTGACAGCAGCACTCTGGGTTGAGGCAGCTTCTCACTGAGAGATCAGTCAATTAGCGCGTCTTTTAACCGCCCATCACCTCTAATGATATTTTATACCAATTTAATTATGCTGGTGCTTCAGATGCAAAGAGGCTGCCTTGTGTAATTGACTCACTGATCATTTTTCAGGTGAGATTCATTACATTTCCGTGGCCTTCATGTGCTGTGTAAAATGAGATCCATTGTTTTACACATGATGACCCCTTGTAAAAATGAATGGTGTGTCTTGAAAGCCATTAATCATTAACGGTACTTAACAATATTTAGTGAAAGGGGTGGAAAAAGTCAGATTCAAGACTGCTGCAGTGATAAAAAATTGGCAGTATTGATGCGGAATATCAGATTCACATTAAGTTATTGGATAACAGTTGTTTCATACACTCTAACCATACCAGATTATGTCATATTTCAAAAAAGTAAATTAGTCTGAGGAGGAGAGGAAAAGAATAACAGACATAGTAAGAACGCTTTAAGTTGACAAAACATTGTCCAAAAGTGTCTAAAAATGTCCCAATTTTCATTTTTTAAATATTTATTCCACTTAATTAAAAACTAAATGAGTAACTTGGATGAGAATAAGATAATATTCATGTGATGATAAGATTTTATTTGCTGATTAGTTTATGGCAAATATTCAGTGTCACCTGTTGGTACCAGATCAGACACAGCAGTGCTTTGTATTTTAAGGTCTTCTCCACATGAGGAACTAGATTCAGATGAAATATCTCCTGTCCTCATGAAAATGTTGGGTTATTTGTGTCGAGGTTGTCTGTCAGACAGAATGACCACATTGGAGTGTATTCATCATCGCATCCTGTAAAAGAAGCCTACATATTTGTATTTCACCATCAATCTCTTTAATACAAAGCATAATTAAGGCTTGGGTCTACTTAGTCTGGAGTTAATCTGACATGAGTTGAGTTTATTATATGTAGATATAAATCTCCATAATTTAAACCTGCCCTGGATCACGTTAACCTCAGCCAGACCACATGACAGGTTCAAAATGAAGCTTATAGGCAGAAAACAAAATGTTACCAACAAGATCAGCTCCATGTTTGCTCAGACATTTCCAAAAATCACTAAAGCGACAAAAATGAAAGGAGGGAGACACAGGCCTGCATTTGCATCACTGATTGAGAGTACTTTGTTTCCCCCTCTGGTCCATTCCGACTTGTTCCGTCCATTGTGCAAGCCCCTGTTTAATGAACATAATCTGATGAAAACACAGCTATCTGCTTTTCACATTGCACTGGCGAGCGCAGCTCAACTAGCCTCTCTCTCCGCCCCCATCTTTAACACAGCTATGAGACCTCTAATTATGCAGGGATTCAAGTAGCTTTTCACAAAACACAGTGTTGTCCTTTAGAGCTGGAGAGCGCTCCATGAGCTAAAAGGACAGGCTGCATGTTTGTAGGTTGAGCAAATTCAATTGATTGGATTAGTTCTCTGCATCTGCTTCAAGACTGGTTTAAATGATGGTTCTTAAATGCATCCTGTGTTGTGTTTTTTGGTGCTTTTTCATGTCTGGCCGTATAAGCCAAATGTTACCTTACAGCTAAAAAGATCTATTTCCAAAAGCTTTGTGCAAACACTGTGTTGAGGTTGTTTTTCCCCCTTCACTAGCTATTGTGTGTGTGTGTGTGTCAGGATTTTCTAAGTGACAGATGTGTTATGTCTTCTTGCAGAAGCCAGTTGTTTGATTCAAAAATCCAGGATTCAGTAGTTCCTTCAATCTCCGGAGAAAAGCAGTTTTGAAGTCTGCAAATCTGAAATGTAACCTCAATCTCCCTCCTGTTCATTTTGAGTCTTCATCATCTAGTCTCATCACACTTGATCATATGAATGTCTCATTACAAATATAAACATCCGAGCACTGCTGTCATTGTAATATGTGACAGAAACAAGACTTGCTGTGTCATCCTCTCTCATTAGATCACCTGCTGGCCCTGTGGGTTTGCAGCGTTTTGTACAAAGCTGATTTGAAAAGCCTTTATCACGGTGGTAAGCATTCAATTTGATGTCTGTGCCTGTAGCACTTCCTGGCTGATGAAATTAAGTCAACGAGCTCCGGTCCAGGAGAAATACGCAGTGCATATTGCTTTCCTGTTGCACACAGGTGGAACAGAAGACGTCTGAATATTTGATACGACAGATGAATGACAGGTTGGTCCTTCAGCAGGTCACAGTGTTCATCAAACACCATCTTCTACTGCACCCTGTCTTTCTTGTGCTAAAATAAATGAATATAATACTTTCTAAGTCGAATTCTCCTAATTTTTGGTGTTGCTTTATATGTCTACATTCGTGCGTAAAATTTTCGTAATATGCGTAATATTTGTGCCAAGATACAACTCCATGTTGAGGTGTGATAATCCCTGCACCGTTTATTCAATTTACTGACGGGTGATTGCGGCTCGCGCACGCCCCCAAAAACCCTGAGACATTTTCCTCTTTAATCTAATTGGATGATAAGTGGGTGCGTACTGTTGAGCCCGATGGCAAAACGCTTGCGCGGCCTTTTTCTTTGGAGTCTATTCTCGTCACAGCCCCCCCGCGGTTTCATCTCAAATCCCATTTGCTATTGTACCTGCCCAATAGCAGAGACCGAGCGCGTTTTAACTGGGATGGCATTTTTTATTTCATCATTACAATCCGGTGCAAGTTTGACGTAGTTATCTTTGCGCTCTCACTCTCATCATCCTCAGGAGCGGAACGCAGCTTCGGGCAACTTTGTTTTTTTTCCCTCTAAGATCTCTCTCGTATGATTTCAGCATAGGCTACAAAGCAAGACGGTCTTTTTCGGGCGTTTTCTTTCCCTCTATAAATTTTGATGGTGATCCACATCGGTCAGTAAACGGTGATGGCAGACTCTGATGCGCAAGAGGCTCGCCAACCCGCAAAAGAGTCGCCGTTCTCCATAAAGAACCTGCTGAACATTGAAGACAAACCCACGAAGCCGAAAAGCTTCCTCGGCTCGTCCAAAGGAGTGTTTGAAGGCAGCTTCTTCTCCCGGCTCGGTGACTTGTCTTTCCCTCGATTAGAGTTGCCCACACAGAGAATTGGACTATCAGCGCAGTATTTGGAGAGAGCGTCTACCTGGTGGTACCCATACACGCTCGGGACTCATCTGAGAACAGGAGGTAAATATCTGAACCCTTTGCTCGTCAGATAAAAAAAATGTCGTGTTCTTGTCTGCAAAAGTATGGATTTAGTAAAGGTTTGGAGTAAAAGGCCAATTATTTCATATGATGAAGAAATACCATATGAGTAATGTGGGATTTCTAGCCTATATGTTCATATATGCCTAACTGTGTCCCTAAACTCTTTATTAAATATGCCTATCAATATACTAATAAACCTATAAGATACATGTCTAATTTAAATACAGGCATCTGCAGATCACGCTTTTCACAGCTTAGAGGATCAAATTTGAATACTCTCTTTTCTGTTCAGGGTCTGAGAAGGCCAACCTGAGAGAAGCATCACCCGCTCCGGACAGGCGCTCCCCGGATCTCCAAAAAAGTGACCAAGATGCCAAAGAGGAAAGCGCCGACGACGATATCGCGCTGGACGAAAGTGACTCGGAAGAGCCAAAGAAAGAAATAGACCAGGAGGACGACTGGAGGAGAAAAACGGACGAGCTGGACTCCGACAGGAAGCCGTGTCGGAAGAAGAAGACGCGCACGGTGTTTTCCAGGAGTCAGGTCTTCCAGCTGGAGTCCACCTTCGACATAAAGCGCTACCTGAGCAGCTCGGAGAGGGCAGGCCTGGCCGCGTCCCTGCACCTGACGGAGACGCAGGTGAAAATCTGGTTTCAGAACCGGAGGAATAAGTGGAAAAGGCAGCTGGCCGCGGAGCTGGAGGCGGCCAACCTGAGCCATGCGGCGGCGCAGAGGATTGTGCGGGTGCCCATACTTTACCACGAGAACGGGGCACCAGAAACGGCCGCGGCCCCCGCTGCAAACTCACCGAGTAGCCAGTCACTCCTGGCTTTTCCCCACCACATGTACTATTCCCACCCGGTCCCGCTGCTGAGGCCTGTTTAACGCTGACTGTGTCATTATACGCTGTACATATGTTTTTAAATAAGAGTGACCTTCATTGAAAAAAATAAAATAAAGTAAAATTTTGTATATTTTGTAGATTCAACGGACACAATGTCAGATTATTATTATTATTATTATTATTATTATTATTATTATTATTATTATTATTATTATTATTATTATATGTAATCATCATTTATGCTGAAGCGCTACGGATCAAATGAGGAACTCTACAACTATTATTATTATTATTATTATTGCTATTATTATTTTTATGATTATTATTATTAGTGAAATTGTTACATGCTCAAAAACGAGTAGGATATATTTCAGTGTACTGAATTTGAAAAAAGAACTTGTTTTGAACAGGGTTGACTGTCCATAGCTTATGTATTTTGCAGAGATTTGTGTCAGTGTTTGTAGCAGAAAATTTTCCAATATTGTGCAATACTGTTGGCTTCACATTAGGCTACCAGCCTTCGTCACCTACAGTTCACTTTTACAGAAAAAAAGCTCTTTGTAATAGTGAGGACAATCATGTGATTCTTAAAAAAAAATTCCCTGAAGAACTGCAGGTGAAAGGTGTTTTTATCACGCAATGTTTTGCCGGTAATTTTAAAGCCATGAAAGAGCCAAAAATAGCCTCTGTTTCTGTGTATGTTTTTTTCTCTCATATTGTTATTGAAATTCTGTATATTATATGGTCTTACACTCAGTAAAGATTTCGTTTCAAAAATAAATGTATCTATCCTAATATAATTATGATGCAGGTTTACATGGGAAACGAATCATTCAGTTCAATCATGACGTGAAGATTAAAATAGATTAATAATATGTATAATTATAAAGAGGCATTAAGGCACAATGGGGGTCTGCAGAGAACACGGTCCCTTCCAAAATAAAATACTAAAACTGGATCATTTTAACAGTTAATTGATGATGGCCATCGTTTTTAACCTGATGACTTGAGAAATTTTGAGCGATGGGAGCCTAATTTTAAACAGCGTTTGATGACCCATATCCTGGAAGTTATTCTGGAATACTCTATTTTGACCACTACACAGCTCGATCACTTGCTATAAAGCTATTGTTTGTGCTTCTTAAATAACTGATTATAGGCTATGCAGATAAAAATAGGATGTCTCATTTGCAAAGGGTAGACTGGCTACAATTACAAAACAAATTTAACGGATTAAATTGTCTATAAATCAGTGGTTATTTTTTTCACACATTTTAACGATATGATAATAATATATTTAGAAGGATGAGTTGTTTTTCTTTTCTATTCTGTATATGAGAAGGGGGCTGAAACAACGACCTGTTGGCTAATAGATGACTGTTATTTGTTCTGTAGACAAAAACTACCAAAAAGAAAGAAAGAAAGAAAGAATGATATTGATGATGATGACGATGATGATGATGATGATGGACGGCTATATACAGATGATTTGTATTGTATGATACAATATCATCATCCTCATCTTATGAATGAGTGACATCACTGACAGCCAGTCGACCTGTCGAAAAATAGCTTTGTAAACTGTAATTGCAGACTTGTCCTCGTTTATAGCTGGCATATGCTAAACCCTAATCCCACTGTAGTCTTATTTGCTGTTTTTACTATAGTGCGATATAGTGTATATGAAATTTGTATTGTGTCTATTTTAAATGAAAGACACATAATTACTGGCAGTCAGATCCAGTGAGAGACCAAGAGGGAGCGAGGGAGAGCGCAGTCCCATGTCATATGATCTGTACGAAAACAACGGAAATTCACGTTGAGATTACATCGACCAATCATATCGCAGGCGGGAATTTGAACATTCGTTTCAACCAATCAGCATCCGCTGGAGTTTCGGCAGCGCTGGCAAGGCAGTTATCTTAACGCAGCCACATTGCCTTGTAGCATTCCCCGCGTTATATGTTTTATATTTTATTGTTAACCAAGGCATAATAATCTCCTTAAAGAAAAGGACCAGTCGCATCTGAACGACACCAAAGTGAAACGGTAAGTACAGTGAAACGGCTAACACCAGGGCTTGTAGCCTACTTTACCGTTACATGCTAGTGCTAGCAAACACCGGTTGTAGCACAAGTGGGCTTGGTGTAATTGCTGGATGTAACGGAAGTCATGTTTATAGTTTGACATAAGAACAAAGCGGGCGAAAACTCACATAATAGACGTATTGTTCCACCAGCGTTCGCAACAGAAAAGTATGTTGTTGATCTTGAATATTAGTAAGTAACTCGGTGGGGGTAGTTAGCTGCATCCACAAAATCATTAAGTTAGCGGTAGGCTAGCAACGAGCAGGAGAGCGATTGATCCACTACTATGACAGTAGCCTTCTCCCAGTGTAAACCTTGGAAAATCTAGTTTTGAGAGATGTTTCTCAGACAGTCAAGACTATGTAACGGGCATGTTTTATAACTAACGTATATCTTTCATTGATTTACGAAAAAGAAATGAATGGTTTGACTTAGTTGAGTGATTTAGCTTGTGCTGTAGTGCAAGGTTTTGTAAAATAATTCATAACAGCTACTAGGAGCCACCTGCTATTATGGTACAAAACGGCTGGCTTGTGTTTGTTTTAGCTCAAAGCAAACCTTTATAATCACAAATCTGTATGCCATGGTTTTATTTGGTTTCACTGAATGTTCACTTGTATATGTAGTAGTCAAGAGTCCTGAACTTTCTAGACACCAGTTTGTTTTGGCAGTGGCAGCTGTGGTTTAGTTTCAGCTCCCCTGGTTTTGGATAAAATTACACTAATAATATACAGGGGTTGAACGTATGTGTGGTACATAATTATTACTTTCCTGAAGCATATTATGTGAATAACTTTTTGTTTAGCCATATAAGAGAGGTGTTGATAAAGCTCTATGGAGCTATAAGCGCTAGTTTGTGGTGTTTTAAAACGAGATTGCACAATACTTAAAGGTGTTTATGTTCTTATGTCCACCCCTGTGTGTATTGTCTTGTGTTCAGGTATTGCTATATTGAAATATGTCAGTTATGCATCAGTTAGGTCTGTCTGTATGAAAGTTACCCTGGGGTGTCACTTAGTCTGAATTTCAGATTTAATGGTAAGCTTCTTTTTGGCAGATGACAGGCTCAAATGAGTACAAGCTAAACCAGGGACCAGAGGATGGCATCTCTGCTGTCAAGTTCAGCCCCAGCACAACCCAGTTCCTGCTGGTCTCTTCCTGGGACTGCACTGTCCGTCTCTATGATGTTTCAAGCAACACCATGCGGATGAAGTACCAACACACAGCTCCAGTTCTTGACTGTGCATTTTATGTAAGTCACAGATTTCTATGTATTTGTTAAGGTTCCTCATAGCCATGTAAAAGCACAGAAGTCTGGTACACACAGATAACCTTCCCCTTTTACTTGCAGGACCCAACACATTCTTGGAGTGGAGGGTTAGATGCACAATTAAAAACTCATGATTTGAACACAGACCAAGGTATGTCATAAACCTGCTAAGTACTAATAAAAGGTTTCTGGCAGTATCACCCAAACCTGTCGCAGATCTTCATCACTATGACCTTAATTTGCTGTATGTCTGTATTAATACTTATTATTGATATTATTCTTCAACAGATACAATTGTTGGAACACATGATGCCCCCATTCGTTGTGTGGAATACTGCCCAGAGGTTAATGTCATGGTAACAGGGAGCTGGGACAGATCAGTTCGGTTGTGGGACCCAAGGACACCCTGCAATGCTGGCACCTTTTCTCAACCTGAAAAGGTAGAGCAAAAAATACAGAGTATAGTATAGTATAAAAATGCTGTAAATGTGTGCAAGATTTTATGAATGAGTGACTGTCTTGTAACTACTCTGAATCTAAACTACTTACAGCCCATTAAGTTTCACTGTGATATCATGTTGTCATCCCAGGTTTAATTTGTAAACCTAAATTAGATGTTAGAGAAAGAGGACATGGGTCCCAGTGGCATGGGATTTTTAGACCTTTCTGCCTTGCTTATTTGATGTATTTCTCAAAGAAATATGATGTTTGGGAAGGACATTACATGCAGAATAATGATTCAAAAGTATGAACCAGCAGGATGTTATGCGCTGAAAAAATACTTTTTTGCTTATATTATGGCATTTTCAGAAACGCTTGCCACTGGTGCACAAAGTGGTGGCCCTTAACGATGCACTCTAAATGTATTATATGTCCTATTTCATTGTTACTCATTCATTGTTACACGTGTTTGCACAGGAATCAAGACTTTTGGCATTGATGCTGTTGTGTCTCACTCTTGCTTCGTACTTGTCGTCTTTGTGAAAGGTGTATACCCTGTCTGTGGCTGGAGATAGGCTGATCGTTGGCACGGCAGGAAGACGTGTCCTGGTATGGGATTTGAGGAACATGGGCTACGTACAGCAAAGAAGAGAGTCCAGTCTCAAGTATCAGACTCGCTGCATTAGAGCCTTCCCCAACAAACAGGTATACTTTGAATTGGAATTTATTATTCTTTTTTTTTTAAATCAGAAGTGCATACAGTTCTGGTGAAAGATGCAGACAACAGTTCAAACTTGTCAGATAATTTACTCCTCATAACGCATTGTGTTACAGATGCAGATTACTGTGTTCATGTGAGGAGGTTGGATGGTAACTTCAGATTTTCTGTCTTTGCTCCAGGGCTATGTCTTGAGTTCAATCGAGGGACGTGTAGCTGTGGAGTACCTGGACCCAAGCCAGGAGTTTCAGAAGAAGAAATACGCTTTCAAGTGCCACAGGCTGAAGGAGGATGGAATTGAGCATGTTTACCCTGTCAATGCCATCTCATTTCACAGTGTTCATAACACCTTTGCCACAGGTATGATTAGCTAGTTATTACTTGGCAGAAGCATTTGTTTTTTCCTACATTTAATTTGTTTCTCTAATGGGGCAGTTTGGTTTTATAAACCTCGTGGATTTTCCTGTGACCTTTAGCATTGAGATGCCAAGGTTGCATAAGGAGCACACACTTATTATAGATCCATATTGTAGTAGTAACATGGCCCAAATCTTTTGATGGTTGACCTTGAGCCTCTCCTTTTACCAGGTGGCTCAGACGGCTTCGTGAACATCTGGGACCCGTTCAACAAGAAGCGCCTGTGTCAGTTCCACAGGTACCCGACCAGCATCGCCTCACTGGCCTTCAATAATGATGGCACCCTACTTGCAATTGCCTCCTCCTACATGTACGAGAAGGGAGACATAAGCCACCCAGAGGACGCCATCTTCATCCGCCAAGTCACAGACGCTGAGACCAAGCCCAAGTGAGTCTCCCTCACCTCTTGTGTCCTCAGTATTTGACGGTTTGCCACTCACTGAATCCGTGAGCAGCTGCATTTACAAGGAACACGTCCAGCTGCAGCATATGCTGATCTATATCTCTGTCCGTCCACTTTTCAATATCCGACAGTTGAAAGATGGATCGATTAAAATCCTCCCCCAGTTTGTGTGTCTGTGCTGTCATAAATATACACTCAGTGACCAGACAAATAGAAACCTGCTGTACATTGTAAAGCAATCCAACACTATAGCCCTGTGATAAATACTACCTTAGTGGAACTGGAAGCATGCATTTTTTTGACACTAAGGCAGTCAGGTGGTCATTTTTTAGGCTGTTTGTGGTTGCTGCATTAACTTGTGTTATATTGGAATGTGTTTGTCATACTTAGCTTCTCCATGTTTATCCGTGAGGTTGAGCAAAGTACTAACAGGGTGTTTTAATAGAAGACAACTGAGTTCAGTTTGAATTGTGTTTGTTCTTTTCTGGTCACTGCAGGTTTAGCTTATTCTCTAAAGTCCAGTAGTACATATGTAGTTTAGGCTCAGTGTGATGAAACAAGCATTTAAAAGGACAATTTATCAGGTACAGCTGCAGCTAATGATTTTGATGTTTTCTGTATTTCAGTCAATGTAACATTGGTTCATAAGAACTCTAGTGTGTCGGAGTTGGTAGTTATACCCACACTCTCTATCCTTGCATTGTTCTTACCTTTCTTTCTTTCTTTTCTTTTCTTTTTTTTTTTTTTTTTTTTTTTTTACACCCCTAACCTGTTTGAAAGCCTGGGTCTGGATATAGTAAATTTTGGGGGTTGATTGTTTCCAGGAATGCTCTGTGTGGACTGGGATTGGGTATCATTTGAATTTTAATGATTCTGATTCTCCTTATTGATCCAGTTTTGAAAGACCCAATGAAAAAAAAAGTTTTTAACCTTGCTGATGTGTCCATGGGATATTTTTACATGCTACAAGACATATTAGGAGCAGAAAAAAAGTGAAATGGGATATGACTTGTCTCCACTGGTTCAGTAATTGCTCTTGAGTTGATTGAATCTATTTTCTACTGTTTTTTGGTTTACAGATCAACCTAAGGCCACCTTGGAATGGTTTCCCTCTGCATACCTTTATCAGGTTTTTGGTTATCTGCATCCAGTGTACAGAAATATATTTTTCCCTATAATTTCTTTTTCTATTCCAGATTCTTTCTTGTATGTCATGTCTGAAAACATCTATTCTCTTTTCTGGTTCATGTTAAATTGTTTAAATTCATTCTTCCATGTCTGTTTCATATTTGTGTTCAACTATTCTTCTTGAATAAAAGTGGTTTATATAAACCTTTTTGGATTTTAGGATCTTTTTTGTTCACTCTTAAGATGCACTTGCATTTAAAATGACACTGCGTCTGATTTGAGCTTGACAGTTGTAGTGTGATTAAGCATATTTATGTAAAATACAAGTACCTGCGAAAGAGAACCCGAGAAACGCTAGGAATGTGTCAGTGGCTGTTCTCTTGATTATGTGTTGAGGGAAAGCGATGATGCACTCGTCTTGCCAAGGGCTCCACTTGCCCCCAGACAGTGACCTGTGCTGATAGACATCAGAGGTCTGCGGCCTAAACCAGATCCTTTATTGTTTGTGGAAAACCACCAAATTGGGTGAGCTGGCAGCGTCTGGCAGGCTGGTTTTAGTTTATTTTACTAAAAAAAAAGTGATCATGAGGCTCATGTCTAGATTTTTTATTTCCAGCGGTGCATTATCAGTTGCGTGCCCTGGCTGGTTAATTCAGGTTCACCAGGGCAGATGCACACCGCAGATCTGAGTGCCAGCCATTTTTTATGATCTTACTGCATGGTGGGATTGTTCTTAACTCCTTCAGCCAGAAATACATACAGAAGAACATTTTACCACAAAAGTTCAATGCATTCAACTTATGGGAGGTAAAGGATGATAGCAGAGATGTTCCAGAAGTCTAATACTTTTTCCATCATTATCACCAAATTTATCTGCTGTTTTGCAAGTTGTTACACTGGTGACAGAGTCAGATGCAGCGCAGACCTTACTAATGCAGCATTCAGCATCATATGAATGGGAATAGCAAACACGGAGCAGTGGCCTGCAAAAGTCTAAGTGGTGTCTTTTTCCCTCAGTTCAGATTTTCAATTGCAGCTAATGCAATTTCTGAAGCCCTTCAGCCAAAGCAGCAGAGAAGATATAGATGTCAATTATTCTATTTAAGAGCTCCAATTTTTTCTAATGGCTCTATCTGCTTCTGCGGTATCCTGGAAATGATTAGTTGGGATTGGTTAAATGATGTAACTAATTCCCATGATTGTCGATAATGAGTCCATCTTTGACGTTGGCTTATGACTGCAACTTAATATGAAATGGCATTCATTTTTGGGACATAATTACTGATGACCCATGATGAAGCAGACGGAGAATGGGCGGGGGGGTTGTTGTTGGGGCTACAGCGAATTACCTTGTTTCCTGTCATATTTGGCTTCCGCTAAATTGGAAAATTGAGTTCTTTGTGTGTGCATTAAAATTGTTAAGGTTTTCTTGTCCCTGCTAGGTAGCTGTTTTATAGGAAAAAGTAATTAAGCAGCCAGTTAAGGGTTTTTTGTTTTTTTGTTTTTTGCATAGAGTTACAAATCAAATCTCTCTTTATTCACTACCTTGAGGATTTATGAAGGTCTGTAGTTTGAAAAATTGCTGCAGATAAATCTGTTGTATTATCTAGCAGCATCCTCCTCCAAGCCTGTCACCACAAAGCTATCCCTCTCTCTCTCTTTTTGTTCTTGTTCCTTCGGCAAAGGCCCAGTTAACCACATCTGTGGTTGCGTGGCCGGGCTCTGGTTTCCAGCCGCTGAAGTGTTGCAGACACTTTGGCTCTACATGAAACCGTTACATGACAATTAAAATGGGTGGTTGTGCTCCAACAGCCTGTCATGTGCATTTAACCCGACCACAAAAGGCTCTTATGTTCACTCAAGAGGGCACAGATGACCTTCAACCAGACACCTTATCTCTCAGGACCGGTTTCTAATATTATATCAAGCTGATGATACCACCCTTCACGAGCTGTGCAGAAATGGGGAAGTCACATGATGCATTAGGAAAATATTGACAGCATTCCGTGTTATGGTTTGTCTTCTGTTTCGCTGCCACATGCTGCAGAGCAGAGGCGAAGGCACAGTGACACCGCGCAAAGGAAATTCATGCTTTAGTGTAATTATGATGAAGGCAGTCAGTCTTTTTTTAATAAGCATGCAGCAGCATTATTTCACTTTATAACTCTGCCTTTGTTTACACAGCAAAAACGCATTGTTTCATTGCAAGGCTTTCTAACCATGCTGGGACATGCTTCCTTGATGGTAGTATTGAAAAACTGATTTACATTGATGGCAGCAGTTCAGCAGCTCTTTCTGATAATGATCTTGTCTCTGTAAGTGTGTGTGCGTGTGTGTGTGTTTTAAGGCTGTAAAGCTGTCTCATGCAGTGTGCCAACCACAGGAACATGCCTGAAGGAGTTAAGATTTGTGGGTGCTTGTTTCTTATAAAGCATATTTCAGGAAACATTTTTAAAGGATGGAAATAAGTGTTTTTTGTTGTAACTAATTGCTTTACTCTTGTTTAGTATATATCCTTTATAAATGCTATGTAGGCCAGTAATAAGTCACTCAGGACATTTTTAAGCTCACCAGGTGAACATCCGTATGACTGGTATAAGTCTTCCTACAGCAAACCTTGCTTTGTCTTTTTAGCCAGCTTTTAAATCTAACAGGCAGACCCCGTCAGTGGGCAGAGCAGCCTCTCACCTTCTGGAAAACCACTGCAGAGCATCTACACAGAAACCCAGCAGTGAAAGGACAGCTCGACATTTTGGGAAACATGCTTACGTTTATATCTTATGTGTCATTCGCTTTCGTTCTGCCGAGAGACAGTTTCTCGAGGTAGAGAACCTGCAGTCAGACGCTGGTTAGCTTAGCATAAAGACTGAAAACAGGGGCTAACTGCTAGCATGGCACTGTCCGACCAGCAGCTCGCTAATTATCACATTGTATTAGGTTTGTTTAACGTGTAAAAGGACAATTCCAACCTATTTCCAAACAACCAACTTGTTAATTGAACTTACTCACTTTGTAATAAGCCATTAAGTCTACAGGTTTAAATGATAGTAAATCATTAATAATGCATAATCATTTGTTTAAAAATTTATTTATTTTTCTCAACAAGGCAATCCAAAGCTCACCTTGTTAATGATTATCACGGATCTGTAAGCATGACGTATAACATAACATAGCTTTAGCCAGATGATGGTGTTTGCCTCGTACTTTAACACAGCATTTCATTTGACGCTGTTGCATCCACACCTAACGCACACACAGCCGTCAGACTGGGCCAGAACGAAGATCCTGGTCCTGTCCTGCACAGACCTGCCGCCCTGTTGCCAGAACACCCCAGCTGGGGGACGAAACCTGAGCTCTCGACTTGGACGTGGCTGCGGCCTGCCACGACACCTCACTCAGAGCTGCCCCTGCCCCGGGGAGGCTTTTAAAGAGCTTTGGTGGGCAAGACAGCATCTCCTCCAGTGCATTGTAGTTACATTAGAGGCTAATTAGACGGTAAAGCTCAAGGCTATGTAACCCACTGCTAGGTTTCACACTCGCTGCCATCCATCTCTTTACAGGCCGGCCAGGCGGGCAGCATGGGGCTGACTAGTGAAGGGGACGCTCACCTGGGAGCTGGGTTATAGTAAATCAAACATCTCTGGCCGTGACAGGAGGGTCATGGATTTTGGGCTCGGGGTTACGCTTTGGCTCCTAGGCTTTGCGCCACAGATTAATCATTTGGTTGAAAAATGTGCAGCACTGGTGTTGTAGAATCAGGCCTGAAAAACTATGAAACCAGGTTGAATTTATCACTGTTATTTCAGACTGTGAATGAAGGATTTTGCTGAATTTAGATTAGAGGTTTTGACTCGACTCCATGTCGCGCCATCATGAGCAAGCATGCTAATTTTAAGATTTAAGCTCCTTAGCATTTAGATCGTCGGCCTCGGAGAGCTGCTATGGCAGCATGGCCGACTCTCACCGTTTCTAGAGATGTATTTGTTCGACGTTATTCCAAACTTAGATCCACATTTCCCTTCCATGAAATGACGGTCAGAAGAAACATTCACTTCAAAAAAGGTAAATCAGTGCAAAAAAAAAAAAAAATCAGCATTCATGCCACCTGTCAAACTGATGAATGTATGTATAAAGAAGGTGGAGGCAGTCAGTGCGTTGGGGTCATGTTTGAAATGTATGGCCAGGAGGCACCGGAGATTAAAGGTGAATAAACACAGAAAAGGTGCCTCTTGTTTAAAAGGAAACAGCGCAGCCTTAAACATGTGATTCTTTGTAGTTTTGCTGATAGATTCATGTAGGTTTTGTTCTGATTAAGTGTTTTGGGTGTTGCCTGCAGAACAGAGGGACAATGCTTGGTGGCTCCTGCTGATGAAGGACACCTCTCCCATGTATAGGGTGTCATATTGTACCACGGTTGGTTTGTCCATCTCCTCCAGGGCTGAAACCACAAGCGCTTAAACAGAACTGATGTTACGGAGAGCCACCTGTCAAGCTCTGTGAGAACTGTCCTGCGGATCTCACAGCATATTCCACTTGAAAACGTAGAACCTGTTGCATTGTGTAGATGATTTGCGGTCAGCTTTGGAGTGACAGGCAGTTTTCTTTTTACTGTCGAGAAATACGGCGAGGGCGGTTCCCGGGGGGGACTTTGGAAAACTTGTTATCCCCGTTTAAACCCAAATCAGATTGCAGGCCCTTTCAGGCCAGCCTCTTTGTACGCTCTCCGCGTCTATGAAGCCCTCTGTGCTGTTTAATGGGTTCATGGCCACAGGGCAAGGGTTACAGTTTGTCCTTCCTGCAATTAGCATTCACGGTTAGCTTAGCAGAACTAATGCACAACATCTTTGAGGCTCAAGTTCCCTGCGTGCCTCTGAGTGACTGCAGGGCGAGATGTAACTGACTCCTTGTATCCATTTGGCCTGCTTTATTACATGGTGTTGGCAAAATCCCCTGAAGAATACCATTTTAAGCCAGTTATTATCAGATAATTAAGCGTCTATGTCACACTGAAAAAACACAGATAAACTTGTGCATACCGTGCACTCCACAGCTCCACCTTTAGTGATAAGACTGTTAGCACAAGGGTCTGAACTGGCAGAGCCGAGTCTCCCTCGGCCCCCGTCTCCACATCACAGATCAATATTGGCCATTTCCGTTCTATCGTCAATCCATTTTTGTTTCTCACATTTCTGCGTCATAGCATAAAAAAAAGTCAGTCTCTGTTTTGCTGTTATTTTGTTATTCTCTTGTCTGCTTTGCCCTGTGACATTTAGGTCAGGACTGATCTCATGGCAGTTTTCAGCACACAGGAACACTTACACCAGCGCTATTGTAGCAGCAGTCGTGGACCGTGGGGATCTCATGGGTCTTAAGTGACACCGCCGCTGAAATCAGGCAGCTCGGAGCAGTTTTCTGCTATTAGCTTTCTCCGCGTTGGGTAATATTAGATAGTTTACGTTAAAGTCCACAGACGTTTCTGTAGCTTGACCGCAGTATTGTTTGAGAACTATAGTAAATATGTAGGCTGTGCAGTGAATGCATCTTTTTAAGTTATTGGGTGCAACAGTAAAGGAGGACAGCGAATGCCTCTTCAGTGAATAACTTTATGTGTAAAACACTTCCCAGATATACAAATTGCTTTACAAAAAGACATGAAAATGCATTCATTTGAGCAAAATTAAGCATTAATAAAATAAATATTGACTAGATGAATGCATTAATGCATTAAAGCACAGTGGAAAAAACAGAATAATGTGTTTTTAAGGTAAAAAGAGCTAGCTTGCCTGATCTTGTTTTTTTATAAAAGACATTTCAGGTCAAAATCAAGGTGAAATAACACAAATTTCCAGGTAATACACTCTCCCAGAACTAGAGCTCAATGAGGAAATTGAAAGGGAATGTTCAATGTTAATATTAGTCTATATTTATTATGGATGGCAAAACGCCTGTGTGTTTAACTTCCAACCTGTGGCTAAGCAGGGAAAAAAAATCCATGCTATTGAATATAAAATACATTTGTCATTACCTAAGTGCATTCTGTCTGAGTGATCAGAGACTGCAGTGCATTACGGAGTCAAATCAATGGCACATAAAAAAAAAGATGTGCTCTCATAAACAGCTTTTGATTATTGGACATAATTAACTTTTCTGAATTCAGTGAAGTGAAACGGTGTGCCGTGCCATTGGCTCAAATGCAGATTAAGCAAACTAATGTGAATTCAGGGATCAATGCGTTCATCTTGTGATGCTTCTGTGGCGTAGAACGAGAAGTCCGGCTCTAACTCATCATCGTCCACACGTTATATTATTATTGATGGCTCTTGCCTCGGGCTAGTCCATTTGTTTTTCAGGTTTGTGACAGGCGGCAGAATGCTGGATGGAGGTTTATTCCGCAGCCGTGCCAGCAGCGCCGCTCACAGCTCCCTCTCATTTCTCTATTGATCATCATACCTCCCAATAATCTGGCGCCTGACACATTTGACAACATTATGTGGAACAGGTCAGAGGGCAGCGCTAATGAAACTGAATGATGGATGCTGTTATCCGCAGCATTAACCTTGCTGATAGTCGTCACAGGCAGCACATTTACCCACACTGCGACCCTGCAGAGGCTGCATAAAGAGCTGAGCATCCACTGAGGTGGTCCAGAGGCATGTGGAGGAGAAAATACAACAAAGCATTGCATAGTGTTAGCAGCCCAGCAAGCATCTGCAGGTCAAAGTATGTCTAGGCTGCACCTAATTGTAGTTTTAGTGGTATAAATGATCATGTTTCATTGTGAAGCAGACTACAAGTTGAAATATAGTCACCGAAATGAAGTCAAAACAACAGTGAATTATCTAAATTCCTCAACTTTTCAATCAAATTCCAGGTTTTAGCTTCCAGAGGCCTTTCGACCAAAGCCAAGCCTAGTGAGAGGGTGGGAATTATCCTGATCACAGACTTAAGTTTGTTTTAGCTGTAGCACATAGTCAACAAAATAGATTATAAATCAGCACAATGAGAAATTAAAACCGCACACGAACATCACCTCGCCAAATTCACCCGGAGATAAAATGCGAGCTATTCTGCACGTCTGGATTTTTGTCCAAGTCTCGGCGAGGTGAGGCAAAAATGACATTGTGAAAATCACATTCTGCGCGAGCACAGTGAGTGAAGTCATAAGAGAGGTCTGTAACACCAGGCGTGAAGTGAGCTGTGCGACTGCCAACGCTCGGCTCTGCTCCTCTCCACTCCATCCATCCCGCCCGGCTAATGTATCCCTCTCAATAGCCGGGGACAAGGGGAGAAAAGACTGCTTGTGTGGAGCACAAAAAGCCCCACCGCGGCCACGTTCGCAGCAGTAATTGGCAAGGAAGCTTCATTTCATTCACTCCCGTGTGTCTTTTGTTGTGCTGTGGGTTTTTACAAGTGTGCTGCTTTTGAGAGTTGTTTCAAAACTGGCTAATTTCTGCAGCCCCCTGCCTGTCGTTACCCATGTGCCCATTTATTTATTTTTTTGTGAGCGCACAATTGAATGATTCTTTCTTTTTTTTGTTGCGCGCTGAAGTGTATTAATAACTAAACCTTTGATAGGGTCTTGATGATACTTTTGAGTACGCTACTTAATTTTGAACATCTGCAAGAGGTGGAAAAACATTTAATCTCTTATGAATCCCCCTGCTTTCACGCGCTGAAAGCTTTGATGCTGTTCACTAAAGTAGTGGTCACAGAATAGAGGTTGGTGGGCATTAGAGGGACAGCCTGTCTCCTTTCATCGTCACATTGTAGTAGTCGTATAAAAGCCTGCGAAATGTAGCTTGTAGTTATGTTTTCACCACAATTGCACTTTATCCTGCTGTAAAATGCATTAAAAGATTTTTCACTTTACATCAGCGCATTTCTTTTCCTCATAAGCACTCTTAACCTTCTGGTACATCAGCTTTATATGAATACTGCGGCCGGGAAAGGTCTTGGGGAAATATCTGCAATTTGCTTTTTCAGGTGTAATTCAGTTATTTACATGTTCACAGCAGTTTATACAGCTGTGACTATGCCGTGTGCCAGCAGTTCCCAACCTGTTCTGCTTGCGACCCCTTCATGAAGCCACGTCTGCTGGTGAGCCCCTGCTGCAGGTTGCACATCCATGAGTTGTGAGCATTAGGGGGTTATTTTCCCTTCTCAGTGTGTTTAATCTGAAACACGTAAAGAAGCCTGAATGGTCAAAACTGCAAAGCACTCTGCAGGAAAAAGAAAAAGGAGAAGTTTGGGGTCACTCATGTTTGGTCTCAAAGTTGAGGAGAATGTCAACAGTTTCTTTATAAAGTAGTCAGAGTGAAAACTGTTGACAGCAGGGGTCTTTGGATTATCCAGGGTAACCTGTGACACTGTTTCTGGAAAGGTCGTAGCTGTTGACTTTTTAGGCATAGCTGCATGGCTGTATGGATGGTAACGTGGTCCACCACTTTGGCTCAGGTTGAGATATTTTAGTAACTTTTGGATGGATGGTGCACAAACAATGTACCCTACCCCCTGGATTGCCATGCCAGTCCACTGCTTTGTTTTATGGCCAAAATACCTGCAAAACAAATGTCATTCCCATCAGCCTCATTGTGCTGATCGCAACTGCTAGCATGCTAATCTTCTCAGCTAATTTGGAGAGAACACCTGCTAAACATCAGCACGTTGGCATTGTCATTGTGAGCATGTGAGCGTGCCGACATTAGCATTTAGCTCAAAGCACCAATGTGTGTGAAATACAGCACAGCGACTAGCGTGGCTGCAGACTTTTAGCCTGGTTTAAATGTGCTGCTTTTGTCAATGCTGTGAAAACATTATGTTCACCTCCACTGTACTGAGGTGAAGGCAAAAATCTGAGAGCTGGATGTCTCAAAAACCAGGACAAATAAAACTGCAGGGCTGGACACCAGGTTTCAGTGAGAAAATTAGCTTTTTAAGAAAAGCCCCGACTCTTGAAGCTGCAATAAAGTCTTGAAGCTGAGATTACAGCTGGACACAAAGTGACGTCCAGAACTGTTCACTGCTAAATATCAATACGCCGGCAGTTTCAGCGCATTTGATGTTCACATTGTGTTTATGTAGGGACGCAATCAGAGTCGAGAGTCATTCCTGTTTCACCACTTACAGTGAACACAGCGTTTCCGATGGGGTTACACTGTCAGTGCAACACAATCTCATCTCTAGGGCCCTTTACAGATGAAACAGGCAGCATCTCAGAAAATGTTACAGTTAAAAAGAGCGTTTTGACCTTGGCCCGATCAGAACCTTTGAGCCAGTCAAGTTGAACAGTAGATGTGAGGGGTCACGTAATGTGGTCAAAGCTGTTTGCCGAGTTTGTTCGGCGCTTAAATTCGGCTGTCAAACTGCATCTGCGCTCAGGCAGGTGAAAGGAGAAACAGGTCTGTCCTCGAGTGCTGACCCATGAATACAGCACGGTGGTGCAGGATTTCCTAGCTCCATGAAGGGTCAAACCAGTCACCTGACCTGACAACCCTGGGGACCGTGCTGAATGGGAAGAGGTCAAAGTTGGACACATGGTCTTGCTGCAGGGTCAAGACTTTTAGTTCTTCCCCTCCAGGACGTACCGGCTCACCAAGTCTGTCGAAACATGGAACTTACTCAGAATATCTGTATGTTGCATGATGTAAATGTAAGTTTACTGGAAAACAACTACATATTTACAGCTGATTCTATTGTGCTATAGATTCACCATAACTCGATTTCCATATGAACAGAACCCTCATTGATTCAGTTTCCAGAGGAATTGCAGCCTGGATCAGTTTACCTTGTTACCTTGTCCCACTATGTTCTGGTCTGATCTCCATGTCCATTTCCGCTCAGTTTCCCCTCCCTCTCGCCACCGCGCTGCCCAACAGAGCTCGCATTGTCCCCGTGGCCAGTCATCCGTTCCTAATATCCAGTCTTTTACCGCGCTGGAGACGTGCTACATGCTTTCAAAGGGCAGAGTGAGCTGTTGATGGATGCCCTCCATCTCCCAAACCAAACTCTGGAGAAACCTTGTGGCCTAACAGTGACAGATGACTTTGAATATTACAGATCATTTACAACGTGTAGAGCTAGAGGAGGCAATCGGGTGAAAGGAAGTCGAGAAGCCACCTTATCAAATCATCAAATCTTTTTATTAGGAGAGCAGATAGTACAAAGACATGTAAACATAAAAACTCCTGATGATACAACCACGATTTCATGAAAACAGTTGGGACACTGTGTAAAACATGAATAATCATCCGCTTCATTGATTTTTGTAAATATCTGCTTTATCTGAATTTGATGCAGCAACACATTTCAAACAAGTTGGGACAAGAGCAACAAAAGCTCCAAAAACACCTGTTTGGAGCATTCCACAGGTAAACAGGTTGATTGGTAACAGGTGATAGTATCATGATTGGGTATGAATGGGGCCTCCTGGAAAGGCTCAATTGTTCACAAGCGAGGATGGAGCGAGGTTCACCACTTTGTGAATACATGATTGTATAAAAGAGATTACTGCATGGGCTCAGGAACACTTTGTAAAGCTGTTGTTGGTAAACAGTTTGTTTGCAAATGATTTTATTCTGTTTTTATTTATGTTGCACATAGTGCCCCAAGTTTTTTGGAATCTGGGTTTTACTATGACTAAAAACAAAACACACCAATGAATAAAACCACCATGCTGAAATCAATCAACTGAGGAGTATGGTTAACAATCATGCTTCTTAAGTTGGCTTGATGCTGAAAGTGCTTTGAGTGTTTAAAAACAAAGAAAATATGAACACAATAGTCATATTATTGTATAATGAAGCTACAGTACAACCTGCATGCACCCACCACTTATCAAGACATATGATAGTCATTTCCTGAATGTCCTTCTAATCCCAGATCATCTGATACTGTCAGTTTGTCAAGTGTGGAGAAAACCTGAGGACACTCTTTCAGTTAAATATCCAAAGACAACAAATTCATCAAAACACTTTTCAAGCAATGTTGACCAAGATCTGCAAACAGCCTGAGAGTCTAAAAGATGTGCGCCTACAAATGCAAACAACACAGTGCTGTTTGTAGAGCCGCCAATGATCTGACCCTCAGGTAAAACAGTCAAACAGACGTTTGAAAAACGTGAGGAGCTTGAGTACAGTGTAATGATGTTTCAGGTAGAGAGATGCCATGCAAAGAGATAGCATCAACACAGAGAGCTCCTTCTATTGCATTAGCTAAAGGCACTGATATCTTAATGGAAATAACTTCATTTTGGCCACTACCAGGCACAGTAAATACAATTGCTAGCTGTTAGCGCAGCTGTGTAAGCCTGGTAACTGATGGAAAGTGACTCAGACACAGTTATGAATGGTGCTGGTGGCTGCGCCTGTGCACTCTTGAGTATGTTATCATCTCCTCTGTGCGGTGGAGCATATTAATAAAGCACCTTACAGTTACACCATCTAAACAGACCGTAAATCACCCCCCATTAAACCCATACAGGCAGTAACATGCTTGGCCCTCATTGTGCTGGAGGCCACCAGTTTTTAACCGCCACAATTAACACATTAAACACTTCAATCCTGAACTGATGTGACACAATCAGCTAACATAATGATTAATTAATGGCTAGTGTAAAGTGTGGGCCAGCCCTAGAAATTCAAAACAAGAGAAAGTTAATCAGGCTAATTGTCTGAAACCATCTTCATTAACATAATATTGCCATTGAGGATCAGAGAATCAGGAAAATTGGCAAATGAATCTTTCCTCATTTGTTCCTTTCTTTACAAGCCCGATTCCAAAAAAGTTGGGACGGTGTGTGTAAAACACAAAACAGAATGTGATAATTTGCTAATCCTTTTTGACACATACTCAACTGAAAGACAATATATTTAATGTTTAAACTCATTAACATCATTGATTATGATGATGATCTGACACTGACACTTTGTACAACTGTTGCAAATGATTCTGTCTCAGCTTTTTTTGGAATCAGGATTGTACAATAAATGCTCACTTACAGACATTCAATACTTGCGTTAGTGCAACATAAAATACAAACACTGCATAGAAAAAGACACTCAGTAAAAACAGCTAAATTATGCATCGGCGTACTTGTAACTAAGAATGCTTCCTCTCCCTGCAGCGCCACGCAGTGATGGCTATCGTCTTCACCGACTGGTACACTGACACACGGTCACATGCTGAGTGTGATGCTGTGAATGGTGTTCGCTGGGATTTTGGCGTCTGCTTCCTCCCCGCTGATCCTGAACATCACGAAGGTGTTGGAGGGGATGGTAGTGGTGGCGTTCAGGGATTTACCCAGCCAGCCCTGAGATCCACGCTTGTACATTTTGACAGTTAGCTGCAGAGTGGGACAGAGAAGAGTAAACAGGAAATACAGATAATTATTAAAAAAGTGAGAGTGTCTTCAAGTGGCTAAAAAAAAACTAAGTGCTGTTCTTGGATGTTGCTGGGGTCATGACCCTGGCTGGGACCTCCTGACCTCTGGCTACAGATAAGAACACACACCCATGACTTTCACTTTTGACCTCTACGTGCACAAGCTGTTGCCTGGTCTGTGGGCTGAAGAAGCAGTATAAACCCATTGATTCTGGCTTGTTGGAAGAGGAACTGGGTTTAATAATGGGTGATATAAACATTTCTGTCAAATTTGGGGTCCAGGTTGACCAAGAAAGTATAGATTTGATGAGTAATTAAAGGCTAAATTAACTTTGAAACTTAATGTTTTTAATAGCATTTAAATTAGTATATTTCAATTTGCAGCTGGTTCTTCACACTGACATTTTGTCCTTTAAATGAAGTAGACTTAACGGTTATATGTAAGCTAGACAAAACCATTAATTTTTTTTAAACAGAATTTGGCCTGGTTTTTAACCAGATTTCTGCTGCAAGCATCTCTTTTATCTGCAAATGACCAAATCAACACTTTCAGGCAGCAACAATTATATTGAGGTCAAAAATGTGTTTGTGCTCATGCCAATTGGCTAAAAAGGAGCATGGTGGTGGGACTGGCCAATCAGAAAAAGCTGCGTAACTTCCAAACTGATTAACTGGTGATGACAACTGGCAAAAAGGGGGTGTGGCAGTGGGAGTGGCCAACAACAAAAAGACCCAGAACTTCTGGATTCACACACACAGTACACACATGTTGGTGTATGCTAGTATGCTGTCCCAGCTACTGCAAATTCACGCTTGATTCAGGAAAAATCACTCCGTCGATCGTTTAATCAATTGATTTATTCAGCTATACTTTTTCGAGGGTCCATTCCGGTTTCAACATGTGTGTCGTTTTCCAGTTGGCCAAATGTATGACATGATAAAATCAATCAGTTTTCCTTTTATTGGAGGATAATAGTCGCGGGAAGATTCACCCGAGGGACCAATTAGCCATCCACAGAAATAGCCTTCAAAAGATAAAAGATAAAATTTTCCTTTTTCCCCGCAAAAATATTGTGCATCTCTTTTGGAGATGTCCAGCCGGCAGTCTGGAACAGAATAAATATTAAATTAACCTTGTTTTCAGTGTGAGCTTTTTTAATTCCCCTCCACATCTTGAATGGAGTCATACCTCTCTTGATTTTATGTAGGTTGTAGGGCATAATACGCTTTAACACTACATCAAAACTGCCTGTTATGTTTGAGCCTGACAATGGAGGCCTTAACTAGATTTAGACATGCAGGTAATTGAACCACATCCATTTCAAAAAGAATGGCTTGCTGCATCTCTTGTTTGGCTGCATTTACAGGGGATAACAGAATATTACAGTGCCTTTTCACAGTTCCATTTTCTTTCACTTTAGCATTAGGCAATTTTTCAATTATTATTTTTTTTCCATGTTCTTTCATCCCCGGCTCTCCATAATGTCTGGGCCTTTTAGTTAATGGTAGCGACAGTCAGAGCCCAGTATATCGGCCCTTGTCCATTTTGCAGGTCATTGTGGAAGCCCAATAGGCCTTTTATTACGCCGACATCAAAAGGCAGATAAGCATTAGAGGTGGGGAAAATACCCTGCACTAGATATGTTCCCTCTTTCCTTTGTCTGCTATTGAAAGTGATCATTTTAATAGTGAAGAGGTTGGTGAGCTTTGGGGCTGATGGGAAGTGCGACACCCCTGACAGCCTACGAATATGAGCAAGTCGATAACGCAACACGGGCGCACAGCACACCCTCAACACCTGCACACTCTTGCTGCTAACCTAATTATCTGCAACAAAGGCCGCTGCGCTTTCAGACACACATCTTTCCACCATTTACTTACTTATTACTGTGCATTAAAACAGGCAGAGAGAGGGAGAAAAAATGGAACAATTGTGTCTTATATTGCAGCCTTGGCCGAATGCCACATGGCTTGTGTTACAATAGCATCAGACACTTCAGAACGAGTGAGTGTCTATTAATTTGGGATGCATGAAAAGTAGCTTCATGACAGCTGGTGGCAGAGAGGCACATAAACCAACACAAAGACGTCGGAGAGGAATTATTCTAACAAATCATAGCCAAATGTAATAGTCGGTAATCAGCAATTAACTAATTTAATGCAACTAAAGTTGAGTAGTTCGATCTTTGTGAGGAGCAGACACATTACTGGTGGTCAGGAGCAGAAAAACTATTCAATTCATATAGCATGAGGAGCATGAGATGCTACACACACACACACACACACACACACACACACACACACACACACACACACACACACACACACACACACACACACACACACACACACACACACACACACACACACACACACACACACACACACACCTACTGCCTATGTGGGTAGCATCCAAAGAACACTTAGCACCGTCAAGGTTGCACAATACCTCTAGGTGTTATTTTAGTAAGAGAAAACATTCAGAGATCTGCATCTGGATCCAGATGTGCATCAAAATATGCACAGTGATAGACAATCATGCTGACTGGTAGATGGTTTCTTTGGAGAATATCTACATGCTGTCTGAGAATATTACTGTTCAAAAAGCACTTTTAATTTGTTCTGTATCCGGAGCATCATTCAAAAGGCACGCTGCAATCAAAGCAATTTACATCCATGTCTTCCCAGACTCAATTAATTTATGTTGTGAAGACTTTGACTTTAAGTGCATTTTTCGGTGAAATGGCAGTTATCACTATATTGACATAAGAATAATTTCCAGGTACAAACATGCTGTCTTCACATAGAGGCTGTTTTTCCAGAGGAGCACAGAGGACTGAGCCTCATCACATGGTGCAACAACAATCACCTGAAACTCAATATCAGCAGAACCAATGAGCTTGCGCTGGATGTCTGGATGGATGTTGCTGCAAAGAAGCTACAGATTGTAAAACGTGGATGTTTCACACACATCTTGAACCCTTCAGCACAGAAGATCTCTACAGGCAGCACAGTTTGAAGGTGGACGCCCAAGATTAGCGCCAAGTCAGTATCTGAGCAAATATGAAATATGGTCACAGTCTGCCTTTTGATCCTGTCATCTTATCATGTTATCCTTTCAGACATTTGTGTGAAATTTGGTCATAATTAGTGTAAGAATTCTTGAGTTACGGCCAAAAACGTGTTTTGTGAGGTCATAAACGGAGACCTTTCTCTACCAAACTTGAATCAGTTCATGCTTGAGTCCAAGTGAATGTTTGTGCCATCAAGTTCCTGCCGTTCCTGAGAACATAATGCCTCTGGCCACAGCTATCGCCAGTGTGGAGGTATAATAAAAGAGGCATTTACCAAACAGAAAAGCAACAAAGAAACACTGAAATCTGAAATCAAAAGCACCAAAATGGGTTTGATGAACTGCTGCACTGACGTTTTGCCCCCACAGGAAGGAAGTTCGCTGCCATCTTTGGCACGAACTCAAAGCGGGGAGCTCCGTGCGGTCTAGACAACCTGCCTGCCAGGTGTTGTTCAGCAGAGGTGGTGTGTCAGGTACAGGAACTGTCACCACATGTTACCCCCTCAGCCACTTGAGGCAAGTGTCTGGAGCTGAAGACGATACTGACTCCAAATTACAGCAGAAGAACAAAGAGTAAAGGAGCTGCTGACATTAAAAAAACAATGTTCAATCTGCATCCTGCACTAGAGATGAAATGCAGCACGTCACAGCTGCACAACCGACAAGATCAGCAGTCACTTAAAATAATGTCTCACTTGTGTTGTCCACAACTGTGTGAGAATCATTACTATTTCGAGCACAGAGAGGCCTGAATGTGGGTGTATAACACTTCACAGCAAGGACGGGACCCTTGGGGCGAAGGTTGGGTGTCACACAAAGGGCTGAGAGCTCAGCTAACGGTGTCTACCCCCGATCCGCCTCTCACTTTCTGTGTCGGGGCAGTCCTGTGAATGACATCACTCCTCACATTTCAACGAGACAAACTCCCGTCGTCTTATTTACCGTCTGCTAATAGTCATAAATCCTGCCTCTGGTTCACTGTTCACCTTTTACCCTCTTAAACTCAAGACGACAGCTCATCATCTCCTTACAAATAGCTGGCGGCGATCTCACCGGCTTCCTTATCCTCTACCTGTGGGGATGTTTACGGCACAGATTCTCAGCCAGTTTGCTGTAATGACCAATAAGAAGTCCAAAATGACTTATAAAACTAATAAAACTCCATAATGGGCTTTGCATTGTGGCTACACAATGTAGATCGTCTCATACTTTAAGTAAATATGTGATTATTTGGGATTGAAGTTCTGACAGGTGAATAATGTGAGGATCTGTGTAATTGGGTAGGGACGTGTCACCACCTGCATGTATTGCCATTCACAAAGTTCAGATTCTTCCCCTGATAAAGTCAAAGAATCCCAGCGGGGTATCAGTCAGCGGGGGCTGTTACCTGGAGCCATGGGTGCAGTGTTTCAGGTGAACTCTGAGTGAGCGTAACGCCACACCAGCTTCAGACGACGGGCTCTTTGTTCCACGCCGTGTCCCACCAGACGCAGAAGGGGAGGAACACCGAGCAACACACCTCCGACGCACCAAACATCTTTGTCGTGGAGCCAAATGTGATGGAATCGGACCAAAAGTGGTTCGCTGTCATTTCGGCTGGATTTAACGAGGCAATTAGGTAAACACTGTGCGGTTTGGCTCACTGGGTGAATAAATCAACAACCTGCTGAGCAGAGGTGTAAATCGCTCAGCACTTCCATGAAGTTTAATTCTCCAAATTAGGGATGCACGTTTGTATATGCATCAAATAGATACGCAATAATGTGAAACAGACAGCAGAATTATGCTTTTCACATTCTTGAATAAGTTGCAAAAATGTCAAGTTTCATTTTTCTACACTAAATATTAGGAAATGAAACCAAACACCGATGACATTTTCCATTAAACAGGGCTGTCAAACGGAAAAAGTGCCTTTTAACAGATCATGAAATTCAATATCTTTTATAGGGAATATAAAGATAAATCGGCCTTTTACCACCCACTGTGCCAAAGTGTGGGCACTAGCACTATGCAGTACTTAAACAGCCTGCATATACCATGAAAAGTTACATAAGTATGAACATGTAAAGTATGCATTAATAGATTAGATTCTAGTCTTTTTAGAAACTGTGGAACAGAGTGTCGTTACAATAATCCAGGTACAACAGAGCACAGTGTACTTCTACAAGAAACCTAAAAAATGAGGGGCCAACAGTGAAATAAATCCTTAAAAAAGCGAATGTTTGCTTATCTTAGCCTGAACATTTCAATCAGCAGTATTACTGACCGCTGTGACAGTAGCAGCAGTAGTTGTAGTAGCACTGACATTAGCAGTGTTAGTGCTAACATTAATATTTTACCAGGGGCAGCAGTGTTTCACATAGATTATCACTAAAACCAGAGCAATTTAGTTTGATTGAATTTTCGCAGATCAACGCACTGAATTTGCATAATTTCTAACTGATGCATCAATGCAAAGAACGAATCTTTGCACAACTACCTGCGGAAATGAGGAGAGGCTGTTTAATTATCACATAGTCTGTGGATTCTTTTTAAATTAACTGATTGTTTAGTGAATAAAACAAGGAGACATCTTCAAATTGCTTGTTTTGACCAACCAAGAGTTCAAAACCAACGGGTATAAATTAAATTTAGAATGAAATAAGCCACAAAAAAGGAGAATATCCTTGTGTTTGACAATGCAACCAGTGAATGTTTGAATGATAAATACTTTGTTGTTATATTCTTGTTATTGCCGAATAATTTTCTGTTCACCATTTACTTGCTTCAAGAAGAGAGTACACGAGTCCCCAGAATGGTATCAGTCCAACAGCATCATAAGCAAACATCGTAAGTGAACTGCTGTGTGCTCCAGATGTGGACCATCCATTAAGATGCCTAAACTCTTGTTCGGTGACATTACCGTCTACGTCAATAACTACATTTGTCTACAGTCTCGCACGCAAAAGATGGCTGGTTAAGTTCTGAATAGCTACATCTCTGCTTCCAACCAACCTGCCTTAGCTAACAGGAAGCCATTAGACTCATGGCAATAACCATTTACATCCATTCACCCAGCTCTGACTTTATTTCCATCCACATAAGTGCATTTTCTGCGAGAGGTTCAAATATGAATCCCCCTCCTTTTTCTCCTCAATGGGTCTGGTCGTCTGGCTGACTTGAGAGGGCACAATCTATGACTGATTTAATTTGCTCTTTACAAACATCTCTAACAGCATTACCCCCAGAGCATACACTGACTGCCCCCATCTGACTCCATTAACTCCCAAATCAGGTTTAAAGACCATATTGATGCCGTCCGTTATTAAGGGTGATTATCAAAACAACAGACAATGGGCCAAAGTGTCTGTTAACTAGTTTACCCATAATTTCACATAACTGTAACAGATGGCCGGGCTGTCAATTACATACTGTATCTGCTGCGCACAGTGGCCGCACACTGTCTGGATATGCAGCGCATTATCCCTCACATTAAAAGAGCGATAGTCTGCTCACAGGTGGTCAGAGGAAATGGACTGAGAGCACACAAAATAAACTACAATATTACAGTGAGGAGCTGCCAATAACCAGCTGGTGTTTTTCCCCAGTCGCTGAGGGTTTTGCTGAATAAAAAAAGTCACATTTAAAAAATCCTAATGTTGCCATTCAGTCCACTTCACCACCTTTATTCTCCTCAATTAACGAGAATGGCTTTTGAAACTGTAATTAAGTGTCTCTGCTCCACTCGGCCTCTTCATTATTCATGAATCCCTATTGATCATATCTCACTACCTATACTGCTGGGATCACTGTAATATCCTGAATCCCAACAACAAATAGCTGAGCTCAGTGAGATAAAATTAACATCTTGGCCAGTGGCCCAAGAAAAGTTCCTGTTAGATACTAAATCCAGCATTGGATGCCAAATTAGATGACGTCAGAGAATCATTGATAGGAAAAGTCTTGTGTGAAGCCTTTAAGGTCTTATTAAAAATGCCATTTCAAAAGTCTGGGCCACAATTCAAAATCATCATTTATTGAGTTTCAGTGGAGCCGTATTGCTATATGATCGTATCATTACGGTCGCAACTAACAGCTATTCTCATTACTGATTAATGTGCCCATTATTGTCTTTATTAATCAATTTCTCTATAAAAATGTCAGAAAACAGTGAAAAATGCTGATTACTGTTTCCCAGAGCCCAAAGTGATGTTGTGAAATTGCTTCCATCTAACAGTGGAAAACTCAAAAATAATGCACTTTACTATCATACATGACAAAGAAAAGCATCTAATCTGAACATGAGGACATCTGGCATTTTTGATTTTCAATCTTGAAAAATTTCGGAAAAAGTAATAAATCACATATGAAAGTAGCTGCAGATTCCCTTTCTGTGGATCCACTTGTCATCAGATCGATTCAGCTCCAAATATAATGTTACAGTCTAACAAAAATCTGTTATGTAAGTCAATTATTCCAAACAAAATGTCCCTAAAAACTGTCAAAATTAGACTTTAAAGGCTTTTTTTGCACATTCGATCAGTTTCACCTAATGTAAAGCATCATAGCTGACCACAATTTGATACATTTACATGGGATTTTCTCATACAATTGTGATTATCTTAATATACAGTACATTGATAAATAAAATCTTTATATTAAGGCACACATATTCACCATTACCTTGCTGCTTATCAGCATTAGTCATTATAAAACACTTATTAATGCCTTATTCTTGTTCTTGCTGTTAGGGTTATTGCAGGTTGTGGTTCGGTTATTAACATCATAATTCATTAAACTTTCTTATTATGAAGAAGCAGTAATAAGGAGGTTATTGAGTTAAAACTTTTCATGAATTAATGCATATCCGAGTAGTCTAGCAGTTAAGTCTTTAAGGCATTAACAAGTGCTTTATAATGACTAATAAAGAGCCGATATGAGACTATGCATGCTAATAGGAAGCTAGTTAATGCTGAATATGTGGACCTTGTTGTAAAGTGTTAAACTCTCCTATTAAATATCATAACATGAGTTAGGCCTCTTTTCTGTTTTTTTTGTCTCTTGATATAATGCATGCAGTATACAATATCACTGTATAAGCATACAATATTTATGGGCATCACAGGTAGTACTGTGTGTCTTGCACAAACCACAGCTCATTCCAAATTCAAAGAAATTATTTTGTAATGAATATTAATGGCTTGGAGCTTTATTTTAAACATGTATTCAAATTTACTGAAACCCAATCTCCACCTGTGTTAAGTAGGAATGTGTAAAACATGAACTGTACTGGTTGATGTTTAACTAAATTAACAAAAGAGCTCTTGAAGAGCCCTTTAAAATGACTGGTTTTGCATGCTGGGTGATGAATTTGGAGGAAACACATTGAGTCATCTTCAAATTGACAGATGCAGGATCTCTCCACGGGACTCTTCACACTGGCTTAGTGCTCGAGTGAAAAAATAGATTTTACCAAGTTTAATCACACGCTATTACAAGGCAGCTTTTATCATTGCCTTCCACTGTATAAGTGCTGGTGTCTTCACTAGTTCATTACAGACACTTGTGATTCTGCAGCACTCTTCCCATGTGTAATTGCATGGTTAGCTTTCCTCTGTAGCTTCCTACACACACTCCGGTGCAAATTATTTCCAATTCCAGTTTCCTTTCGAGAGCGACGCTGCAATTACAGAAATCTGAACATCCTGGTAATTTCCCCACAATTTTCATTTTTGTTGAAAAATGCTGTGCAACTAATAGATGTTTCTTTGTGGGAGATTCCTCAGAAAACTTCTCTCTGAAACTTTTGTCTAGTACAGAAATCATCCTTCCAACAAGTTTAGTTGGTGCTGATGAACAGTGAACTCTACAGGACCATAAATTGCGCTCTCTATGAAACAACTTTTAAGTATTCTGTTCTTGCTTTGCGTCTGGTAACCGGAAATACACACCTGTGTTGGTTCATGTGGTCTGCAAACACCTTTTCGCAAGTACACAGGCTTTCAGAGAAATTATTGCCAAGTACTGCCATGTTCATTTAGATTTAGTTTTATACAATGCACATAAGATTCTTCCATACTTATTAAAAATTATTTACAGAGAATAGTAATGTGTGCATGCATATATTTTGCTCAAATGGACGAATGCTGTTTTTCTCTATATAAAAGGAGACCAAAAAGCCACAGTGGCTGCCAATATCATCTATTTAGGCAGCAGAATTTGCAGGCTTTGTAAATGGCCAGCTCCTGGCCTTTTGTGTGCCTCCATTCATTATCACCACAAAGCGGTTGATGTCTCCCCTCTGCGTCTTTTCTGTGCTAAGCACCAGGCGCACCAGCCTGTCCATTACAGGCCTGTGACGCGTGCAGCCTGGGAGATGGCCAAACAGAGAGGAATGTCAGCGTGGAGTTAAATTAACAAGCTGCATCTGTGTGGAATCTGTAGCCAGTCAGAGAGAAGAGATGTATCTCCGGTAACCGAGGTCTGATTATTTGTTAGCCAAGATGTTGTCAGTGAATTTGCAGCCTTTCGCCCGGTGGCTTTGCTTCTATTAATCAGCTGACAGGCTGCTGTAGTCAAGTTACGGTCGAAAGAACTCGATTGTTGTTTCTCAGCTATGCAATTAGTAGACACTCTATATGCTGAACGTGAGTAAGGAGAGGGTTTTTTTAAAACCAAGGGGCCCCGTTTCTGCTCCTCCTGAATATACTTGTTATATAAACTGGTACAAAAACCTCATGAAACAGTCAAGTTTAAGAATAGGAGATGACATGAAGATGAACAACATAAGTAACCTGCACTTGAAATAATGACATGAATAGATCTTTAGCTCTTTCTCAGTCTCCCTAACACACTCGCACACACACCCACACTGTAATTACCCCTCAATCCATACAAATTGAATGAAGCCAGAACCGTGGTCTAAGAATATAGACCATAATTAATAAATTACAGCCACTCTACTCAATCATTCTCCACTTTGGGGACATGCAGACATCCCATTCTCTGCAGAGTAATTGACTGAGCCCACAGAAAACACACCTAGCGCCTCCACGGTGGCTTTGTGGATGCATCTGGTGCCACTTCTTACAACCAAGCAGATGCCTGAGTGAAACCGCGGGTCATATCGCAGATCGTCTACCCTGTGTGTTTACAAGTAACAAATCAAAAGCATGCATTATTTCTGGGCTCTGAAAATACGCCTGGGGGAGCTATCACATTTCTTTGCCACCCCCCAAGCTTCCCCTCGCAGCTGCTGCACACGAGCAAAGATCTTTTTTTAAAAAAAAAAGACAGAGTGGGTGACACAGTCAAGTCCAAAGGAGCAAAATCTTAAAATCTTTTACTTAAGTTTATTGCACAAATCCAACAGTAAAATATCCTTTTCCTGGTGGTTACTGGAGCTGAATCTTGTGGATTGTGGATCTAAAGGGAAACAAACTGTCTATTGTATTTCAACCTCAGCAGAATATTTACCATACAGTCTCCATGTTGCATTTCTTTTTGAAATATGGGCCTCCATTTACAAATATTTCTTTGAAAATAATATATTTTGTCATCACCGTGTGTGTCCCCTTGGGCTAGAAAAGGGCCCGCTGGAGACTGTCTAATGATTGTTGGGTCATGTATCAAATACACAGCAGCTGGAGGCAAGAGGGGAGAGAACATACAGTCTGGTTGTTTGGGGGGTGGGCAAACTAAAGCCTGAGTGAAGTCTGTAAGGAAAGCCATGAGTGTTTGGGTGCTGTGGCTGGGTGTGAAATCTGTAATGGATGCTGACCAGGGGTCACACTTGCTGGACCTTGAGAGCTCTGACCTCTGTCTGTCTAATATTTACTTAATTTAACTTTGTGTAAATATCATAATCACTCTTATTTTCATTGCCACAGTGACAGATACGGTTTTCTTTTCACCTGGAGAGGCTACATGCAACTAATTAGCCAAATCCATTCATTACCTTCGAATAAAATAAACAATAATAATCCAGAACATCGCCCGATGTGACAATAATACGCTCAATTGAGGCTTTTCAGACGGTGCAGTTGCCTTGATTCAGTGAAGTGAGCTAATGAGCACCTTGCAGGCAGACAGAATGCCTGACCTCAATAAAAAACTGAAGCGTTAAGGCAGTAATTAACACGAGGAGTGTTCATGGAAATGATCTTAGAGAGCACACTAGAGTGGCGGAAGCCGAACAGGTTTTTTAAAAAAAGCCTTGTTTTGCTTTTTCTCGATTGGGAAATAAAGATTTCTTAAATAAGTAGCTGCTTTACTTCTAAATAAATGTAATTAGCTGGACTCAGCTTGGTAATTATAAATCATCTTTCTGTGATGTGGTGAAAAAACTGTGAAACCTGACATTTTCTTTAACTGACTGCCAAAATTGTGTTGGAATCATTTAATCTCACGTGTATACAGTAATATTCTGACATTTCTTACGTAAATATGTCCCTAATTGTTTTAAAATAACTGTAAAATTGCTGTCATGCTCTGCGGTCTTCAGCCTAAATCAAACCTGTGTTCTTCCAGTTCCTAGAAGATGGGACTGATTAAAAACTGGGTGAGAGTCATAACGCACTACTGCCACCTGCTGGTCTTCTGGTTCACTTCACCCTCATTTCCTGACAGTCCCTCTAGTCCTGGTAGCTCATCAGAGTCGGTGCAAGTGGACTGACCTGAGGAACGTGTCCCAGCAGGGCCCACAGCGAATCAGCTGACAGGGTCTTGACTCTGGTAAACTCCAGCGTGTCTGTGTCCTGTCGGTTGAGAGCGATGTATTGGCAGCCCTGGTAGTCTCCTTTCAGCTGCTCGCCACAGTGCAGCCGCACCAGATCCCACGTCCCCACCCTCCTCAGGACCTCCCGCACTGACTCCATCTGCCTGTACGACAGATGACCTGCAGGACAAAAACAACAACAAGTTGACCTGGTAGCATTCCTGTCACGCGCCTGTTTAATTAATGATATTGTACAGTGGAATAGGTCAAGTTGTTGAGTCCAAAGAGTCTTACTATCATAAAACAACTGAAAAAATCTTCAACGGCGGTGAGATTATGATTATGTCAAGGATTTTCTTTTAGGATTTTATGTCTTTTTTAGAGTCAGGGATCACAGGAATTGAGGAGGGAGAGAGATGGGATGCAACAGAGGTCCCTTGTAAAACTCAAACCAAACACATTTCGATTCATGATTAGCGTCTTGCTTCCAAAAGTTATCAGCAACAACTGCACTGCACTGCACTAGAACTTGCACTTAAAAACAGCTGGATTAGTACTGAAAACAGGCTGAATTAACAAGAATCAAGTGTCAAGTTTTCTACATGTTAGTGCAGCAGTCTGTCTCCTTCTGTCTGTTTTTTAAAAAAGCTGAAACTGCAGCAGCACATGTTTTCGGACTCACACACAGACAAAACCTACATGCAAAAATCAGAGCATCAGTTGAATCCTTCTAGCGTGGACGCATATATTTTGAGGACCCACTCACCAGAGAGCCAGGAGGGAGTCAGTGCATCTGATATCCAGGCCATGTAGCCCTCCCTGAACGACCTGAGGAAGTCGTCTATCTGGCTGTGGGAGACCAGCTCCCTCCTCTTCCTCAGCTCCTCATCCAGCTCGCAGTCTGGAGAGAGGAAGATAACCCTGGGGAAGAAGAGGCTCTGGCGCACAGACACTCCACTCCTCTTCAAGTGGCCACATAAGTTAGCCGTCTTGGTCTAGAGGGGAAGAATTTGGGGATGCAAGTAATGATTATTTTCATTATTGATTTGTCTCTCAATTAGTTTCGGATTAATCATTTAGTCTGTAAAATGATTGAAAATGAAACGAAGCCTGAGTATCCACTTTCCAATTTCTAAAAAGCATCCATTTAAAGAAATTATCAACTCTAAATTGGCACAGCCGGTCGGGCTCTATCTGCTTTGTGTAGATTAATGAAGTTAATACGACCGACTCAAGCAGGACTATTTAAATACTGGCGTGTGTGTTTGCCGTCAGACTCCGGTCCAAATCGAGCATCTATAGAGATGGAAATGAATGACTCCTACAGACCCAGGCACATAAGGTGACAGCTGTGTTTAGGCACCTGCCTGCTTTCACCCCCCCGCTCATGAACACAATTATGGCCTTTCAAATGGAGAGCAACCACTTGGGAAGTTTAGGAAGCCCTGCTGCAGTGTTTGAAATTTCCATTTAAATTGTTATGGTGACTCAGAATCTCTTAACCCCGCCGCAGCTTGGATGAAAACAACTGATTGGACCTTGGACACGAGTGTGCCAGACAGTTTGACATTTAGGTTTTCATGACGGCATTTCAACATTTCAGCTAAATGTGTGTTTTGTTTTTTTTTGTTTTTTTTACCATGATAGCTTTGAGGGGATCTTCAAGCTGCTCAATGCAGGTATTGGTAAAGTTTTGGTCCTCTTCTTTCACCTGCACATGCCAGTTTTGGTTGTGAGCGGACACTGTTCCTCTCCAGGGTTTCACATCTATGCAGAAGATCCCCTGGCCTTAGGGAAAAAAAAAAAAAAACGTGACTCAAAGTGAAGATTTACAAACTCAGAACTGTATTGTCACACCACATATACTGTAAATTTATTATTTCCTGGATGGGAATTAGCACTGGACAGTATTAACCAGCTCAAATATAGTGATATTTTATATGCACAAAGAAATTCAGTATATTATGTCACAATTAGCGCTTTTGGAACACCACCACCACAGTAAGAAAACCCCAAGTGAAAATATAAAATTAATGATGGCTGAAATTCCTTTAGCTGCTTCAGTTGCTTCAGCTGCTTGCTGGCTCACTGTTGTAGCTTACTGGGGCGATTGCATAAAACCCCGTTAAGTGGCAACACCTGTGCTTTTCCAACTATGACATGACGCTACTATTAAAAAAAGGCCTGTTAGAATGCGTCACTGCTCACCTACATGTAACACAGCCTTAAAGATCTGGAAAAAGAAATACATTTAAAGGTTGAGTGAGGAGGATTTTTGTGACATCCACCTTCCCCTGCGATGGCTGCTAAAATGCGAAAAATGCATAGGCGCCCTGTAAAGCCAGTGTTTGATCTGTCTGCTCTAGGCTACCGCTCAAACATGGTGGTGCAACAAGCTGGACTCCGTGGAAGAGGACACACTCCAACTGTAGGCATAAAAAGCTCATTCTGAGGTAACAAAAAATATTCTTATTTTCAGGTGATTATACACTAATGAAAACATAATTATGAGGATTATCTTCCACTTATGCTAAAAGATACCCCTAAATCCTAAACACTGGTCCTTTAAGATAAACCAAAATTCAGTTAATATTGAATCCTATGATATGATATTAGCATTATATTGATTTACTGCCCAGCTCCATCATGAAATGCCATTTGTTCTCGATACCAACCTGTGAGGATAACAATGTTGATGTCAACTTTGGTGGCCTGAAACTGGTCGGGGACACGCAGGTTGCTGTAAAGATCTTCCTTTCTCAGCCCGGTGAGTTTCCTACAGTGACAATGCATAGAAAAAAAGAAAATATTAGCTTCGATTTTGTACGCAAGAACAATCCATGCATCAAATGTAAAAGTTAAAGCTGTATTGATTGATGTGATTTTGGCCTCTTGGGGGCAGCAGAACAAGCTGCAAATGCCGCATTGACATACTATCATCTAATAAAGTGAGGATAGTGAACATAATGTGAGTCCAGCAGACACAAAGCAACTTTACCATTCAATTGGAGTTATGTTTCTGTCCGATATTCACGCTCTGTTTTAGCCTCCACCAACCCCTGAGGGAAATGTCCTGCTCCTTAGCTAATAAACGCTCTACTCTGTTACCTGCTAAACTTGTCTGTCCACTGCAGGTTAATCATAGCTTTTTGTCAGTGAAAACAGATTGACCAGAGCAAAACTGTGAAATTTAAAAACTCTGGGCTGAAAGACGCTAAAACACCCCCGCAGAGCTAAGGGGAACCGACGAGTTGGGTGGTGTCATTATAAAATATAAAATGTTGAGTTTTATGGTTTTCACAACACGCACCTGACATGTTGTAAAAAGTCAGGCAGTGCTGGTGTCTGACGTGGGCTCTGGCCTTGAACACTTTCTGAAGCTTTGGAGCTGAGGTGAAACAGGCTTCCAAGCTGAGGCATTCTAGTCTTTATCTGAAAAAAAGCACATAAACAGGCAGACAGTTTGTTTACGAGACAACATAAACAGTGAGATAATGCAGCTGAAGGCAACAATTTGTCCAGATACTATGTTTGGCTTCCCTCAGTTACATGCTGCTGTTAAAATGACACAAACATGGTGTTCAAACTACACCAAACATTGTTGTTCCAGCCAAGTCCAGCATGTCTGTGCGCTAGTTTAGCTCAATCCAACACTATTTTACATCTGAATCAAACCTGTAGCTGAACAAATCCGACTGGAAACACTATTTCCACTCCTTCCCTATCGTTGCCATGCTGAAAAAGCATCCTGGAAGCATGCTAGCTGCTACATGCGGGCTTCACAGCGTTGTTGACGCCACTTGAACCTGAACTTCAAGACCCTGCGAGGGGAACAAAGAGCGACGGCAGCGCCGCGCGCGCGCCACTCGCACGAGCTCGAAAACAAAACAGTACGTACTGATGAGGTCTCGCGCCGTTTAAAGAGCCTTTCAAGAGGAGAAATGAGGGAATTCAGCGCGACATTTTCCCGGCGTTAATGTCTCTCTTCAAACGCTGAGCAATGTAACTCTATCCAGGAAAGCTGTTTCACAATTCGACCGCTACCCCCCCTCCTCTTCCTCCTCCTTTCCAGCAGCGCTTCCAACGTTCCTGGAAGAAGTAAACAGCGAACCACGTGCACCACCTGCAGCATCATATTTCGCCCATGGACACTTGACGTAACGATACGTCAGTCAGTCCTGCAGTGTTTACATGCTGCGTTTTGGGAAAAGTTATCATTAGTCTCAGGACAGCAACATTATGCTTTACCCACAATTTCTCTATGTTTGAAACTCTGAGTTGGCAGGGATATGATTTTTATTGCAGACTTACAAAATGATGAAGCTGAATGAAGCTTTCAAAGAATATCGGACTCCTGGTGGAATCCTTCAGCTGATGAGTTGTGGCAACTGGAACCTTTGTTAACACAATTAATATTATAAGTCACAAAGGCTACTAATAAACACAAAGGAATTATTTCTTTAGCTAAAGGGGAAAAAGTTCATGGGGGAAATGTATATATATTGTATAACTCGCCAAATTTCCGAAGTACTTTGAGTCTAGAATTTGAAAAAAGTTTGATTTTATTGGCTACATTTTAAGTTGTTATTTTATGTTTTTTTTTATTGCATTATATTCATCCTGTGTCCTGTTGCCATGTTGCATATACCCTCACCTCACTACTCAATACCCTCAATAGGACATTGAGAGTGGAGTCATGTTTTGTTATCCTTATTTAATGATGACACCTAAATGGTTTGTGTTTATGTCTTCAGTACATGTAAACAAGTATTTGCAGTAGAATTTATGCAAAGTACTCCCTATGATGTGTTGCTGTCTGATGAAAATCTTGTATCTCCAGCTGAGAAAACAGTAACATTGCCAGTTGCCACTGAACAACTGTGGATGAAGATCATATGATATGATCAAAAGCTCCAAAACATCTACTAAATGGACTGTGGTGAGATATTTCTTAACTTTCACTGGGCAAGAAAAAATACTAAAATACCCCAAATGCTTTTTTTTTTCCAGAGCTAATAAAAAGCTGACAGTTAGAGAAAGTTACTCATGTGCATGTTAAGTCATCATCTGCAAAGTAACTCAGGAATTGTAATGGAGTAAAAACTACATTATGAAGAAAATGCTCCCAAAATATTAGCCAATATGCTCATACCAATACCTTAATTTGTATTTATACTGGAGTAAACTTTTAATAGTCAACCATAGTGGGAAGTGCATTCAATATACCGGTTCATCCAGGCTTGTTTGTGCGGCAATAGAGCAAGGTTAGCATAATTCCTTGTTGCGATAAAATAGCTTTTTTTTTCTTGTGTTCAACACCATCATATCTCAAGGGTTTTATCACAGTATGCAGGTGCATAAATGGTGATTTTGTGTTTGAAAAGAAGTTTTCTATTTTGCTTCTGGAGCATTTTTGTTATTTGATTGCGTATCCTGATTTGTAACAGTCCACTTTATCAATAATTGTTGGTTTGGGATTTCTGTTTAACATGAATCATCATGGAATTTAAAATGTTTCACACAAAATACTGCAGTATAACACTAGACTACTATAATCTTTCTATATCTGATCAATATGTTCCTCCTTGGATTGGTAATGAAAAGTAGAGAAGTGATCATATTTTTCAGCCTGGCCTTAAAAGAGAAATACAGAATAATTCAAAGAACTATATAGCTGGTTTAGCAGTGAGTTATGGATTTACAGTATGTATAATCCACTTTATTCTAACATATATGATTAAATTCCTGATATAGCTGCACAGGACGAGGGTGAATTAAGGAATAAAATTATTATTCATGATTATAGGTGACGCTTTAGAGTACAGAGCAGACTTATTACAATAATGTAGAGAGGTTTATCCAGGAGTTGGCTGAAAATAACAAGATTTCACAGCATATGGGAGGACACTGATGAAACATATATTGTAGATAGTCTACTAAGAATTTGCTGGCACATCCAACAAGATTCTCACATCCTGCATGAGCCTACAGAGAGGATATTACAAAACTGATGAAGAATATTTAATTCAGCAGTAAATACACAGTGAATATCTCAATGTGGTGATAAACAATATCCGGATAGCACCAAATACTATGAAAGAACTTAATATAAAGAACAGATAGCCAAATCAGCTCATATGGGCTCAATGGAAGCCAATAAACAGAGGCACTCTGCCTCTCCTGACCTTCACTTCTGGTTGAGATCGGGGCGATAAAGCAGGCGCAACCTCAATAAAACCCATACAATGGAGTAAAATAAATAGATATTAAATTAAAGCAGAGGCAATACTGGCTGAACTGCCGCAGGAATTCGAGAACAAAAGCTTCTTTGTGGAGTTTAATATTGTCCACAATCACCGCCTCATGATACATTTCCAATCATTTCCATCTCTTGCCTTGACGTATCAACACATATAATCATCTTGTATTGGAACTTGCAAATGACTCGTGTGTGTGAGCAGCCACGCTTATATATTAAATGCGCCTCATGCTCCTAGTTTGGCCTTTTCGGTCGGAGTTAATATCAAAATCCTAATCTGTCTCATCTCTGACTGTCCACCGAGGAGGTGGAGTTTGTGGTGTCAAACATTGTCATGAGCGTACGTTTGTCTTGCACAAACTTTACCCCGGCTATATTTTATGTCCCTTTATGCATCAGGCTCAGCAAATACTCACAGTGAATCAAATGAATTAACAACTGCTTGTCATTATATACGCTGCTGCTGAAATGTCCACGTTGTTGTCTTCGGCCTTTTGTCACATGGTGAAATACAGGCCCTCTTCAGGTCCACTGCCTGCTTCAAGTGGTTCCTGAAGTCTTGCTACCTTTGTCAGTGTTAATGTCATTTTCACCTAATGCACCTGAAGAGCTCTGCTGTGTGTGTGAGGAGTTGCTGAGCGCTTTCAGGTCCCCTCTAAAGTGTAGTTAGGCATCAGAGTTCATTATGGGGGGGCTTAGCTATTATTGTATAGAGGGCTATGTGACCTTAGTAGAAAGAAACGAGCATAATCTGGAGAATGATAGCGGTGTGAATTTCATGGATTTGTCAGAACCTGAATAGACTGTCATGTACAAGCAGATGAAATTCAGTTTCTAGTACTGTAAAAAAAAAAAAAAAGATCAATTTTCTCCATATTTCCATTTTCAATCTTTCAAATCAAATATCTCATTTGCAGAAGTAATGGCTACATGACGATCCGCTCACTAATTTTTGCTCATTTCCCTTGAATTATTAATATGAGAGATTCTCCATATGCTCTCTGAGCATTCTTGTCCATTCATTCCAGAGAGAATTAGCATTTTACAGTGAAGAGTATAAAGAGCTTAACTGCCCCAATCAAACCAGGTGATTTAAATCCTGTCTAATCAAGATGTTTAATAGGGGTTGCAGCTGGATGACCTGAAGTAAATGGTCTGAAAATGTTCCGGGGTCTCAATCACCTGTATAATTAGGACCATTTCAGCTGAAAGAGCCTGGGTGCTGAAAAGAGGTTCCAAAATAAGACTGTACAAATGAGGTGAAATAACCCTTTTAGAGGGTGGTTTTTTTTTTTGCTAAATTGTTGAATGCAAAATGACTAACAAAACAGACATCTAACAATCCCACTGATATAATAAACCCAGTTAAACCTGAGCTCGAAAACGAAGCCTGAAAGTGTGAAACACAGTTTTTGGTATCGACCCTGGAGAGGCTTCTTTGTGACTGGTCTGCCTCGGTAATTAGTTATGCCATATGAAGAGGTAATTTGTATGCTAAAGTTTAATTGTTCAATTATCACTGGATGTGAGAGGAGGCCTTGATGCCATTTCATCAGGTTTGAAAATAGTGTTGAACCCCTCGTGCCACATATTCTAATAGTTGGCAATTACAGAGAGAGCCCTCTAACTAAGTTGATGCAGGCTGGCCCTGCTGAAAGGCCTTTGCTACCTGCCTGGTGCAGTCGGCAGCGGTGAAGAGTTGCTCCATTCAGCCCGCAGAGCTCAACCAGCCGGGCTCAAACTGTAGAAAAGGACAAATAGCTGCTGACAGACAGCATAAACACCAACCTTGTAAGTACTGAGGAGGACAACATGCTAAAACAACATTATTACAAAGTAAACAAGATAAGTTGAGCATTCACTGTTATTGGGAAGTGCCTATAAAGACTCTCTCGTTTGCTCACGCTAGATAACAAAAGGAGAGATGAGTTCACATGATGATCATCAGCTTTTTTCATGATTGGCTGTTTGCATTGCCTTCATTGGTTGGGTTGGTGAGGTTTAAGCAAAAGACGCATATACTGGCTCATGTAAGAATATAGTGTACGACGGGTCATCCCTTCACAGCATTTGTAAATTCATGCTCCTCAGATATATAAGACTCATTAGATGAACCAATAAAGCAACACAAATGATAAAGAAATTATAATACTTTCAAAGAGAGACACCATTTGCCTTCTAGGTATTCTGTGGGACACTAAATTGCATTTAATCAATATGTTGCATGTAATAGACTCTATGGGAAGCGAGCAAACAGGAAAGAAAAGCACGTCTCTGTCCGTGATGCTCCTCTTCTGGGAGTTTGGGAGGTATATAATACTGACATTTATCATGTAATTACAGCTGATTATGGGCCATTTCGTGCCTTTCAGGGGCCCAGATGGGAATCCAGGAGACAAAAAGGGGCCCCTTCACTCTCACACAGCAGCTTTTCAAGATTCTCATTAGCGCTCTGAATTGAACCACATGTGTCTGATTTGTAATTAGCTCTGATAGAACAAGAGGTGACAAGATGTCTTTGATGGAGAAAAGGTGTTTTCTGTTAAAGGCCAACAGCAATAACAACACAGGGAGGTTTTTATATACAGATATGGACAGGACTGAGAGTTTGTTTATTTTTTACTTAACTTTTTTAATTTTCTCCTCCTTTCAGCTTACAGGAGGAGATCAAAAAGCCATGTGATCATGACTAATAAATAATAGAGAGTTACAGCCAGGCAAGTCGAAATGTACTACATGTTAAAAAACCCTGTAAGTCTACACATTAGCAATTAAATAACTGCCATGAACAATATTATTAAACAATGCCTGATTTGGGGGCACATAGAGCAGCTCAGCTGTGAGTGAGGACACTAAAAAGTGATGATATGTCAGTCCACTGTCGCCAACTCATTTTAGAAAGCAATATGATGACCTCATTAGCGCTGCACCTCCTCCTCCTGCACCTTACTTAAGCACAAGGTTGGTCAACGTGGCTTTTACAGCCCCCCAAAAAATACAAAATGTCAAAATTATCATCTGAGATCAGCTTGAAAGAAATTCTTGAATCACCTGGTTACAGATTCACCAAGGAAGTCACGCTTTCAGTCCTTTATTGTTTGTCCCGTTCAAAAAGTAGTTCAATTAGCTCCATGCCAGCAAGCTCCAGCAGTAAAATGCAGCTCACACATTCCTGCATCAGTACTAACAACCTCATAATGTCGCTTATAATGAGGCACAGATGCCATTTTTCCTTTTGAGACTCATATATTTTGCTGATTATTCTATCTATGTGGATTTTGAGCAAAGGACTTTTACTTGTATTTCTATATTGTTGTACTGGTGCTTTTATTCAAGTGGAAAAGCTCAGATCCACATTTCTACACATTTTCTGTCTGGTAGTTGGAGTTTGCAGCCTTAACAAAGATAAATGTGTTTTCTAGTCAACCAGCAGCTTCTGGGCCTGAGAGTTATATAATGCTCTTTCATTTAGGTGATGAAATACTACGAACATACTTCTTCACTTGAACAACATGTGGCGGCGACAGAGACAGACCCTTTGATGAGTGATTTGTAAAACCTGGGGTATGACAACGGGCATTTTCAGCTCTTCCCAAACAGAAAATGCTCCTTTCATGTTCCTCCAACTTGGTGCTCACAATGTGAAACAAGGGTGCAATTGTGGTTGTCACCAAACAATGACGTTTTTTCTTTCTTTCACTCTCTAAATTCCCCATATCATCTCTACACAGATGAGCAATTTGTCTGTCATGAGGTCTGGGGCATCGGCCCACTCCAGGCCTATTTCACTGACAACACGGTTATTAGCCGTAAGCCGAGCCAGCGGCAAATGAATCTGTCTACTGTTCAGGAGGCCAGGGCTCTTTTCAGCGATTAATTTGATAAATATATTAATTATGAATCTGGATGACAGTACAATCAGATTGTCAGGCTTCCAAGCTTGGCCTTTGTGATAAGTCGGCTTTGAGATTGGGTCTCCTCGGGTTTCAGGAGCTGTCATCCCCGGGGCTCAGCCTCTTATCAGCGCCTGACCCATTCACTCGGTAATTTCCTGTGTGTTGTAATTAAATGGAGGCTTTCTGATTGCAAGTGACTCTCTTTAAGAGGTGCTTCTTGAGTTTCAGGTGAAAGGGATGTTCTTGGACTGGCTGTCTCCCCTGCCCTCTGCAGGACTCAGCAGGCACTGAGTGTCCTGTTTACACAGCAGTATGTGTCCCTTTAACACATCTGCTTTAATGGGAATATCTTGTTTATGCTGAAGAAGACCTACTTGCTATCTGGGAATATTCAACAGATGAGTAATATACAGGCTGGTTTGTCTCATCATCAAAAAACCCAAAGCAAGAAAAACAACCTCAAATTTTATTTTCTTCTTCTTGTTGCCCCTCAGGTTAACTCATGTCACTCCTACCATATTAAGCACAACCCAGTCAGCTCTAAAACCTTTTTTTTATTATACTATTATATAATATAATATACATATATTATTGAACGATGGCCTTTTTATTGGTATGCTGGGACTTGTGAGCTGCTGCTTCGAAGTGTAAGAAACCTGCTGACGGTTGATTATGGACATTTACCGTAGCGGCTGACCCTGCCATCCATCTCCGCTTCAATACTGATACAGAACTGGCAGAGGGACATCCTGAGGCTGGCATGAGGCCTGCAGCAGTAATCCTCAGTCATTATAGTCTGAGAAATGGCTACAAGGCAATGGAAGCGTTAAAAAAGTAGGGCAAGAGTAATGCTCGAGGAAGCAAATACAGAAGAGTCTGGACTTCTCAGTGATGCACTTGTTGTGTTATTTTGCTGCTTGAAAGAAATAAAACATGTGAATCATAAGAGATGAATGAGAGCTATTTCTTATAGAAGTTAAAGGGTAATTTTCACATTTCAGTTTCAAAGTTGAACTGTGAAGGTCTAAGCCAACAGAGGGACAGAGCTCAGATCAATAAATTGTTCATCACAGCCTGCAGGAAATGGCAACATCAGTCAGTGATTTTGTCACATAAAGAGCGATGATGGAGGAATAACTCTTAAATGGATAAATAAATCTTATCTTTGGTTAAAAAAAATAGAAATAAAAACAAGACAGCTCAAATTTCCACATATTTACTGCATTTAATAATTTCCCATTTTAATTCACCAGAGGTAAAACTCTTTTTTTGCAGAGTGGGATCCAATGAAGGCTTGAATTAGCTCGGCTGCGCTGCCTCTGAAGGCTCAAAAGGTTTCCCCGCTGCCCTCTTTCACTTTTCCTCTCTGGCATCACCAAGGCTTATAATTAAAATCGCGGTTTTTTTTTTCATACGGCCGGCGAGCGCCATTAATTCAGAGAGTAGTGCCATTATGGAGGTTGTGGCTCCCAGGGTAGCACTGGGGAAGAGGTGGGGCAGTGGCTTTTCAACACTAATGCCCCCCGTGTGTGCCTGTTATTAATCTCAACAAGGAGTGAAGTGGCTTCATCCCAGCTGCAGAAGCAGGACAACGCCTCCCAAAACACTGCAGAGATTACATTGAGTTTTGTCTTGGGCCCTTTACTCTGACCTGTGACATTTAAAGAGGTTCTAACAGCAGGCTCACCTTTACTTTCCACTACTTTGCCCATAAAATCAGGAACACCATTCTTTTAAATCGCTTTTCAGCATGAGCAGCCTTTTAATTTTATAAAGAAAAAAAAATATGTGAAAGTAGGCCACAAGTATTTGGACAGAAACTGATACAGCACCCTGTTATGTTTTGTAGAATTAAAGAAAAAAACAACTTGCCAATAATATTTCAGCTTGTCAAACAGCGTCTTGGCTGAAAGCCCAATCCGTAGGTCACGTCTCGTTTACTCTCAAAGGTGTCAAATAATTCACATGTCTGTGACGTGCACAAGATGCAATTTACAAATGCCATTCAACAAGGCCTGGAAAATGACAAAGCAGATAAAAAAAACAGCACTGACCTTGCTTTGCCACAAGGAGGAACCACTGATTAAATGTTGCTGCAGCCATAGCTCATCGCTGGCTCGTGGAGCAACAGTGCGACAGGGGCTTTGAGTCTGTTTGTAATGCTGCAGTTTCTCACTAGATGGCAGGAGCGCATGATTTAATGACTGTGCTGGTGTCACGATGGCAATGAGCTTCCAAGAGAAGCTCTTCAGTTAGCCAAACACCTGAGCAAACAGGAGAGTCACTGTATTCGCTTTTTAATCTGGCCAACAGTGATTGCTAAGATGTAAAACAGGTGTCTATATATAATATGATGTATAACAAGGTGATTATAAGTCATGTTGTTTGGTTGTAAATCCCAAATTTTCATGTAACCATAACAGCCTCCATCTTAATAGATCTTATCCTAGATGGATTTGATTAAGTAATCATCTGCAGAGCATCATATAAATCATATGCATCACAGAAGCAGTTACCTTAATGATGCATTCATGGTTACATCATTGTTTGAGAGCTGCATGCTGGCGAGGGGACGCCGGAGGTTAATTGCAGTCTCCTGCAAGCCAGATTGCACGGCTCCATGCAAACAGGGGTAAAAAAAAAAACAAAACAAATTACACTCTCACATTCATGTAATCACGCTGATATGAAATTAATTTTCCAAAGCCCAAAATCTGCTGTCATCCCCTTGTTGCATTGTGCTCATGCTGGCTACGTTAAGCCGAAAATAAAAGATTAAGGTTTAAGGTTTTCTCTCAAAGGTGAATGGAACACTGATGGAATTTTTTAGGTATTTATTAAATTACTGTGAAATCAAATTAGGGGAGCACATTAATCCTTTGCAGTGAGTTAGATCAGTGAATGAGAAAATTGACTTTTCAACACAAAGCAGGGGATGAGAAGGCGGGACTGGTGTGAAGCACCGACACACTGCAGGCTGCTGGGCTCAGATGATTATCAAGGATGGATGGAAACAGCTCTTGTTTAACTGAAGCTGTCCACATGGGCCACATTTCTATGTAGGTGGAGCGGAGGAGCCATAAAAAAATCCACATGAGCAATTCTCAATTTCATCATATTTGCTTTTTTTTTTTTTTTTATCTCAGAGAGGCAAGACAAGTGCCCTTGGCTCCCCAGTGCACATGCCGCCTGCACCTTGATTTATCCTCCCAGCGACGGGCTGTACCACGATGCCGTTGTCTCCCAACGCTGTATTTTCCAGGCTTTCCCACAATGCACTCTGAAAATCTATCTACTGTTTGCAGTGATGCCCAAAGGTGTGCATCCCAATGTAGTCACATTTTCCTTAGCGCCTGCCAAAGCACTGTTCTTACCTTTTAACATAAAACTGCTACAACTTGAAGATGAGGATGATAAAGATGTAAATTAGCCTCGAGGCAAGACACTGCACTATTGGAGCTTGTATATGGCACAAATTGCAAATTTGGAAAATAGACTTATGCGTTTCTTGTAGGCTTAGATCAGTGCCACTTTTATAAATACAGAGCAAGAGCCAAGAGGCAATTAGCTTAGCATGGCATAAATAGTGGAAGCGGGGGGGACAGCTTGCTTGGCTCTGTTCACAGTTAAAAAACATGGCTTTTCAGCACCTCACTAATCACTATGTATCTCATTAGTCCAGAAAAAAGGAAATTTGAAATGACAAATGCTATTTTAGGTATTTTAGCTAACAACTTCTCCATGAAGAGTCGAGCAGTGACGTCCAAGTTATTACAATTCCTGTTTTGAAGTGTGAAAACTATTGTTACTCTGCTAAGACCGAACAGATTTCATTGAGCTCACCGCATGATTTCCACGTCTTGTTTTGTTTTAGGTTCAGTCGGTGTGTTACTGTGAAGCAGTGTTCACTGTCCACACATAGAGCAGAGTGTTTTGGTCGTTTTTGTTTAATAAACGTGTATTTACTGAGTATTGTCTCCTGTTGTGCTGTCTGTTCACTCTCGATGAGGCGCTCCCAAAGCTCTGTTCCTGAAAGGCATGGCCCTGCTACAGCAATACTGAATTTTATGGAGTTTTTTTTGGATGTCTGTGTTTACTGTCTATGAAGCAGGTTATAGTTTGTTGTTTTCTAGCTTTAGGGGGTCAAACAGTTAATATTGACAAATACTGATTACATTTCCTGGGTCACAAAAATAATTTTCCCTTCAGGTGTAACTCTCATTATTACGTATTTTTTGCTGATCTACACTTTTGCAACTCACTTAAGGTTGGACACAAATATATATATATAAACTCTCATTTTATAGGGATGTGTGGGTCCGTTTTTATCAGGGTCAGATAAAGGTCAAAGTTCAAAGATTTTTAGTCCTTGCTCCAGGCTTTATATCTCGAAGGCACTTGGACTTTGATTATTTGTCAGGTCTGCTCTTTGACTTCTACCCTGGCTGTAAATTGCATTGACTGGCACAACAGGTTTATTAGAAAACAGGATTGCTTTCCCCTTCAAATTGCAGCAATATGATGCATTTGAATCACAAACTGGTGTCAGGAAGAAAGATTTTCATCCTCGCTGCAGTGTAGAGGAGAAATCTAATCAAGCTGCAGCTACATTACAAAAGGTACAGTTTGTGCATTTCAGTACATTGAAAGCTTGTGCCCTGGAAGCACAAGACAACAAGACAAAACCCTCTGTTTTATCTGGATGGTGCTGAATCCAAACCCTGCAGCTTCACAGCAAGTCTGACACTCGGTACTTTGCTGTAGAATCGCTAATAAGAAGATCAATACATTGCAAATTGTTTGCTTTCACTGTCTGATGTAGCACAGGCTTCAAAGAACAGCCGATAATGACACTGTGAACTCATCTGTGAAATAAAGAGATGAAAGACAGAATAGTCTCCTATCTGAGTTGCCATATGACTCGGATTGACGCATTCACGAGCGAATGTGCAAAAACATCTGTCTTTTATTTTGTGATGTGATGAAAATCCCGCTGGTATCAACCTCACTGGCCCTTTCTCTTCTGTCAACATTAGCGAAAAATACAGCTCGTTTCAGCTCTCTCCTGTAAGGTTCAACAGTTTTGCATAATTACACCATAAATCTGACTCCATCCACCAGAGGCCGAATGGCAAATATTTGCAGGAAACTGTCCAGCTGCAGATAATAATCACAGCTCAGTGCTTTACGGTCCAAACGCAAACATGGAGGCTCAAAGCAACTTGCCAACACCTACTGTAAAACAGTGACACCATGCCATACTAAAATCCTTTCCTGTTGCCTGTGACAGTTGCCCATTTGCAGATTTGAGCATCCTGTCACACTGCCAAAACCTCCCAGGATCCTTAATGAGAATAAGCTTGTACCCAATAGTTCAGTGCCTGTATTAACAGTGTTCTGATTAGAAATTGCTGATGGCGAGCTCCGGCCTTGGTGCTGGGTTTCCTCGACATCGCCACAGCTAATGTGAAAAGACAGGGGCCTAAGATTGTTCAGGAGGGTGTCGGTGGTGCGCTGCCCAGCCAGGCATGCAGATGGGGGACGTGGAAAGAAGCCAAGACAGAACTGAACAGAGCCACATTTACACAGAGAGACATACAGAGTGGAACCATCAATCATCATGCTTATTGATGATTACTGATCATCAGTTACATCAGGCAGCAAGTTCGAGGCTTTGTTAGACCTTTGTCACACCACATGTGCTGCACTGAAATACCCATGTTATGGTCATACTGTCCAAAGTCTGAAGGGAAGCCAGGAGGACTGACTACACAAGCCGCCCCTCTTACCTCCTGGGCCACAGCGGCCCCCAGGTCGGCCTCTCTGACCGTGTCCTCACTGTGGCGCTGCTCCAGCTGAAGGCTGATGTTCTGCAGGATGCTGAGCTCCAGGGAGGCCAGCGACCCCACTGGAAGAGCGCCTCCAGAGGCCCCGCCCCTCACCGTCAGCTGGTTGCCGTAGACCAGAGTCCGAACCTCTTGACGGACCTGAGAGACACCAGTACCACATTTACTCAGCTGTCACTCCAAAGATCTGATACTTGCTCTATGAGGGAGGACAGATGTGATTCTACAGCAGTTTTTTCTTCTTTGTGCTCGTTTTGCAGCCATTATGGAAGGACTCTGTCCACTCATGTTTAGAACAAAGAAAAATGCTGCTTTATATCTGTTTTTTTATATTCAGCACTCAATCATTTAACAACACTAGAATAATATAGCACTATCAACGGTCATACTGAAAACTTTATTTTTACATTGAAGTGCAATTTGGAGATAACCTGTACTTTTCAGTGTCACATTTTCAAGATGTGCAGACTTTTACTTTTACTTAGTATTTTCACAGTGTGGTATTGATACTTTTACTCAAGTAAATGATCCGTCCACTGCTTGTCAGACAGGCAGCTGTTATTAATTTTAAAAAAATCAGGCATTATAAGGTTAAGGAGTGGCTACGTTGTGATTGACAAGTCGCGACAGCAGCGTGTCCTCAGTCAGATCCAATCAGGACAGAGGGAGAGCGTTGAGTATCTGTACCATTTTGGTCACAAAAATGTCTTGTTCAGTGTTTTGGATCCACTGAAAGACACTCTAAGGATTTGGCTGCTCATTTTTTTCTGGTAAGTAGCTCCAAATTTTGTTTTAATCCTGTTTTTTTTCTATCCAAAATTAGCATTCCAATTAATATCACAGTCAACGTGAATTACAGATGCCCCCTTGTTAACCAAGCTAGCTAGCTACTGCTAGCATTAGCTGCTAGAAGTTAAGAAAAGTTTTTGTTATGCTAATAATACCTGCTGCACTGGTAACCTGTGTTAACCATAACTTTACTCAGCTAATTTTGGAAGGTAGCTTTGTTAGCTTACTTTGCACAGGAGCCAGTTGCAGTCGGGTTGGTGGTGTAGGTGGGCGCACATAGCGTCCTTGGGTTCTCAGTCTGATCCACCCCTTGCTCCTCCACCACCCTGCCTTCAGCTCTTCCAAATATGGTCATTTCTGGTTCCAAAAAACCACAATGTGTGGGCGAAAATGTCAAATTGAGGTTTCAGAGTCCACAGACCAATCAGTGACGTCGTGGTAGCTACATCCGCTACTTTTATACAATGTGTGTTTCCAGCAGTGTTGACCAGGCTCGTTTTTGAACAATGCGATGGGTACGATACATAAACAGATTAACTACTCCACCTGTTTCCAGTCTTTGTGCGAAGCTACATTAGCCAGCTGTTGGCGGTGGCTTTAGATTTAACGAACAGACCTGAAAGTGATATCATCTAACTTTCAACATGGCGGCAAAAAGGTATATTTTCCAAAATGTTTTACTTTTCTTTTAATGTAAAAACAATCAGCAAGTGTACAAACCATAAGCTCAAAATTTAAACCATAAGATACCAATAAAAAAATATTTTAATCTTACACCAGCTTTGCAATATGATCCAGGGATCAAGCTTTGGTCAAATTAATTGTCCCAATATAGTGTTTTAACATATGTGTGAGCTGTCGTGGCAAACTCTGATCAGTATCTATCAGGTTTCAGCAGTGATGACTGAACCAGGGGTAGCAGAAAGCTGACATCTCAGCATCTTTAGCTGTGTCAACACCTTCCCTGGCGTTCACTGGCAGGTTGGCATTTCACTCTGTTTGTGTAGAGCTTCTTGTCTGAGCGAGTCTCACTCCAGTCCTCACCTCTGAGACCTTTGTGAGCCATAATACTGCTGTGCCACTAGCCATGCAGTGTGTATGCACTCTCCCGAGTTACACAGTAAAGTCTGATTTTCACAAGTTTTCCAACTGTCAAATTTACACCAAATTTCACAAACTTTTTCCTAAAGTGAGTTCCTCTGGACTTGACATAGAAATCCTGCATCACAAGCTGAGAATATAAGTTAAAAACATAAGTGACAAGTCTATATTCAAAAGGTGAGTCTGCAAAACGTAGAAGCTAAAGCATACATCTAGGTTTAAAATTTACGCCAGCCTGCCAATCCGAGGCAAGTCAAGTGTGGAATTGGAGCTGGCAGCAAATTCAAATCCACACTGTCACAGCGAAAAGGAGGAGTGCTGCAGGCTCTCTCTCTCATCCTGCCGTCTCTCACAGTCAAGTCCTGCACTTGTTAAACCTTCTGACAGGAGGAATTACCTTCAAAGTGCAGATCTGCAGACTTGAGATGTCTTGACTTGTCTCAAACGCAGCAAACATGATGGATTCCCACCAAAAATTCAGATGCTCTGTGATACTCAATCCATCTTTGCGAATTTACACAGTTTAGGAGCTAATCAATAATGACGGTAGTAGGAGTTGGATTAAAATGCAGCCAGAGGTGTGACCACTACACATCCTGAACAGAAGGAATGTGACCATGAACCAAACTGTTAAAAGCAAACCAACCAGCGCTAAAAGGTCCAGCATGTAGGATTTGGGAGGATCTATTGGCAGAAACGTGGCATAATATTGAGAATTATGTTTTCATTATAGTCACCTGGTGAGTAGATATGTTTCTTAATCTTGTGTTAACCTTATTTCAGGCGTCTAATTAGGGAACCAGAAGTGCAACTTTGCAAACTCATTTCCGAGGTTTAGGACTCATTCCTGCAATACTCTTGACAGTTGGTTGCAGTCTGTATCCTCACCTAAAAGCCACTGAAATGACGCAATGGTCCTTTAAATGTTTACTCCATCAGCCAGTAGTTTTGATAATCGATTTTATATTGTAGTGTATTTAGCGTATTATGCAAATAGGCAAGAAATTCACTAGTTACAGCTTCTCAAATGAGATAATTCACTGGTTTTGTCCTGTTTTATGTATTTCTTAATTGAATATCTTTGGGTTTGGGACTGTTTTTGTTTGTGATGGTCATTTTTAAAGATTTACATAGTCTGAAAGCTTAAAAATCACTCTGTAACTCATCAGTGTTTTGTGATGGATGGGTGATGCAATCAGTCAGGGATGACGGCTATAACCTGGACTAACTTCATTAATGTGTACATCATGAAACTATGCAGGCATCCTTAATATTTTGCGTGATTATTGTGTCTCCGTATGCCGTGATTAATTTGTGAGACGTACTCTCCCAACACCAGACAAAGGAGCTGGTGTGCTGTGTTAATTCAAGGAGATGCTACCTGAGGCCAGGAGGTGTCAAAGCCCGAGTGTCCACCTCGAATCACGCCTCATTTGCATGGCTCTGCATTAACATAATGCTCTCCTCAAATAAAGCCTCTTTCAGGTGGAATGAAAGACAAACAGCATCCATATTTATCAAAAGCTATTTCAGTATACGTCTGTCTAATGTGGCCTGGCGCTTAATGGGGATGTTTGTGTGGCTTTGTTCTATCTGATGCATCTTTAGCAAAAATCTGTTTCAAAGAAAAACAACCCGATACATCCTCTCACCCGGGTGCATTAAACCCCCATCCATATCACTCAGTCCCCTCAAAGCTATATTTTTAGAATGACTTTTTTTTTTCACAGACGTTATTGTCTAAGGAGCTGGCATTCAATTATGAAAAGAATAATTAAAGCGGCTCCTACAAAGAGCTGCACTTGCGGCTGAGATCAGCCGGGGGCTCGGTGCTGATAGGGCCTCTGGACTGACAGGAGAGGGCTGCACAAGCACTTGCATGACAGCGCTGGAGTGTGCCTTTCTCCAAAGGCTGATTGCTGCATCGCATGTGAGAGCATAACGCTGGAAACGCATCCATCACAGCCAAAGCCTTACAGAACTACAGGCCAAGATGGAGCTGCGTTTCAGCTTAATAATACCCAGCACAGGCCGGGTCGCCTGTCCTTCCCCCCGCAGCTGCCTTCTCTTTGCATGTTTGGCCTGATAAACATCAGGCTCCACAGACAGCATCACAGGATGGCATTTTTAAGGCATATCTCCTCTTTCTCCTCCTCCTCCTCTTCATGCTCATCTTTTGCCACCAAGGAGAGAACAAAGAGAACACGATGGCCTGCATTATATCACATCTCCACAGTCAAACACCATGTGCATGTTTGTTGCAGTAACAATAACTGTTTCCGCCCACACGCTCTCACTCCGACTCTCCCCTTCCCATTTATTGCAACCACAGCCACCACCTCAGCCTGCCTTCGGTGGCTCACGTGCAGCAGCACACTCCGATGAGTCCCACGCTTCGCAGGAAAAATTCTCCACAGTCAAGTCCAGAGGGGCAGCAGAGTGTGGGGGCGTCATCCGGCTTCCAGGGGAACGGAAGATGTTGCTCCTTATCAATCTGATGAGGCATACTTGATTTGTAAAGATATTTGAGTAAATCATGAGGGGGTGAGATGCTGCAGGAGTGCAATGGTGTTCAAAGCAAGACTCGACCAGCTTAACGTGAATTCATTTACCTTTTATCAATTAGTTTTAAATGCAAAATATGATTTGATTGAATGAAGCAGCGTGGAAAAACTCATCCTGTTTTTGCTTTTTGATAGTTTTGTAAACTCAGAAATGGGCTTCTGATTCGGATATTGTTGTGTTGCAGCTTCCTTTACCTGAATGTGGCACCTGTTTTGTATTCGTTGTCATGACACTGCTGCCTCCTCAGCGAGGTTTCCCTTGAAAAGAAACCAAAATGAGACTTTAAAGAAGAAAAAAAAAGCACACCTTGAATGCATCAGTGTTTCAAGCAAGAAAAAATAAAAATCAGAAACACAAACATCAGCTGTGTCATTTATTAATTCATGTATGTGTTTGACATTTTTTTTCTGCAAGCATAAGTTTGGATTATGTGGCAGGAAGGAAGTAACCCCTCCTGGGAATCGGTGCAGTTTTCTTTTTTCTTGCAGGAATCCACGCTTAACTTTTCCCAGTGCTCTTTCTGGTTTTAGTGTTTCTTAGAGGAGAGACGGGGGAGAGATCAAGTAGCCCACACACTGTGCAGCGTGCGCGGAGGGGTGATGCCTCGAGAGCGCATCACAGGACGACAAAACCCCACTGCAAGACGCAGTGCCAGAGGAGAGCAGCTCTGGCACGGCAGCTGCTTTCCTGTACTTTACGGGAAAAGAGGGGGAGACCGTTCACGCGAATCCACAAACGGACCTCCTGTCATGCCGGAATCCTCCTGATCATCTTTGCTGGCTCGCGTTCAGAGAAAAATGTAGCGGAGAGAGGAAGAGGATCTCCACCGGTGGAGAGATGTGGGGATGCGCGGACACGGCTATGGGTGATTAGAGCCATTTTGCAGCTGCAAAGCAAGATTGGATATGCGCACAAAAAGTGAGGATAAGTGAGTTTTCACAGGATGGACACTGCGGAGGTATTTCTCTCTGCGCTGGTGGTTGTGATTATCATTGTGTCGTTGCTGTCCAACGTCCTGGTGCTGATCTGCTTTCTGTACAACCCGGAGATCCGCAAGCAGGTCCCGGGTCTGTTCAACCTCAACCTCACCTTCTGCAACTTGTTGCTGACCGTGTCCAACATGCCGCTCACTTTGGTGGGACTTGTCAGTAAGGCTCAGCCGGGAGGGGACGGCTTCTGCCAGATCGTGGGCTTCCTGGAGACCTTCCTGTCCACCAACTCGATGCTGAGCATGGCAGCTCTGAGCATCGACAGGTGGATCGCGGTGGTGTTCCCCCTGAGGTACCACTCCAAAATGCGCCACAAAGACGCGGCTTTTGTGCTCGGGTACACGTGGGCGCACTCCATGTCCTTCTCCACGGTGGCCACCAGCCTCTCGTGGGTGGGATACCACCGGCTTTACGCGTCCTGCACCCTGTCCAACCCGAGGGCGAGCAGCCGGACCCAGTTTGTTATCTTCACCGTCTTTTTCCACTCCTTCACTTTTCTCCTGTCTTTTATAGTGCTGTGTGTCACATACCTCAAAGTGCTTAAAGTGGCAAGATTTCACTGTAAGAGGATCGACGTTATCACAATGCAAACTTTGGTCCTGCTGGTGGATATACACCCCAGGTGAGCACTCCTGTCTGTGTTACTCCTGCATCAGACACATCTTGCTACTCCACAGCCATCTGCAGTGCAGATTCACAGCTGGAAAGCAAATAAGGACGTTTCAAGATTGTTCACTCAGAAAGAACAGACTGTACGAATCAACCCTCTGAGCAAAGATGAAAAAACTGGGAGCAGTCAGTGTTGTTGGTGCCATCGTTCCTATTCGTACTGATGCTGAAGCCTGACATGACACTGTTCTGTATCCCTGCACAGTTAACGATGCTTTGCCATCTTTGCACTGACATTTGAATTGTGGCCTCTGTGCTCAGAGGGGATGCAGAATCTGAGTCTATTGAAATGTCATCCAGAGTGATTGCTTTACTCTGCCCCTCCATACAGTACAGCTAAAACCAATAGCCTCTGTGTGTGTGTGTATGTGTGTGTGTGTGCGTGTGTGTGTGTGTGTTTCTAACGCCTGCCTGGATTTACTCCCACTGATGACCTCCATTTCATAAAATATTACTTGAAGCATCATCATGACATCACAGCCGTGGTGCACACGCACACATGCAGGGTTGAAACTGTAATCCTTGAAGTGGGGATCCTCTCTTTGAATTACACCACACTCTTTGGGATAAATCTATTATTTTAGCCTCTGCTTTCTCCTCCTATATGTCACCCCTGAACACCAGAAATAAACAGAGGCACATCCACTACTCGCAGTCTTGTATGAGAATTTCAGAGGCGCTTTGTGGCCTCTCCCTGAGTGCGTCCTGCTGATTCTCCTGAACTGTCTGTGTTCCCAGTGTTCGCCAGCGTTGCCTGGAGGAGCAGAAAAGGCGACGACAGCGAGCGACGAGGAAGATCAGCACCTTCATCGGCACCTTCATGCTCTGCTTTGCTCCATATGTGATCACAAGGTGAGTGTTGGAGAGGGGTGGGGAGGGGGGGCACGCTGGTACACTGCAGCCCTTTTTGTTTTGCTGGTATCCCCCAAACCTCCCACCTCTGCTGTCAAGTCTGCCACCACCACCACCACCTCCTCCCCGCTTCCTCTCTGCACCGGCCGGAGTTGGAAGATGAGATTGGCTGACCTTGTGATAAGTAATATGCCTCTGCTCTGCTGTTGCTGCTGCATTAGCACTTTTCTGCTGGAGTTCGCTGGGTGCATCAGTGGTCAGGTAGAATCCGCTGTCATCAATCACTGGACAAAGAGACGATGTCACATGAGGCCCGAAGTGAGACAAATAAGTGACGTGCGAGTGGACATGAGAGGGAAGTTCAAAACTTAGGACATAAGAATATAGTTTAAAGAAGAGAGGAAAGAAACCCGTGTTCTGTAAGGCCTTAAGGGTCATTTCCCTCAAACTACAATAAAAGATATTGCATTTTATTTTCTAGCTTCTCACTTTCTTCACTGTCACAGTTTCTGTTGTCACTATTTCCAGTTAAGAAACAGCTCCTGTTTGTTCTGGGCGTTATCCAGAGTAACAGGGACACTGTTTTTGGAAGAAGATGTCGCTGTTGAGCATTTTAAATGTCCTCTTTTCAATGTCATGAGCACCTCCAAAGGAATTCCGTCCACCTCCGTTGCAATTGGATGGAGGCATAAATCTCAGAGACAGACCTTTTTCAAAATGTGGACACATTAAACCAAAATTATTTTCATGGCTGGGCGATAAGTGAGGTAGTGAAGTCGCAGTTATTGCGTGATTTCCTGTGACTGCAGAATAGGAGCTGTGCAGTGGTGGAAAGTAACCCAGGTATTGTACTTAAATACAGTTAGCTTCTTTTTTATTTGAGTTTTTCCATTTCATGCTACTTTATACCTCCACTCCACTCCATTTCAGAGGGAACCAAACCCATATTACTCCACATACTACTTCTATATGGTGTGTGACACACTAATTGCCACTGTTTCAGTAGTCAGTACACAAACAAAAATGACGTCCTGATTTACGTTACGCTAAGTGGAAGTGATACAATAGTGCAATGTCAGACATCCACGAAACTAGATGGAAAGCAAATTGTCTTTCTTAAAATGAATTACTTTTCCTTCTTCTGCATCATCTTTCTGGGGTTGGTGCACCAGCGTCTGCAGTTTATTTTCCTACTTTTCCTGCAGTTAGCAGCTCATCTATTTACTTTGTGCATTGAACTGTGCACCCCCAGAAATCGACTGTGTTTAGTCTGCAGACAGTCTGGTTTGGTGTGGTTACACAGTAAAAACCTGCTGAGAATCAAAATGCAGATTTGGGTTCCAGTGTGTTTGCTTGTTTTTGTAATTTTAGTGAAATGAACCTTTGAGAACAATTTTCATCAAATGAAAGCAAAAGAGTCCATAAATTGGTGCGTCAGTATCTTATTTAAAGTTGACTTCTGCTCATAAGTTGTTGGGGTGATGAAGATGAAGATTAAATGAGTGTCTGGTAGGCTATGAAATTAATAAATATTAAATAAATCAATAAAAAATAGTAAATATTCCCATTAACATGTTAAATTAGAATATTAAACTGGACGAAGCTGGACTTTGCTGTTGAGTTTTTTCATGCATTCGGACAATTTGTTGTGTTGCCAGTAAGCTGGCGGTAATGAATGACCACAGCAGCACTCATTCTGCAAATGGCAGTTTACTAATTACAATCTGAATATATTACACTAAAAGCTCCACCGCTGCCTCCTCTGATGCTCGTTTGTTGTCGGGGTCATCACACGTGGAGTAAAAGCCCTGCTGCGCCGTGTGGCGGCTGACTTAACCTCCCGATCGCTCCGGTGCTGTGGAGTGTGTGGGCTAATGCCAGTGATGGCGACTGGCCCATGTAAGGCCAGTGTTAATGTGCTGACAGAGCCTGATCGTGGACAGAGTAATCACACAGAGTGCAAGAGTAGAGGATCAGCGATTTTTTTTAAACGCCTTTTATGACACCATGTGCGATGAAATGAAAGCACCAATTTTCTGTCTTTACGAGCGTGACTGAGATCAGCTTTGAGATGCAGACAACAGGAGCGGCTGTAAAGCTCATTAGGTGCCTCTTTAAATCAAATATACAGTATTTTAAGGAGAGAAGAGTGTTTCACAGTCTCACAGACTGCTGTAAGGACTCGCCGTCCTCTGTCCTTTAAGATCCCCCGCTTAGCCCTCAGTGTAATACTGCATCAAATGACAATCAAAGTTAATTGGCTTGTTTCCAGACACTCGTTACTGCTTGGACAGGTCTGTTTTACGCCTCTGGTGGCTCTGACTTCTCGGGCATGAAATACTGCCGGCTGCAAATGAGAAATGAGATGAAAAGTCGCCCCACACTGTTAATCCACATACAAGAGGAAAAAAAAGGAAATTCTTCACATAGTTTCACTTGACAGCTGCCTACATTTTATCTTGTGGCTGATTGCAAATAATAACTTTGACAGAATACTTGCTGAGATGGCTATAAATAGAAATAACCACTGGCTTTTTACATAATTACAGTAGTAAAGAAGCACCCTGCTTCCAGTGATTAAATAATAAGATGTTATGTGCAACATTGTCCTGCAAATGTATTTCTATTTCTGCCTAATAAGCTTAAGGCGTGCATGTCTTTTCCAGCATGTTGACTGGCCTTTCCACCGCTCTCTCTCACTGCCATCTCTTTCTGCTTGCCTGCAGGATCGTGGAGTTATTTCCAGCGGTGCCTATCAACCCCCACTGGGGAATTGTCTCCAAGTGCTTAACTTACAGCAAGGCAGCCTGCGACCCGTTCGTGTACTCCCTGCTCCGCCACCAGTACAGGAAGACGTGCACCGACATCATCAACAGGCTGCTGAAGCGTAGCTCCTTGAACGCGTCCGGGCCCAGGCAAGAGAACCACGGCAACAGCATACCGACGGCGGAGTGACGGGGAGCGGGCTGATGGGATACGGTCTGAGGGTTGACCTGGCAATTGTCAGGGAAATATGAAGCTTATTTATCGTCAGTGAAGAAGAGGACAAATACTGGTTGTTCCTGTCCACGTCTGCTCGAATTTGGTCTGACATGTCCAAAAAAAAAAAAAAAAACAGAAAAGAAAAGAAAGTCACTACAGACAAGGACAAATCCCTGCACAGTAATACCACTGTGCTTGCATACTGAGCGCCCAGAACAGCAGATCAGTGCAGTGAATTTGTTGTGAGGACAATAAGCAGCGACAGATTTCACATCCACCTGGAGAGACAGATGTGCTCGCCCAAGAAGAACGGCCGGTTCACAGCCTCGTGGTTTTAACTAAGGTAGCTTTCTGTCTGATATGAGACATGTTCATTTTGACATTGCGGTAGTATTATTCATATTATCTTTGGAGAAGGGGAATGGGTAGGGAATGGCTGTGTCTCTGTTTTAGTCTGTGAGAGGTTCACACTGTATGTAGCACTGACAACTAGCCTAACCAAAACTTGATAGAAAACAGAGAAGTCCCCTAATTGTATTATAGATGGAGACACACAGCAGACAGTCCGGCTCAGGTTTTTTCAGGCTTGGTGGCGCAAAAACACATTCCCAATTAAAGTAATTCTAGGTTACTTTTATTTTTGTAGTACATCGCCTTGAAGTGCACGGGCCAGTGGAGGAAAACGAAGCTTCACCCTCACAAGCTCAGACTCTAGATACGACTGCTTCATCTTTTATGCCACTTCTAAACCATCACTGATATACTTCTGTAACCGTATGTTTGAAGGACGACAGCTTTGACTTTTGAACACTTCAAACAGCAGCTGCCTGAGCCTTTTACTGTCAGTACTCACTGCAACATCATTGTACGTTCCTCGTAGGGCCGTCTCCTCAAATCTGCAACCCTCACACAAGACCCAAGTTATGACTTAGATCAAAAGAGTATGAAGGGGAGTAATTAGACACTTGCCCTCTTTGATTAGATTCCGTCCTCCACACGGTTAATTGTCTCGGCGACTTAAGCAGTGGAAATCAGTCGACTAGAGAAGCCACAGACATGCTCAATGAAAACTCAAAGGAGTAGCAGTGCTATACAGAGAACAAGCTCCAAATATAATTAAAAATTGTGCACTAGCGTGTCAATACTTACATCCCCTTGGACAAATGAAGACTCCCCGTGGCACAAAAAAGCCCTAATTAAATCAAAGGTAATTCCCTTGACCTCACTTCAGACAAACCCTGCAAAGAAATAACAGCATTTTAATCAAATCACAACCTATTTGGACGAGCCAACAGTTTAACGCGACCGGCTCGTAGCAAATCGTCGTGGCAAATAAGGGAGAGGAAGCAAAGATGCACTTCAACTAATAATGAGTATAGTCCACGCGCTGACATGAGGAGCCACATCGATTTGCTATGAGCCGGTTAGCTTAATCTGGTGGTAAATGTACAGTACAGGTCACAGTGCGTCAGTTAATACATGCTGCAGCTTCTCGAGACCAAGAACAGTCTCAAGTGCTGGAAAAGTGAAGGGGGGTTTGCTCCAAAGCAACCCCAACCAAATGTAAGAGTACAAAAAAACAGATCTAAGGTTAAGGTACATTGTTGTATCTGTTATGTATGGTGTTCAAAGGGTGCTATACCGAAAGTATTTTGCGGAAACACGGCTATAGTGAGCTCCTTAAGAGAGGAGCAAACCAAACAGGCCAGAGGGCCGTCACTTTGTTTCATGTGCGTAAAGACATCGCCTCCGTTTGTGCTCTCAGCAGCTATTGTGAAGGACTCACTGACCCGGCCAAGCAGAGCTTTAATGGGAAAAATGGGCCTTCAAACCTTTGCTCACATGACTGACATGTGCCCCTCGGGTTGTTTAGTCAAGTGGAGCCTGATTGACTGTACTCACACGGATTTGTAGGAGTAACCTATGGAGACTGCTTCATGCTTTCTCACACATTTGAACGAGATGGACAAGAAAGGAAAAATGTATATGATGTCTTCACTCTGATGTCTATATTCAAGCAATGGCAGCCATCCGTGCAAAGATGCAAACACTTCTCAGAACAAAGCAGCTCTGGAAGCAGAAATTATATTTTTGCTTAAGTCAGCGCTAACGCTACATAGTCTCTGCTTTCTGTTTCTAAGCAACTAATGCACTTTGAATGCGTGACAGCTTCTGACAGCACCTTGAAGGCACCACTCATCACAATTTATTGAACATGCTAGTCTATGATGCAATGGTGGCAATTATCACGCTCCTAATTTTGGGCCTCAAAAACAGGACAACATGCTTATATGACCACAGCAGTTATACATTCTATAGGCTAGAATGACCTTAGCTGACTGTGGAACGTCAGCTAAGCTAACTAGCTAATGCAGATTTCAGTATGGCTGGATTGCAATGTTTAAGTTACTACTGCAAAGACTAGAATTTTAGCATTAGCCTTCTCTTCTGATCCTATCTATAAAAACAGGATGTCGCGTCTCAAATTAGATGGAGCAATAGATCATGTTGGAAATCATCCCATGATGATCATAGGTATATAAGCAATTCCAAAACACAGGGTACATACTCAGTTTTTATCGGTAAGGCTTTGGCACATTGTGTTGTAGTTAGAATGATGGTTCACTTTGTGCTGTTAGCCTGCTACCTCACAGAAGACAGCTGGAGGGCACAGCTTGTGTGAAATAAGACTACATTTCCCATGAAAAAGCCTCGCTTCACTATAAAAATTTTAACTTTTTCGCTTGCTACAATAACTTCCAGGTCTGCAACAAACAATTGTTATTAGGCTGGAACCATCACTAAATTTCGGGCAATAACTAATAACTAATATTCTTGACTGAACCGTTAATTGACTAATTGTTTCAGCTCTAATGATTACCCTGGGGAATGTCAGTTAGAAGGTTTATATGAGCAGCAGTAAATTATGGAGGATAGGGGGTGAAGGGGGTCATCACAGAAGAAGAAACCCTAGTTTTGTTACCTTGTTAATCTATTTAAAACTAGAAACCTGTTTGAATTGATGCTGTGTTCTGTGGTACGTGTGTTAAGCACTATTGACTTAATTCAGCTCCCATTTTAATTGTTTTGTTTTCAGAGCAGCTTTGCTTCCCTGAAACATTTCTATAACTAAATCTCCATCGGCATAGTTAAATATATCCATGGAAATGAACATTTATAGTGCGTTTAAGACAGACACCTGGCAACCGGCATTGCTACAGACATGCGGCAATACCACCTTTGAACTCTCACACTGCATAGATATGTACTCTGCATCTTCATTTAGGCTCATTGCTTGTGCAGCGTAGAAGTTTTCAGGCATTTCTTAAAGACAGGTTTAAGCCCATGAGCCCTCTTGCCTGACTACTGTCCAACCCACTACATGCTGTACCTATTATATCGTTCTTTTCTGTATCAGAAGCCAGGCAGCTCTGTATCAGAGGGCTTTTGACTGGGCTGCACTTGTTATAGAGTTGGCTTATTGCAGATAGAGGTGCTTCAGCGCCTTACGTCAGAAAACAGGACGATACAGAACGACACGAATCATGAAAGCCCGATTTTAACTCTACGCCGTTTGATTGGGATTTTTGATGAACCTGCATGTATCATAAAGTTAGTGCCAAAACTATAAATGATGCCCAGTGAGCCAAATATTAGCAGCTGCAGTTTGTTTCCTGAGAACATCGGAGAAAATATTTATGTTATTACTTATTATTATTTATTTGCTTTGATTTCCCGTCCTTGAGCCTAAGGGTGAATGGTCATACAGAGGAGAAATGGTTGTCTTGGATATATGATACAATGTGCAGTGCTGTATGGCACTCCAAGACACGCCAGATGCCTTAATTCTGTTATATATGGTGAGTTTTTCCATTCAATGGCATATGGATATCTTGAACAACAGATAGAATCAATCACTGCCTTATTCGTTTCTGTTCATTAATCATCTGGAGCCCGCCTCTGTATTTCTGTACCCTGTAATTCTGCTTTCCATGGTTAATCCCTCGCTGATGTTTTGCACTGATGTGGTTATTTTTCTCATAAATGAAGACTGTGGTTATTGGTGAAAAACTAAACATGAAACGATAAGTGTCGACAGATTTAGATAAATGACAAACGTGAAGAGTATTTTTGTGTCTTTTTGATATGCATACGTGTACTTTATGACAACACCGTGTTCGTTTGAGTGTTACAGAATGTGCTGATTCAAATGCAAATGAAGGTTGACCTGTTGTTGATAGCTGACAGTGAATTGAGTGTAATATACCTCATTTTGTTGTGGTGACTGACTTGACCGCCTGAAGTGTTCTGTCATGTACCTCCTAATTTATTAAACCATCGGCTCGATGCTGCCGCCGCTGCTGCTAAAGACGGTTCGGATGACGAACAGTTGACGGTGGTGATGTGATGACAGGTGATGGTGATGATGCTGTTTCCATCTGTTGCTGAGAAGATGAGAATATGAGGTTTTGATGGTGACTGTTTCAGATTTTGACCACTATGATTAAAGTAAATTGTAGACTTTATTGAAATTGTCTGGTACTGTTGTGGCAAAAAAAAGGGTTGATCAAATTCTCTGTGAAATCCTGCTCTCAGACTCTCAGTATTTAAAGCTACATTAAACTTTTTTATTCGTCAAATAGGAATCTCCAGAACGGCCCCACAGAAACACAGCTCAGAACAAGCCTCTGCTCTCATCTGTTAACCAAAAAGCTCATCTTGTTCCTGAAGTTTTCCATCCTTCTGGAAGATAAATGGGTCAGAGGTCTTCTTAGGTCCTAGCAACCGCGTCTGGCTTCCTAGTACACAAGACGTGATCTGGGACCTGAGTCGGGTCGGGTGGCTTCACTGTGCAGCTGTGCAGAGAATGTTAGGAGATGTATGGCCACAGGGGTCTGGCTGTCCTGGGGTCATATTGGATCTGGTGTCTCTTTTTTCTTCTTAAAATTAACACTTTGTCCACACTAAGCTTTTTTTTCTTTCATTTTCGGCCCTACGTCCAGACTAAAATAGTATTTTTCTCTCCCCAAAAAGGTGCAGATCTTAAATCTGAAAACACCTGCTCTGCTTTTCAGTCTGCACGGGCAAAACTAAGCTTTTGCAAAATGAAAGCATACGCTGCCACTGAAGGACAGGCCTGTGCGGCAGTAAAGCTGAGAAGGACTTCTGTCGCCTCAAACTTTCTCTGTGATTGTTAATTTTAAATGTCAATCGACCCAGCTGAAGACGGGATTATAAAATAAAGACTTTATCACCCAGCGCGGAAGTGTGGGACTGGCTGCAGGTTAACATGAAGTATTTATGAGCCGTGATTAAATTACTATATCATACTCTTCCTGTTGCAACAGAAACAGAAAAATATATGAATCAAAACAGCTTTATTGTGCAGTCATTTGTATTAAAACAATAATGGACAGGAAGTGGCTGTGCGGAGGAAAAAGCCGATCACACAGCTGTTATCAATAACCTGCATTGATGATGACTTTATCAGATGACACCGAGCCCATAAAATAACTGGTCAGCTGGGCCGTCCTTCACAGATGTTGGCTGTGATGTGCATTTTTGTTGCTCGCCAACCTAAAAAAGAAGACAAAGAAAAAGATATTGAAGACAGTTTTTCTTTGTTTGGGTATGAAAAAAACGACGGGGAAAAAGCTGCTATGGACGCAAAATTTTATAATTTAGATAATGTACCTATGTATGTATTGTAGACATAGTTGAAGTTATGCACACTTGGTTCTGGTGGGCCTGTTAGACCTCCATCATGGGTACCTGCTACCTGTTAAGATAAAATTCTTATTTCATTAGTGTTCAGCAACTACATCTCCCATGATGCTTTGACAGCTTGCCATTGGCTCAAAAAGCCTGAAATATGTTGTTAAATGCTGTTCCTCAAACTAACAACGCAGTGGTTTTCCTCAAAATAAACCTCACAGTCTATGTTCACTGTAATGAAGGAATACGTCACCCAAACAGAATGGTGCAGCTTTTTGTCTCATGTGTTTTTACTAGTTTTTGGACAACAGTGGAGATCTATGGCACAGACCTGTAAGTTAGGCTATATTACGCCCATGCAGACAACCCTTGTTGCTGTCGTTGTTTGGTCTGTTCAGGAGATAGAAAAATGATTTAGGAGCTAGTTTAACCATGGCGTCAAACAATAAATCAGTGCTATAATCACATCTTTAATCCTCTTTGGATTTGCGGGATAAATCAGCGCGGGCGGTGGGAGAAAAAACGTGAGGGCTTGACGAGAGTGAAATGACTTTTGTGTCCGCAGCAGTTGCGACTGTCTCCACCTGCAATCAGTCTGAGCCAGAGGGAAGCGATTGTTCTGTTCGCACCACAGCGCAGGCGGTAATGAAACAACATCAGCGGCTGACTGAGATGGCCTCGGCCGCTAATGACCGGCATTCTGCGCACTGATTCCCACCCCAGGAGCCGGTGATTATCTTCAGGTGGGCCGCACCTATCGTAACACACCGCTTAATCACGGCTGGCCTCGGCCCACTCGGTCAACCGACCCCCTGAGTGAGAAATAAAAGGGAAAGAGAAGAGTGGACACCTCGTTCTGTAAAACAAAGGGATGCTTGCTGTTTTTCCTCTTCATAACCCTTTGACTCCAGACCAGGAAACAAAAATAGGAATAACAACACAGGTCATGTTTCAGTCACTGGATGCAACATATCTTCAATCTGTGTAAAGCTATACTCGTGCTTTCAAGCGATTTGGTGCAGCAGTGCAGGGAAGATTTGTATTTTCCTGATGTGTGAATGCGAAATGACACATTCATCCTGCCACTGGTATATAAAAAAAAAGAAGAGTAGAATAACATCTCTTTTGACAGGTACTTGGAAAACCTCAAAAAAACAAAACATGGAAGGAATGAAAGGGCCAGTGATAGCAAAGAATAAATGCTGTTTTCTGCTGCTGACCACAGAATTATCAAAATGCACAAAAGACTCGAGTGAAGGCTTCGAATGCTGCTTTGTGTTCCGTCCAAACTCCAGAAACCTCAACAAACTTCACCTCGGCTTTTGCCTCCACATCTGAGCCGAATGTAGGTGAATTTGTGGTAACTGCGATGGAGAATCCAGCATCTGCTCCGAACGTCAATAAACAAAAAGCATGTGGTGCTTATTATTCCACTTGTTCTCTTGTTTCTCTCACATATGCCGCAACGTGCTTTCTGTTTGACTGTGTGTGTTAGAAATTGTGAGGCTCGCATCGGTGCTGTGCAGCTCTGACATAGTGCTGCTGCTCCGAAGTGTCATTCATGCACTTCCACAGAGGAAGTTTGGTTTTGTTTGTTTTATGCTAGGAAATCAAAATAAACAACATATCTTAATGAAACTCAGGACAAAGTTGTACAGGTTGGTTTTTGGTGCAGATCAGGGTCCAGTCGTATCATTATGCATCCATCAAATATAATGGAACTAGATGTCACTCTGCTTGGGTTGCTCAAAGCACCAAAAAAGCACATTTAAAAAACACAACAGCAACGTCTCTTTCCAATAATCATGACCCGCTTACTCAAATAATACTTGGATCTTGTTGTGAGCAGTTTCTTAGAGGGACTATTTTCTTTCTACCGACCTACAGCTGCCAATAGTATCACTGCGCAGACGGAAGTGTGCATCTACTCCTCTAACCCTGGTCTGACATTGCTTGTGGTGTTTATAGCTAACAGCTAATACCACTGGCTAATGTTATAGCTTAGCCGAAGAGGCCACGATTCGATAGTCACGATAGTGAGCCTCTTGTCCATGAGTAGGTGCAAAGTCCAGAGCAACACGGCTAACTTGAAAAACACCTGGTGAAACATGAAATATATCCAAAGGCTAATATTTGATAGCCTGAAAGCCAAGTCCTCTGCAGTAGCTGCAGCTAACGTTAGCACACTGGCAGCCAGCGACGAAGAAGTGGAAAAATGGCCGATGAAACTTCATCATCAGGTAATTACTTAGCTAGCTGGATAAGTTTTTGGAGACAACTCTGCTTTTTTCACTGTCTTGGTTGACGTCGGCTTAGCATTTTTAGCATTAGCCAACAATTCCTCACCAGCATGCATGAAAGCAAGAGTATGTGAATTGCAAGCATTGTACACAGAAATATTACAGAATGCAAACACTGCTGTAGTGACACTTAGAAAACTCACCCTGTAATGTTTATTATTACAGGGTGAGTAAAGCACCAAAAAAGGTACTGATGGGTACTGGTACTGAATTCCAGGTACTCGTACCAGTATCAGTTCAAATGGGAACGGTACCCAACCCTAACAGGGTCCAGTACTGTGCATGCTGTCTCAGTGATATGTCGTACTTGGGCACCTTAATGGAACAGGGCCATTATTCATTTATGCTTAATTAATCATTAATCTTATTAGTCACAGCAGCAATTTTTTGTTTGTTTGTTGTTATTACTGTTGTTTGCTTTTTTGACAAGGGAGTAGCAGAAAAGTGTCTCACACTCTGGCACCATATGCATTTCTGTTTTTCTCCAAGATCAATAATCATGTAGAAGATGGCCCGAGGGCCAAAATGTCATCCCTATTACAGAGAATTGCACATGGAGTGTGCAGATTGCGACACATTCTCTGATTGTGATCAGCACCTCACTACAACCCTTGGTGTGCATGACTTTTCTACTTTTCTACTATATATTTTATTGACAAGCCGTGCAGTAAAAAAGGTCTATGAAACTTGGGTAACATCACTAAAGTGTACAAAACTCACATAGGTCTAATTAGAGATGGTAAATTAAAACACCTGTGTGTTGGTGTGCATGGCCATGAGGTATAGAAGCACAATTTGTGGACGACTTTGCTTCAACACGATCAGTGTAGACCACCACACCCTTTTACCACGTTCACCTTCTCCCTGCCCGGCCCTGCACGGCCCTGCACGTTCAGATACAATCCCCCAGATGTTTTCATTTACCTGCTTGATTAAACCTCTTCCCAGGCAGCTCATATCGGTTGGAATTATTATTAGCGGACATTTCTGCACCGCACATCGGACGCTATCATTTTGATGTTATTCAAGTGTTTTAGTTGCCTCACCATAATCATACTTATGCATTGTTTATTCACAGTAGCTACAGATTGTACATATTGTACTTTACTGACATCTCACTCTCTCTCTTTTATGGTTTTCTCTATTTGGGTGCCACGTACCATGCAACTGTCTCAAAACAGTTTAACATTTAGAGGATCCACTATGTGGGTAAGATTTAGGGTTGAGTAGGGTGGGCTTTCTAGTTGCATTTGTAGATAAGTCTAATTATTATCTACAAAACCTCCCATGTAGCCGCACTATCACATGTTACACAACCCAGAGCTCCTGCATGGAGCAGCTGTGTCTGGTGACTCCACCCACAGCGTGTGTCCTGAGCTCTGCCCTGCTCCTACTTTGGAGGCTGCTGGTGGGTGGAGTTGGTTTGCTCATTACCTAAACGTATAACATCTGTGCTGGGGCTGCTGCAGTTTAAAAGGACTGGCTCCAAAGGCGGTCACCTCTTGACTTCCTGGCAGCCTCCCACACAACAACAGCAGAGCTTTACTCACTCGTACTGTACGCATGCTGCTGATCTGTGCATGATTCACATGCCTCACAGTTTGGGTTTGGTGTTTTTTAAATTGCTTTTCAATGCAATTCCCATTTTGTTGCTTGAGTCCGGCAGCAACAGTGGATAATTATGTTTTTGTCATTAACAAGGATTTGTTTGTAGAGTCAGACTTCTCAGATTGAAAGAGCGAGCAAATATTGATTCTAAGACATTAAGCATTTGTGTCTTGATTGACTTTTATTTGGAAATGTGGTCACCTGTTAACAATCTAATCAAATAGTTTGAAAGACACATGTTTTGCTTGGAATGATCATCTGCTTGGTTCACTCATATTAAAGGGCTACAGTCTGTGTCTTGTTCTTAGTTATGGTCCGCCACTTTTGTCCAGACTGAAATATCTCAACAACTACTGGACGAATTGTGATGAAATTTTGTGCAGACATTCAAGGTCCCTGGAGGATAAAGCCTATTGACTTTAGTGATCCCTTGACTTTTCCTCTAGCGCCACCATGAGGTTGATTTGTACTGTGGAGTGAAATATCTTAACTGTTTGATGGATTGCCATAAAATTTGTCAAACACATTCATGTTCTCCCAAGCACCGACCTGCTGTGCTGAAAAATGAAGCCAATGCAGAACTGCAGTTCCTCAAATGTCCACTTGAGGCTGCCTCCAAAAGCAAATCAATCCCCATAGACCCCAAAATTAAAATGCCCCCCTTTAAAGCAGAAATAAACATGTTTACCGCCTGGTACAAAAAAAATGTTTGTCCTCGTTCATGACAACTGTATGGGGGTGAAAGTTAACTCACTCGTTTAAATTACGCTAAGGCTTAAAGTTATGCATAATTATTAGCCTGGCTGCTCAGTCAGGGAGACAACAGCCATGTTTAATACAATCTTTGCGTTCCCCTCAGGTGGAATTGTACTAAATGTAGTGTTCCCCTTGCTTTTAGTCTAGCGCCACCATCAGGTTGTAATTCAAATACGTCCAACACTTTGCTTTGTGACCCAATACCTGAAAAAAAAAGACATTCCAGTCACCCTCCGCTGCACTTCGTGTTACTAATTAGCAAATGTAGCATGCTAAGATGCTAAACTAAGATGGTACAACAATACCATCGTTATGATAAAGTCTAACTCACCAAAGTAATGGCTGGAGACATGGTACCATCAACACAACATAATCCAACAGGACGAGAAAGTGTCACACATTCGTCACGTTCTCTCAGCAGTTACTTTCAGTATAACCTGCAATAGCTATAATGTTATTATGGCCATTGGGGAACTATGGTCAGGTTGCAAGGAACTGGATTTTGCCCGGGGTTTAACTTTAGACTTAACTTAGAAAAGTTAAAGAAAATATTTCTATCTCTTGCTCATAAAGGAGCAAAACTGAACACTTTATAATGTGTCTAAACTGTCTTTCACGTCCATGCAGCCAGCAGAGAGTCTAATCTGTCTCAGAGGCTTCAGAGCAGCAAAGGTTAAGAGCTGGTTTACCGACGCTGCGTGGCGACTCACTCCCGCGATATCCAGGCCGGCACTCTGACACTTCAAAGGCTGGACCGACTTCTGAGGAAGCACTGGCCTTTCAACTGCTGGCAAGGTCAACTGGTGCCTGTGTCTTCCCACACATCTGTACTGTATCACAGCTGCAGGCCACAGCAGCTACACTGCACACCCTGCACACTGTACGACCCCCTCCCCCCACCGCACCACGATCCACACCCACCTTCACTCACACGGATCGTCTGTATGTCAACATGGGAGAAGTCTGGACCTCAGTTTGATCCGTCTTTTTTCAGTAAATGTGTGCTTTGTTTCACTGAAAAAACAGTAATTTATTAGCCAATCAAAGATCAGTGATTAAAGGAAAATCTAGTATATTTATCTGGGTTATATAACTTATTGTATGAGACAGTCTGAAGTATCAAACATCTCACATCTGGTGAGAGCACTTTTACCTCCACGGCTTTCTCAACGGGTTTGTTTTGAACGCTCGATTCTCCCATTACCCCGCAACTCAACAGCAGTGCTGCATTCAAAAGTTGGAGATTTCAGGCTGTGAAAAACTTTCAAGCAGGATGCAGATAAGACCTGTTGGACAGAAACATAAGCTATTGTTTTTAGCCACACTAGCAGCAGCTGTCAGGATGGATTGCTGTGACATTTTGTCCAGACGTTCATGGTGCCCCGACATGAATCCTAATGACTCCGGTGATCCCATTACTTTCCCTCGCCAGCGTCACCAGCCGATTGACGTTTGAGGTTTGCACGAAAGCAAAACGAAAGTAGCTTGTTTTCTTGTTTTCTTTTTTTTTTTTTTTACGTAAAATTGATTTAACCAGGAAAAATTGAGATTAAAAATATCCCTTCAAAGAGTATCTTGGCCAAGTTTCAGATATACAACATATGACAGTTAAAGACAACAAGATTTCAGATCACAGCACGAGTGTGCAGGATTAAACATCGTGTCCTGGATCACACGGGGGCAAAGCAAAGCATCTACAGCCTGCTCCGCCTGCCTCCATCTCCTTCCATCTAGTTTTGAAAACATCTGAAGTGCCAAAATAACCAAATCATTCAGCAACAAATTCCAAGCTGCAGGAGCTCATGCCTTAAAGCCATGATGTTGGGAACAGATAGCAGGACTGAGTCCTGCAAATATGGGTCAGACTGGCATGAAATTTGGTCCACAAATGTTCCCCACAGGATGAATTATAATAACCCAGATGATCCCCTCACTTTTCCTCTTGCACCATCATCAGGTCGGAATTGTAATTTCTCCAATACTTTGTTTTATGACTAAATCATTTCACACATTCCCATCAGCTTGGTTTTTTGTTAATTGTTAGCAAATGTTAGCATGCTAATACACTGAACCACAATGATAAGATGGCAAACAGGTTTCATAAAAAGAAGTTAGAGGCAGATTAGGGTGCATATTTTTTTAGATATCAGCAAGAATATTAAAAAGCTGGTGGTAAAGCTAGTTAGAGTCAGTTTATTTACGGTTCATGTTTGTGCCTGTACATATACATACAAATAGCAACAATGCAAATCTCTGTTGACTTCTACAGCTATGCTGCTTTTAGTCTTGTTTCCTGATGCAGCAAAACAAATGCTATATCGTCACAGTATTCCGTATTCCAGGCCTTTTGCAGACATCCAGCGACCTGTGTCTCTCACTGTGTCTCGCTTGTGTGAGATATATAAGAAACTCAGGCAGTGTGGCATTATCCAACCACAGTCCATACATCTATGTTTGGCTGGATGCAAAGCCAACTCACAAAGGATGCAGGACGCTACAATACGACATAACTGTCCCTGTCTCGTCTTCTCAACTGAAGCGTATCAGGAGAGTCACTGTGACAGGAAGAAATTAGATTTATTTAAAGCCAGTGGCTGTCATGGTTTTCTTTGGATGCTCTGCTACAGTGTGTTTACTGGATAAAAACCTGCAGCATCGTTTAATATGTAACACCCCGCAGTCTGCATGACGTACATTCCCTCTGTTTCACTTTCAAAGTCACTGACTATGCAGCTACAGAAAGCACAGTAATATTAACAAGCTCTGATATGTCTTATACTCTCCAGTGCTCTGAGATGGTGACAGGTGCGGGAGCCTCTGCTCAATAACCTTTGGAGGAAGAGATAAGAGGTTGAGGTCTTCCTCTAATTGCATGTTGGCCAGAGAGGAGGAAGGCTGGTGTTGTTGTCAGAAGCAGCCAGTGATCTGTGAAAGCCCCAGCAGTGCTCTGATAATTAGAGCCTTTCCTCCTCTGCACTCCCCGAGATACGATCTCACCACTGCAGAAATCAAACGAGACCATGCTTAAAATTAACCACAACGGTTACAACTAAGTTATAGGAATCAAACAGGGGTTGATTTCCCATTAGGGATGTTTAGTCAAGCAGGGGTGAGTGTAAAATTTGAGTAAATTTTAATGTTAATCATACAAATAACCAAAAACAGCTCAGTGCATCACTCTGTGCTGCAAATGCTTTGTTTTCATTCATCATTTCACAGCCTTGCTTCAATTCCTGATCCCTCTGATACGCTACAGACAAGCTCCAGTGAGTGACTGTCAAGTTAAACATAAAGGAAGAAAACTGATTCACGAAAGAATTTACACATTTTATAAATTACATTTTCTTTAAACTGTAAATTTATGCACTTTTTGTCATTTGATTTATTAAAGTTTACCTTTTAATTCATTGAATTTAATCAATTTTACTAATTTTAATATAATTGTGTGTTTGTTGGTGCATAAGTTTGAGATCTTTTTTTTTTTTACACTTTCTACTCAATCAGTCTTATTAGTTTGGCCTTTAAGATACTGTGGTGCTGCTTAATTTTACAGTGAGTCATTTCTGGATAATTTCGTGCTAATTTCTTATTTCACAGGTCATATCTTTCCCAAAGAAATTCACGGTAATTCTTTATTTTACGTGTGAATCATTTCAGAATAACTAGATAATTAAAAAATGACACTAATACCTAAGTGTATCTTCAAACATTTTGCATTTTTCATTGGAAACTTTATTTCCATTTACTAGGAAATAAAGCTTGAACTAGGTTTTTTCATTAACATTTCTAACATTTATGCATTTTTCATTTTGCATGTTCAGCTGCCGGGCTGTGTACTGTTGAAAAGACTTTCTAGGTTGTCATATGGATTGGACTTAATTAAGGGAAAGTGTAAAAATTGTATACTGTTTTCTCTATAATTAGAACCAAATTACTTAATTACAGAAATATTATCGGAAATTTACAGAACCATAAAACAAAGCACTATCATTAAATTATGAGTTATACTTTCGAAATGAATTAAGGTGCTAATTAAGCTTGATTGAAGTTTCCTAAAAAGCAATTAAACAGTTTCAATCTGTGCAAACATAGTCTTTATTTGATAACTTGCCAAAAGCAAAGTGTATAAAAAACTAATCAATGACGCACAAAAGGGTCACTGAGTCCACATTTTGTTAAAAGACAGAAAACTGAACGAGTGCAGGTAATCAAGCTTTTGTAATGGTTTACATAACTGTGTTACATAAGTTAATAAGTATGTACATGATGACTTATATCAATTTTCTTTTATTTAAAAAAATAAGTTCTAATGTGATTATATTCTGTTATCTGCAATATCAGTATTTACCGCATGGCTGATGTCACAAGGAATGGTGGGAGATTATAGTGAAAAAAGGGGTCATAAACGTAAAAATAGCCTCTGACACAATGAAATACTTTAAACTGGAAATCAAGAAAAGATGAGATGACAACAGTGAACGGAGAGCGAGCTTGTGCCCGGGGATGAAACAGAACCAAACCGAGAGAAAACCAAATAAAGCATCCCGTTTAAATTACTCCATATTTTTTAATCTTCAAACACTAATTCTGCTGACAGCACTCTGGAGGAATCTGACAGAGGTCCAAACCCAGGCTTGGAGTTAATCCCGTGTCTGATCAGAGCAGATGTTTGTTTTTCATTCTTCCTCCCTCTTCCTCATACAGTCATTATGTTCCCAGACGTCTCTCTCTGGACCTGCGAGCTTGGAGCTGCCTGAGGGGCAACCTGATGGGCTGCTTGTTGAATTTCTCCATGATTTCTTTGATCCGCGACAGGTTGGTGCGGCCGATGGTGAAGTCGCACCTGGTGGCGCCCATCTCGTAGCCCACCTCGCACTTCTTGCTGGTGAGGCTGTAGCCCTCAGCCCTGGCTGTTACTCTGTACTCCCCTGGGTTCAGCAAGCGCCAGTAATCACCGTCGGCAGCTGAAGATACACACAAAAACATTTATTTTATTTACAGTAGTTTCACTGAGTGTTTGGTTCGGGGTGTTGCAGGCTCAATTTAACCTCGCCAGTTTGCCACACTGACCTCCAAAAACACTGAAGAGCACTTTGAAATTTTACAGTCATGTTTTGAGCAGATATAAGTTGCAGGTTTAATGGCCTCATGAGGAGGGAAAAACTGAAAAAAGGGGGACCAGCCACCAGCCATGTATGATAAGCTGCTGAGAAACGCAGAGCAAAGCTAGCACAGCTAAACATTGCATTATCTCAGATCAATAAAGTTTCAGTTCACCACTGACATCAATCAAAACAGAAGAAATCAGATCATGAACCTAATCTGAAAAATAAGGAAATGTAGCATCATATTAGCTAATTCATATGATGATAAATACAATATTTTCATATCACTCTGTCACCTTGTCACTTTTTCTTTTTATCTTTTAGCTGAAGAATTTGAAGCGTCCAGTCCCAAACTGAGAGACTCCCTGTGAACAGTAAGCAGATCCTCATGTGCAACGTAGGTGAAGTTACCCTTTAAATCTCATTAGCAGAGAAATGGATCTAACTCCTGTTGCCATCAGCAAACTGCACTTTACTACAGACGTTGCATCATTGAGGGTTTTACCTACACGGGCCCATGCAAACATTACGTTCAAGTTAAACCACAGCAAGCGTTAGCAGTCCCACATTATTTGTGCAACTGCAGCAATATGCAAATCTTGTCCTAGAAAGCTGAATTTAAACAGCCCACTTAGCAGTGGCAAAAAGCAAGCCTCCCAAAAGCCTCCATCTGAAGCCTAAAATAAAAGTTGGGGAGTTCTTTGTGCTCTACTTTTGAGAATTTAGAGTTTTTTAAAAATAGCTCTGCTTTGTCATGTCGGCTCTTCTTGGTTTCTCCCTGCTGAAGGCCGCCTGTACGTGACCTGGGAACACGGGTGCACTGAGCAAGCCTTCAGCTCATTTACAGAGAGGACAGCGTAGCTTCCCTCTGCTCATCCACACACCTGACACGTCTGAATGACCACCGAGACAAATGAAATATGATGCCGGGCCTGTCTGCAGTTGCACACGGACATCTACGCTCACATGACTCACACTCAGACGACAGAAGGGGAATCTAATTGTTTCCTGAAGTGCTTCAATATAAAATGCTAATGAGCTAATGAATTCTCGGTCCAGGCTGTCTGCCCTGCCTTCTCAGTGCCCACAGCTGATTCATCCTGATGGAACAACGGCCGCTTTGCAAATGTCTGTTTTTGAATGCGGCTCCAAAGCAAATTCAAAGCAGCTGAAAAGGTGCAGCTTTCAAAATAAATACCCTAAAATCTTCCTTGACTGCAACTGAGAATAGCAAGGATTTAAAGAAGAAGCGGTGACTTTTACTTCCAGGAATAATAATAATGGCTAATGTCCTTTTGGACATTTGATTTCACGCTCTAAGTACAAAACTACTTTGGCTTTGAAGGCTGCATTTTTTAGGCATCAGCAGAGATTGACTCGAGGGCACACAATCAATAGTCAAATTCAGAGCAGAGGGCCTCATCGACACTGGCTTTGACTGTGAGTCAGACTCCGACCTGCAGCACTGCTAAAATACATCACCTGCTTTTGTTTATGCCTTTTCTTCCATCGTACATTAGAATACTAACTTACAGTGAGGGTGACTCACTCCTGAGTCAGCGAGGGGCTAAAATCCAGGCTTACTCACACAGAATTTCAAAGATGAAGTGAAACAACATCCACATGCTGCAAAACACTGACTGAACAAATGTTTGATGTGAGCATGTTTGTCTCGTTAAGAGGTGAAATTATCCATGAGGATCAGGTTAAATGCAATGTTTTACCTGTGCGGATATCATGGCCGATCCCCTCCACAGAGATGATTGCATTAGCTATTCCGCGACCTTGCACGTCCCTCACCACGCCTTTTATCCCACGATGCACCTGCACACAAAAGCATGACCCACGCGAGTGCGTGTGAACCCTGCTTTAAATTTACCACATCAACATCTACTTCATCATCTACATGCATGATGTGATGATATGATGAACGATTTATCATCTTCAGTTCAACAGTTGAGCATGTTTACACATCTTTCCCTCTTCATCCAGCTTCCATATTTAAATCCAAGCTGCGTCCCAACGTGGGGCCCATCCCTCTGACGTCCATATCACCAGAGACAATACAGCAATTATTATTGATTATTGATAAATACACTCACACATACTGGCGTGGGCCAGTGAAAAAGACAATAACTAAAGGAATAATTTTGTGTTTCCCCATGTTATTGGCCATGCTTTAAGAAGGTACTTTTTATGCTAATTTCCCATCATGTCTTGTAGTAACATGATGCGTCATGAAACTGGGGAATTTACGTCAGAAGTTGTGTGCACCATGAGAATAAATATATGAGTTTACAAGTGAATGAGGAGCACCTGAATGCACCATTAGTTTTCCTCTCTGTGAGGTTAGGCCGTCTCAGGTCGGGGACGAGGCTCAGGTTCAGCCTGACCTTTAGGTTTTCTGACAGACCCGCGTTTGTGTGCTGTGTTCTCAAGAGGCTGCCAGCCCGTTCTCCTTCCAAGGTCACCAAATACCAATGTTTTCATGCCCTTTCACGTCTCATGCAGTCATTTTTATACTACATCACCTTGCTCTGTGCTCTAACATTGCCGCAAATGGGTTTACATTGGAGTTGGAAAGTCTGGTGTGTGTCATACAGATGCTAAAGGGACAAAACATCTGTATTTGACGAGAACAGTGTTTCAATTTCAGAAAATGTATCAGTTTTACTATAACATCCATTCAAGTTCTCCTCAGTACAGCATGTGATCAGCTCATATGGTACTGATACAGCACTTTTTAATAAATACTTAAAAATGAGAGGAACAGGAATGAATTAATAGTCAAATATATAAATATACTGAGGGGGCTGCTTTGCCTCTGTACCTGCTCCATGAAGACAAGAAGAGACTCGCGATTGTTCTCCCACTCCTCCGGCAGTTCGCTCTCATGAGGGAATTTGTCACAGCCCACAAACATCGACAACTCAAAGCAGTTGGTGTGCAAATAGCTGAAATCATTCATACCTGCCAAGAAAAGAGAAACATATCTGTAGGCCAGCATCAACTTAGGTCGGCATTTGGTCCAGTTATTGGCCAGAGTTTGTGGTGATAATTAAGAGTGAAATGGATTGGAATCGCTCTCACTCTTTCCTTTCTTGGTCTGTCTGCCTTTGAATTGCTACGCGATGCGTCGAGCTTAAACGAGCTTAAGCTTCGAGAAGCTCTGGAACAGCCAGAGGGGCTGGGTGCTGAATATGCAGATGTGCACATGGGTGCTAAACAAAGCTACAGCTCAAAGGCTCAGAGCCGAGCAGAGAAATCCTGCATAACACAGTGTTAGGCTGAGCGAGAAAACACCCAGGAAGCTCTGGACACTCACTGCCGGCTGCAGTGTGCCAGGACGCTCCGTTGATGGTGCCGTCCTCCTTGGCAAAAGCCTCTGTGTGGCAGACCCTTTGGTTGGCATCAGTCATCAGGCGGTGGGTGGACGCATAGGAGAAGGCCAGCCAGCGGAAGACGTGGTCATCCGGGGTGGGGGTCTGCTCTCTGGTCACCCCTTGGGAGCGAGTTTTGTCATAAGGGAAGGTCACCACCAGCTCCCCTCCCTGGAGGTTGCTGCCCAGCACAAAGGGCATCTTCTCCATCCACGCTATCAGGGCTCGTGTCTCCACGGCAACCTGCAGCAGGGACACAGAAGAGGCGAGGATAATGTAATTTGTGCAATCATCTCAGTGTTGTGGTTGCTAAATTAACTCCCTCATGCTGAAAACAATTTCACTGCAATGTGCTCTCAAGAGGGAGTGACAAAGCTCACACACTCACCACTTCCACTAATATTTATTCTGAAACGCGAACAAATTCTCATCAAGAGGCAGCAGGACATCTACCACCTAATGGCTTGCATTTGCATGTTCCAATCAGGATATTGATAAAATTGCCCCTGCTGTTTGGGCTCATCTAATTAAACCAGCCCTGCTATCTCTCAGCACCGGTTGGGCCGGTCAGTGAGGCAAGGGAGGACAGTTTTCACAGCTTCCTGAGCACAGATGGGGATCCCAGCTCTGCAGCTGCAGCAGCTATTCTGGGGGCTCTGTGTGACTCACTCGCGGTTCTCGGTAACATCAAAACACTCGTGAGGATGAGCTTTAAATAGATCGCTGGGTGTATTTTAGCTCACAGCCTGTTCGTCACAAATAGCAAACGCGTCCGCTTCTCCCAGAATAGACTGCGCTGGCATGCCCACGTGGCTGCTTTACCCTTTTCAAGCGAAGGATCATCTTCACAGTGGGATTTTTCTGTTAAACTGGAGGAGGTGCAGAACATGTGCAAATGGCCATAATTTGTCACCTGTAGGTGAAGTCAATGGACAATAAATGTCACATAAAAGACAAATTTTTATGCTGTTTTTTTCATATTTAAAACAATAAAAGCTAAAATCTAAGACTAAAATCAAATGTTAGTGTTTAAATCTCTCATACGTTGCAGCCTAGAGAGCCCTAATCTGAAAATGACATGCAGTTAAATGTAGGGATGCTGCAATTTGCACAGTACATGAGTTGAGAATGGTACAGTCTATCTGACAGAGCCAGTCAGACTCACTGAGGCGTTTTTAGACTGGTACCACTCTGGGATGGGCACATGGTGGTTGAACATTTTGCGAGGGATCCACTTCTTGGCCTCGGCTTCCCACAGTATGGAGTTGAGATCGGGGAAGTTGTGGTGAATGTCTATTCCATCATTGCTCCATCGACCCAGAGACCAGCCGCTGAGCTCTGAACCCTGGGTAAAAGGAAAAGAAAGAGATGCAATATGAAGGAAATTCAGAGAAAATAGTAGTTACTAAAGGTTTTAAGATCGCAGATGGAGCTGTAACGTGGTTCAGATGGCGTGAAGTGTGGAGTTGTCTTCAACTCAGCAGTGGTATCAGGTCATAGACAGGTGCAAAGGGTGCAGCAGTTCCATCATCACACTTCGGCCTCCTGTCATCACAAGTCATCCGGCGGCAATATCTGAACAAATCATAACACAGCTGACCTCCCACTTATCACAAAGCTCAAAGTCTACATGCCTGGACAACCACGAACGTGCTGAAGAGCCGAGGAAGGTCAACACTGGCAACCAAGAAGTACTTTAGTCTGCACTAAGTACTTTTGGATCAGTCGGGGGAGAAAAAGTCCAAAACAAACCCACAGAACACATCCTGGACATCCCGTTGGCTAATGAAGTTGTTATGGCTAACTTCTAGCAAAACATTGCTTATGTCCACATTCAGCAGATCTCAGTCTTAAGCCTGTCCAAGCCAGCCATCATTTCCTTTGTCTTGCTGCCATTTGGTACTGTTAGGTAGCATCCACCCTTCTCTGAGATCGTTGGCCAGAAATAACTGGCTATGGGTTTATAGGCGTAACCTTAAAGTCCGAAACAATGAGCCAAAAGAAGCTAAAAGCTGCTAAACCGTGTAGAGATGCAGATCTGGGTGCAGCATTTGCTACTGACCCTTTCACATTGTAGATTAATAGAGCTTCTATCAGTGCATCAGCTATGATAAAACATGATGATTTGAGCTGAAAACCTGCTCACTGCCCTCTTTGGGTTGAATAGGTTCATCTGTTTTAGCTGTGCATGCACATGCAAATTTCAGTTCAGGAAATGAGTTGTTAGGCACATTATTAGCTTTAGAGAAACAGAGTGTTACAGTATGTACACTGCACTCACACATCAGGTCACCAAATGACATGATGTCACCGACTGCACTGAAGCCAAGCTCTGTCAGACTTCCTTTTGACCTTCTTAACTTGTTTCTATTTGTTTCATTATCATCTTGCCTTTCATGTAGCAGGGCTGCAGCTGGTTTAAGAGCAAACCCGACAACATGCGTTTCACTGTTATTTTAGAGCTCCTTTTCACTTGTGTTGCATACATACATTGTTCATTTTACGTATTCCTCCAGATCTTTCAAACCAGCTTTCTGGCATGTACCTGCACCACATGTGCTGCGATTAGGAGAAGCCCTGCCGAGCAGATATGGTGCTGTTTTCACCAGAGGCCAGCGAGCGATATGAGGTCACTAATGGCCGTCGTGCAGACCTACCACTTCAAAGGCTTTCTCGTACCCATCGGGGTTGACAGATGGCAACAGATGGATCCTGGTCTCTTCCACCAGGTGACGTATCCGCTGGTTGCCAGACAGATACTCCTGACACATGAACTGCATCAGCAGGAGGAGCAGCTCTCGTCCCAGCACCTCGTTACCATGGGAACCCGCTGTGTAGCGAAACTCCGGCTCACCTGGTCAACAGGTTCACAGAGATGGGTGGGGGGTGGGGGTAGGGGGGAGATCGAGGGTGATTAAATATGCAGGAGCTGCAACTACATGTATAAAAACATGAGAAAAACATTCCGAGGAACACAGTGTGATGTCGATGCTGTTGTTATTGTGCATTAAACTGAGCAATCACGCCCTCGTGCATCAGAGCGCACTGCTGCCTTGAATGTACTCACCAACTTCATGCTCTCCTGGGTTGTCAGAAATCTCTATGGCGTACATCTTGAGGCCATTGTGGCTCTTTCCTATGTTATAGATCCGGGTGATGTTGGGACACATTTCATTAACCACCTTCATAAGCTGTGGAAGGCAAATAATGATGCACCATTAATGAGTGGTATGAAATGTGATATAAAATGTCTGAAATCAATCTACTACAAAGATGTTTTTTAAGTTTGATTTTTGCTTATTTAGTCATGAACAGTAGGTTTAAGAAAGAAATAGTTAAAATTTGAGGTCAAGTATTTTTACATTGTGGTATTTTTACTGGGTACAAAACAATCTTCATGTTATTGGAGATTTCAAAAACAATATAACCAGTTCTGTGGCACAGGCTTTTATTGAATAACACTCGAGTCAGGGGGGGAGGGAGGTTGCTGCGTGAAAACCAGTCACAGTGATTATGAAGACAGCCTTGTAGAGGAGCTGATTAAGATAACAATAATTATCATTTACCCATATGGGCATAAGTGGAGACACAAAGAGGAAGTGCAGCAGGAAAAGGACTAACAAGCTGTGGAGTAAAGCGACAACATTAATGTCAGAAATCTGTGTTGCACCAGCTGCTGCAGAGGTCATTAACCAGTCAGGAGCGGTGGGGTTTTAATTAAGTCTGGGTTGCATCTTGACTTTTCTAACCAAGTAAATCATTCGACAAAAATCTGCTTTTGTTCATAAAACAAAATGTCAGCGGTGAAATTCCTGCTCCCAGTCTAATAAAGCACAGCGTTCCCTTGATAAATACACCTGGAGTGTATTTACCAGGATCAATGTAGACCATACTGCCATAAATGTGGAGTCTTTTTATACGCTGCCATTTAGGAGTGTTTGTTCTTCTTACAGAAACCTGAACGGGACAGACTGTGTTTTGATCCACTCATACTAACTGTCCTCTCAGGTTAATGTTATCATTAAAGGCGAGCTTCTTGGCTGGGATGTAATGTCAAGGTAATGTGCCGTCTTCCTCTTTGAAGAATGTGCAAAATGTTCTTTCCACCTATGATGTCATATCATGTGTCTCACAAAGCGACGAACCTCGCTCCATCCTCGCTTGCGAACGACCGAGCCTTTCCAGGATGCCTCTTTCATCCCCAATCACGATACTATCACCTGTTACCAGTGAACCTGTTTACCTGTGGAATGTTCCAAACAGGTGTTGCTCCTGTCAGAACAGATATTTACAAAAATCATTGAAGCTGATGAGGTAGAACGATGAGGTTTTTGCATCTCAGCTGACCCCCTCTGTATCTTTCAATTGGCCGCCCTCTCATAAAATTACTATTCCCGGAGCTACTATATGACAATCAGTTGTGGTCTAAGAGAAGGAAAGTTGGTCGATACGGTACCAGGTACCTGCACGGAGAAAAGAAATGTCAAGAGTGAAAATGCTTTCGAAGCAGAGTGTTGAAAATAGTCCTTCCTTCCTTTGTGAAGCCCTATTGAGGCTGGACGCCCTGCGTGACACACATTAGCTTCAAAGAAAGAAAGAAAGAAAAGAAAAACAGGCCATTTAATTCACCTTGGTGTTCCTGGAGTAGCGTTTCAGGCTGTCACGGCAGAAAAAAAGCTGCTGTTTCACAATGAGCCATACGTTCGGAGCGTTAATTGTACTTCGTGTCACTGTGGGTCATAACAGCAGTTTGGGACACCTGTAGTCGACTGTATGGCGCAGGGGAGCTGCCACGTTCCAGACGGTTACGATTCACAACACTTGTACCTTCACAACCACTCAGTCACCGTGTGAGCACTGACAAATACAGCTGTCTTCCTCCTCAGTGCGAACAGGCTACTGCTCATGACAACTATATGAATAAGTAATGACACAACCCAGGAGATGCTTTATGCATTTTCATGCGGCTGGCAGCGCTCACATCGTTCGTTACCGCTGCTCACTTTGTTCTTGCAAAGGACACAACTTGTCCTGCATTGGCTCAGAGTCACACAAGTTGTTTTATTGCTGCATGCCCTGGTGTCTCTGCTGAATAAGGAATTAGAGCTGCACCTCTGTAAATCGACTGATACCTGTTGTTTTCTGCTCACACTGACTCACCTGCCTCATTTCTTTGTAGCTGTGGTGTCTGAAGTCCAGCTTGTCTGTTGTTATGACTTCGTTCCGTCTGTGATAATAATTATTTGGATCTGTTGGGAATTGAAAAAGTATATTGTTATTGAAATTTAGAGGTTAAAGGAGGTGGTTTAGCTACTTTTATTCACAATGATACCGAAGGAAAGGAATGTTCAGTCCTGCCAGAAATGCAGAGCACCTGCTCGCTTTCCTCACAAAGATTTTCTCTGGTATCACGAAATGCAGTAAGTTTGTGAGATATCTGTCTTTGAGGTTTCTGCCACCATCCCCACACAAAGGACGAGAAGTTTAATTCAATTTGCTGTGCTCCCGGCGCTCAACAGTTAAACATTAATAACTCAACAGCAACCTGTTTTTCCAGGAACGACGTCCCAGTTACTGTGGATAATCGTGCTGTGCAAAGTTTCCACTGGGGCAATTCTTTCTGTAGCACATGAAACCAAAACTGTCTGCATGGCTGGATACCAGCAGAGGTGGGTAGGCCAGGTTTTAATTTAGTGAACTATCCCTTTAATCAATGCCTCATTCACATGCATTTTTTCCCCCCGCAGAGTTAATGTTGTGCATCATCGCGAGATCTCTACCCTCCAGTGGCAGGAATCATTCATGTGTCCGCTCTGTCCATACAAACCCGTCACCTGGCATAGGACAGCCAAGGATCTCCACTCTCATGCAGATATTGCCGCTGTTAAACCAAGAGCGAGGGTTGACTCGGATGTATCGGGCGACCACTGGCGCGGGGAAGATGTTCCTGACCGGGATCTCCTTTTCCCTGTTGCCACTGAAGATCTACTGAGGCAAACACGATCAAGCAGATGGTGAATAAAGAACAGGCTTCCTGCAGAGTGAATGTCAGTTGATTGTTGCTCATGCAGTCATTTATTTAGCGTGCTTCTCATGGACAGTGCCTTTATCTGCAAATGAGCCAAATTTGGCCTAGAATGCTAATTATCATTGATTGTCCCTGACTAGTTGTTTAAAGGCCCCTTAAAAATCTAATAAAGTTGCAAAATCACCTTGTGCAAAGGACAGAACGTGCAGTAAATATTAAAGAAGCCTTTGGAAATAAAGGCATTCAGTGAGAACACGCACAGGAAGATTAAAACAGACAGTGGAATTTTGTTTCCATGGTTTAGTCCGCATAACCCTTAAACAAACACACATCAAGCACCTGCTGAATGTCATTAAACCCTGATACCACTGGGAGTTTATTGTAAATTTTAACACCCACAGTGATAGTTCTTCTCTGCACCTTTTGGCATTTTGAAAGACCAACAGCGCAGCTTGGCATTTGGCATAAAAGGTGGGCGGGTGGGTGAGCGGGAAGCTTGTAGCAGAGACTAAATTACTGAAGGGGCATTATCTCCCACATGGATGACTCCACCAGCCAGGGGAGTATACAGTTACAACCAAAATTTCATTAGCTGGGACGTGAACCACAGTGGGGAGCGACGAGGATACGATTTCCCTCAAAAATATCATCTTAATCTGATCTGTTCATTGATAATAGGATTGTTAATGTTGTTATTATTCCGCAGCCGAATGCATCAGCGATCAGTTGCTGCTTTAGTTTGCTGTCAAGGCATCCCTGTATTTAGTTTCTGTCTATTCAATTTCATGAAGTGCCCAAGTAGAAAAGGGATGAACAATGAGCCAGGGTGAGGTTTCCATCTGCTTGAGGATCATCAGTATTTACTATCGCCTCTCAGCTCATTAAGCTTGGAAATAAGCAGAGATCTAAATCTTCCTCTGTAATTGCTCTAAAGCGAGAATTCATATTTCCTTCTGGTTCGTCAATCAGGAGCGAAACAAGACTCTGTGTGAGGCTGGTTTACACACAGAACAAACAACAAACAACAACATTTGAGCCGATAGTAGAAATGTCTCTGCTGCTACTCACCAAGTCTTTCGAGCCGTTCTTCAGTGTTATCCAGGTGTGGCTGTCGTTGCTCACCATGACCCTGTACGAGGTCACCCAATCACTCCTTTAAGAAAGAGGAGAAGAAGAAAAGAAATGTTCACTTGGGCCAAATCCGATGCAAATTGAGCTCTGAGGCGACTCAGACAGCAGAATTGTCATTTTGTTTCACGTCATTCAGTCATAAATTGTTCATTAATTTAAATCGCTGAGCTAACTCAGTGCAATATATTATTCATGTCTGTGAGTGATGCTACCGTGAATTTAAATGTACTCCTGCGTTTAAGAATGAATAAAGGAATTGCTTGATGTTTTGGGACTTACACTCTGTTTCTCTCTTGCTGAGAGTTAGCTAAGAAGATTGGCACCACACTCAAATCTCTAGGGTAGATATGAAGCTAGCCAGCTACTGGTTAGCTTAGCACAAAGACTGGAAGCAGGGGGAAACAGCTAGCCTGGCCAGATATTAAAAATAGGCCTGCCAACACCTCAAAAGCTCAATAATTTACACATTATATTATATTTTTGTAATCTGTTTGCAGATCAAATGTTAAGTTGAGGTTTAATGGGCGGTTGCATGCTGGACCAGTGACTCTCTCTGCTGGTTGCCTGGCAACCTCACATCTGAAACACCGACATCTCACGTCTAGATTCCCTTTCTATAACCAGGTTAAGTTCCATGCGGTTTTGCATGTTTTAGCCCTTTTGCTTCAAAGCGGTCCAGTCTGCAAACCCATGTTGGTGTGTTTTAGTTATTCTAATCTAATTTCCATTGATTTCCATTCACCTCCATACAGTAGAGAAATCCATTAGTGCACTTGTGAGTTGTGTAATCCATCAAAGTGAACATCAAATCTACATTAAATTTTGTTAAAGTCACAGTACTGGTATGATTAGTATGCAGTTTAATTTCAACTGCATTAGTATGCAGTTTAAGTTAGGGGCCATAGCTGACGCTGAGGGCACTTAGATCTGAACATTTGAGGGTTGCAGTTAACTTCCACGATTAAAAACCTACCATGGCTAATGTTTTACAGGCTGATTCCAGTAATTCACAGAAAATGTGCTGAATAGTCAAATGAATAAATGAAACAGGAAAAATCCAGATAGCCTGAAAATGCTACACTTGGAAGACTAAAATTCTGGCCAAAACCCTTTAAAAAAGTACAACATGCAGGTTAACATGTGCAACACGAATGTACAGTGTGCAGGAGTTGCAGCTGAGGAGCAGACATCCTGGTATTGGCCTTTAGAATAAGCTCAGTGAGATCACAGAGAGTTGAAACATCCAAATAATTTTTTTGTCTGTCAGAAAACGACTGATGACTTCATGTCCCGTCGTGCCTCACAGAGCTCAGTGAGTGCAGTACATGCTGGCAGCGACTCCCATGCTTCTGGATAAAGACATCAGTGCTGAGCTGGTCCAGCCTGGTAAGAATTCCCAGTTCTGCTAATTAAAGCGCTGTTACAGACAGAAGCCCCCGAGCTGGCACCGCAGACAGCTACATGCCCTACAGAGCTAATTGTGGAGATATTCTTCGCTGTCTTCTGCGCCCTTGAAGGAAAATTACAAACTCAGCCTATAAAGAATCTCCCCATGCTCTCAAACTACACAGCAGTTTCCAAAAGTCTGTGCCATCCTCTTCAATTAAGAGTTACAAAGGCCAAAAGTTGCCAAATATTTCAGAGCAAAGTTGGTTGATGGTAGGGACAGTGTGAGCAGAGCCAGTTGTTGGTTTTCGTGGTGAATAAAGGATTATGGTTAAAGTCAAATACGACTTTTCCCTTCAGTTTGTAACTGTGTGCGACTTAAATCATTTTTAGTCATTTTGCTCTTATATCTAGATTATTTATTTTTTTCGTGTGCATTAGTTTTTTTATTAGCTAATTACTAACATGTAGTTGCATACTTGATAGCTAATAATAATCTGAAAAAACTTAAAAACGTATTCTAATAAAAATCAATGACATATTCCAGTGTTAAAAAGCCATCAAGTCTGCAGGGAGTAAGTGATAGTGAGGGTTTTCTCTCTTTACACACCACAACCTGGCAACCTTAATGTTGATTTCTCTGTATAAACCCATTAACTACAACTTAGAAACCTTAAAATATTCCTAAAATGCACCTCAGCGTTTGAAAATGCTTCTCCAAAGCCATTATTAAAGTGCAATTTAGGCCACTAGGCTCTAGCAGTGTGTTCTTCCCGAACAGGTCAGGCATAATGGAGAGTTTGGTCTTGTGGAATAGTGCCGGTTGAATAATTCAAGGTGAAGTACCGCGACTGCAGGTACTCCAGAACAAAACACACACGTAATCCTCAGTGAGCTCAGAGTGGGTTTCTCTAGAGCTCAGAGAATACTGAGCTCTAGAGAGTACTGTACAGACTGTGTTTTCGGTGTGTGTGTAAGCATAAATGTCACACATTAAAAATCACAAGGTCGACCAAACATCTGTATATCATCGCTACAATATTCGGTTAACTTTACCCAGAGCCCAGTGGGTAGAAAACCAGTGTGTCACCAGTCAAACACAAGATATTTAGTTGTTTTAACCCAGCGCCAGTGTTATTTTTGTATAACTTTTAGGATATTTACCCAAATTATGATGTTTATGTGTCTCAGCAAGGAGGACGTGGTCTGACTCTTTTTACTTCCTGGGTCCACCAGATGTGGGAATGTGTCACGTTTTTTAGATCTGCTGCTTGTAATCACCTTGCGCCTACATTTCAGCAGATATCTGACCAGTTTTATGATATATCGAACAGCGTATTTACGATACATAGCCGCACTAATTAGATGAGTTCTCTGAAATAACTCTGGAATCAGCTGGTCATGTTACTGCTATTAAAGTCATGTATTTGCATTTGTGTTTTAATGTGTGTTTGGAACAATATGTAATAACAGTGACAGAGTGAGTGACTCATGTGGTCTCACACAGTCCAGTTTTCCACGACATGAGCTTAATGTTGCATAACAAGCTAATTATTCCAAATTATATCATCAATAAAATCTACATTACATCACACAGCGGGTGTGTTTTAATGGTAAATCAGATTCCAATGTGTAAATCAACTGGTTTAGTTTAGTTAATAATGTTAATAACTTAATAACCTGCATTTTCATACTGTAGCGATACATTTGCATCAAAGCCACTGAAAACTTCCCCCTTAGAAACAGCCAACAAGCTAATTCAGCTAGTTATAAGCAATACTTAACACTGAATGCAACTTAACTATCAAATGTAAATAGGCATAATATGTAGAACCTTATGTCTTATGCATGTAATTTTGTACAACTTCTGCAGCATTTGTTACAGTTTTATAGCAAAGCTTGAGCTTGAGTTTTGAGCACTTGGTCAAATTAGCCATATTTAAGTTCAGGGGAAATAATACAAGTGTAATATAAAACAATGAAAATAACACTGGGTCAAAATAAGCTTGCCTGGTGACCCAGTGGTTTCCAACACATGCTGGGAAAAGTTAAGCCACTATTGCAGTGCTTTATTGACCCAAAGAAAGAAAATGTGCTACTCTACAATTACAAATGAATGTATGTGTTTTAAGTTGACCTTAAAAACATGCTGAAGTTATTTACGCTGTGGCACATAAATCGAAGTGATGGGGAAGTGTTCTATATTTCAAAAATGTCTTCCCACTGAAGCAGACTCACGTACTGACGAGCCCAGGCAGTGGGAGGTGAGATACATCCCTTTGTATTTGGACGTTAAGTGCATAAGACGCCATGGAGATCTGATGCCACTGCAGCTCATATCTTAACACACTTCACAGACGCTGTTCGCTGCTGGATGACTCATCCCATACTGCAGTCCGTAAACTCTCGCTGTAAATGTAAAGTATTGCAATTTGTACGGTTTAAAGAAAACTGTTTGCTCGTTAAATCCTTTTTTTTTATACCATCAACTCAGTGTGGTGAACAGGCTCACAGCGCAGTAAAATCTTTTCACCCCAGTGTTATTTTTATAATGTAGTGACCTTTTAAGAGAGATGAAAGAATGAGGCTGCGCTCCAATCAATCACGCTCATAAATCCTTAATCTCACAGCGAGGGGATAAGAGAAGACTTAGAAAAGGGCAAACACCAGTGAAGGTTCAGCGCCATGTGGACAAGACTGAAAAGCTTGTTTTTTTGTCTAGGTTTGTGAAGTCCAATTTTCCAGCTGGGTTTAGAGTCATTAGAGTTCTAGAGCGATTATTGCTATCTGTCTACTCCCTGTGTTCCTGTATTTGACTTTTCATTAGCCATGCTAGCGACATGGCTCTATGGATGCAGTTGTTGGTCTGTCGCTGGGTCCACCAATTTGGTCCAAATGAACTTTATCTCAACAAATATTAGATGGATTGCCATTAAATTTCGTGCATACATTCATGGTCCCCAGAGGATGAATCCTGCTGACTCTGATGATCCTGCATGTTTCCTCTAGTGCCACCATGAGTTTGACATTTGTGGTCTTGAGTGAAACATCTTAACCACTGTTGGATGGATCATTATGCGATTTGGTGCAGACATGCATGTTCCTGGACTGCACTGTACTTTGTGTTTGGTGCTAATTAGCAGATCCTGGCATGCTATACTAAGATGGCAAGCATAGCAAACATACATGCTTAAGATCAGCACGTTAGCATTGTCACTGTGAGAATTCTAGCATGCAGACGTTAGCATCTAGCACGAAGCACGACTGTGTCTACAGGAAGTGCAGCGTCGCAGTGCTGCTATGTTTGTAGACTCTCTTGTTTTTATACAAAGTTCATTATGCCAGCCTGTGCTTTAGATTTGCTGCTGATCTAAATCTGTCACCAATAAACAGGAATGTAGCAATAAAGGTTATTAAAGCAAAAAGCTTTTCAAGAACTATCCTGGTTGAGACTCCCATTCTTCCTCGCAGGTGCCATGTGATTGACAGACCACAGAGCGTGATATTATGTCTACTTCTCATCTTTTCCTCATATGCTGTCTTTCCTGCATGTCTGCAGGGTTTCTACTCACGACCAGAGGGAGCTCCTGCCTTGTGTGATGACCCCGGTGAACTTCGTCAGCCTCCTGGCATCCACCTCGAACCACTGCAGCGGGTCATCTCTCCCAGCGCACCAGGCCCCGTCATAGAGGTCATCTTCATAAAGGCCGGCCTGCAGGCCAGAAACACAGTTTTATTCCAGATGTCCATGTGGAAACACAAACACGCAGTCCACATATGATGCAGCACGCTGGCTGCTAAAACCTACGCTTTGCTTGCATTTGTTTCAAATTCATCAAAGGTTGTTGCTTAAGTGCTGACAGTGGAGAGGGTGAAGTGTGCAGAAGACGTTTAGTCATCTGAATCTGTCTTTTAACACAACACAGGCGGGTATAGTGCAGACTGCATTGCTCAAACTTGACTGGATCATACTTAAATGGGTGTAAGAACAGCAAAACAAAGCCAGGGAAGTTACGGGAATGAAAGCAGGACACATCTGTGAGACAGAGCTGACTGTTGAAGACAACTTCTGAGATTTCTTTTCCCCCCGTTCCCCAGCATTCCTGAATTTTCTGCAACAGTTTCATACATTTTCCTGTATGGTCCAGCAGCAGAAAATGTCTAATCACAATGCATAAACTGCTGCTCCCTCTCCATAAAGCCCGGACCAGATGACACTGTTGGCTCAGGGGGAGATGTGTGAAGAGTCACGCTCACATGCTGACAGGCAACATTGTTCATCCTCTCCATCCGAACGTAAACATTATGAAGACATGCTGCACTGTGCATCCTGAGTGCGTTATGTCAGTACCTCTTTATCAGAACTGTCACGTCTCTAATTATTTACAGATCTGAGCACAGAAGAACTGGATGTGACAGATCTACATTTAACTCCTGTTACATTATGTAATCTTATATTGGATTTGGGACTATACGTTTTCTGAACCATGTTAGGTTCATATTCAACATCATCCTTTACATTTGGACCATTTAAATGTGTTTGGAGTTGAGATGTCTCCACTAAATGTGACATATATACTATAACTACTGGAAATTAAAGTCTTTATTCAAGTCTTTATCATAAAAAAGTTAATTATTTAGAATTGGTTTTGTGCATATGATGAGTCCTCAAAGAGAAACTATATTTCCAGAATCATAGTTCTGCAAGTATACATCTCTCTGGGTCTCTGTGGGTCTGTGTCGGGGCTATACAGGGAAGGGTGTAGAGGAGCCAAAGCAGATCTACCACATCTTAACATGTCGTGTGGCTTTGTGCTTGAATCAAGCCAACTGGTTGATCCAACTTCCTGTCAGGATGGAAGTTAGAAACGGAAAAGAGAGACATGTTCGCTTGCATTGGAAAGAAAACATGAACAACTAGAAACGATAAGCATGCTTTTTCCTCGCAGCTAGGACAAGCATGTTCAAGCTCTGAGAAGCAGGTGTTTCGCTTCCTTGAACAAAATTCCTGAAGCAAAAATGCTCTATTTTACTGTTGAATGATTTGTGAGATCGGCAAATAATTCTGCCAAGGAGAGTGTCTGTTTTATGTCCTGTTTGTCTGTCAGTTAGCGGAATATCTGAAAAAAAATACTTGTTAACAGATTTCCATGGAATATGGCGAAGCTTTGGCCATGGAACAAGCGATTACTTCTTTGGTGCCAGTCCAGATCCAGGTGCAGACCTTTCATGAACTACTTACCTGAAGGAAAAAAAATCTGGCACATGTATCCCATAACTGCCTGTATGCATTTTTCTGCAGGATAGGGAAGCAGTTCTTACCTTTCTAAACATATCTATTACAATATGTGCCGTTTCTGTGCCTTCTAGAATTTCATTTGTTCATGTTTTCCTGCAAATATGCATCTCATAATATCGAAAGAAAGTTATATTCATCACAGAACTGTTGGTGTCTGGAATCTAAACAAACTGTAGCAGCCACAAAAGTGTAAGTAAACCAAGTTCACTGGCCACAGGCCCAGTTCAACAGGGAACATCTGCTTTCTATGTGTTTCCCCTGATTTACAGATAACTGCTCACTAGAATGGACAGTATCGCTGTCCCTCTATGATCCCTGACTGGCGCTCACAGAGGTGAACGCACAAACCAAACAACAATTCCTTTGTTTTGTTGATTTCCTGAAACATAATGCCTGGCCGTCTTGAGCCAATTAAGAGCATGTGTGTGTGTGTGTCTCATTAATTGTGGAGTTGCATTCAGAGCAGAAGATGAGGCCCGCTGCAGACCGTATGCAGGCTAATACCCTCGTAGCACAGCTTGCACTAACAGGAAATACCTCATCTCCCAGATGCCAATCCTCTTTATTAGGTTTGGGGATGTTCCCCTGGTTTGATAGCAACACTATTGCTTTCTCTGTTGAGTTAGCTTTGGAGTATTAAAATATGCTGCGAGCTGAAAGAGAGTGATAATGTCATCCATATTTAACTGAAGCAAAAGCCAGTCATCCCAGATCCATGGAGCTTAAATATGAACTCAAGCTCATCCTGAAATTAAAAGATGCTATCTCTCAATCATATCTATATATTTTTTATATTGCTGCTTCGTGGAAAAAGATGAAAGCTGCCAAGGAAAGGTGAAATTGCCCTGGGTATGATGCGAGCCCAAACATTTCTGGTAAGCGTGCCCAAGCTACGCCAACATTTTACATTCCTGTCTTACCTGGATGTTAAGGCGACCTCTGTGCGCGCCAAGGCCGTAGCGTTTTGTAGTTGAAGCGTGAAGCTGGAAATCATCAATCTTCAGTGTCTCCAGTCCCATGGGAGGGCATTCTAGGTAACGAGAATGACAAATTGGCTTGTGATGGTAATGTTATGTATCATGTGTTGCATTGCCTCAGGAGCATTGCTTTCTGCACAGCGTAGCTCCTGAGTCAGGGTCCATGCATTTGTTAATAGCCAGACTCAACAATAATGAGCAATTTAGACTTTGCTCGGTGAGCTCAAATGTGTGAAGCAAACAAGGCAGCAGCTGCACTCTGTGTTCGTTACTGAGAAGATCTAATAATAGGTGCTCTATACAGAGAGCCTAATGTAGTCAACACAAAGAGTACAGTATCATCCAAATAATGTGAAATGTTTCTTCGTTCTGCCTGCCGACCAAAAACAGTAATAAATCAAGATGGAAACTCTTCCATCAAGCAAGTCTCCCTTGCAGCAAATTTGTTCACCCGCAGTGCCCTCGTCACACTTTAAGCGTGAATGGAGACAAATAAGTTCACGTGTGTCAAACGTTACACACTCGTGTGTGTAAACAGCTCATTTTCTCCAAACCTGCAAAATCAGACTGCGAAAGCTGAGCCTCGGCGAATGAAATGGAGTTTAACAGCGTGACGGAGGGTTTGATGTCTAAACTGCAGTGAATTTCAAAGCTTGTCAGTATTCATGGCTGATTAATGACGGTTTACTATGAGCGCTTCCTTTTTGTAATTTTGCAATGCACACCTATCACAGCCATCTAACTGCACCCTGAATACATGATTAAATTGTTGGAATGACTAAAGCAATGTAATGAAAGGGAGAAAGGGAAATTGCAGCAGCTACAGCTGCAAACCTGTCAGGCGTATTTATTATGATCAAAGGAAGATCTTTCTGTGTCAGAAAGGTCTTCTGACATAGATACAGAATATGTTTTTCAGGTGTTATGAATCCACAGATTGTAGAATTAGACAATGCCAAGGTTTGATTGCTAACATTCTCATTGTGCTGATCACCTACAGTTGAAGAGCTCATTTGCGAGAACAGTTAAAAGCCATTCTTAAAATAAAATAAACCAGCATCAGTGTGATTGATATTTCCAGCAGTGCAAAAAAAACCCCCACATGATTTATGAAAATAAATCAAAATGGAAATATCTGTTTTTGCAAATGTACCCTTCATTTGCTTAATGCATGCCCACCGTGTGCTGAAATACTGGTATGCATGCTAGACTGAGAGGGTTCTGGTGCCAGTCATATTAAAAGGTATTGGATGAGGTGACAGATGGGTCAAAATCATAAAAAGTTGTCTGATTCTGTAAGACCTTTTGTGCAACATGTCTCTACTTCCTTTATCAGCACTCTGAATCCTAATGAATTGCGCTTCCGTAGGATTGTGGGACACAGATTGATAAAAATAAATCAAAGCAGCAGAGGCTGAGATATCCTGACTTTTGGTCCATAGTTTGGGTCCAAAAACACTGGAACATAGATTTTAATTTGTTTACATTTCACGTGTTCATTACTGTAGAGGATCGTACTACACTTTACTGTGCAGGTGTCTGCCCAGCCCAAACCAAAGGACAAGAGTAATCTATGATGCATTGAGTCTCATAGTTCATATCTTTCCTGGCAGTACTGATGGCACGATGGAAACTAACAGTCATCAATATGAATAATCATCTTGTAATTAACTCCTTGAGCATGCCACTTATCCATTAACACCCACTGCTGCCACAGCAGTGGTTGGCAGGCATGCAGCCGTGCTCAAGGCACCCTGAATTCACTTTGGAAAAACACAGTCTTTAAAAGAGAAAGCTGCACATCAATTAAAAACGTTCTCATTTGCTGCTGGAGGGAGTTTGCAGTTCATTCGAACAAACGCCTGTCTTGAAGTAATTGCAGAAACTGAGATGGTGTTCACTAGAAAGAGGTCTTTGTGTGAGATTGGCTCATCTTTTACACTACAATGAATATCACCCAGTGAGGGCCAAATGGGCAAATCAAGGTTGACGTGTGAAATCCCCTGTGCCCAACGGCTCTTTGGGTCAGATCAAGCTGTTTGCAGACTTCCCTGGATCACAGCGATGGAATTTCATACCAAGAATTTCCGATTGGGCATCGGTCTGTTTGTACATGCAGCATATGCTGAACATGTCGCTGTCACACAGCCAGGACCGCCTTCACAAAAACTGAACACCCAGGAGTTTAACATTCGCAAAGGAATTTTCTTACTGTAGATCTTTGCTTTTTCTTTTACAACATGTGCACTTGGACATAGGATTCTGCAGTAAAGTATATTTAATCCATAAAGGAAGCTCGCTTTCCACTGTATAACTGTTCCAGCAGCCTGATATGTGTGAGACACTGAACACCAATCAATCACATGCTTCAAAATTTTCAGAGCAGCCAGAGACAAAGATGATCAGCATCCAGAATACACACATGCATGACACAATTTATGTTTGGTGCATAAAACAAACATAGCTTGAGACTAAATTCATTTCTGCTATAAACCTTTATGTAAAAGTTGTTTAACAAGCCAGAGGCGAAGCCGATGGTAAGACCAATTACAGTAGTATTCACAGTAACTCTATACAGCAATAAAACACGTGTCTACTTGTGACCCTGTACAGTATGACTAGATTTAAAACCCTCTTGGCGCCAGACACATACAGTAAGTCGGCAGGCTTTCTGAATGGAGTGATCGCAGCATATTAGGGACAAATTGGCCCTTGAAGCAGCCCAAAGAATCAAGGTCAGCAGGGCAAAAAAATAGATGGGTGCCTGCCATGTTGCAAAGCCCTAAATCATTATCACCATCTGCAATCCTTCGTAAGAGAACCCACACAATCTGGCTTCAACAGCAAAGTGCAAGGCCACTTGTCATGTTACTGCATGTTAGGCCCAAAACAGTTCATTTTTGTGGATACAGTATTGATGAGCGTTGTAGCAACTTAAGTATTTTCCTGCAAACTTGAAATATTAAAGCAAGACCAGGTAACTTTAGCTGAACAGCGACCCCTGTGGCCACAAGTTGCAAATGCAGGAATAGCAGCACACTGGATTTCTTGTCGGAAAAACTTCTTTTGGCGTATGCACACAGTGAGCAACTCTCATTTGAATGAACCGGCATCCATCTTGGAAGAGTTTTCAGTTTGTGTGACTTGTGTTTTCTTCTTGTTTTATTTTTGTGGTAAAACCATTGCAATATTTAAAAGTCACTTTCAAAAAAATTGTGTAATAGTAGCACAAGAGAGAGTATAGACGAGCCATAAAGTCAGCAAACTAATTTAGCATTAGCCACCATAAGCTAATGGTCATACCAGACCAAGTAAGGCTATAACAACAAATCTCATCAGTGCATTCAATTGAGGAACAGTTATTTTATTGACTATCAGCTCAGGTTTTCATTATAAGAAGAAGATGGTTATGTCTTCTCTCAGATGTGACAGTTTCACTTCAAAAGAAAAACCATTGAATAACTTGATGTGACAGACTCCACCTAACGAATCATTATTGCAAACCTACAGCCTCACTAATACAATTTTAACTTTCCATCAGCCCAGTCTTTCAAAAACTCAGTAGCATTTTATTAAACTCAGCCTCTGTGGTTTGATTGTGCACATTACAAACTGTTATGTCTGAGCAGAAACATCTTGTTTCAACACGTTTCTGCTCATCATTTCTGGAACAATGAACGAGCTGATGAAACATCCACTGGATCAAACTTTGATTGCTGATCTCAGAGACCCCAGTTGATGAGTTCCCTATTGCTTTGGCATGAGCGGATGTGGCCAACACTGAGGTTTGGCTACATCTCCAACAATAGCCGACTAATTAAAAATTTGGAGGGTAAAACGTTTCAAAAGCTTTGCGATGCTCTGAAAATGCTGTTGATTTTTACAGTGATGAAGCAGTCAGAGCGTGACCCGGGTGAATCAGCTGCTACCAGGAGACGCTGAAACAAATTTGGAAAACAGATTGGTGTTGAGTCACTCTTTCAGCCGTGAAAACATGGTTTTGGGAGCCTGAGCCTTCCAGATTTTGACTGTGTGGGCGTCATTGTGCCAGGCGTGGCGGCACTGAGTTCCCATTTTCCAATATACAAGAATATCCAACTTTCTGCTCTCATTCCCAAGTGGCAAATTAAAAACGGCAGCCTTTCTGTCTGTCTCGGTAGGTTCCTTACAATAACTTCAATATAAATGCTGAAATAGACTACAGCATGGACTCCGCTACAGCCGTTCTTAACATCCCAGCATTATTAAACACAGCTTCCAATTGCTCTACAAATGTTCGACACTGTGTAAATAAGTCTAATAAGGAATAATGTTCAGTGCTGCGGAAAGTCTGAGATCAAAGCACATGTGCTTTGCCCCGAATCACGCTTTCAGTCGAGCGAGTTTAATCTGTCATCGTCATGACAGGAAGGCTACTGGGCATCCTGGCTTCAGTTTAGCAAATACACTGTGATCCATGGAAACCAAACACAATGCTTCAAGAGCACATCAGTGCCTCTGCGGCTTGACTCCACTTCTGAGAGCATCATTTTATATTGCCAGACTTTTTCCTCGCAGGGAAAATACGCTTTCTGAAAACTCTTCTGCTTTCCAAAATATTTGTCATCTGTGAGAGAGTTTGTTTCTTTTTTCCCATCCTTACGGCTCCCGTGAAAGCAGAGAAACGATCCCAGCGCACTGGAGGCAAGACGCATTTTTATGAGACCATGAATTTCCCATAACAAGTGAGAGTGACATCGATTTTTCACTCACCCTCTTTTAGCGAGGTGTACTGGCCTTCTCCTTCTGAGATGCTGTTTGGGGTTTTCAGGGTGCTCTTCTTGTTCTTCTCTGCCTTTTTGTTGCCCATTTTCACTGAGGAAGGAAGTGACATTAGTACAGGAACAAAAGCTAAACTTGTTAATGTTTAAAAGAGGCTTTGACAGGCCGAATCACCTTTAAAACTGTTCATTCTATCATTGTTGTGAACATGGAGATAAAAAAAAAATCGTTGACAAAGAAAATAAAGCTTTGGCTGGATTCAGTCCTACACACATGGATAGATTCAGGACTGGGGACCGAACCAAGAGACAATCTCTGGGCACAAGATTTGAAAACTTTAAGCTCTTGTGCTCTTTGTATTCGATTGCAGTATGTCCCTCACTGACATTAGCTTAGCCAATACTGCTTTTTCAATTTGCACTGTCATTTCTTTAATACTGTGATATCATGTATAAGATAACTGCCTCCAGGTTCAAATCAGTCATATAAGAGAGGCAGGGTGGGGGCAGGGAGTCACATTGGAGATGGAAGAGAAGCATGTGCTTCTTATTTGACTGAGTGTCAGGTCAGAATAGGTCCCACGTGATAACAATCCTTCTCACATCTGAAAGTCTTTATCCTCGTCTCGTTCTGGGGACAGGTTAAATCCTCAGCAATGCTCCGAGCCGCATGTGTGCTTCAGCATAACGGATACAGAAGGCTCTGATCATTTAGACGCCGGCGAGGTGCAGGCAATATCCTACTCATGGCCATTTCGTGTTGATCAAAGTGGTAATAATACAATAAATACACCATGCAAGTGTCCTGTATTAAAAATGAAACCTTTACGGTGTAAAATGCACTCAGATATCATGAGATTTTAAATTATGGGTGGTTCAGTGTGTACCAATGGATGTAAAAATGCAAAATTTTGAGAGAAAATGAATTGAATGAAAACCTTGAGCACTGAGTTTTCCAGGAAAAATTAAGATTTGAATTGAAATACTCAGTTTAGAGACCCAGGGTTTTGTGCATACTTTGGACTATTGAACTATTTCATGCTTTCAGATGAATTGAAGGTCCACCAACGTCTTTCCCCGTCTAAATCATGTTGGATAAAGTCAAAAATTGTGTGTGTTCAGTGTGTCATAAAGCTGAAACAAAACTGATTTTTTTAATAACTATTTGATTATGAGCAACAAAATCTATAAAATGGAAACATTCAAAAATCCAAACCACGAAACTGTACTTAAAGCTGCAATAATTGGGTTTTGCTATTTATATACAGATATATATATATTTTTTTGCTTATGCATCTATTTACCAAATGGGGCGGCAGAAGGTGTAAACACATGTTTTTGGCCACCTGGCAAATATATATCAAATACTCATTTTAAGCTCTGTTTTGGTCTCCACCAACTAGAGTGGCAAATATATGAAACAGGTAGCTCTAACTGCTGAATGCTCCATGAGCTAGTTGCTAACTTTCATTGCAACATCCAGCGCTAAGCAGATAGTGTACAGTCAGTTTATTTGAGGTTTTTGTTAGTTAGTTTAGTTTTATTGTAATTGTCTGCAGCAAAACCAAAACAATGAGCTGAAAGGTCTTAAAATGCTCTGTAGAGAACTGCAGATTAGTTCATACACTGTGGGTTTTACATTACACAGTCATTTGATCTATCATTAATATGAAGTTATTAGTGCAGCTACAGTGCAACACTGCAATTATTCTATTGAATTACTTCCTGTCTCGTATGAAGAGTTTCCACTTTTTGTTCTACCATAATGTAAAACTCGAAAGTCCTTGCAGTCCATATTCATTCCGCCTATAAAAACACTTTATCTTGTGTGATACAGTGTGATGGAGATAAAAACCAGCAGCTCTGTGTGGCTTTTGCATGTTTCATTGTTAACACCTGTTATTCTTCCTCTGGTCCCACCTGCAGCAGGTATCCCTGCAGAGACACGTGCAGCCAGATGCCTGAAACATGAGGTCACTGCCGACACAGCTGCTCGAAATTATCTGCCACCAACCAACTGAAGCCCTCGCGCCTGTTACTGTCCTCCAATCCCCTGGCAGGCTTTCAGACATACCTACAAACCTGCTACTGCATGTGCTGAGAGTCCCATGCAGACACTGTTGAGCTGCACATTTCTGCACGAAGAGGACAGCACTGCTGTGTCTCTCTGCTGCGTGGATTTCACGTGTTCTGGCTCTGACATGTATTGCAGTCCTGACCTCTGCCATGCGTGAGGCTGTTAATCTTGCTCTTGTGCAGAAACCACACAGAAACATGACTCTGATCTATGTGTGCGAGGGAACGGGGAGGAGGGCTACCTGTGGAGGTCATTGTTATTACTCTGCACATATATCACCATGTGAATTGAATTCAGCTGCTCCTCTGAAGTCCCTCAGTTTTCCTTTTTGAACTCATCATCAACAGTGTGAGTGTGTGCGGCTCATTTCTGCAATGTCAAAGCAATTCAGCAGAAACTTTCTGAATACTAACCTGCGACTTTCAGCTTTAAGCTTTACGCTGCACTGCAAATTTCACTAGAAAAGCATCAGGTGGTACAAACTTTTTACATTTTACTCTTTATTTACAAAGCATATCTTTTCTTTATCTATTCATACTCTGCTGTCCTGTTCATCCTATTGAAAAATCTATAAAAACTTGCCTAAAAAAAGCTCAAATGATTAGCCATACACTGTCATCTAGTGGCAACACTGACTCATAAGGTTGCTCAAAAGTTTCAGCAGAACTTCAGTTTTTTAGCTGCAGCCACACAAACCTCTCCCATCACATTTAAAAAGATAATTAATGCTAATTGATTGCTCATTTCATGCTTTTGTGCAGGATTACTCAAGCAAGAATAAAGTCTCACTACTGTATTCACAAGACAGCTTGAGACTGCGACTGTAAGAAAAGCAAAAACAGTAAAACATCATCCCTCTAAGAGATGGCATTGATTTTACCTGGTTTTGCATCAGCTGTGGTTTTATCCGTCTGCCTGCTGCTCTCTGCCTTCCCCTTGGCCACTCTCTTGCCAGGGTTTTGGCTGGGGTGCTCATGCCTGTCAGGTATCGAGGCCAGAGGCTTCTCCAGCATTTGGACCTGGTTGTACTGGTCTCTTGTCAGCAGCTCCTGCATGTAGTAATCCTCATCCTCACCGGCAGAGCCATGGCTGAGGTCTGCAAGCCCCGCGAGGAGTCCCAGCAGAGCCAGGGGGGTGAGGAGGCTGAGGCGCTGTCTTGTCATGACACGGGGGGATTATCTCCAGCTGAGAGTCCCGTTGCCGTCTCCAGAGGAGCCTGCTGCTGCTGCCGGGCTGCGTCCCATCAACTGCTCCTCTTCCTCTCCCTTCCCACTCCAACACGGAGAGTTCACAAAGTTCTCAGAGCGCTCCAAGTCACTGACGAAAGCAGCGGAGCCAGAGGGTCCATGGACGCCTCAGCCTGGGAAAAATGCAGTGAGGGAGGGAGAAACGCAGAGAGCAGGAGATGAAGGAGAGGAGAGGGAAGAGGCTGGGAGACAGACGGTACAGTTCTCTCCTTTAGATGCTGACTCAAAGAGAAACAGCTTTCCTTTTTCTCTTGCAGATGCAGAGCTATTTTATTGGCGTGAAGTGAAATAGGGACAGATTCAGGACCTGCTTTCATTGTCATCTCCTTGCACTCTGTCTGGCACAGGAGCAGCTTTAGCCAGAGGAAAGTTCCTTCTTTCCTGCAACTCCAGTGCTCAAACAGCTCTTAACCAGTTTTGAATTCTGTGTGTCCAAAGGAGAAGCAGAGGCGAGATTCCTCATACATGAATGGGTGTGTTTGAAGTCCAAACTGGCTCAAAACATGCGTTCCCAAGCAAGCGGCTGCAGTTTAAACAGTAAATTACACTGGGTGTGCAGCTGCTTAGTGAAAGTGCACTTACTGCGTTCAGTGACAGCTAACGCCACATGATACCCCTTTAGCGGCAGAGATAATGAACTTGTTGCTCCTCTCCAAGCGGCCTCGCTCGCTGAGGCTGTTCCAGTTTCAGCCGAGACCCGTTTGGACTCTTGAGTCATTTACACGTTAACAAATGGCTGAAATTTAACAGAACAAACTCTCGGTGGAGCATCCAGGCATGTTCCAACGCAGGGATGGAGCGATGCCCCGCGTGTCACAGCTCATCACATCAGCGCTGTCTGTTCCTCATGAAGCTCTTTCTCTCCTTTTCTCTCTATCACACACACACACAAACTTGACCACGGCAGCCAGCAGAGCCCATAACAAATCCCAAAGCCAGCCGTCACACTGACACATGATTAAAACCATATTTTGTCAGCTACAAAGACTTATTCTTAAGTGGTCCTAACATCTCATCTCTCTCATTTAAGAAACATTTGGAGTTATTGTTGAGTACAGAAATCCTTGCCTTGGGCTTTAAAGATTTAGTCATATGGAGAAGTGGGATTTCATGGAGCCATTCGCACAACTAATAAGTACAGCTTTTGACATTTCATCAACCTGAGGCAAGACAAACTAAGGCAAAGATAATAATCCCCTAACATGCCCGGTGCCCCGCCTGGACGCTGCCCAATTTAAATGCACCGGTTCATTACACATAACTGATGTCGATAGACATTGCATACAGAAAAGTCCAGAAAGGTTGCATGGAAGTCAGACTTTACACCTGAGACTGAGGGAGCTTCTGGGCGGAAGCTGAAGGAGGCTGAGGCTGCAGGCTAATCACAGAAGAACAGGATCTGGAGTGGGTGGACAGCTCGAGGCTGGAAGACTCCGTGCTCGGCTGGCACAGCGTTTCGCCAGCGAGGCAGACATTCGCCGTTCGCCCACTGCTCATCCAGACTACACCCATCCTAATGTGTCTGGGAGGAAGAAGGAGGGAGGAAGCAGAAGGAGGGATGAGACGCGGGAGGCAGCCAAGAGAGCTGTCGCGTTTTACCTCAGAGGCTTTGAGACACGAGATATCCTCCCTCCCTGCAGACCTCAAAACAAGCGTCCCTCTCGGGGTGTCAGGTCTCTCTGAATGCATGACTACACTGTAGCCGTGATGCCTCTGGAGACAGGTCTACATTACAGGAGTGATTGCTTTATGGCACGGTAAAGGGTTTGCAAAACAGCACCTGAGCATCAGCACCTTTATGTCTGCTCGCCATCATTCAAAGATGGTTGCAGTTTTGTTGTGGCTTAAAGACGAGGACTGGAGGAGTCCTGTGATGCAGCTGATTTCTAGAAAGTGCTATTTGTCCAGGATCTCAACTCTCAAATAAGTTCTGTTGTCTAATTATTTTTTCACGGCTTACAAAATCTAGCCATTAGTTTCTTTTATAGATCACAAAAAAGGCATCCAAGCAGTAATTAGGCTACTTCCTGCTCAGACTACTGTAATTCTGCCCTTAGCCATAAATTTCTTCCCTGCCTTCAGTTTAAAATGCAGCAGCAGCCAGAGTCCTATTAGCATTACACTGCATACCAGTGCATTCGAAAGTGGATTTTTAAAACTTTCCTTTCTGCCCTTCTGTTAGTTCCAACAAGTCTTTTTGGTTGTTTTCATCTCTGAGTTAAAAGTTTATGGTCGCATTTTAAGAAGAAACCAACATGTTGACTGTTGGTGGGAGACCAGAGACAAATGAAACACCCACTAGCCAACCTCCCACCCTTTATAGTTTGACAACTTCTTTGTCTGAGAAGGGACTGTCCTCATTTTCATGAATCAAGAAACTGTGAACAAAGGTCTGTCAAAGCATTTGAACCAACAACTGCCGCTGAGGACGAAAGACGATCGCACCAGAGTTCAGACCGTTTGGAACAACTTCTCTTCCTCAAAATCTTAACTCAGATGATTTACTTATTTTTTGTTTGATCATGCCTCTGTGCAGGCAACAGCTGTGGCTGGAGGCTTAATGTTTTCAGGTTGTCCGTCAGTCGGTCCAGTTCACTTTAACATGATATCTCAGAAACATCTGCAGGGAATTTCTTAAAATTTGGCACCAACGTTCACTTGGACTCAGTAAATAAGTAAATTATCATTGTTAGTGTTGTGCAAATCTTTAATCTTCTTCTACACCCCAAATTTGCTTAAGGAGAAACCCTTTTAATGGATCATACTTATCTTCCACTGGCTGTAACAGTGATCTATGGCACTACATGTATTGCTTTCACAGAATGTACATACTGTAGTTTAAAAGTTACTTAGACGCAGTCCGTATTTATCAAAGCATGAAATAAATCCCTAATAAAATACCTGTTACGGTCTGAAACAGGCAGATCAAACAGTTGCGGAGCAGAGCAGCTTGAGGCAGGGATGTTGTGACAATAGCTGTCTTCCTCAGTGAAGAACACCCAAGGAGGCAGAGTGATGGCTCTCCTGCCTCTCTCCATAATCTCTTGGGGGTGATCGTGGTGATGGTGGTGGGGGTGTGGGGATCCCCGACTGACTTCTCATTAATTGGACATCAGTGGCCGGATTGACAGGTTAGAGGCTCAGTGGCAAACACCTCCGTGCTGCAGCTTTGGCACCTTTTAATTCATGAAAAAGAGAGAACGGGCTTGAGAAAGGGAATCTGAGGGTGGAAGAATAATGTATAATGGTGCTGAAGTGTTCAGCAGGATATGGCACGACAACCTGTAGTGTAGTGACGCAAAGTGAGACATACAAAAACAAATATCACACACTGACTCAACTCTGCTTTTTAATCATAACATGGATTAAAGTCAGTAATGGATCCAGAGCGGCTTAAAAATGTGGCGCGCTTTGCTTCTTGCATGAGGGGAGAATCTGATTAATGTGTGTAATATCACACATTCTGCACACAAACAGACAAAAGATGTATGCATGCGCACACATTTTGTGATCATCCATCACATACAACCTTCAGACTGTCGAACTGGCTCGTGGCCAATATTTATAAAGAATTCGGATTTTAACAGTTCATTGCGGACAAACAGGTACGCCCCTGGTTGACTGGAGCAAACCCTCCTTGTCTAATTTATTTTTTTACACGTCCATGTCTGTCACTGTAATGTGACATATTTATGGATCCGAAACGTGGCATGTTACAACCTTGGATTTGCTACTTTAAAGCATGTGCATTTCATTACGGAAGAATCTCATCTTCTCCAACAGGCATGGAAACTAAATCTGCAAGCTAGAGTTTGGTTCACCTTAAACCTAAAGACAAACATGTACCCATGACACTGGTGCTGTCAGTGTCGGACTTTAATGTTTAATGTGTGCAATGTAAATTTAAATAACATAGACAATGAATAAGTATACATTAGAGACAGTTTTACTGTTTTGTCTGGAGGCTTGAAAGGCGTGTCACATCACATTATTTGCGACATTATGCATTTTTAAACACATTAGAAAATGCATCTTTTTCTGGATAGTTCTGGTTGTATCCGCTTCCAGACTTGGCTCTATTGTAGCTGTGAATATTTTTGTATGATCAGAGAAGATGGTAAAAGGCTGTTGTGGGATCTTAGCAATATTTCTCCGGTGTCCATGGAAACTGTGTGAAACGTGGCGACGGTCAATTTGCTAGACCGGCACACATGCAGAGCAGTACGCTTTGAGTCTTGAGGTCTGTGTCAGCTTATGTTTTCCTGGTACGCTTCTTGGAACTCTGCAATCCCAACCTGTTTTGCCAGTCAAATTAAATTTGACTTTTTTTTTTTATTGGTGGTCAATATATCCAGCGCTGTAATTTGATTTAAGTAGCAGGATCACACCACATAATAGTCAGGTGGGAATATTTCTCTCATGGTGTCTAATGCTCAAGCAGACGTCACATGTTTTTCAAATAAAGGTCAAGATCAGATATTAAACCGTTGTCTCTTGCATTTGATTTGAAGCAGGTTCAGTTGATCCACTTTCATTAGATTTTGTTTTTGTAGACATTTTATACTTGATCAGGATTAGGAAAGCACAGTGAGATATTTTTCTTCGCTTTGGTTTTGTAATATGGAATCAAAGCAATGTCAAACTTGATATTTTGTGAAATTACAGTTCTGGGACCATTTTCTGCTAGAGAGAGATAAACCTCAAAAGTACAGCCGGTGATTAAATATTGCATGATATTGAGAGAGTTTGAGAGATGTTTGAGTTATATGAAGTGGAACTTATGAATGCATAGATATTCAAAGTGCCAACCAGCCTGTGGCTAATATTTTCACACTATGGTTTGTGCAAAATGTTGCATAATCATGTAAGAAGAGATGACTATGGAAGCAAGTTGATCTCATGGAACTTTTCTCTCTTTTTTTAAGGTTTTAAGTTTTTTAACAAAAGACAGCACAAAGTATAAATAAAAACAAACAAAAATCCAGATTAATGCTAATGTTGCTACATATCTGCTAGATGCTTAAAAAGTTTGACAGTCAATTTAAAAAGGTGAAATTGCTGTATGTCAGTGTTGCATTCATGGCCTGTTTCTCCTGCCCCCTAGTGGCAAAAAAAATTAGTAAATGCAGGATTGAAGCGTCAAGATCACTAACTTAAATGCACAAATGTAACATTTCTACATTAAAATGTCAAAAAATGACATGTGCTATGTTATATATTTTGTTGAGCTGTGTACTTACACTATCTGAAATGTTTCCAACAACGGTCAAACCTAGAGAAATCTGTAATTTATTCAATTTAACGTTGCGTTTCATCTGGTCACCTGTCAGTGACGACATAGGAATTGTGCTTCAGAAAGTGAGGAAGGAAGCTGAGAAAGTGATTAAGTGTAACCTGAATAAAACCTAAATACATTACCGCATCTGTGAGCATTTCTGAGTCACGTCAGATAGATTTTCATTGGCAATAATGGTTGTTTAACAATGAAGTCAACAGCTCCCATGATCCCACACTACTTCATGACATCAAACTACTTATTTTGTTTTCAATTGTTTTGATTGAGAGATCGCCAGCGGCAGAAATTACACACTTTGTGTTGAAAGTCTGATGGTCTGTTAAAGTTACTTTTACTACATTTTCAAAGCAAAGGTTTTTGCTGGTATGTGAATAATAACTTGTCAAAGTGCAAAATAAGCTGTTCATTCGGGCCAGTTGAGACAGAAAGTACGTTGGACATCTGTCTTTAACTTCTGCTCATGGTTTTCTGCTTTCAGTATTTCATGATCCCTGCAGAAACTATTACATTTGTCATAGTCCTGCAATTTTGGACAATTTATTGTTGTTTGTGGTTTGAAGAGGTGGCTGAGAATTACTCCCCTTTGGAGACCTGTGGGTGATGAAAAAGCTCTTTATCTATTCATCACACACTTAGACCTCAGGCTGCTCAGCAACAGCGTTAGTTTTACTACTCGGTGGCCTGGATCCTGATGCGTTTCAGCACAGCCGCCCTCAGTTTCCTCCCCGAAAACGCTCCCTTCCTGAACACCTGTGTTTCTAATTCTTTGTCCACATTCGCCGTGGCCGGGACAGCTTCCAGCTGGATGTGGCCGAAACAGGCCAGATGTTTGCATCTAATAACAGTTTATTTTATTTGAATGGCAAAATAATCCTGATGAAAGAAAATGTAATAAAAGTTGAGGAAACATTTAGCTGTTTAGTGTTCCTTATTGTCGAGTTGTTGTTTTCTTTTTGTTTTTTGCTATGCAAACTTTCAGTTCCCTTGCTCTGTCTCAGAGAACGAGAAATCATTATCCAGGACTTTGCTGACACGCCGATGACAAAATGAAGAGGCTCTAAAAAGTCTGTCTCTAAGACACCAAGAATTCCTTCAATGCACCATCTAGGATTTGATAATGCAGCTGTATTCAGGATATTGACAGTAAATCAGTGGTGCAAGTTCAACAGGCACCCTGAGGGACATCTGGCAGTTTAACAGCTGCAAGGCAAAGGTCCACCCAGACCCAGATGTAACCACAGTAGAATTCTGTACTGTCCCTGTTGGAAAATGCTTGGCTGGAGTCTGAGATCAGAGCAACGACCCCGGATCAATTGAACCTTGTTGAACAATGACACAACTGCAAGGGCACCAGAGGCCTGGGATGAAAGAATGAAAAAAAGCAAAGAATAAACATCTGGTTTAGCAAATCCTCCATTCTTAAGGGTTTTGTGTGCTAGAAATAGCTGAATTGATTAATCCAGCATTGCCAATGCTAACCAGAACCATTAGGACAAACAAATTAGCGTACAGGCACTCATGAAAAGTAGTTCTTGAGGTTTAAGACATTCCTGAAGATGTTGACTTCCCTTGATTTTGCAGGTACAGTCTGCAAAAAAAAAAAAAAGTTCAAGTATTCAAAGAGCCTGGGCAGCAATCTTTACAAGAGCATGGAAAATCACAACAGTGCCTTAGCCTTGCAGAGTTGTAGACTGTGTGAAGAAATAAGCAGGGCAATCAGTAATCTCTTGCCTTGCCAGAGACCATTTCTATTTCTTCAATGTGTCCAAAAGAGATAAAACTGCATAGCACTGTATATCACAAACAGATGTTTTGTGCTGAACCCTTAATATCCCACAAATGTTAGGAGAGGGAACTGAACAGGACTTGCAAGACTCTTCCGTTTAATATCCTCAGCTTACTTTCGGATTACTGCGTGTAATATAAAAGAGAATATTCACTATATTTCTCATTTTCTCTAACAAATCTCACCCAATGGAGATTACAGTTCTCATAAAGATCTGTTGTTTTCCTGCATTCCTCGCTCGCTCATCATCAGTGGGCATGACTAGGCCTCACACAGCCTCTTCAAATATAACTGGCAGGCTATCAGAGCACTCAATCAGCATGATGGATTGCAAATGTTTGTTGCATAAACTTGTTTATCCGGATCTTTCTTTCTTGTTATCTCAACAAACGTTTCCATTAATCACTGACAACAGTGAGACGCGGCGCTGTGATTCAAAAGAGGATTTTTCATTTTCACTCAGCTAGTCTGAAAGAGTCATTGGAGAGTTACGAGCAGTGATCGGCACGTTGTTGGCGATCTTGACTGCATTTTCTACGCTGACTGTAATGGTCAAAGGTCTTAAACATAAGACAAAACTTAAGACAAACTTAAGAGAACAGTAACAAACATTCCTCACATTAAGAAGTCCCACACTTCAATGGAATTTCATTAAAAAGGCTGAAGTACAATACGAAGGGAGAGCAGAGGAGTTGAGAGAGACTGGATGAGGAGTGAAAAGTGGTGGGAAAGACGAAGGAGAGAGAGGCCTCCCTGCTAAAGCCCTGCTTCAAAGCTTATCCAAACTGACAGAGGAGAAATAGACCTGGGGACAAAGTTTCTCCCAGCCACGTCCAACATCCTGTTGTGAATCCAATAAATATGACCTGAAACACCCTGCCTGCGTGCTACAGGTTCAGGGACTCCATCGTCATGCTGCCGGCGTCTTCTTTCAAGCGAGGAGGATCCATACAGCAACAAGGACGATTCAGAAAGGACGTGGCAGTAGCTTGCAGCAGGTTTTCTAATCTTCCTATCACTGATGCCGTTAGATCAATATCTCCTGTTTAACAAGATTTTTACCCAGCAGCACCTCAGAATATCTAAATATATGAGTATCTCATTCTGTACTGACATTTTGAGACACCTTTGAGACTCTTCATGGCCTGAACCACTGTTTGGGAACCCTTTAGTCTTAATATTAGCAAACCTTGCTTTTATGTCCCATAAAGGAGAAGGTTGGGGTATCTGTAAAGCTGTAGGCTACAGGCAACACATTGGTAGGCCTGGGTTTGATTGTGCAATCTAATGGGTCTGGACATAATTTTTAATGATTATTACTCAAGCAGGTATAAATTGTGCAGGTATAAATTTGTTGGGAGCTATTTAATGCAAATTTCATGCACTAGTGAGTATCTACGACACTAAGAAGATGTTTGTGGGACTGACTCAAGATGAACTGCAGGGCCCTTGTTAATTCTAAAGAAGGAACGTGCCACACAGTGCAACAATGTGGTTCTTACATTTGTTGAAAAAGTTTTCAGGACAGCAGTGGAGATCTGTTGCACACAGGAATTCATTAGATTTTTATTTTAAAATTGTTGGTTATGGTCTTTTCATGCACTTTTTAATAATAACAAAATATATAATATCACCACATGTGTCCTTTAGACAGTATATCATTCCTGTGACAAAATCCCCAGTTACTCTAAATAATGAGTGAACACTTTTCATTGCACAGAGGAATAAGCAAGATCAGGCCTTAACTACACGGGCAATTAGTAGGATCAATTAATTGTTCGAGCATAATAAGGTGTCTTTGAGCAAACCCAATACCCCATAAATAAAAAACAACCTAAAATACCCTAGATTGTGTAAAATATTATCAGAAAAAAAAAACTATCCATTAGTTTGTCTTACTGAGTTTGATTAAAATAAGAAAATAAAAAATAATAATGGGCTATCGCAGCTATACTCACGAACTCCACTTCCGGTATCTCGCGCACCTGTAGGTGACGGCGAGGCGGTTTATTTGAACTGCGCCACTTCCTTTGGTCGTCTGTTGTACAGCTCTTTTTGCTAACTCCGATAGAAATTAGCAGTTACATTTACATCACATTTTCTAAGTAGGCAAGCTAGCCTGCTTACCGTCCAACTACGGTGTATGTCGCTTCAGGACGGATTTTAGAAGGGAAATAATGATTTGGTACCCCCTGCTACCATTCAGGGATACCTTGTTAGTCGATGCTGATTAGCCGTTAAGCTAGCTCTCTGCACCAAACCACTTAAATCTGGAGAGTTTTTATGTTCTGGGACCGTATTAACTTTGTTTCTAAAGGATTTATTGTTGCTGAGATGTCCGACACAACACCAGGAATCACTTCTTCACTTCAGCAGGGTGAGTTTATGCTGAAATAAATAGCTCAGTTTGTGGTTAATTAGCCATATTAGTAAGTGAGGATGCTAACAACACTGTGGGCTGTTGTATTGTTGCTTGCTGTTTGTTGTCTCCTCGCTGCTAGTTCCTACTTTTAGGTTGCTGTCATATTTCTGTGATGTATTTTCACTGGCTATTAACTATGAACTTTTTAATCTACTTGTAATGGCTGGACTATTGTTGGAACATGCATTGCAATGTTTTCATGCTCCTGATTTATGATGATGAATTGTGATTTTTGCACATTGTTGTGGGCTAAATTGATTTTTGCTATACTGTAGGTGTTGCTTGCTGCCAACTTTTCAATTTAGTTTGGAGTGAGATTTGGTATTAGTACATGCATTTTATGAGTAGGTCTTCTGTGACATTACCCATCGTCAGGGGTCCGGTTTATCACCCCTCTGCTCTCAGGAATTTTGTTCAAAAGGTTCAGCTGCCGAATTCACAATTTTAAAGCATTTATCGATGAAAAACCAAGTCAATAATCATGCTGAAAGATCAATAAATATGGTGGATCAATACTTCCAAACCTCCAGACATCACAAATTGGGAAACCAAACTTAACCAGGGTGTCTGGGGATCTTCCCCCAGAAAACTGGTAATTTAAGAGACTGTTTTGCTGCATTCTAGTGAATTTATGGAGTAATTTTGTTGCTGAAATGTCGAGTTGGGTGGACGGGGGTGAAAATGGGACCCTCAGGAAAATCTGTAGCGGTGGATAGTAGCCACATCTGCAAACGGTAACGTTGTATGAAAAGTAAATGAGGGAGAAAAACACATCAGTCAAAGGCAGTGGGTCCAGCAGGATAATTTTGAAAACAAACAAACTAGATTTGATTAAACAAGAAAGCCAGCCTAGAAATAGAAAAGAGGGAACAAGTTCTTGGCTGAACTGTTTTGTTTGGATTTGTCATACTTTTTCCTGTTTTTATCTTCTATTGATTATAGCCTATTTTGCACATAGTTTCACAGATTCAAATACGTCATCAGCGAAGTGTTGTGGTTGGTTAACTCCACGTTAAAATGTTTTTCGTCAGACAGCTGTAACCATTTAGTGCTCGTCTCTGCAGTGTTACTGCTTTCATTCACAACACAGCTGCACCAGCATTTTCCCTGCAGTGTAACAGGTCTTCAGGTGAGAAATTGGCAGCAAAGGTTTCCCTGAATATTGACCCCTGCTCCCGTGCACACATGAGCCCATTGGGGGAAATGTTCCTGAACATTTCAAGGATGGCCTGCATGTGTGAAAGGGGCTTATCTCACAGGTGTTTTCACTATATTTACTGAGGCAGGCAGTTCATCTTTTGACCTCTTGGCAGGTAAAGTAAGCTATTAACCAATGGTACTGTCTGATAAATAAGAGCAAGGCTAAATATCTGTGCTTGATGATGATGATTTAATGATTGGATTTTCAGATTTGACCTCCAGGGGTGGTTCTAGGGTCATGGTCAGTGCATGAGAGTTGGCAGCCCAGCCCTGCGCCCATAGTCTAGTGCAGGGGTCGGGAACCTTTTTGGCTGAGAGAGCCATGAACACTACATATTTTTGAATGAAATTCCAGGAGAGAAATACAATATGTTTAAAACTAAAAATACAAGTAGGATATTTCGATGCAAATGCAGCATGGCGTGTGTCGAAGTGCCGCTTTATATTTGACCGCTTCATAGATGCAATTTTATCATTGCATATTAGACACACAGCAGAACCAGCTTTCTCCACAAAGGCAAATTCCTCTGTCCATTCCTGCTGAAAAGTACGATACTCGTCGTCTCTTTTTCTTTTAGCCATCTTCTCAGAAGCGTGTCAAAAATTAGTTGGCTGACAGCGGGATTAACGACACTGTAGTGCGCCCCTTTGCGCATGCGCACATCGACCGCTATTTTCGACAGCAAAATACGGCAGCCTCACTTAAACAGTGCCTGTCACTACCCGATCTGCGTTGCCTCATCTACGTTGCCTTTGTGATTAATGGATAGATAGATAAATAGATAGACACAACGACATGTATGTTTGCCACTTTCCCACTGAAATGACTGCGAACAGGCTTTCTAGTCGCTGGCTCGCGCGTGCGCAAAGGATTTGTCTGCGAGCCAGATGCGGCCGTCAAAAGAGCCACATCTGGCTCGCGAGCCATTGGTTCCCGACCCCTGCCTTAGTACAAAGGTACACTGCAGTCTGGGCCACCTGACTGAAAACCTGAAAATGGAAAAGAAAGAATGCTTTTGGCTATCTGGCTAAAACCTTAACAGGACAAGGGGGTACCAACATTGATGAGATATATTGATGTCACAAACTGTTAATGAACCCTCTAATTCAGGGTAGATGTGATAGAGCTGAAATATTGTGCAAGTGAGATATGCACATCAGCCTTTTTCTGGTAACTCCTCAATGTCAATGTGAAATAATTTTCCATTAAAGTCTGAATCTTCATATTGCAAACTGAAGTCAAGGTCTAGTTCCAACTGCTCTTTCATTATTTTAATCAGCGCATCAACAGAGGCTGGACGTGAACTTAGTTTTAATTTTCTAACCTGGTCTGGTGCAACAACACGAAGGATCATGGGTTGTGGTGAGGATGCAGCTGCCATTGTGCCAATGAAAAGAGGCATTTATGATGTTCAAAGGTTACTAAAATATACAGATCATGAACCAGTGATGCTAATTACTGCCGAAAATTAGGAGAGCAGATCCACTTTCCTGCATGCGGCGTGTTACTGGTTTTACTGAGTGATGTCACACGCATGCAGTAATGTTGAAACAGTTGAAGTTAATCAAAAATTAAGAGTTTTATTAACTCAAAAATAAAATTTTAAAAATGACAAAAGTAAAATCAAAATATTTAATTTAATAGAAATGTTGTACTACCATTTCTCCCCGCTGTGCCCCCCCCCCCAAGTGCAGTTGAAGCTGCCACAGTATGCTCCCTTTGCCCTTGACTGTGTAGCTAGCTAGCCACCTATGTGCCAATGACAGCTGAAACAAGCAAACTTCATGTCGAAGTTCCATGAAGAACTTCAGTAGCTCATTAATGAAAAAAAAATATCGCACCAGATTCAAACAAACTCACGTTTTTATACTTTACTTTTCATCAAAACATTTTTAGCTTTCTATCAAGTTAACTCTATTATATTTATGTTACAACTCCAAAGGTAATGGCAATGGATTAAAGATCTTTCAGCAGGAGTTAAATCGGGCGCTGTATTTCAGACCGTAGGTTTATGTATTACTCCGCCTCAATTGGATGGCCGTTGCAGGTACATAGAATCCCTCCGCCGGCAGCAGTAGTCCTCTTATTGAGAGCAAAATGTGTCTATGCTTTAGTCCAGGCATGACCAAACTATTCCATGAAGGGCCGTGTGGCTGCAGGTTTTCATTCCAACCAAGGAGGAGCACACCAGGCTGGACTCATTTCATCAGCTGATTATTAGGTGACCTCTTGATAGGCTGGATAAAAAAACCTGTGGCCCCACGGCCCTTTATGGAATAGTCAGGACATGCCTGCTTTAAAGCACGGCATATCTCCAGGATATAACAAGTTGTTTATGTCTATGCTCAACTCAAATGCGGAAGCAAGTATTTTTTCTCTGTAGCTCACAGACCTTCACTTCCACCATTTTTTCTTTTCTTTTTTCAACTGATAAAGCAAGTTCAGTCAATTTGACACATTTTTCAAGTCATCAAGAAAGTGACCTATGGTACCCACTTTACTCGGAAAATCAGCCAGGGCTCCCTCCACCATCTGCAGGCGCTACAAAGCACCGCTGCTCAATCCTTTACAGCAACAAAGAGGCATGATCACAGGACCTCTGTGCTGCCTCCCTACACTGGCTCCCTGATAGATTTCCAAATGGTTTAAAAATGTATTGCTTACATTTAAAGGTCTATAATGGTCTTGTCCCGAAACCCATTTCTGATCTGTTGACCTGGTACGTGCCCCCTTGATCATTAAGATTGGTGGATGGAGCGCTGCTGGTTCCTCGCTGGTCTCGGTTTATAAGTGAGGGTGATGGGCTTTAGCTATCAGACCCCCACACTATGAAACTTGAATGATGATTTTTTTTCCAGATTTAAAACAATTTTAAATGGATATATATGAACATATATGTATATGTATATACATTGTGCAAAATGTGAGTGTTTTAATGTGAACAAAACTTTATGTCTGAGAGGTGTATATGTGTTATTTCTTCCAGAACATGACCCTCACCCATGCCACAACTGGACCTTACCCAGGCCACAGCAGGACTCTTCCCATGGTTAAAGCAGGACTCTCATATATAACATACACATCTCATGAACAACAATATTTTTGTCTTTTTCATTTTATGTGGGCAAAATCAATTATATTAAAAGTAAACTAATGAAAATTGCTGCTGTAATTTGATTCTTTTAATAAGCCATGTAACTTGCTATGATCCAAGGTTTTGAACAGGCGTGATACTGGTGTGTGGCCACAGCGTACACATCTGATGTTGCTCACGGTGGTCCTCAGTGTGCTCAGGGAGCTTGTGTGTCTGCTCAGACACATGAAAAATTAGAGGGAACTTTGCTGCCTCCTGAACTCTTGATTCTTTTAAATCTCATCTTCAAACTTTTCTTTTTGTGGAAGCTTTTGGAAATGTTTGATACATTTCTGCCTCATCTGGTTTTATTTTGAGTTTGATTTTGTAAAGCTGTGTGTAACATTGTTATGAAAGGTGCTATATAAATAAAGTTAATTGCTGTATTATTATTATTATTATACATGCATTTTTTCTGTAGTGTGGAAGTCAGTGTCGTATGCCAACACCTCTGGCATCTTAAATCTCCTGGACTTTTACCTGAAAGGCAACTCCTTGCTGACATCTTCACCTTCTCAGCTTGTTGACGTGATGATATTATGATTACAGCTCACCTTGGGACGACACACCTATTGCAATAACTGAGCTGATCTATAAGACTCAGTGTTTTCACCCATTGTCTTTTTTGCACCTTTCATTCATTTTGAATTCTGACCTCCATCCAGTTGCAATGAGAGTAACTCATTCATGTCGACTTGGTTGCGACCTAAGCAGTGTGCATGTGTTTCAGCTGAAAGACTGTGATCTCTGCTCTAAAATGTCCATGCAGCCAATCGCACAGATGCTGTCATTAACCTGCACTCGTGCTGATTTGGTCAGCCGGGCTGTCAATCACCGCTGTTCTCAACACACCAAAACAACCACTGGAATATAAAGTAGTCACATCTGTGACCTTTTTCTTCCTCTTTATAATTATAAGACACACTTTGGTTTTTCTGCTACAAGTCCAATAGCTTTATTTCAGGCTGTTAACAATCCTATCTACACAAACAAGACACTTTTGCCACCACCTAATTCCATCAAGTCAAACACAGTTTGTATTGGGTTTATTTTAAATTTGTTTATTTTATCAAAATGATTCGTTCTTTGGAGTTACATTTAATTTTGTTTTTGGAAAAAAAAAAAACATCAAATTTCAAAAAATAGCCTCCTGCAGCTCTTCTTCTTTGTCTTCTTCTTCGTCGTGAGTTGGATGTTTTCTTGCGTCGGTTGTTGGATGTCTTCGTTCCTTGCTGCCTCTTCGTGGGCCCATATTTGGTCTTTGACCAGCAGCATCCGTTCCAGCTCTTTCTTTTCTTTTTCCCACTGCTCTGCTCTTCTGGCCCAACTCTCTGACAGTGTGGACAGCTCCTCTTTGCACTTGTCTCTGTCGTCTGAGAGCTCCTTTCTAAAGCTCTCCTCTCTCTCAGAGAGCTCCTTCTGGTGGCTTCGGTCTTCTGCTGCCAGCCGCTCTCGTAGTTCTTCGCAGGTCGCTTTGCTCTGATTTAGAGCCGACTCTGCTTCAGTCAGCTGGGCCAAGGTGACGATGTAAGCATTGGTTCGAGCTCGTCTTTTCTTGGTGGCCCTGCTGATCTGTTTGTCTTTCTGCACGAGGACCTCTTTCAGCTGGCTCACTTCTGCCTGCCACTTCTCATTCAGGGCTGTCGCTCCACTGGAGGCTTCGAGCTCTTCTACAGAGGCTCTCATCCTCTCAGGTTCGTCTTTGAGGAGGCTCTGATTAAGAGAGACCAACTCCTCAGCTCTCTTTTTCAGGTCCTCCTGTAGTGCCCTGCGCTCGTGGTTCCAGCTTTCGATGGCTTCCTCATGTGTGCGCTTCAGATCGGCGACACGTTTTTGCAAATAGCTGATCCATTCGTCCCTCTCGCCGATCCCCTTGATGGCATTCCGAAGATCGGCCTTTAACTTTTTGTTCTCCTCCTCTGCGCTGGAGAGTTTCTCCCGCAAGGTCCTTCTGTCTACCCATCTGCCACTGTCCTGTCTTCTTGCCATTGCGGTTAATGTTGTTCTGAACTGATGATCTGATGTTCTCAAAAAATAAGCTAAACTGTCTCTTAATCCAACTAGTCAATATTCCAAAAGTGAGGGACTGGCTTCTTGGCTCTGGGGTGCCTAAGTATAGACAGTGACAGTGACATCAAAGATCAAGGTATGCCCATATATGGAAGTTGACTCCGCCTTAAAAAGAATGCACTTTCGAAAAAAAAAACAAAAAAAAGTGCAAAAGAATGCACTTTTGAAAAAAAAACAAAAAAGTGCAAAAGAATGCACTTTTGAAAAAAAAAAAAAAAAAAGTGCATTCTTTTTAAGGCGGAGTCAACTTCCATATATGGGCATACCTTGATCTTTGATGTCACTGTCACTGTCTATACTTAGGCACCCCAGAGCCAAGAAGCCAGTCCCTCACTTTTGGAATATTGACTAGTTGGATTAAGAGACAGTTTAGCTTTTTTTTTGAGAACATCAGATCATCAGTTCAGAACAACATTAACCGCAATGGCAAGAAGACAGGACAGTGGCAGATGGGTAAACACCTCGAACCAGAGACAGCGGCATCCTTTTGCTCATTCTGCTCAGGAGTCGCCTCTGGAAGACAGAAGGACCTTGCGGGAGAAACTCTCCAGCGCAGAGGAGGAGAACAAAAAGTTAAAGGCCGATCTCCGGAATGCCATCAAGGGGATCGGTGAGAGGGACGAATGGATCGGCTATTTGCAACAACGTGTCGCCGATCTGAAGCGCACACATGAGGAAGCCATCGAAAGCTGGAACCACGAGCGCAGGGCGCTACAGGAGGACCTGAAAAAGAGAGCTGAGGAGTTGGTCTCTCTTAATCAGAGCCTCCTCAAAGACGAACCCGAGAGGATGAGAGCCTCTGTAGAAGAGCTCGAAGCCTCCAGTGGAGCGACAGCCCTGAATGAGAAGTGGCAGGCAGAAGTGAGCCAGCTGAAAGAGGTCCTCGTGCAGAAAGACAAACAGATCAGCAGGGCCACCAAGAAAAGACGAGCTCGAACCAATGCTTACATCGTCACCTTGGCCCAGCTGACTGAAGCAGAGTCGGCTCTAAATCAGAGCAAAGCGACCTGCGAAGAACTACGAGAGCGGCTGGCAGCAGAAGACCGAAGCCACCAGAAGGAGCTCTCTGAGAGAGAGGAGAGCTTTAGAAAGGAGCTCTCAGACGACAGAGACAGGTGCAAAGAGGAGCTGTCCACACTGTCAGAGAGTTGGGCCAGAAGAGCAGAGCAGTGGGAAAAAGAAAAGAAAGAGCTGGAACGGATGCTGCTGGTCAAAGACCAAATATGGGCCCACGAAGAGGCAGCAAGGAACGAAGACATCCAACAACCGACGCAAGAAAACATCCAACTCACGACGAAGAAGAAGACAAAGAAGAAGAGCTGCAGGAGGCTATTTTTTGAAATTTGATGTTTTTTTTTTCCAAAAACAAAATTAAATGTAACTCCAAAGAACGAATCATTTCGATAAAATAAACAAATTTAAAATAAACCCAATACAAACTGTATTTGACTTGATGGAATTAGGTGGTGGCAAAAGTGTCTTGTTTGTGTAGATAGGATTGTTAACAGCCTGAAATATAGCTATTGGACTTGTAGCAGAAAAACCAAAGTGTGTCTTATAATTACAAACAGGAAGAAAAAGGTCACAGATGTGACTACTTTATATTCCAGTGGTTGTTTTGGTGTGTTGAGAACAGCGGTGATTGACAGCTCGGCTGACCAAATCAGCACGAGTGCAGGTTAATGACAGCATCTGTGTGATTGGCTGCATGGACATTTTAGAGCAGAGATCACAGTCTTTCAGCTGAAACACATGCACATGGCTTAGGTCGCAACCAAGTCGACATGAATGAGGTGAGATTTAAAAGAAGCCAGAGAGTTTCATCGTGTTGAGGGTCTGATAGCAGAAGCCCATCACCCTCAGTCATAAACCGAGACCTGTGAGGAAGCAGCATTTCTGCAAAGGCCCACAAATAAAGCAGAAATAGTCACTAAAAGGTGATGTTAACTGTAAATTGACTGGCTGTTGGAGGCATACAGCCACAAGGCGGCAATTCCAAGTTTGTTCTGTTGTGATCAGCACAGAACCCGATGTTAGAAGCTTCTAGATGGGCTTCCCTGTGGGTTGAAATACACGATAGCTGAGGAATTTCATTTATTTTCCTTTTCTGTAATATAACAGCTCCTTTTTGTAACATAATTATTCATGGACGGGCCTGTGGTGATGTTGAAATCTCTTTTTAAAACTAGGAGCAATTGTACTCAGTTAAGAGTAGAAAGTGTGTGTTACATACGGAAGCAAATCAAATATTACGTTAACAATAATAATAGTAATAAAGAAAAAAAGATTGCTTTATATGGCTTTTCACTGTATTGTATAATGAAGTAACTGGCATACCAAGCTCAACACTGTATATCAGGGGTCGGGAACCTTTTTGGCTGAGAGAGCCATGAACACCACATATTTTTGAATGAAATTCCAGGAGAGCCATACAATACGTTTAAAACTAAAAATACAAGTAGGATATTTCGATGCAAATGCAGCATGGCGTGTGTCGAAGTGCCGCTTTATATTTGACCGCTTCATAGATGCAATTTTATCATTGCATATTAGACACACAGCAGAACCAGCTTTCTCCACAAAGGCAAATTCCTCTGTCCATTCCTGCTGAAAAGGACGACACTCGTCGCCTTTTTTTCTTTTAGCCATCTTCTCAGAAGCGTGTCAAAAATTAGTTGGCTGACAGCGGGATTAACGACACTGTAGTGCGCCCCTTTGCGCATGCGCACATCGACCGCTATTTTCGACAGCAAAATACGGCAGCCTCACTTAAACAGTGCCTGTCACTACCCGATCTGCGTTGCCTCATCTGCGTTGCCTTTGTGATTGATGGATAGATAGATAAATAGATAGACACAACGACATGTATGTTTGCCACTTTCCCACTGAAATGACTGCGAACCGGCTTTCTAGTCGCTGGCTCGCGCGTGCGCAAAGGATTTGTCTGCGAGCCAGATGCGGCCGTCAAAAGAGCCACATCTGGCTCGCGAGCCATTGGTTCCCGACCCCTGGTCTAGTGGCACACTACAGTTGACGATAATGCATATTTGTTACTAGTTGTGGTGCACACAGTCCATTTATTTTCTATTTGACTTCATGTGTTGAGTTGATATGACTTTTCATGACGCTGTAGGGTTAGTTAGTCATAGTGATATTTTCTCCACACAAGGGTTTACACTGCAATCCTCAACACCATTCAGTACGAACCATACGCTAATTTTCTTAGAATAAGAATAAGTTGGTAATTGTCTGCTGCGGATGTCACATGTTAGCAGGTAGCTGCATATGAGTTGGATTGCTGGGTTTAGATTTACCCATCTCAGTTCACTTGTTTACTCCCCACATGGTTGGAGGTCTTCTGTTGTGGAGCAGTGATGCTGAGGGCGATGCACAGTCAGTACATTCACCAGGTAATATACTTCTCTCATAGTCTGAGGTGCCCTTTGCTCCGCTATGCTGCTACTGCTGTAGCTTCTGCTGCTCATATAGCATTTCATAACCTCTGCCAAGCTCTACTGTGCTGAGGTTGGTGTGTCTGTGTGTCTAGATGCCAAATATCAACTCTTTATTACCATAATAAATCTGTTTCACATGAGTTGGTTGTCTGAATTATTTTGTCCAACAGACAGCTAGAATACTGCCAGCATCTGAAAAAAACGCTGTGATTTTCCATGACAAGCAGCAATAGTTAGGCAGAATGTGTGTTTCAAAAAGTCTCTGGAGTTTTCTGAGTGGCAGTACTTGTTCAGTTCATGTCAGTCACTGTATTCTGTCACAGCACAGACTAGGATGTAAGAAGCTTTGGTAATATTTGTAAATTCCAAGGAAATTGAAGTTGGTTGGAAGCAAACCTCTCCAGCCAGCCAGATGGACCATCCAGCTCCAAACAAAATATGCAAATGATTTGCAGTCATCATTTCCTTATTCTAGTCAAATTGTCTTGATTTCAGTGAGAAATAAAAGCTGTCAGCATTTTGATGTTGTACAGGGAAATAAGCTGCGCTCCCTTTTGAAAACCTCAACATCAAGAATGGGCTCTCGTGTTGTTCAATAAAAGTGTATGATTGCAGTTTCCTCTTAGTTATGAAAGGAGGTTTTCCAGTGGTATTTGGGTCAGTTTGTCTTGATGTGAAGGCTGGGGAGGAAGGCTTAGGGGCTGCCAGAAAAGACAGACATGACTACCGACAGGTTGATTTTTTTCCTGTCTTTTTCTTCTATAAAATTGAGGCGTGTTTTTATATTTAAAGCACAGTGAAGTTTCCTTGCCACTATTGCTCATGGTGAGAATTGTTAGGGCTTTCTAAATCATATTATCAAGAGTAGTGTATATAGATCTGTTCTTTATGAAAAGTCTCCTGAGACAACTTCTGTTATGATTTGGAGCTATATGAATAACATTTACTTGACTTAATCGTCTGGATTTTGCTTGAGAAATGTTTTGATTTTTCTCTTGCCTTCAGTCCAAGTTGCAGCTGTATATTGTTAAGTATCGTCTGCCCTCTGGTGTAGAGAATCGGTATGTTCCAACTTTAGCACATACAGTATTTCAGAATGTCAGAGTATCATATTTTCTTCATTCAAATTGTTCAGCAGAGCTTGACAGTGTGTTTAAACACATGCAATTGCTGCTTTGTTCAGTGTTATCTTTTACCCCTGGGTAGCTGTGTCTGTCTAATATGTTCAAAACTCTTTGTTTCAAATGCTACATTAATTTGCCTTAATTGCCCATCATTTAATCAGAAATATTTTAATTCATCTTATTGCTAATTGGTAATTATACTGTGTTTGTGACAACCTTTCAACAGAAGGAGAGGAAATAATAGCGAAGGCTTGATCAGAGTAATTACATGGCTGCTTTTCAGACTCATTCAACTTCAGTCTCCTTTTAATATCCAAATACAGTACACCACGGTCTGAAGTCTGCATTTTAAAGAGAGCTTTTATTCCATCTGATGTCTGTTTTTTGCCTTTGACCAGCTACTATTGGTACAACAGAATTAGCGTTGGATGGGACCAATTTTTAGATTGCAACTACATCTGTGTCCAGTAGATGGTGGTGTTGTTTCAGTAAACCCTTGTGTTCTGATTACAGACGAGCTCATTCTGCGTTTTCCAACTATATATAAGTAACACTTGGGAAACTTGTACTTTTTATCGAGGCACAATGTAAGTCTTTCATCTGCTTGAATATATTCCAGCTGTCTTGGATGAAAAGGACAAAAAACTATGACCGTAGATCTCATCTTCGCAGTTCTGTTGGGTGGACTATTTTTTAATTAACCACACTATAAAAGACAAGACAAGACACTGTTTAAATATCTTTGAATTCACTATTTAATTTTGTACATCTGGTCACAAAAAAAATCAAGACCTGCCAACATGTCTTTCTGTCTTGTATTCACTCGCTGACACACACACACACACGCACGCACGCACGCACACACACACACACACACACACAACAAAATCACCACATTCTTGTGCTATTTTCTATCTTTGATTCATCTCTGCTTTTATAACTTAAAAAATAATTTAAATTAAAAAAAACATTGATTTTCATGGGCACTTGAGAGAGATGAAAGTCAAACAAAGGGGCTGGCTGACACATCAGTGGTTTTTTTTTTTTAACTGAAGGACAGGGGAGGTGTGTTGTTCAGAGTTTAGAGTTGTTCTCCCAGAGGAAGGAGTCATTGCGCAGCACTTTGGCCAGTTTCTCATTGAACGGCATGTAGAAATCCCGCAGTATCTCTTTAGTGATGGGCAGCATGGGTCCAAGGTTTTTGTCAGCCGGCCTCCTGGTGTTCGATGCTGGACTTCTTGTGATCTCTGACTCTATTTCTTTTGTCAGGGGCCCTGTAAAACACACACAAACACGTCTTTCACATCCCTTCTTTCTAGGTCACTTCAGATTTTGCTGCAACAGTAAACACATGGCATTCGTGGCTGAAACGTGCTGCAAACTGCAAGTTGAAGCATTCAGCTGTCACTGGACTTCAGGGTGATTGGCTTGTGTCGTCGCTGCAATGCCTCAAAAATATTAAAAAACAATGGGGCACGGTCCTTTTTTCCAGTTGTAAGTACAAACACAATACAAATGTACCGGGGTACATCTGTTTAAACGTGTGCAAATTATAACCATGTTGTTGTCATGCCATTTTAACACGATTATAGCTGATATTGAATTTGTTTAATTGCCACCCGTTTTAGATTGGTGCATCAGTTCTGCTAGTAATCACAGTCAGCGACATGCATTTAATGTTACACATCCCTAATTGTCTTTAGTGATCTGTTTTGTATTGTATTGATCAGAGTCCCCCTGATTACAGACAAGGTCATATGTTACGATGTTGCTTACTTACCCAGGTTAAGGAAATCAAAGACTTTGTGCATTGTGTATTTCCTGTTAGAGGCATGGTCTTCCAACCTCAGGACCAGAATCTGTTCTCTGCTGAACACGGTCAGCCAGTCCATTAAGTACACAATGTACACGCCAACTTGCAATCTGACCTGAGGACACAAAACAGTAGAATCAATGCGAGATAACCGTGCTCTATCCAAGAACCCCCCCCCCCCCCCCCCCCCAGCAGAGGGACACAGTACTGTATGCATGGTTAAATAAGGTAATGAACAGGGGGAGGGACGGGCAGGTGGAGGGAGGGAATTCCACCAGCTCTCTCTTTCATCTTCCCCATGCATTCAGCTGGGTAATGGCATCATGTGGGCATATGCTGGTATCATGTGGTGTGAGTGGTTGAGGGATCTGAGAAAGATGGAGTTTCCTCTAGAATCAGAAACCTGCTTCACCACCTGCCGTGGATGTGTTGCTTTTCTCTGTTTTATATCACTGTATCTTTGAGATTTCGGACTTGTGATTTTATTTACTAACATTTTGTAAACTGAACAATTCCAAAAATAAATTAGCCAATGATGTTTAGTGAGATTTCACCAGAGCATTTCAAGGTAGCGTAATTGTTGTTTAAATGGATTTTTAGATTCCCATGTGACCATTTATCGCGGAACAGTAGGCGTAAACAAAATACCTTGTTACAGGGAAAGGAATTATCTTTGGCAAAACAGAAAGGCCATTCAGAATAAATGATTACAAGCCAAGCCAACAACTCTTCCTTTGTTAAATCAATTTGGAACAGCAGTGAAGGCCAGTGGTGTCCTCATGCTGGTGTTTATTCTTCTTTTCTCCCTCAACTCTAATCTGAGCTCTAAAACTTTTATCGAGGGGCCACAGGCATGAGGGGCCGCTGTAAGGACAGCTGTAATGCTTTTCACATGGTCTAATAACTCTGAGGAGATATTAGTGGATGGACAATTAGGCCAGCGGCAGAGAATGAGCATGCTCCCAGAGGGCCATAAAGCTTGACAGTGGCGGTTTGAGAGAAGGACCTCTAAATATAAGGCAGCCTGGAGGGGGAGCCAAAAGAGGACGGGTCAGACTCCTCCTCCCCCTGTCAGCCAGTCTGCCCCAGGGCACTGTGGGAAAAGCTGGACTGGGGCCCAACACTGGGGCCCTGCACTGGCTGACACTAAGACTTGGTCTGTTTTGAGAGTAAGAAGGAAGTTCACACCACTGGTAAACTGGGTTTTCTAGCACAAAGAAAGGCTCTAGATGCTGCCCTTCTCGGTGGTTCAACAGTGTTGCCAATCCCTTTCATAAAGTCTATCCTGCAAGCTTTAACATGTGCTAATGAAGTGTGGGTTTCACTCCATCTGTCTTTTTCACTCCTTTTCTTTTTCTTTCTTCCCACCAGCTAATACACTGGTCGCTAAAGTCCAGTGTTCTGCAGGGCTGTGAGACAGAAGCGGGAGGGAGGGTACACTCACTGGCATGGCATTGTTGACAGTAGTGTTGTACACACAGGACCGCATTGTGTACTCCGTAAGGCATCCCTCGAATAACTGCAGCGACTCTGACACCTTCTCGTGAAAATCCTCGGCAGATTTATTGGCAATACCAAAGTAAAGGTAGTCGGAGTAGAGCCTGCAAGACAACAGAGGGGATCAGTGATCAAATGTAAACATGTGAAACTGTTAAATTTCACTTTCGTAAAGAGGACATACGATTCATTGTTTTTCAGGTGTTTATAGATGCTCAGATTTTTAAAAGCTGATGGTTTAAGCCATATTTTGTCTTGCATTAAATAGCTATGTTTCCTGCAGTAACACAAGCACTGATCACTGTAGTTTGTTGTAAATAAGGCACGACTGCCATGATGACCGATCAGAAAATACTTCCAGTTGTACACACAGAAGACAGAAATTGGGAGAACTTTTGTGAAGCAGCTCCAGCGATCTGGAGTAATGTTCTTGCATGGATGATTCGATTTAATGCCGACTTGATACAAGACAACGGGCCTACGCCAGGGCTACTGCAAACACCAATACCATTTCACAATGTCATACACTTCCACAGAGGGCCGATAAAACCCATTGTGATCCAGTTTGTAAACAGAAAATTCTAAACTGAAATACTGAGGCAAGCCAGAAAGATGGGGGTGTCTGCAGTGTACCTGAATGAACATCTAAGTATAAGCAATATGTTACGACATCTTACGAGATTTAGAGATTGGCGCTACAACAGTACTATACATAAATACCAATCTAACATGACCACTTTTACATTAATTTACTTGCTGGATTGAGCATTCACCATGGGATCAGTTCCCATAGAACTGAATTAACAATATTCGAAAAACTGGATATTAAAAACAAAAAACAGTTCATGACACATTTGAACAAATGAAGAATAGTTAAATAAGACTGAGAATATGGATTGAGTAATATCAATAATGCATTTCAGTGGCACATTTCAATAGGCAAAAGCAATTATAGAGAGCCTGTTCAGACATTCTCTGAAGTAGAAATCAACATTAACAGCATAAAGTAATCCCAGTTTAAACAGAATGCCTCGCAGGCATTCAGCAGTAAGCTCTACACGCCGCTGATAAAGGTGTCATAATGAAACTTTATGTGACAGCCAGACTGAGTAAAAGCCAACCGATCCTCTGTGACAACAGGTCCTTTGTTTCCTATAAACAAGTAACGTATCTGTCTGTATCTGCACTGTAAACAGCTATGATAGAGGCACAAAGGTGGCAGTGTGCATGTCAGAACTGTGTCTGTATTACTGCTGGCATTTTAGTGAACATATGCAGTAGGGGGCAGTGAAACAGAGATTACACCCACCTTTCCACTGGGTCCCTGAGCATGATGATGAAACGGGCATCAGGCTGCAGGGCGTGGACGAAGTCCTGGATAAGGAAGGGAGGCTCCCCCTCTGTGGTGTTGTCGTAGAAATACACCCAGGCGTTGTTATCCCACATGGTGGACGCGCTGGCTTCGCCTGCAACACACACCCACAGTGGTTCAACTAAAACCACGCACACAGACCGTCATGCACATACAATTGTCCAATTACACAGAGACAAAACAAACACACGTGAACACATTTTTTGGGTGTTTCTCACTCTTTGGCATTGCATTTGGTGCGTGTGTGTAGTTGAATGAGAGGCTAAATATGAGGTGAATGCAAAGCTCTTTGTTTGTTTCACCAGAGACAGAAGACTGGCTTAAACTGCAACTAAAACAAATAATCGAGTAATTGATTAGTCGAGCGAAACTATTTATTATTAGAAACATAGCAAATTGAATATATTTGGGATTTGGATTGTTTGTCAGACAAAACAAACAATTTAAATGCATCATCTTGGGCTCTGGAAAGTTCTATAATATGTTTTTACATTTTATAGACTACTAAATCAATTAATAAATCAATCAAGAAAATAAGTGGCAGATTTTGATAATGAAGATAGATGTTAGCTGCGGCTCTCTTTAAACTAATTGCCAACTACATTTTATGTCCTCATGCATTGAAAAACTATGTCTCCTGCTTCAAAAAGATGCTTGCATTCTAGGTGACAGTAAACAAGACTCTTTTATAACAGTATAGAAAACATAATATGTAATGTGGGGAGAAAATACAAGTGAATAGCTGATTATGCTTCAAATAATTATTGATTAAACTGCTGAATGTTATTTTGTATTATTCTTCTATCTGAATTTCAGTATTTTTTAAATGATCAGTATAAGCAGATATATTCCCCAATTTGTTTCCCCAGGAAAACATGATAAACCATAAATATACGGAAGTTTCTTTCAGCTTCTTCATATAATTGCCTCTAAATTGAGGCTGGAAGTAACAGACACAGCATGCACCCAGCACACATTCAACAAGTCAACAAAATGAAAGATTCTAAAGCAAGTGCGCAAACACACAAAAAAACACGAGTAATTACATCTCCAGCTGCGAGGAAAATTGTGGAATGACTCCAATCCACATAGTGACTGTACTGGCGCTCATAACAAGTCAGAGGACGTCGTTTCTCAAACAATTTGAGAGCAGAAACTTTATCAGGCTGTGCTGAGAGACGATATCCAGGATTCATTAGGCTGTCTGTGCCTTCATTATCCTCTTATCTGTGAAGTGAAGCTGTGATGTATTTGGAGGGAACACAACATGGGCCTTATCTGCCTCACTTCCTCAGAGAAAGGGATGATAGCCAGGACCTATTTTCTGCGATGACAACGGTGAGAGCGAAACAGGATCGCTGCTAATGCTGTTATGCCTAAAATGATACACACTGTGATCACATCTATTTAAGGGTCTCAGTGTCCATTAAAAGGGCTTATTTTGTTCCATGGAGAGAGGCTGTAACAGGGCAAACAAATGGTGGAGCCAGACCGGCGTGCCTCTGGTGTAGGCCGGCGGTTGAAGAGAGTCAGAAGCCCGAGATCCTGGCCACAGGCCTGCACCTTGCTGGGCTCTCCCAGGGCATGGTGTGAATACTGAGTGGGGCTTTGGCATACTCCCCCCCTCTTACAAGGATTATTTATTTAAAGAGGGAAACAAAACAGGGCAGCATGCTAAGCTGCACTCAATGCAGCAACTCAGTCCAGTGTGAAAAGACTATTGTTGAAAACTTAAATCAGTTTTCCTTTGCAGTTGAGCAGTTTTTGTAGATCGTGCTTGGATGACAGGAAAATACAGAGACAGATGGAAGCAAAGGCGCTGGGAGCAGGATATGCAGATAAAGGATGGAGGTTTAAAACTCCTCCACCCGACTGCGGATGTTATTGCTGTCCTGACACAAAAAGAACAACGATTCCTTTCTGCGGCACTTCAGTGAAGTGGCTAAGTGAAGCAGAAGGAAGTCCAGTATTATTAAGCTGTTAGAGACTCTCTTTAGGGCTGAGTCACCGGCTCTCTTAAAAATCACAGTCACTCGGTGGAGTGAGAGTGGCTGCCTCGGAGCAGCTCTGTGCTTCAGCCCCGCTACCTGCTGCGTTGCTAGCAGCTTTGTAATATCGGAGGCGAGATTACAAGTGAAGTTCCAGGCAAGTGTCAGGTCAACCCGAGCCAAACGCTATTGGCTCCAGCCTGATGAGGGCACAGAGTAATGTCAGTCCACGTTTCTCACAAAGATCACAGCGCTGATACACAGCCGGAGTGACTAATATGATACGGCAGAAGGAGGAGGCTAAAGCTGTCCTCTGACATGTGATACTGACAAAACAGGAAGGCAGAGATTACACTGAACAGGAAATGTTTGTGCAAATAAAACTGCCTGGAGATCTGATTAGCAAGATGGTAATCATCATTAGTACATTGTTCTCTTGGCTTCCCTCTTATATGTAATTCTTTAAGATTTAGATCTTCCGTAACAGATCTGCAGCACTTCCTGTCATTGCGTGCCACTCAAAGGTTTGCTGAGTTTCACAATGTGCTTTGCTTACTCGGTTTGAAAAGGTGTGTTTTGATATTTCAACTCTGGGTAACATTTAGTCATAAGACTAGACTAATGTTAGAAATAGAATTAAAAATTTCTCATTCAAAATCCCACAGGCACTGGAGTAGGGACATCTAAACCAAATTTTTTGGACCTGATCCAGACCCAAGTCCCTTTTGGTTGTTTGATATTGCTTATTTGCGGATAGAGAGTCTGATCCAATACTTACATTTTACTGAAATGCTGATTCAGTATACATCTGACACACTGAAATAAGAGCTGTAGCCTACTCTCTATTACTATCTAGCTACTATGTTTGACGTACCATATTTTTCTCTTGATCTAAATACTCAAGGTCCTGATTTAAAGCTAAATTAAATCCACAAACTTAAATTTTTAATATGATTTGAATGTACAGTGGTGTAATGGGTGGCTGTCATAAATGAGAGCAACACTGAAAAATTAGCAGACTGAGGTGGACAAAATACAGTAGAATGCAGTAAAAGGTTCAGAATTCGATCTGCTTTATGTTAGCCTATACCGATCCATTAAACTTTCATTGTAGATTAATCTTTCAATTATTTTCTCCATTGATGGATTAGTTGTTTGGACTATAAAGTGGAAAAAAAATGGCAAAAGATGTTCATCAGTGTTTCCCAAGATGACATCCTTAAATGTCTGGTTTAGTCCACAACAAAGAGAGATTCAGGAGAAAAAATACAAGCACTTCTCTGTGAGCTTCCCAGGAAAAAAGATATCACATCCTGGCAGTCTGTCAAACCAGACGACTTGCAACCACAGCAAGCCTCTAGAAATTTGAAAACATATGAGCAAACTTTAAAGGCAGTTAAAACTGTGTCAATTAGTGCCCTTAATACAGATGACATTGTAAGTATCAAATTGGATAGCTTTATTTTTCCAAGAGGGGGGATAGTCTATAAAGAAACCACAAACAGTGACACAACACTTTTTGTCACCAGTCATTGTAGTTACTGCAGCTCATTATCATTAATAGTCAATCCAAATCCAACAACTTTTTTTTTTCACGTCTGCTCTTAACATCAGTGATTTATGATTTCATGCTTATCCTCAGCACTGGCCATTGCTTACCAAATGGACAGAAGAGTACACAAATTTGATGCAAACATGCTAACAGAGCACATGCAAATTAGCTCAAATGTTAATTAGCGAGGCACAAATTAAACTGCAACTTGATTTCAAAAGGTTGTTAATAACTACAGTATTTACCATCACTGTGTACTGACTGTCATTTTGCTTACCTATGATGATATTAGGTTGGCTGGGGCTTCCACTGGCGTTTGCTGTGAGGTTGCCTTGGATCTGGTAAGCAGCCTGATCGAACAAGTCCAGGTAGTCTTCCACTGGGTATCGATCATGAAAGCCCTCGCTCAGACGGATGATACCTGGTGGAGGGAGAACACAGGGATGGTAGATAGTTTGTTCTCTGGTGCATGTTAAGTTTTGTTTTAAAGATATCATATTATATGATATTATATTTTGTTGACAGTAGAGACAGGCTGTTTCTCTTTATGAGGCTAAAAAATATTGGGATTAGACATCGTTTTGGAATCTGTTAGGGTTGAGATGGGTGTGTATCCATGGAGCATGTTTTCATTCCAGCCAGCCCTCTCCTCTCCATGTGTTTCAGTGATCACACTAAAGGAGGTCATCCGGGCTTCTGTGTTGTCCTGACTGTAGGGTGACCTAATAAAATCCAGGTTCTGATCCAATCCAAATTCAGCAGGGAATACTGTCCTTGCTCGGTTTTCCAGCATTTCCAGTTAAGGGCCAATGTCAAGTTAATGCTTAAATGCAAGACTAGCAAATGTGTTTTCCATCTGAGCTGCTGTGGTTTGGAGTATAATTACAATTTACTAGGCAATTGTGGAGATTCAGTGTAGGATTTAGGAGTATCCATGCAGCATAAGGATAATGAGCTAGCTCAGGCGTCTGTTACTTTCAGTGATGCTTTGATGGTGTCGCAGTAAAACACCGTTCTCTGGTTAGCAGGGAAAACATGATTAGGAATCTCTGGTAAGCTCTCCAAACACCCAGCCTGCATCATTATTAATCCAGAACCGTTACACCTGTATGAGGTGTGATGATGCTAGTGTGTCTTGCTTTAGTGCTTTTTTCCCCCCATCCCTTTGCTTTTTGATATGAAGCGTCACGCAGTTTTCAAATGGTCTGTGCTTCTTGATGGGTTACTGTATATGGTAGACACATCTGATTAAGATTCAAACTGCTCCTCTAAGAAAGTTGTGTGATGCGGATCGCATCAAATCACCTTTTTGCTGCATCGGATGAGTGGAGCCTTGAGGGGAATGAAATAAATAAATACAAAACAAGACCATTTGAATTCAGAGTGTTCTCAAAGGATGTCTTAAGAGAAAAGTGCTGATTACTAGAGCATAGCTCTAAGTGCAACACTAGAAGAGACGGAGAGAGAGAGAGAAAGAAAGTGGCAGCAAAGATGAAAGGATGGGGAGTGAGGGGGGACAATGACTGAAGGGGGCCTACGTCCTTGGGATACAGCAGCATTTGCTGCTACGCAACATCACAGGCTCCAGAAAACACAAGCGGCGGCAGAAAAATTATGGCAAAAAACACATCCACATCCCGCAGCTTTATGAGGTTCAAATAATTATCAACTCAAACGGAACACAACACATTAAAATAAGGATTGCATGCAGACTGATCAATCCACCAGTTAGGTTTTGTGAGTCTTAGAGGGATTAGGGGCATAGTCAGCGACTGGATGAACTTCAAAAGGATCACTTTGGCAGCGACGGTTAAGCCTCCTTTGATATTTATGGTGAGAATTTGGATGAAATTTTCCAAAAACGTGGCCAGTTCTGTATCTAGCTCCCTCAACAAGTGTTATGCCAGAACCCCGGGTGAAATTATTAAAATCATTAAGTAATTTTTAGACAGATAGCTCCAGGCAAAACAAAATGTATCAGCCATCGCTGAGCAGACCAATAGCACTCATCCACAGTGAGAAATCACGATTTAAAAAATTGAGTCCTCACGCTGTGCTGATGAGATAGCTTCTGTTCTTAAAGGAGAATTATGAGATTATCCACAACACTGTACATAAGCGTCTTTCAACTCAGTATAAAGTCATTATCTAATCTGCTTTCCATTTCGTAATCACAGCTGACTTTGAACAGATCGGTGCCCTACAGTTTAACTGCTGGTCTTCACATTTATTTTGCCACCACTATTTTCTTCACGAATGCAGACGCACATTAGTTACACACGCACACACACACACACTGACTCACACTCCTGATGCCTGCCTCTTGAGCTGCAGAAGATTCTCCATTATTCATGAGTCTTAATGGTTGTTTCAGTGATAAAGAAAACAAAAAGCATGTAGGTACTGAAATGATGGCTCTTTCGGGAGCAAAAACATGAGACAAATTTAGAATCTTAGCTCCTTTAAAATGTTACTGCTAGCCTGGACACTAATTATCATATACAAATTTTATTTTGAAAGATCTAAGAGGAGAACAGACCTGATATGCTTTTTTTAGTGTCATTAGGAAAAAGCCACCAAATCAAACGAAAGGAGGAATGCAACAAAGCATCTGCAAGTGAAGTGAGGGTATGATTTGTTTAATACGGAGGGTTTTCAGTTCACCCAAATACAGGCTCACTCCCAGATCTCGCATTGGCTTTTAGTCCCATCTGTGGTGGTGTGGTGGTTCTTTTAACATCACAGATGCACATGGTGAAGAGAAGCACATGATGGCATCCACACATTTAGATGACAGAACTGCCATATGACCAGATGTCTGCTGCGAGGTAGCTCTTACCTCTTGCCGCACAGTGTGAGGTTTTTTATTTCTTTGTTTGAGAAAATGACATGTTACCACCTGTTCAAACTCCATGACAACCAGCAGTGTAAGGCAGGATTGTGGCAGTAAGTTTCCTGTGTCTAAAGATTCTGAACTAAAACAAGCCGCTGATTGTGTGATAATGCGTGTGTCCACCAGCTCAATTGGCAAATATTCCCTAAAACTAGAGAGAATAACATCCTGAAATGTGCCTCTAAGACTTTGTAAAATATGCAACAGTTCCCTCATAAAATGAAATGATTTGCTTTCTAATTAAATAAATGTATGATTGCTCTGTTACTCTTTTAAATGAGAGTGTAAAATCTACGGTGTGCAACGACGGTGCAGCCCAAATGCTGTAAAATAAAGCAAGAACTAGGTGTTGAAGGAAGCAGAGTACGTGGTGGGGAGACACATTGTAAGGACAGAGTGCAGCAGTAACGTTTGCTAAACAAGTACAGGAAACAGTGCACCCACACATGTGGGTTCAAAGTGTGTAAGGAGGCTGTATTTTTCACATGTTCTTTTCAAGTGGTTTCAACCACAGAGACAAATCTATGTCACAGATGATGGTAGAGGTAGTCTAGAGCCTTCTCCGTATAGTCTTAGTTAAGCCGTTAATGAGCACAGTCACCGCATGGGCTCAATCGTCAGTGTATCAAGATGAAGAAGTCGGAGTGGTTAGAGGCTGCTGATGGTGTAAAAAGCACACAGAACTTAAATACACCAAGAGAGCTGTACATTTGGGACGAACTCTCAGGTAGAAAATAAACACTTTATATTCTCATGCACAGCACAAGATGGGTCTTGAATATTCATTTCCTGGTTAATTGCATTGGGAGATTGAACTGCGTGCTTCAGCGCTACTTAATTCATGTCACATTCAGGGCTAACATCCAGCTAGGTTTCACGTTTAAAAAAAAAAAACAGTTGCGGTTACATGTTTTGGTGTATGTAATGTAGACGCGTTTACAGTTTGACATAATGTGAAGTAGTCAGTCAGTATCCAAATGACTTTGCACCCAATTAACTACTGAAAGGGTTAGAAATTATGGAATTTAATTACCACAATCCACTCGTCTTAACAATAAGATGACAGTAAGAATACAGGAGATAAATTTAATTAAGCTCATGAAACAGACAGGCCTATCTTTAAGGCTGCGACCCCTTCAAACGCCTGTCAGTATACGCTTTTCTCAAGGCCCCTGAGGAATGGCGCTGCCAAAATGATATACTGTACAGAGTCACATTTCATACTTTTAATGCTCTCGGGCTCTCATTATTGTGCACCAGCCTGGAGGCCTCCACCATGGCAAATTATAGTTTTCTTTACTCACCGAACCTCTTGCGGGTCCACCAGTGTGGCTCTTTGAAAGTGGTGAACTTGACGTCAGGGTGCAGCCTAAGTCTGTCATACAGGTCCGTCGTGCCGCACTTTGGTTGCCCAATGATATAGAAATAAGGAAGGCACCGCATGCGGTAGAGTTTCCCGTCGCGGTGAAACAAGTGTTCTCGGAAAGTGTTCCTCAAGTGCTGAAACACCGTCCGGAAGCGCCTCGAGTAGCGTGCGTACAAGTTTGTCCTGTATGGGTCTGAAGTGATATTCCCAGTATATTCCTCATACCAGCAGGGGTTCTTGACACCATGCAGGAATTTGCGGGGGACAACAGAAAACATCTGTAAAAGCAAAGAAAGAAGGCTGCTTTAAGCTGCTAAATCACCGTGCTTCCCAAATATACAAATACATTTCAGACAGATCCCTCTGTAAACCCTTGAAATTATCATTGCTGAGGCTGCACAGTGAAGGATAAAATTCCGGTCATTTCACAGATACATTAAAGCAGGAAGTTTGTTTAAACAATTTGTATGCGGGCCACTGTTTTGGTAGGTGCAGGAAAACACCATGTTGTATGTCATCCAACTGCACATTCTCCACAAGTTTGTGCAGGAGGATACACTCTGTAGAGGAGAACACTTACAGTACATTGGTTTTGGATGCATAGACACATTGAAAGAAGTGAGTGCACACATGCATGCACATACAGTGCACCAGTACGTATTAAGAAATGTACATTAGATGAACAGTGTAGGAAGCGTGGCCATTTTTATACACAGTCCTCCAGGTTTTAGGAGACAAAAGTAAAGTTCACAGAAACTTTTATTATCTTGGATCAAATCCTTTTCCTTCAGTGAGTGTCTCAGCAGACACCCTCGGTGTCCTGATGCACTGCTCTAAAACCAAACACAGGTCCTTTACCGTTCATCTAGTATGAAAATAAATATGGTCTGTTTGTTTCATTTCATATCTTATTAGCTAGTGTTGGGCGATATTTTAAATTTTTCTAACTGGCCACTGTCAGCCCAGTAACTGGCAAGTGCCAATATATTTGCGCAGGTATGTGTCCCTGGTTTCAGCTGGGAGATGTGTGATATGTACATTAGTCTAACAAACAACAGCATATTCTCACAAAATGTCAAGAAAGGAAATATCCTTGTACCTATTTTCCTTACTATAAAGAAGAATACGACCCTACCCCTTCTGAATTCAAGTTTTCACCCAACTAAGACAGCTTAATTGTCTTGTTAACTGACTCACTTAATACAAACTCGACAGAAACAAAATGAAACTCACCAAAACCGTTGTGGTTAGTCTTTCTACTGTTCCATCACAAGCTCAAATTTGGTCAAAAAAAAAAACCCTTAGATATCAAAATATTGTGGTTGTGCACGCTATTTGTGCACACTATTTTCCCCGGCTGCCTCTCTCTGCCGTTGCTGGAGTCTTTTTGATACCGGGCTAGCTCGAGTCAACAGCTCTCGGTCTTTGGAGGACCATTAAATTAGCCAGACAAAATGAAGAAAATCATCCAAAACAAACAACCGGTGATCGACTCAGCCAATCGCTGATAGCTGATATATTCATCCAATTGCCCAACCCTACAATGTGCTGGACTCAAGTGAAAAAAATACAAAATAAAAGCATATGTGTCTTATTGCTATGTGGTTTTTGTGAAAGGCACATATTACCATGACTCACTCAGTCGCCTGTGAGACAAAGCTACTTTAAGGACAATTAATGCCGGATCCATCCACAGATGTGTTATTGATTGTCCCGCGGCCACAGTCTCCTATTCATTAGCTGGCTCAATAAGAAATTAGTTATGTTGCAAATAGCCCCGGCACAAGCCATTATCATTAGGATTAACAATTAATTGAACCAGGCTTTGAGGTGAGACGGACGCTACGAGAAAGCTACAGGGCCAGTTTGTTGGAAGACTGTGGAATGACTTTGAGCTTTAAATCCCCTCTGAAGAAAAAATTGGCAGAGACATATGCAATTATCTGGTGTGACATGAAGTGTTATACAAGGTTTTCAGAGCAGTTTTATCTCTTTATAAATTAAATTAGAAACTGCAACCAATGGGGAATTGCAAGAGCGTAGCCGTATTGAACCCTGTGTAGACCGCACGAATACTGATTTGAATCACCTTTTCCCTAAGCATTTAATTACACTTTAAGACACATCTGTGATTGTCAATTAAAAGAGAGATCAATATCATGGTGGGCCATGTTTGTTCATTAAAATAGAAAGATAATATTTACACTGTAAAATACAGAGGTGTTAATTTTGACAATCAACCTGATAACATATTAAATGACAAAATAGATATATATGTTTTGGCTGTACTCACATGTGGCTCGCTGTTAACCAGTGCCTTGAGCTCTGGGAGCTGCCGACTGCTGCGAAATTCAACCTTGGATGTGATGGACTTGACCACCAGTTTAATATGTGCATAGTCCTTGACTGAGGAGAGGTTGAAGGCAAAAGGTCCCGGGCTGACCAGGCTGCCGAAGTGATAGGGCGATGGGGTGAGGAGGAGGCCCTTCTTGTCTCCTGTCAGAATATATGAAGCCATGATGAGGAACATAACGGCCAAGCCAAACAGGAAGCTGTAGAGCCGGATCTTGCGGAAGCAGCCTAGGGTGCTCCAGCGCCTCGGCAGCTCCCGCTTCACCTCCAGGATTGCAAACAGGTTCATGGGCGTGTCGTCCACCTGCAGGAGCAAGGGCCTCTTGCGGTAGTCGTCCACTGCAGATCCCAGCAGGCTGTATTTGTAGTCCATCTGCGTCATGGTATCAACACCTGTGAGTCCCAGGTGCCACAGCTCAGACACAGGGAGGCGTTATGGAGCAGGAGCCAGACAGACACACGGTTTTGGGATGCGGAAAGGGTCGACAGTTGATATCCATGATGAGTTGTGGAGAACAGCCCACATCATCCACTGACATCTGCCTAGTAAGAGGAAAAAGAAAGAAATTTTGTCCTTATTCCAAAAATGACAATATTCCTACTAAGCTGTTTACATATTCTGCTAATATTCCTGTTTACATACTCTGATTAATAAACACAGTCTCTCTCTTTCATTCATTCAATTCCTTCTTGAAAGGTTGGCGTTGCGATATTTGTGTATATCCAAAAACCTGTTGATATCCAAGTCTTTCATAATGTTTAAAAGCAGGTGTGTTTCTCCTACCGGCCAGAAAACCAGACCGGGTGGCTTGGAAACACACAGAGCTAGCCGTATGTCTCAAACTGCCGTAAAAATCCTGACTGAAATGCCCATTCCGAATGTGGAGTATGTTGTTTACATTACCTGTTTACAATTTGGAATATTGTCATATTCGGAATAATAGTGGAATATTAGTGTGCATGTAAACCTAGTGATTGACTCACTATTTTCATGCCTGAGCTAATGGCGCACCTTCCAAAACCTCAGAAATATTTGAAATAACCTTTGTTACCATGCCACCTATGTTTTTCTCTGTAGCTCATTCTCTCTGTGTCACAATTACATCCTGTTCCAAAGGCTGACTTGCATTTGTGTATCTGCTTCAGTGTGGCACCAGGTTGCTGTCAAGGCCAGGCAGGCATGGTTGAAATTCTTTCCATTTTAGTTTCAATGTATATTTTATACCTCAAGAGAATGTCATCTCATTGCTTAGTCTCTCCCAACGACAAAATAATACTGCTTTGTGAAAGCAGTGAAATGATTAAATCTGCACTTGCAGCAATATAACCTCAGGCTGAACACAAGAAAAACAAATTGATAGAACAGAAACTGTGACAGAAATCGGTCTGCTCTGAATATTGACTACTTAGAAGTGCCAAGTCATTCTGTAAATGTCAGCTCACTTCAAAATGTCACAGTTTCTTGGAAAATCTGACATCATTTTGATTGTGACTAATTATTGAGCAAAGATCACGTTACACAGGGTTAAACAAATTTTGCTGACTTCCTCTTACACTTCCTGTTTTAATCAGAGAGCACAGCAACACCCTCGCAGTCCATCCTCCCATCCTCCCTGTGCATCAGAGTCACAATATGGAGGGAGCGATAAGGACGAGGGATGCATTCAGCCTAGAAACTATGAGGCTGCGTGTCAGACTCTCCTGGGGAGAGACACGAATATAAGAGATACCCGGCCTGGACCGGAGGAGGGATTATATTATCAGAAAATGGTATTCCTCACAGTGAAGTCACATGGATCAACAGTCGCCCACAGATAAAAGGAGGGCCAATGTCTAAAGGGTGAAAGAACTGGGGATCTTTAATGATAATGCTCCTGCAGCAGCAACGTCTAGTTTTATCCTTGAGGCTTTCTTTGTGTCTGGAGCTGAGCCAACACGATGGCAATGAATACAATGCAGCATAATGACAAAAAGCCAACAGAGCCGAGGGTCTGGGACACTTTTCACAAGATGAGTGGGATGTTCGGCAATATGGCTGAAGCCTAATGTTTTACACCTTCACACATGAAATTGCATGGATACAGCCACGAGTTTGACGTATGTTTATACCTGCGACCTGCTCCTGTTCACATACATCATAAGATAAGGGGCACTGGAAGTGAGTCATCGCTCCTCCTCACGGCTCCTGATATTGTCTGCCCCCCTTCACCACCACCACCACCGCCCATCGCCCACACCCTTTGTACGATTTCTATATTCGCGGAGCTTGCAGCAGAGCTGATAAGAGGACGGCTGGAGAGCACCTGCCTACCTGCTCAAGCAATGTCATTTACCCCCAGCTGGGCCCTCAGCATCACGCCACAGCAACAGCCTCTCCAGGAGACAGGAGAAAAAATAACGAGTCCCTTTCTGAAAAGAGACATTTCCAACCCTCAAGAAGTTTTCTGACTGCAACTTCAGTTGAAAAGAGAGCGGCGAAGAATAAAGGATTCACTGCGAGCAACTGAAAAACCACAGTCAGATATTAATATGTTTTCGCTTTTGGCCAGAAAATGAACCTATCTTTTGGAGAGAGATTTTTATCACCCCCCCCCCAAAAAAAAAAGAGTGAGAGAAATGGATTTTAAATTATGATAGCTACTTCAATTAAAGTTTGCCCACACATCACAGATGGTGTATCAGTGCTTGTCTTACATAATAGTTCACCAGAACAAGCAGTGTTCGTGGTGTAGTCTGTAATGGTGTGGGGTCCCATTTTAACAAATTCTCAAATTTTCTAAAGTGATGAAGGCTTCAAAAAGACTTTTAACAGAAATATAATTACTGCAGGTCAGATGCTCTCTTCAGATGTTCTCTCCATCAAAGAGATGGATGCTTTTCAGCACTGCGGTTGCAACAAGCCCACTGTTTGCTATTGATGAGCACATGTGCTCATCTGTAGTCGTCCTGCCATTAGCTCTTATTGACTGCCTGTGTCTGTCATTGAGGCTGAAGTCAGCGGGGTGCTTGTACTCAAGGTTATTTAAAACACAGGGAAGTAAGAAGAGGGCATGAGGGTTAAAGATGAGAGAGAGAGAAAGGTAAAAAGGGAGCAGAGATGAAGAGAAAGAGGAAAAAGGGACTGTGTCATTGACAAGAAAATGTCACTCTCAAGGGAACTTGCATCTAAATCAATCAGTCGGATAACTGTAGCAGTGGGCGACTGGCAGCTTGACAGATCTGTTCTATTCATAAAGCAAATACGTTGCTCCTGTCCATCAAACATGATGAAATGGCTTAACTCGAACAGCAATATGGCTTGAGGCCAGTGGACAAAGAGGACACGAGGTTGCATCATCTACCTTTTCAGCTGACAGACCTTCAAATAATAGTAAAAAGTGTGGATTTGAACATTTCCCCACAGTGGAAATGGATGTTTACCACATTTATGTCTGCATCCCCCACATGATTTTAGTGCCTCTGACCGCTGCCTGTAACAGAAAATGAGTACCTGTTCCTAATACTGTAAATACATTGCAAGTAAGTAAGCTGTAGATTATTATTGATGGTAAATTTTTATAATTTATAGCTCAGTAATAAGCATTAATAAGTCAAACGTTTGGGTTGCCAGGTTGTGAAATATCCCTTTATCTGGTGTATATCCTCCTCTTGCATGATGTGCTTTGACTTTGTACTTTTTATCGTTAGCTGCATCTTTTGTATCACTATTAGAGCCTCAATGTTATTTTTGTAGATATCTTTGATTTTTAAAAAGAAATGTAATTTGATATGTTAGTTAATATTCATTTTTGAAGAGGTTCATTTAAAATTGGTTATCGCCGTAATGTGCCCAAGATACAAACTTGTCAGTGTTCATTGTTGGTGTGGTCAATTTATTGCTCAGGCACAACAGTCTTAGTCATTTTACAATGTAAAATTTCTGCTGGACACTGTTTGGCCAATAAGATGTTAAATTTGCTAATGCTGGCCTTATTAATGACTAACCTGTTGAAAAGTGAGTGTTCTTATTACTAACTTGTTACTGATCTATAAAGCATCACCAAATGATTTACTGGTCATTAATGACATTATTTACAAATTCTAAACCCTTTATAAAGTATGCACCCACTTAGGGAGTCTGCAAGTCAAAAAGCACCAAGTGTCATCTGACTGAAAGGATCAAACCCATTAACCACACAGATAACTCAAATTCATAATGATTGTAATTAACTTCAAAGACACTGGCATCAGTGGTAATGGCCTGCATGCTGTGCTGATGGCTCCCTCCCTGTGTGGTGCAAATGGAATTGCCTCGGCCTTAATAACTCATCAGAGGGAGACCTCTTCATACTGTCTACCCTGTCATTCAGAGACAGATCAGTGAAACAGGCAATCAGGCAGATTTGTTTAAGGTCCGCCCTCTACTCCGCTTCTAGCTGTCCATCTCCGCTCTGGAAAAACCAACCAGTCTCAAACACTGGCAGCTAATTGCTCTTCTTTTGTGTACCTTTTCTTTTTCATTTTCTTTCTTTGTGTTTATCGCCGTCAATATGGGATGAATGATTACTTGTGTGAAAAGCTGCAGTGTAGATGGACAGATTATCTTTTGTTGTACTTTTTTAAAGCACCAATTGAAATTGATTGTTGATGACCACTATTAAGCCTTCTCCTATATCAAGTCAAATTCCAAACTCGTCATGTTACAGCTTTTCTCAACGTGCAGATTTGCTTTCTTTGGCACTGACTGTGAGAACAGAATAGTGACACAAACATTCGAGGCAAGACTTTACTTTCAGGGTAGCAATATTGTTCTATTCTTCCTATACTGTCCATGAGTTGTGGCCATACTCCATAGTGCTGTGCTCTCAGACAATAGGAATGACAAAAACACCCCACAGCCCTATAATCATTCATTCCTCAAACCACAGCGTCGAACGATCATTATACCTGGCTGGAGAAGCAGTCTGTGCAGTGGAGAGCACACTGTCCTGCTTCCTCAGCTCTCTGGTATTTCAAATGGTGGAAATTAATTGCATGGCCTGCTGATGGGGCCCTGAAATGCCCTTTTTGTTTTGATTCAAAGTAAACCGCCAGCTCTCTCTCTCAGACTACAGAGGACTCACTGCTGCATATCACAGATAATTGTTAAAATATCTTAGCCTCAGAGACCCCCACAGACCTGTGCTGCTGTCTTCATCTTCAACTGCTAGAGAAGATTAAAAGGCCTTGTTTCCATTGGGCATAACAACAAGCCGTTTGCAGTGGAACTCAAAGGTTTCCTGCTTGTTTTCTCATTGAAAAATGATGTAGGAAACTCTGAAAGTACAACTTGCCCCAGTATATTTGTCTGTCCTCCCAGGACCAGAAAAGGGAGGTCTACTTACATGTCAGAGTATCTTTTATTATTCATTGCTGTTTACATAGCATGACAGCTTAAACTTCACTTATCTGCAGGAGCAACAGGCAGATTAGAGGTTGTGTTGGAGACTGGGACGCAGTGGGAACGAGTCGATAAGCTCAAGCAAACCCAATTCATATTAGCACGAAGTGTCGATGAAAAATGGTTAAATCCTCAAACACAAGCTAATCACTATATAGCCAACAAATAATCACTTAAATCAGAGACGTGTGGATGATAGAGGAAATCATTGGACAAAAAGAGCAACCATATTCATAGCATATTCTCGATGCACGGTATGCATCACAAGCACAAAAGGCAGTATGAGGCGCAGAGTAGGTTATGTAATGCTGACTGACAAACAAGAGAACATAATGTAAACAAGTGATTATCCCTGATTCATTGTGCAGGTGTGTAAAATAATACACACACACTGACTGAAGCGTTTCTCCCTCCCAGTACAGACACAAACATGAAATTTTCCTATAGACTCAGTGTTATCTGTGACAGTAGTTTAAAAAAAACAGATTACCACAAGTGGAATGTGCACAGCATAAAAACAATAATTTGCTGGTAGCTGGCCGTCACAACCACAGAGCCAGAGAAAAGCGACAAAGTATGCAAGCTCTGTACTTTTCCTGTATCCAAGGTGTGCGGAAAATACAAAATATGATCAGAAAAATGAAGGATTGGACTGAAAATGCTGTGATGAAAACACTTGGGAGACCTTGAGAATAGAACGGCACATTCTGCCCATGGAGTCCTTGTGTGCAGCTACCCAGTGCTCTCGACCCCCTCTCTCAGACTGATTTCAGCCATCCACTGTCATGCCGAAGAAACAGTTCGTCATTCAGGAGCAGGCTTGTCCACAAAGCATTATGAAGCCATTTAGCCTTTAGCACTACTTACAGATCCTCCAAAGCAAAAAAAAAATGGAGAATGGAGTAAATGGCTAATGAATTCAGACTGTAAGCAGCATGTCTGTACTGCCTGCGGACCCCTGTTTACTGTTATGGCTTTTTCTACACAAACAGCTGATGAGCTGAGAGTAAAAGCCAATACTAGCTGAAGGGCTGTAAACATGCATTTAATCCATGTTCTCTACCAAGAAACCGTCTGCTCATCCTCGCTACTCTGACCTCTTGACATTTCCATGGAACGGGAAGTGGATTTTGGTTGAAGTCCACCAAAAACACAGGAAGCACTGTCGGGCAAGAGCACGTCAGAGCTAGTGAGAAGGAAGAACAAATGATGTGTCAGCACTGTGTCAGCTGAAGAAAAATGTTTTTCCACCAGGCCACTCACAATAATTAAAGTTCAGCATGAGGCCACAGCAAGGGTGGCACAGCCATGAGTGTCACCTTGCAATTGGGTGAAGAGGGATGGTGATAAATAGCTGCTGATGACACTGACACTGTCTCCTCCACTATTAAGGCTATTTTAATTTGTCAGGGGGAACTTAAAGGGACACAAGCTCTCTCCATAAACTGTGGATAGGTGTCATATTTACATATTACTATATTTACATATTTTTGGCAAAAATCCCCTCATTGTGTATTTGTTCATTTTTTTTAGAGCAGATTTCTTCAACTGATAAAATTGTAATTCTTAAGATTTCAGTCCTGGCCGATTTGGCGACACCCCTGCGGTTAAATCCCACAGCAAACACTCCTTGAGCAGCTATTTTGTCAGAAATTCAACAGAAGAGCAGCTGGAGTATCTGTTTACAGTGAAACCAAACAAACCCACATTGTTGTACGAAATAAGTCAGTCCAAAATGATTGCAGCAGCGACCTGACTTCATGCTGCACATGTTGCAGATAGTTTCACACAGAACACACTAAGTTGTAGCTGTAGCTGCTGCTTGTTCAATTTATGCCCTTTCAAAAATGAAAAAAATCATTGCTTTGTAGACACATTCTTGATGAACGTTCAAGGCTCTGCGCTAAATGCAGTTACAAATAAATATATATATATATATATAAATTGAGTAACTTAACACAGATGGCGAACAGTAAATACGTGCATGCCTAGTTTTCTGTGAAGGTATATATACGATATTTCATTTGATCTGCTATCAAAAAACGGCAAAAATGACCATTGTCTTCTTTGGTAGACGCAATTTTGATGAATGGTGTTGGTCGATGCAAAACTCATTGACAAACATGTTGCATTACCTGTGACTACTTCACAATAAAAGACAGCTTGTGTCTTGAAAGTTAAATTTTCTTAATTCGAAGCTGCAGCAGTCGGGAATATTCAGTTTGCCTTATCGATAACGTAATACAACATTTTTTCCAGGAATGTTGCCACAGACACCCAGTTCGTAACAGGGGGAGTATGCTGTTTTATATTGTCCACCATAGTAACAATATAATTTTAACATCATGCTGTGATAATGACAGTATTTCTACTTGTTGATACAATTACGTCACACCATTACACACAGCAACAACAATTTCAATTTTGTTTATATAGCACCAACTCACAATAGAAGTTGTCTCAGGACACTTTCCATTCAGAGCTGGTACAGACCAAACTCTTTATGTGCAGAGACCAAACAATTACCTCATGAACAACCACCACAGTGCCGAGGAAAAAACTTCCTTTTAACAGGCAGGAACCTCAAGCAGAACCAGGCTCACGTTGCCTCGATCGGCATGGCTGAAAGCGAAAGAAACATTCCTACCGGCTCCACGGTGGAGGATTTGGCTTCCAAAAAGGGGGATGAGAAGAATTGCAAGAAAACTGTGACAGCAAAAGGTGCAATGCAGCAAACTTATTTCACCACCTCAAGCAGAAGCAGCCAATACAAGTGTGAGCGGAACCAAAAATGCAAGAGCTCAACGGCTCTTTTGAGTTGTACTTCGTGACTGATGATATTGGAAACAACGTCACTGTCGCAGAAATACCCTGAAATATTATAATATTATTGTAGAACCATGCAGACCACCCCTAGTGTATGGTAGTCCTCTTGCGAAGAGGGCAGTTAAAAAAGATGCTTCAAGCGATAGAACATGAAGAGGAAAATGAAAAAAATCACAAATGAGCAGCTGATTATGCACGAGGGTCCCTCAGGACACACAGAAAATGGTTTACCTCTGGTATGTTAATATTAAAACCTGATTTTCACTCCAAATTTGGCGTATTGATTTTCTTTTTATCCCATTTTATTATGAATACATGATGACAATGAAAATGATGACCCTTAACTATGGCGTATCTATTTAAATAAATGAAATCAATTGGTAAAAGCATAATTTGGGGGAGTAAATGAAGCGAGAACCACAGCGAGCTACTGATGCATGAAATTAATCCTTACAATAGCTTGGGAGTACAAGAGAAACATCTGGAAATGGGATTGAATCAGTCTGCATCTTGACAGTGTACCACAAAGCCCACTGATAATAGAGCGAGCAGGAGCCCTTTGACCTTTCAAATATGTCACTTCCTTCTTCACCCCCCCCCCCCCCCACCCCCCCCCCCCCCCCCACCCCCCCGAGGGGCTACAGCCCAATTTAATCATGTAAATCACAAGCATGTAACACAAGCAAAAAAGAGAAGATCAGTATTAAGTGGATTCATTCGTCATATTACCCCAGGGAGAACTCATCCGTCACATTCCCCCAGATCACACACACTGTTGACCGAAGATCAGAATCTAATCTCCAGGAAGTCAGGCAGCAGGCCCCCCAGGAGACCAGAGGACCTGACCGTGACCCCGCCGAAGAGCCGACGGGTCAAATTATCAACACAGCCTTTGGACACTTTCACTGCTGTGGAGGGTGGTGAGAAACGTGGCCTCTGCCCTGGATTCATAACTGCTGCTCAGCTGGGATCTCACGCGGAGTCCCAGTTCAGCACTTTCTGCCGTCTTATCTTTTATTCATTATTTTAATTTCACTGGCAGCCTCCCACAGCCAGCGCTGCTTCTGAGGTGGATAAGTGCTTATGATGGTGTAATTAAAAAAAGTGCAGAAAAACAATGGCTGCCATTTAAATGGCTGATTGCGGTAATGGATTTGTTGTGAATAACATGGGGTGCTCTGGTCTCTACACAGAACACATACAATGAGGCTCCAATGGGAATGAAACGATAATTCGGAGACAAGAGTAGAGGTGAAAGGTCATGTGTCTTATCTGGGATGGGAGCCTACTTTACATCAAATTATGAATAAATGATGGTAATTTTATTTGAAGAGCTGCATCTTTAACACAATAAACAATCAAGGATGTCTTGTGTGAATGAAAAGGAGCTTCAAGTTTGAGGGGCATATGCAAAACAGTGCTGTGTTCGCACAGCAGCTTCCCATGAATAATTTATCAGGATGAACTTACATGTGATGTGTCTGTAACTTATTATCTAACTTTAGAAAATTTATACCCCGATGAATTCAAGTAATTCTGGAGACGTCCTCGTGTGTATTTCCATATTTTTCCTGCTGCTGTTGGAGGGATTTTTATAAAAGATCTTTCTAACAGCGATCTTCCAGTCACTTAAATTCAGTGTCTCCGTTTAATCTCTTGCCTCGCTTCCTGTCACTGGTCAGATGTTTTTGTCTCTTGGTGCTGATCATATTCTTTGTTTGTGAAATATTAATCTGTCTTGCAGACAGTTTTTGAGATGTAGGTTGAAATGAAAGACATAGGAGAGACCGAGTTAAAGCATTCTGACTGACAGGGGAAACAGGGAAAAAGCAATATGAAGGAGAAGTCGTGAAATATCACATCGATTCATGGACCCTCAGAGCTGTGTAGGAGGACTAGATGTTTTTGGGATTTGTGAAATATGTGCCAATTGGTTTCTCATCCCCTTAAGGTCCATCTCTCATGTTTTAAATCGCAAATAATGTGGGTGGCAACTGGAGCCTGTAACGTTTACCACCATTAGCAACTCGGCAGCAGAACTGTAAGGTGGATAAACAGTGAGGCTTCCCACCAACAGAACAACTAAAAATTGAAAGTGTCAATCTTGGGATTACATTAATACCTTTTTAACCGATAAGAAAAAAAAATAAGAGAGAAACAGCCATACTGGAGACAACAGCAAAACAACTGCAGATGGCAGAATTTGGCCTTTTAATCTGACCTCCTTCTTCCGACGTCCACCTTTTCATTTGTTCAACACTCGACCGACGCCTGCTCCCGCTCACCTCCTCGCGCTCTTTATGAGAGCTGACAGGCAGGCGCTCTACATGTGGACCAAAGTTCAATCTACTGTTAATCTTCCTTTTTCACAAGAAGCAGACAGACCTGGCGAAAAGCAGTTGGTAATTAATCCAATGGGAATGTTTACTGTTTCCAGTAGAATGCCTCCGAGCCCACAGTGCAGCATAAATGGCTCCGATTAAAACTGGCTCTCAGAACATTTAGGGGGAAACCGTAACACTTGTATAAAAAAGAAGAAAAAATGTTGTGGTTAGGACTTTCAAGACTATATTTATATTTAAAACAATATTGCTGTTTTAGGGTATGTTTCCTCCCACATGTTATTGCCCATTGACACCCTTGATCTCTGTTGGGACACATCTGTAAACACTTGTTGTGCTCTGGAAATCACGCCGCATTTAAAGTCGGTAAACCGCTACTAAAATGCGCCTTTATGGCACATCTGTACAATATATAAATACAGTACGTGTTTTGGTAAACACTCAATGGGACTTTTTCGGGAGCCAATTAAGTTAAGAAATTCAAGACGGAGATCTAAGAGCTCAGAATGTGTGCCCCCGAACGGAAGGCGTTAACAGCGAGCAGACACGTTCGAGAGGCCAAAAACATGTTGCAAGCATGTATGACTGACTGCAAGTCATTTGGACAGCTTGAGGACGAAGAATCTGTAAAATGTCATCTTGTTAAGACGATGACTTAAATAAAAAGGCAGTGTACTTGCGACCTGCCGTCTCTCGTTGTATCCACTTTCTCCAAAGAATGATTATTCTGTCTCACAGTGTTTGAATTTTAATTCTTTTCATGCTTTGCATTAATGTACACATGTTCACCGTTATCTAGTTGCTCATAAGCATGCATATTTGTAGCATGTTGGCTCTTTATTAGACATTATAAAACACTTATTAAAGCCATATTCTGGTGGTTAGGATTATTAAGGGTTATGTTTAGGTTATTAAGATCATAATTCACATGCAACAACTTCGTTATTTACTAAAAAGCAGTAATTAGGAGGTTATTGAGGAAAAACTTGGTTAATGGTCTAGTGGTTGCAGAATACGGTCATGCAGAATAAGGCATAAATAAGTGCTCTATAATGACTAATCAAGAGCAGATATGCCACTAATGTGTATGCTACCACCGTTCAACGCAGTAAGAAATGGTTGAAAATCTGACCCTTGCTCTTAAAAGGTTTTGCAACACATAGAGGAACGAGGAATAGATTGATCAAATGAAGGAAGTGAAATTCGTCTTAAGTACAGCCAGGAGGTTTTCATCTGACAGTGCTGACATTATTTTCGATGGTGACTTATTTTACTGTGGCTCCAGCTCGGGGGCTTCAATTTAATCATGACTTAATTGTTTTACATTTGTCCCACTTAAGCCTAATTAGCAAAGACTTTATAGCTCGCTAGCAGTCAACGGTGTGATTATATAAAAATTCCCAAATTACATGTCACTGCTACACGTAATTCTTTAGGTTAACACGATGGCTGTGTGATGAATTTGTAATGTGTAAAGGTGTTGCTAGTCTTTCATTTATCACCACAGAATGAAAGGGACACTTGGGATGTTTTGTGCTGCCTATAATTCATTGTTCTCAGTAGAGACATTTTTTGAAACCTCCAGTAGTTGCCCAACAGACAGAAGCTGATGATTATAATGATGATGATGATGATTGTACCCTGGACTCATATATGAGCCGAAATCACTGCGGACTGGACGGCCTAGTGAGGAACCTAAGAGGAGCTCATTTGTTAAATCAAACGAGGCTTGGGAGAAACTTTCTTTCCAGGCGAGCACTTCCTCTGCTGTTTCTCAACTTCCATCCAATGAGCCTCTTCGCTAATCAGAGTCTGATTGACTAAAGTTGGAGGAAAAAATCGAGTATCTCCAAATAAACAAACCGCCGTCTTTGTCAAATCCTGCAGTTGCGAGGACTCCAGGAGTAACTCAGCGCAATCTGCGAAATTCAGCTTCTCGCCGCAGACGCAACTCGGATGCGGTTGACGCCCAGCGAGGCGACATCTCCGCTCAGTGAACCGTGAAAAGTCAGCCAAGTTATTAAAGACTACGGCTTTCCATCTGTGACTGTGTGCGATGATGAGGAGAAGCACCACGGGTGATGTGTTGTTTTCCGAGCGGCTTCCTCTTTCGTCTTTAATTCCCTCATTTCTCGAGGTTCTCCAGGAGACATGTAGTAATCCTCTGCTAGCATTTCACACCTAGTTAACAGTCAGAGTTTCATCTCTAACTGTGCTGAGCCCCCTTCCAGATCGGGATATATATGCACGGACTGAGTGTTAGCCTATGACTGCCAAGAAAACGTGTGAATTAACAAAACATAGGCTATTGCTGAGCCGGCTGGCTTTCTGCTCTGCCGCTCGGGAGCGGGCCTGATGCAAACAGTTTTAGGAGGCTACTCGAGGGTATCCCAGCGGATCCATAATATTAACTTGGACTGTGGATTTTCGACTTATAAAATGCTGTGCTTTATCTTCTCCTTGCTACATTATGCATGTGACTCCACAATAATGAAGGCTTGGACAAATTCTCAAGGCTTAACAGACAGGCAGGCAGGTTAATTCTCCAAATTAAGGGTGAGCATAAAGAGGTCTCTTTTTAATATGGAGGATTAATTGCATGGTATCTTAATTTCTAAGGGTTGCCAATATGTTCCACCTCTCTCACAGAAGGATCACTTGCACTGTAATTTGAGAGTGAGGTTTAGCATAAATCAGAATAATACATCTATCCTGTTCAGTATGCTCTGGAAGTAGATTGAAGCAAAAAAAAAAAAAAAAAGCTGTTTAATCACAACTCTACCTGCTTGGCCACATCCTGATAAATGGAGGGAGGGGGAGAGCTGTTCTAACTACAACAGCACATCCATCTTGCAACGTGTAAAAATTTCTTCGGTTCGCCAAAGGTTCACACTGGCAGCGGCTGCCTGCAAAGATATGAAACTCCAGCTCCAAATTAACTTGGCAGGGATAATCCCACAAAATGATAGCTGCAGCGATGAAAATAACATTTGTACAAATTCCTTATGACCCGGGCCAGGTCGTAGTGTGTCTCTTCGCTGCCAAAAATCCTTGAAAAATGCGCAGGCCTGCAGGTGCGTCTGACGCTTCTGCTGGACATTTCGAGGCCGCCTGGTAAACGGAACTCGATGTTGAACTTTGAACTCAAACAGACGTGCAGCGAGGTGGCAAGTGCATGCCAGGTTTTTTTGTTTACTAGTCTGAGCTAGTAAAAGCGTCGCCCCTCGCTTTGGTCAAATGAGCCCCGGGGCTGTTGCTGCTGCCTGCCCTCACAATCGCCACCTAAACAGCACCATCAGCTACATTACTAGACACTGCATTTGTAGACGAGATGCAGTAAACAGGAATTGGGGGAAGAAAAACCCACAATGCAGTGAAAAATGGCGGCGGTATTGAAAGGTTTCACAGTTGCTCATTTAAAAGGAGTCGCCAGGGGTAATTGGAAAATGAACACACCTCTCCCCGGTGCTGCACATTGTTGAGGTCCCTGCAGGTCTGTGCTGAGCCCATTAGAGTGACATCTGGAAGACAGATACTGTCTACACACACACACACACACAACCACTAATACTGGGTCTTTCTGCTAACCTAAGGGATTCCATGGCAATACATGAAAGCATCCATGACCCAGTGGCTGCCTAAATATAGATTTTAAAACTCATGTGTGTAAAAACAGAATCATGAATATTTGTTTTCTCAATTTTGTGTCTCGCTGGAACTGTGTCAGTGTTGAATTAAAAAGTACAAGAAAAGTGTGAACATTGGATGAGTTCAGAAATTTAGATGCACAAGATGCAGTTTGGTTTTTTATGATTTGAACTTAATTCAGGAGAGCTCTGGTGCATAATGAACAGCTTATTTGCTTTTTCTCTTATTTTTCTTTCTTTCTTGCCCTCATTTACCAACATGTCTGCATAGCTAAACGATAAATGTAATCGATGTATGTAATTTGCGACGAAGTCGAATAATTTATGCGTTTTCTGACCTGCCACCAACTGAAGCTGCTTTGTTAAGGTTAGGGAAAGATCATGGTTGAAAGAAACCAATGTTGACTTTTGGTAGGAGACTTGGTGCAAACTACACTTTGTACACCTAACTGTCTGTCCCAATCTCCTCCCTGAGTGTGAGTCTTGCAACAGAAAACACCCTTTGAGCATGTGTGGACATCCAAATCAGTCTTAAGTTGGGGTTTTCAAAGTCTCCACTCCCTAACACCTGCTATCTACAGATAGAATATGGATTTTATCCCTCTTATTATTATTATGATTATTATTATTATTGTCTTCAGTTTGAATTGACAACTACTGTTCAATGTTCACAGCTGTGGGCTACAACTTGAGCCCACTTTTTTGCCTATATTTGTGGGATACCATTAAAAAATATGCTGAATTAGCTATTAGCCAGCCATCGCTGCATTACTCTGATACTGTAGAAAACCTGATGATTCTCAGGCAGATTCTGGAGCATCGTTTTTCTATGATTTCTAAGTCAACTTCAGGACGTTAATTTGTGAGCTACAACTCCAAGAAGGAGTACGAATTTTGACGCAATTTGCAGCTATTTTTAAATTGCCTTCATCACTTTTTCACGTCACTCAGCTAGAAATTGCCTTAGCCTTAGCTATACATTATTACACTATTTTAATACTCGGAATGGAGAGATAAAACCAGTGATGTATTTAGTAAACAGGGATTTTTACATAATTGTAAGCACACAATTTTCTCTGCATAGGTAATATTAGCCCCACACCACACAGCGCCATAAATCAAACTACTAGCTGCTGCAAGGGGGGTTGTTCTCATTTGCCAAACTCCATCTATACAGCACAACTGGGTACAGATGGCGAGGGAAATAAAGGCCAGTTTAGTTTCCCATGCGTCATTAATACAAGCAATGACCCCAGCTTGGCAGCGGCACACAGCAACTGTGGGATGCCAGATTTACCTTCTTACTCAGCACCTCAGAGTCCCAGCACGATGTCCACGCTACACAGTGGCTAACATTATTACCAAAAAGTGTCCTACAGATATGTAGCTGACAAAACACGTGAAAAGTCTTTTTTAAAACGTGTTGGTTTTGATGTGTGAGCTGTTGTTTTCATGTGTTGTCACATCATGTGTTGCCATTATTGCTTCATATACAGCATGAAAAAGTGCTTTTTCCAAATGGGATCATTTTTTCACTTGACAGTACATGTAGCATGTAGAGTTCAGACCTTCCAGACTGTGACCAGACCAGACCACAACTGGCAAAAAAATGATGCATGCAAGATGCCGCCACGCTTCCCCTTGTTTACTAGAGCCAATAACATTTGAGAAAAAACCTCCATGCAAGTCATTCAAGAGATAAAGCAGATTAATGTCTGTCAGCATGTTAGCTTAATCACTGGAAGACCATCAATCACAATGACAAACAGCCTCGGACCGCTGCTTCAGACAGACAGCATCTTCTGGAGTGGTTGCTCCTCCACGGCCACATAAATCCTGTCCGGTGATCCACTGCTCTCATCAGGAATACATAACATAACTTCATTGGAGGATCCATCCATCACTGGGATCCTGCATGCACCAACATTTTCAAAGTCCGACTCCTGCACTCGAGCGCAGCTGGAAAGCAGCCGTATACTGTCTCCAGTACAGATCATTCAGTCTAAAACTGGAGCCTGCTGTCACTTAGATGCAAGCTCACTAAAACAGCAGTCTGCCTATGAAACATTTATGCAACAAAGGGTTACTGGCGACAGGCGTGAAGCTTAAGATGGCATCTTTAAGAGCTGACATGTTTTGATGGGCTGCTGAATGGCCTAGCACTTTAACTTTTAAATAGACACACTGAACAAAACGGCATCTGACGATTGGTTTGTTTATGTTGATGCAAAAACTCTATCTGCATACTGATGAGATAGATGTACATATAATCCACTATGACAGTATCAGGATGTGCAGTTTGTTAACCATTAATACTAAACATCCAAAATAAGGGCAGCAAACAACTATTATTTTCATTATGGATTAGTGTGTCAGTTGATTTTTTTTCTAATAATCGTTTAGTCTCTAAAGAATAATGTTCATCACAATTTCCTAAAGCCCAAGGTGACTTCTTCAAGTTGCTTATTTTGTCCAACCAACTGTCTGAAATGCCAAAATAGTCAATTTATATTAGAAAAGCAGCAAATCCTCACATTAGACAAGCTGGAACCAACCAGTGTACTGCCTTTTTGGTTGATAAATGACTTACTAATAGTTATAAAAAATGTTGTCATTCAATTTCCTGTTGATTATCTGACAAATCGTTTAAGCACTAACCAATAACCTCAAAGTGTACTGAAGGACTACGGAGACTATCTGAGCCAGTGAGATCAGTTTTCAAAGCATTCCCAAACACCAGTTGCGAGGATACATTACAGAATGACTAAATAGCATCATGTACAATTTATGAAGGTATACGTTTTAGAACCCAAATGTGGTGTGTAAGAAGGTGAAAATCACCAGAAAAGGCCAATTCTGACCTATGGCATGGTGATGTTGCCTGCATACATGTGGGTTGAGGGTCCATATGGACAGTCTGTGTGCCCTCTGCCCCAGAGGAGGCGAGCTGCACACAGCGGCCCCTGATGCACACTTGACACTAAGCGTCCTGCAGCAGTGCCTGAAATAAAAGACCCTTAAAAGAGAGGTCAAATGCTTCATTTGAGAAACACAGAGTCCTGCTTCAGGCTCTCAGGCTGAAAACGGAGATGTATCCCAAAGAAGGGAGGCGGGCCGTGTCAGAGTTATCAGAGCAGGGCCAGAATGTGTGAGTCATTGGGAAAATGAAGGAACGCAGGGTATCTGAAGGGCCGGTCAGAGCTTTTGGACGAGAGACTGGGGCTCTGGGACAGTTGGTTGCCCTGCCTGGTGCAAAATGTCCCAGACAAGCATGTGCTCTCACAAAAGACAAAGTGGAGCAAAAAGGGAAGCTGGCAGCAAGTCAGGCCAAGCAGCACAATTATCATTGCCTCTGATTTTGCAGATAATTTTGATGAATCATAACAGCCGTAGTCTTGACAAACTATGAATCTCTTTCCAAATACTAATTTCCTAAGATTTATGGATGGCAGTAAAGACGACATTCTCCTTTTTAAAAAATTAAACCTGCGTGAATTAACAAAAGCACCACTGTGTTAACTCTGTGTGACATCAAATGCACGATGGCAGAATAATTCACATGAAAATCTTCATTTGGACCCAATTGTCTGGGCTAATAAAAGCTGCTCCGCTGCACACAATTCACTGTGAGTGTTGTGCAAGTTACACAAAGAAAATCCTGTAACAACATGGGAACAAATGTTGAGAAAAAAAAAAACTGCTTTGAAGGAACACTTGTTTCATCTTGTGACTCATGCTAATCCAGTCTGTGGTTCTATTCTTCCAAACATGAGGATATGTTTTATCACTGTCAGCGTCTAATGACCTTAAATCCATGAATCTGAAAAGGGTAACAGTCCTGTGTGTGTGTTCGCTGCCAAATTCTCCCCAGTTTCCATGATGAAGTGGCCTTAAAAAGGCCGTTTAAATTGAGTTCCCTCAGATTCCCTCTGCCATTTCAATCTGACTCTCTTCCCTGGAGAAATCACCAAAGTTTTCAACAACAAAGGCATTCCCTCTTTGTCCGTATTGCCATAATTAAGAGTCTACAGCTGGTCTATTAATGAAAGAAGTATAATCACTGGAATCTTTAATGAAAACCAGTGAAAATTCTTCCTAAAAGCACCACTTCCTGCTGTGATCGCATTTACATGTAATCAAAGTCTGGTTGAAATACCCTAACATCTTGCTTTTTCATAATTGATAAGTTATGGCATAAATATTGTTCAATCATAGTTCTGTCTCTGCGCACAAAGCCCTGCTTCACATGCAGATTAGACAACATGTGGCAGCGCGATTCATTGTTTATTTACTTTAAGTTCTTTTTAAATGAATACTTCATCAACCCGCCAGAAAAAGCCAAGTTAACTCTGCATCTAAATCAACAATGATCAGCCAGAAATATTATAGCCCAACTTATCCCGGACAGAGTAATTCATCAAAGTGCTTCAGTCGCGCCGTGGAAATCTGTGGATGGAGATGATGAAATGAGCTCCAGAAAAACAGAGTACCTGCTGGAGGCCACGCGCTACACCCTGTCGTGGCATTTAAATCATTCTAATCATCCATCGCGCTTCGCTGTATAATGATATAGTGCGGGGCGAAGGAGAATCTCCACCACATATACTACACCTACATCTTCCCACACAGACTGTGCGTCAACCTGTCAGCACATTGCCACACACTCCTGACATGGCATGCACACATGCACAGAGTGTGTATGTCTACATTGCACATGCACTACTGTGAAATATGTGTTTTGAAGTGGGCTGCAATGAATTATTATTTCGTTGTTTTTGGATGCCTATCTCAAGTTCCCACAGCCTCTTCAGAGTGCTTTTTTTGTCCAGTTTCCTGTCCAAAACCCCAAAAATATCCTGAGAAAACCAGCAAATCCTCATATTTAAGAAGCTGAAACAAACGATTCGGACATTTAAATTGTTGATCAACTTCCTGTCTTCTGACTAATCGATTAAACTGCTCCAGCACTAGTGCTCTTCACAACACATTTTCGTGCCACTCGCCTGCTGTCTCCCTGATTTTAGCCCTCTGTTTGAAACTCTCGTGGCTGGCGTGCTGGCAAGCAGCTACCATGTGCTTAATTGAAAGCTCAAGTACAGTAATTAAAACCCCTTTTGTTGCTCTGCACATTAACTTATTCAGCTTGAAAGCAATGAGGGGGAGAGGGAGGCTGTTGAAGTGATGCGATGCACCCTGAAGGGCATGTCTTAATCATTAACCAAAACTTATCAGCCCTCACATTAATCCATATTGCAACAGGCTACTGTAGAGGTTTGACTTGAGATGCGTTCAAACGCAGCTAAGAAAAAAGAGAGCCCTGATCTGTCGGTTATTATGTTGTGGTGTGAACTGCTGGAAGCTTATTTAACAGACACTTTGATTGCTCCTCAGATGCTGAAGACGCTGGTCTTCATAACATCTAATGATCTGAATCGGAACTATAAGGTGTGTCTGTCTGTGTGTGTGTGTAACCAGGCAGATTTTTATTTTTTATTTTTTTTAAATCTCCGTTACGCATGATCCATGTGGCCATCATCCCCAGTCAGTCCCGTGCTGTCCTCGCAGCAGTCTCTGGTCTGTCGGGTGTCTCAGGTGCAGGACAAAGAGAAGAGAGGACCACTCCGTCCCTCCGGAGGCTTCCCCTGCTCTCATTGGTCAGCAGGAAATCCTTTTGTTTTGGCTCTCACGGGTGAGGAGCGTAACGACGCATCACATGAATGACGGCCGCACGACCACAAAGAGAAATGTAACGTATGTTGATTCTCGGTAGTTTAGACTAAAAGGAAGCAGCTGTAGAACTGATGGCGACGTGATTGGGTTTTTTCCGATAGTCGCTATTGATTGTTGATAACCTCTCCGATGCTCTTCCGCTACACGCTGCTAAACTCTACAAGCGGCGGCTCTCTCTGCCTCTTAAAACCGAAGAAAACCGAGTCAACTCCGGAGTTAGATTAGCGCACATAGCGACCCATTCATTATCCGGGCGCCTCTGCGCTGAAAGGAGCCCGTTATATTGGCGATGTCTCCGGTTTTATACAGGGCGCACACAGTCAAATCAACCCCCCCTACAAAAAAACTTTTCCATTTCAGCTGCCGCCCGCCTCAAACACGGTCCGAAAAAGCGAGGGCACGAACTTCAGAGACACACAGGCGAGAAAAGAGGACGCACACGACTAAACAGCGCGGAGAAATAGCCCAGAGTGGAATAAAACCTACCATGAGTTTCTTCTTGGAGCCTGTGGTGCTCACACGACCACCCGGATCAAACAACTTCTCCCCGCCGGCTCGTGTATTCCCATCCCCGCCGCCGCTCGCGGGATTAGTGGCATTTGTAAGTCCGCGTAATGATGTCTTTGATTTTGTTCCTGCGCCGCTGCCGGTCACATGCGAACAAGTTGCGGACTCTCTGCGCCGTGACAGCCTCTCTTTCTCCTCCGCTCCTCTCTCAAAGCTCCTCGGTATGAACGGTGGGAGTCAGACTCTCTCTCTCCCCTTCCCTCTCTCTCTGTCTCTCTCTCTCTGTCTCTCTCTCTCTCTCAGTAATGGGGGGGGTGGTGTTCAGGGTGAGGGGTGACTGGGCGCAAAAGGGGAGGGAGCAGGGTCCCTTCAGAAGAAGAGCTATAAGCTCTACACAAACAGGAAATAGCTCTACTAGAATTTAATGGGAGTAAACATCATAAAATGCATATTAAATATATCATATATTCTCTCTCTTACCCTAATATGATATACAGTCATGCACATAGTTTTATAGCTTTTATTTGCCTATAAAACTCTTCAGATTTCTGACTCCACCCCAATACAATTGAGGTAAATGGAATTTCATTTGTGGCGCTCACAGTAGGACTATTCAACGATTACATTAACAAAATTCAAGTTGGGGGCGCCTTGTGGTTGAGGCAACAGAGCCAGCGTACCCAGCTGGATTCCTGCCCAGGACCTTTTGTTGCATGTCATATCCATCTCCCTCCCATCTCTAATTAAAATTAAATTAAACTTAAAAAAAGAGCTATTCCATTAGTGGGAAATGCTTGATCAGATTTTTAATGGTTTCGCTACATCCTTTGAACATGTACACTTTACAGTTGCACATGCAGCGAGACGACGTATCGCCACTTATCAACCCACAAATAAAAGGAGATTACAGAGAAAGGTGGGACTTACATACACATAAATAAACCGGTTAAAGACAGCTCTAATCCCATGAGGAGTGTTCGCTATGGATTATTTAGAGTAACCGCAGTGTTTCTGGAAAGACATGCTACTATTAAATTTTAAGATGGTGACGCTCTATGTATTTCTTATTGAGAGAGACATGCTACTATAATTTTCTTATAGGCATCAAACCCACTGAAAAGACCAAAATCAATAATATGTTAATCTATGTCTCAATACTTAAACTTACCCAGCCTGTTTGAGGCTGTCAGCCCCAAGTCCATTGGTTCCTGCTGAGGACACAAATCTTTAAATACAGCTCCCAAATACACAGTGTCAATTTTTAAAAAGCTTAAATAATTCCCTAAAACAGCTGGATACTGAGCAATAGAGGTATATGGCACAGAGGTGTAAGTCAGGAATAACAGGCTTCGGCTGCACAGGCAGTGTTGTTGGTAGAATAATTTCTCTGTGGGTTTTGTCTTTTTATAAGATTTGTTGACGGTGAGAAAATCATCGCAGTAAGAGTCGAGTAATGCCAGCCTCATCCTTTAATGTCATTCCAATGCCTTAAGCGCCATAAACACTCGGTTTGTGTTCACTGTGCTTCGGTTCTCCGAGACAGATACCTCAGAACAAATAAAATCAAAACTATCTGCATGGTTTGATGCTGCTGTCAGCAAATGAGAAAATGTGCCTTTTTTAATTTGGGTGAACTGACCCTTTAAGATTACTGCCGGCCCCAGTGCTAAATGCACTATAGATCTCTGTAGGGACTAAATAAATACAAAAACGCCATAAAACTATTATTACCCAAGTCTCTGTTGGACCATCCTTTTATTATTGTAGTGCTCTTTTCTCAGAGAGCGTATAGAAAGGTTGGTTAAAGGGGGTGATGGTGGGGGAGGGTACAGAGACCACAGAGACAGCTGCTGCTCACTGGCTGGTTACTCAGACCACTAAGGCAAAGAGGGATTTATCACAGGCCACATTATGTCTGCATGTTTGATAGGTTTCCTTTGCTCTGCTTTAACCTTGTGGTGAGTCGGTAGTGTCAACAATATAACTGCCAGAGTTCAATATTAAAAATTTATACAATAACAAGGTGTTTTCCTCCCAGACAAAGGAATATAACAGAGTGCACTGCAATCGCCAGGGAAAGCAAAAGGCCAATAATTCACATTGATTCGAGAATGCGTGTGTTTATCCATTGCTGTCTCAGCGGCAGACCCACACCTACCCCCAACTCTTGCATGATGAAATCCAGCAGGGAGACGGATGCATGTGGAGCCAGAGATGTGGGAGATGATTCATCGCGTCCGGACGATTGGGCAGCGACACAAATTGAGGCTCGACTGCAGTGCAGCCGCGCATCTGTCTGCGAGAGGTTGTTTCGCTAAGAGCACGCTCGGCCGGGAAATATGTTGTCTCATATCATGTTTCAGTGATGCCACCACGGGTTCGTCGCTGAGTCACTCATCATCATCATCACCATCACCGTTACAAGCGTCGTAATGGCTACCATTAAGCCTTCAGTTGATGTTTTCCACATGCTAGTTTCAAAAGCCCCCAATTTCCATTATTGCCGGTATATGTCTTTTCGTTTATTGCAATAAACAACCAGCCCAAGGGAGGTTATAGATTTTCAAGAATTTCATCTTCTCACTGTGGATTTTTGTGTCTGCCTGCCGTATATCTCACCAGAGGATGACCTCAGTCTAATAGACTAGTGGTGCAAGTATTTATCCTTAAAGCTTCTGATGGCAACAACAGTGATGATGATCTTGATGATGGTGATGAAGTGAATGTGCGGTGGCTTGTTGTCTCCTCGGCAAGTCATCCAGAGCATATGAGTCACCCTGCCTGCAGCGTGCCCCACGTCTGCAGTCAGACATGCCTCTCAGCAACAAGCCTGTCTCAGCCTCTGTCTCTATTAAAGCGCCGTGGAAATAACCGAGAAGGCAACCGATGCCAAAAAGTCCCATTTGCTTTTATCGCCGTGTGTGTTCTCATCTTAGAAAATTGCATACCTGCGTTTGTTTTACGTGTTTCATCACACAGATTAGGATGGCGGCGGGAGAAAATATGTGAGTTTCTGTGCGAGCTTGCTCCAGAGACCCTTGTGTCAGTCTTTTCACCTCCGAGCCAATTCCGCTGAAGTGAATTACCAGATATTTGGACCAGAACCACAGGTAATTCAGTTTAACCGCGGCATTCAATTGCTTGTTTCGTCACACGCGTTCGGTTATTGCTTTCTCAGAAACAGCATGCCAGAGATCAAAGTGCTAATATTTGGTAGTAGGCTTGAAATTTGTACTTCCCCTATAAGCATTATGCATAACTATCAAATAAGTGTCATTGCCACACAGTGTCGCTGGCCAGCAAATCCAATTCATAGCGTGGCAGTTTTCCGCAGCACTATTGGATTTATAAGCCTCCAAATTTGATCAAAGAGCCACAAAATAGTGTGTGAGGTTTGGTTGTCTCCAGTTTCATATGTCCTTGAAATTGGAGTTACATGAAATCAAATTGAAAAGCTTTTATTTTGTTGGTGAGTCAAGAATGATTCTGTAGTGTCAGGCTGATTCCCTGTAATAAACTCATTGGTGTTCATGAGAGTAACCACTCCAGGATTTCTGATATTTTAGTTAATATCTAACCTGGACTGAGAGGAGGAAACTGCATCCATTCCGATTTAAAGTCATGAGAACGAAACTAAACAAGTCTCTGAGCAGAGCGAGACCCCCCATGGTTCCTCTGTTCAGGAGGATTTTTATGAACACACACCACAGTCAGCCCTAGCGCAGTTTCTTTTTGTATTCTGCATAATGGGAAGAGTTTAAAGCGTTTTCAAAGTGCTCAGCAGGACAGTCAAATGAGATTAGAAATAATAGCTTTTACACATGCCTGTTAGTGAGAGGGGGTGGAAACAATGTCTGATAAAATCATACTGGGGATTTCTAAGGGAAGAGCGAAGCTGACCTCATGGTCGAATGATTCACCGTTTCCACTGGATACATGTTCCCAATATTTTCGGTCGTGAAAAGGGGATGAACTGTCTTTATTTTGCCCTCCATGCAGATGTGTTTGTTGCTAAGTCTGGCTGTAAGTCTGAGGAGCTGCTGCTGTGCGGTTCTTTCCAGCGTGAGCATTACTCATCTCTTTTATTCCATGTTGTGTTTTTGTCAAGGCTGAGCAGTGATTACAGTCTGACCCTAATGATATTTGTACAAGCTATTCAGCACCAATATAAGGGCTGAACAAACATCATGGAGTGCAATTTAGATAGAAAAATGGTTTTATTTATCTATAACTAATAAACTTTCACTGAAAAAATACAGATTACTACAAAAAACTTAAATCTTCAGGTCAGCTTATCTGTAATAGTTCTGTTTATATCTTGATGTTTAATGTAATTTGCATTTAAAGGCTGCCATACATTTTTCTTAACATCAGTAAATGACAATTACGCATAAAAAAACTAAACAAGCAAACAGCATTTAGCACAAATAATATCTATATACACAAAACTCAAGCAAACATAAACAGTAGGGAGTGCTAATGTGGCTCCACAGAGAGCTGTACGAAATTTGATGAATTGCCTCAAGTCATGTAACTTAGCGTCTGTTGGGGTTAAAGACTACAAGGCTTAAAAAGAAAAATATCTGGGGGTGTGGAGTAACAACGAAGTACTGTATTTCCTCAACTAATGACTGTGGCCTTTATTCACTTAAACTGCAGAAGGTAACAGGCCTTTATTCGAAGCAGGTTTTTATATAAGGCAGGTCTTTATTTCCAATTTCCTTTGTTTGATAAATATAATTGTTCATATTTTAATACAAAGCCTCACTTTGATCCACTCTCATCTGCCCTGTTTAAGTTGCATTATGCTGGAACAAGAAGAAAAAAGAATAAAGAAGATGTCTCTGGTTCTGCTAACAATATGCTCCTTTTTTATTAAACTGTCCAAATAGAGTCTGACGGTGTGATGTGAGAGCAATATTAAATCAGTCAACTCTTTTAGATAAACCTAGCCAAACTCGGTCCCCAGTCATGCACATTATACCCCCACCATGCACCTCCACCACCTCCATACGACTCAGAGAGTTACGAAAACACAGTGTTAGAATATGTTCAGTTGCCATTGAACGTGCAATGACATCCCTTTAAAAATTTGCAGTATTTGGCAAAACAAATATGTGTATATAAAAACAGAGGAAACAATGCAATTTGTTGACTACAAGACAAATATAGACTGACCAGCCTTGCTTAGTGTTTTTAAGCCTAAGAGTTGTTAAGTTTTCTCAACCCTATGAGGTTAACTTCACAGGAAAATCTCAAAATTTCCACTTGACAAGAACCTGATTCTCAGCTCTAGAGGAAGAGACACTGACGTTACCAAGATCTTAAATGAACTCATAATTTTTTCAAGTCTGGTTTGATATGGACTAACGTGTGAATAAATTATGCAAACCGTCCCTATGGCTTGACACAGAGCGGGCTAAATTTAACACCATCAGCGCATGTTTTTCTTCGGCTTTAGGGGTTCCATTAAGCTCAGAGGGCCAAAGCCGATGTGTGTCCTTAGCAAAAGGGAAAACATTATTGCGTGTGTTAATCTGCTGTAATCTCTCGACGATATTTGACTCAACAATCAGAGGGAGACATCAGTACCTGACTCCACAGAGAACAGTGCTGCCTCAGCACTTCGGCAAACGGGGACTTTCGATCGAGGCTGCCACACTCCATCGTCTTCATCCCGCCTCTCTGTGCTTAGGAGGCTGCTCTTTTCACATCAGTGGATGAATGGAAACTTAATATTTCTGTTACAATACTCAATCGAATCAATAAACCGCATCAGGCAACGCCTAAGCTGAGCTCAAAGAATCATTGGAGGAGAACCAGAAGAGTTTTCTCTTTGAAATACTGTAGATATTTGATTTATGAAGGCCTGCTTGTTACTGTTGCTGCTTCCTGTGAGAAATTTTTATTTATTTACTTATTTTCTTGAAGAGGTCCTGTCTCTGGAGGAAGCGAACTGAGCTGAATGCTGTAGTGCTGGAAAGGATGCCATACATCACCTTCCAGGCGGGGTCACCACCCTTGTTTCCATAGCAGTACACATACACACAGTCTCCAGAAATACGCATATATATATATATATATATATATACACACCCCCTGAGGGTATGCAACACAATGAAATGTAACACAACATGGAGTACTACATGCATGCAAGCTGAAAGAAAAAACACAGGCAGTAAGATAATTATTAGATCGATGGATTTGACGACGGCGCTGCAGCAGTTATTGGATTAATCAAGAGAAACTTCATTGGTAGCTATTTTGACGATCGATTAAGCGTTTCAGTACTTCTTCAAGCAGAAATGACATATTTTCTGGTTTCAGCCTCTCAAATGTGAGGATTTGCTGCTTTTCTTTGTCGTGTTTGACTGTCAGTTGAGGGTCAAGCAAACCGAAGGGCTCAGAAATCGTGAACAGCATTTTCTCGCTATTTTTGTAACGTTATCCAGACGCGTTTAATCGAGAAAATGAACAGCAGATTGACTTACACTTTGTTGCAGCCCTAATTGAGAGAATATCAATCTACAACAATTTTTAAAATCAATAAATGACGACATTCATCAAACCAGTTGGCAAATATTCGTTGGTTGTATTTGTTCAAACATGAGGATTTGCTGCTTTCCTGCAGCCAGTTGAATATCTTTGGGGCATTTGGTCAGACAATTTGAAGACATCGCTTTGGGCTCTTGGAAATCGTGATGGACATTACTGTTGTCTGACATGTTACAAACAAAACGATACATTTAAAAAAAGCTAAGCAATCATTAGTTGTGGCCTTAAGGCACAATATCCTTTTTTCAAAGTCTCATGCACAACTACACGTACACACTGTACGTCAGCTTTTCGAAACCAGCACCGAGCCATGAAATGTCATCACCTCGACTGCGTTTCTTTGCCTTAAAGTGAAGTGATGAAGAGGCTTTGTGGCGTTTTACGTTTCGCAGAAAACTGAAGGCCCATTCATTCATATGTCGATAAAGGCAAGCTTCAGAAGTTCAGTGAATAGAAAGAGCGTAATTGTCAGCATCTTAACCTTGAAGATCACTCCCTTTCAGGATTTTCACTGCATGATTGCTGAAAGAGAGTTTACAATGTACAGATTGTACAGACAGCACACAGTATGAGAGCAGGAGGGATGGGGGGAGCTTGACCGAATGTATAACTTAGTAGTGATAATGTCTTATTTTCCTGGCATTCACCGCTCAGATATTATTAGAATGGCTCTCGCTGCATTTACTATGCTCTTTGGCTGTTGCTGTGGTGAGGAATACATTTATTCTGCAAACGTGGCACAGTTTCCTATGTATAATGGGCTAATACGATAATTTCTCCCATAATAATAGAGTGATAATGTTATTGGTAATGTCAGTTCTACAAGTTGTTGTCAGAATGTATTGGAGAAACGTGTTTATGCAGGAAATATTTATTTCAGCATTCTCAGCGCTACGTGGGAAACAAACAGTAGTTTAGTAAACGCTCTTCCTCTAGCACTTTGTGTCTTCATGAGGAAAATTTTATTAACATGCCGAGAAACAAACCTTGCTGGTTTGACACTGAAGGTTTTAATGAGCCGACAAAGGAATTCAAATAGCAGCCGAGACACTTTCCTGAAAGATGGCTGGAGGTAAACAGAAGTGCGTATCATTTGCTTCCATTTGCATTTTGTGGGGATTTAATGAGATTTTTAAATGGCGCGGCCACGTAAATAAATAAGTAATTATCACGGAGTAATGGAATCCCGTCAGTCAAAGCTGTATTATTTCCAGGCATCGGTTCGGCGTGTATCTTTACTTGTTTGACAACAGCAGCCCTGTGCTGTCGGTTCCTTCACCGCAGACCTGCTTGAGGAATATATTTTTGTGATGTTTATGTTTGAAGTGAGGCAGACCAAACAGACGCTTTTGAAGTGGTGCCGAGTTGCGAATTCTGCACCGCGTTGCTGCGTGCCACTGCACGCTACTTTTCATTCAGCTCACTTCAAATCCTGTGCACAGAGTTTCGGCGCGTGTACCACAGGGGATCGCATTTCCTGCGCTTCATATGAAACAGTTTGATACTGCAGCGTATCCGGTTTTGATACACTCACCTTTGCATACCCCGTCCTGCTGGTGTGCTTTGTTGTACAGTTTTCCTTTCAAAATCACGTTGTCATCTTGTTGATTGTTGTCTTCCCCGAGAGGACAGAACACGGAGTGAATGAGAAATATTCAGTGGCACATCAGTGGCATGGCTGTGTGGGTAGTTCTGACAATCAATAGCCATTTCTATGCAAATAAGTGTGATTAAAGCTGATTTCACAGGCACAAGACCACTTTGGTGTTCCGGTCACAGATCAAACATAGATAATTGGTTTAATGCAAAAAATTTGTACCTTGCATTGTATAATTAGGGGCGTGATGACTGCTCGCCTCCTCATTTAACCATGGAGACATTAACATGGTTCTGAGAGCTTAACATGCATCCCTGGACCAAAGCATGCAGAGATGTCCGAGCTGAGTGGCTAACAGCAACCATTTCATTAAGCCTCACGGCCTGCACAAGGAACCTAAATTGGATTTTTTAGCCCTGTGATCACAAGAGATTTTCAAAGAGCATAAGGTCAAAAAGCCCCTGAATCTCTTAAGGAAAATGTGATATGCAGATTGAGCATGAAGATAACTTCCATTACGGAGGACCGTGTGTACTTGTGAGGCACAGCGAGCTGTTATATCTGTAAATGACGGGCAAAGTGAGAGCAGGCGCTGAATCTGTTGTGCACAGCAGCGCATAAAATTGGACGAATTTGGGCTCTTGTGCTTCACAGGAGTGAAATTTAACTTTTAGTTACTGTCTTTTTAACTCAATGCAAAAAAAATCTACATCTGATGAGTTTTGTCACAAGTGCTGATTGGAATATTTTAGTCAGTCAAAAGTTGAGCTGACACCTTCAGATTGCTTTTTTTCCCGAATGACGGCCCAAATCCCAAACATTATTTTGTATGATATACAACAAATAAAAACCGCTCACATCCTCGCCTAAAAGGAGCAGATGTTTGCTATTTTTACTTGTTAAATGTCTTCAGTCATGAATTTTAAAAAAAAATGTCCGGTGGGTTCAACTCATCCATTCATTGTCTCAACTCTAAAAGTTAGCTCAAACCTAAACACTTCATCGGTATTTGAATCAAACATTCCAAGACAAATGAAAAGTGACCTGGGTCAACAGGCTGACAGACAGTAATGCATTCATGGAGCCATGCGCTGTAACTTTAGATCATAAGCAGACAGCACATAGAATGAAAGAAAGAGTCTTGAGGTTAACGATTCAAGAAATACAGCCATTCATATTCATGCAAGAGCCAAAATCAACCTCTGCGCAACAGATTAGTTGATCAAATTACAGTAGAAATACATCTTGCTGGACTTAAGTTATGAGCCCTGTCAAATGTTGATCTATTAAATTAGAGAGACATACAGCTCTGTGTATAATTCAGCATTCCAGCTGAATTGTCAAACCATTTGGACGCGCGTCTGCGCTTCTCCCCGGTCGTGGAAGTGGAAAAGGGGGATATTGTCAAACTGGGCTCCACTCCACCTCTCTGGAGTGGGAACACAGGTGAGTAAATCTGCACCGGAGCAGTGCCTGACTCGAAATGGCTGTGAGGCCGATGGCGGCGCAGATTAATTGAATGGCCGGCATCCAGGTCGCCGTCTGCCCCGGCTGTGTGGCTGCTTGTACGGGTTCCCGAGCTGCAATCTGTCAGTCACAGACAGTGAGACAGCTGCTCCGTCCAGGTGCCAACCTGTGTTCCTCTGCCAAGGGGGTGACTTCACATCCTCCATTAACACTGAGTCCCATTCATTCACAACTGGGAGAATATATTGAGCAGGAGGGATGGGAGGATGAGGCAGGAGTTAAGAAAAAAGAGGTGAAAGGAAATGGAAAATGGACAAGGAGTATTCATCACAAATAAATTGGCAAAAATACGTATTGTGCTCACTCGCACCTGTGAAGTGGAAAATACTGGTTAGGCGGGACACTTCTGACCATACTGAGGAGTTAACAAGATTAGGGCTGCAGCTAATGATTATTTTCATTAATGATTCATCTGTTGACAATAATGCTGTTATCTGATTGATAATTGAGTCTTTAAAGTGTCAGAAAACAATAATGAGCTATTATCTTGGTAATGGTAGGCTGATTAATCAGGACGATATCTGGCATTTTGAGACGGGTAAGGGTGGCCTGCGCTCACAAGGCTGATCTGAACACACGCCAAAGACAAAGCAGATTTTTTTTATTGTCAATATTTTTCTGTGTTCGAGCGAATAACACATTGGGACCAAAAACAAGGAGATGCTGCTTCATGCGACTGCGTGCACAAACTTGTTTATTTATGTCTTATTTATTCATGTAAGTTTAAATTTCAGTCCTCCCTCAGAAATCAGTTGCTGCTTTCTGTTGATAAATGATGTTGTTAAGTGCACTGAAACTTTATTATTCATACAACTTCATACAACTTTTTTTTGATGACCTGTGGACATTTATTTAGCGTTGCTTTATTTAGAATAAGCATGTTGCAAACGACAGCGCAGACAACAATGTAGTAATTAATGTCTATTTGATATTTCCATTTATTATTTAATTATTGTATTTTATCAGATGCAAAAAAAAAATGACATTTGTGTAATATATCAGCCATCAGTCGCCTTGCTCTGTAAGTATCGGCTACATTGGTCAGTCCTTGTTTTTTAGTATCAAGGTAACACATTAGTCACATCATGAATGTTCCTGCAACTAAGATCATCCAACATTTTCAATGACAATTCAAAAGTCTTCAGAGAGAAACCCATAAATTGCACATTTTGGTCAACAGGCGCTTTAAAACCCAAACATAATCACCTCACAACGATGTAAAACAGGGAAAAACAGGTGAACATGTGTAATTTTTGCCTAATTAGTGTCTTTGATGGTTAGTTAAGATTGTTAGCAGTTGGCTTTCTTTTGATTGACCAATCGATTCATTGACATTTCAGCATTAAAGACGTGTCACAACCACGATAACAAAGCTAAGAAAACGTTGCACCCTCATACATCACGTCTGTCTCCCAGTTTTTTGGGGGGTCAGAATCTCAAATCACAGCTGAGTTTATGTCAGAGACAATGACCTCTGACAGATGTGACTCCCTTGGGGATGATAATTAAAAACAGCTCCAATTAGAAAACGCCACAGGGGGTCACCTGGGCTTCCCATCATCACAAGCGATTCGTCTTGTTTCGCTCTGATGCGCTGCCTTATTTCAAGTCAGAGTGAGTAATGCAGAGATGAGATTTTATGAATCTAGTTCTCAGAACTGGCTGCGAGCTTCAAATCAATGCTCCAGTGCTGTACCAACACCCACAAATCCACACACACACACACACACACACACACACACAGACCTCGTTTCTCTTGAGCATTATCGTGATGGCTTGCTGTTTCACACTCATTCAGGTGTTGTAGCAGCAGCAGCACTCACAGCAGCAGCACACAGTCTGCTGACTGAAACAGACATGGGCACATGTCCAAGGTCATTATTCCTCTCCAAGCTGCTGTTTCCAAAACACAGGTTCTTGCACACTTCCTGCTCTGATTAAAATTTTTATGCCATCATCTCTCTGTCTTCAGTACGGCACACAATGCAGTTCGTGGTTTGATACCATGATGATATTTCTGACAAGGTTGGAATCAAAACGAGGCGTGACAGTACACGTTTTTTTTTTAAGCTTCACTGTTTTTTCAAAGTGGTTTTTCGTGTAGTTTTTTTGTGAAAAATGCAAAAATAGAATCACTTACAACTAAAGCAGCTTTTTACATGCAATTGTGTCTTATCTAAAAAAAAAAAAAAAGATGAAAAGACCCCGTATGTATATATTCATATTTAAAAAAGCCAATGTCTGACTTGGAGTCTCCAAATACTGACACTTTCCACAAACCTCAATATAACTTTTTATTCTAAGACTATAAGCCTGTCACCTGGTAGCGGTTTAGATGGTTCAGATGTGTTAAGATTGAATAAACATTTTAGCCTGATTTCATTTGCATGACTTTGGCTGCAAGACTGCAGGCTGGGTTTGTTTGTTGTGAAAAGCCATCATAGGTGCAACACGTGTGACATTCACACACATTTAACGCTTACCTGTGGAATGTTCCAGGCAGGTGTGTTTGGAGCATTCCACAACTTTCACAGTCTTTTGTTGCTCCCGTCCCAAATTGTTTGAAATTGCGTTTTTTTTAATTGAGTACATGTCAAAAAAAGGATTAGCAAATGATCACTGTCTGTTGTGTTTTACACAGTGTCCCAACTGGAATCAGGGTTGTAGTATAGAGAACGAGACGAGACTGGGATGGATGGGTCAGACATTCTCAGAGGAGAATAGTGTTCTTGTCTTGTGTGAAACCAAAAGTCAACGGTAACTTGTTTTAAGTTATGTCCGTGGGTTAACTTATATAACATGAATCGTATGTTAGGGCATGCATGTAATGTAAGTTAACTTATTTGAACCCAAACCATGATCTTTTCCTAAACCTGACCAAGTAATTTTTGTGTTTCTTAATATTACCATGACAATCACCTGAGTATGACGATGGTCACCTTTTTTCGTCCTTTCCCGGACTTCTGGCTGTGAAATGACAGTTTAAAATGCATGATGTGGCAAGCGAAATGTGACTGTACTCATCGATTGATTACATATAATTGTGTCCTATTGGATTTAATGTATGCAAACAAAGATTTGTACATTTTGGGAGTATGAACTGATCAGATGATCAACACCTCACTTGTGTCTATGTCTTGAGTCTGAAGCTGGACCAACCAGGAGAAAGTTAGCGTAGCTTAGCAGCGAGACTGGAAGCCTTGGGAAACAGCTCTGTCTGCACCACTAAAGCACCACTCATTGCATCTCATTTTTTAAAATCTGTACAAAAAGTTTAAAAACAAGTCGTGGTTTTACCGGGGGTTATGCATGGGAACTATTTCTTGGCTGGGACGGTGGAATTTTTAAAATCTTCGCTGTTTCTCCCAGCTTCCAGTTTTAATGCTAAGCTCAGCCAGTGTTTACACTCCTGGTTCTAGCTTCATGCAGATATATAAGAGTGGTACAAATCTAACTATTAGAGAGAAAGCAAATACTTCCCAGAATGTTGAGCTATTTCTTTAGTGTTATGATCTATTTTCAGCGGCACAATACTTAGTAACACATATCTGTGTATTGTTACTGTTATTACTCTATAATTTCTCAGTCCTAGTTTCATACTTTTGTCATTTTCCAGACTCCTGTGTGTGTAGGCAAAGCCAAACAGATTCCGCCGCTCATTTCCTTTTCATAGCTCTGAGCTGAGAGTCCTTTCAACCAATTAGCTCAGACAGCAGCAGCCTCCAACATGAGCCGGGAGGAGGGCATGTAAAAAAGATTTACAGCTTTGAGAGCCAAATCCACGCGTCTTATCTCATCCCCCGGGGCTTTGGCCACCATACAGCGCAGCCAAAGGCTTTATTGCCGGATAATGGCCGGTCCGAGCTGCTTTCATGGGGGAACAGTGGGATGATGCCTGCTGTGTCTGACTGTGAGAAACTGGGGCATAAAGTTCAAAGTGGGCTCAGCTCAGCGTCCCACAACACAGGCAGAGCGGGCTCGAACGGCCTCACATTTTCCATGCGAGAGTGACTCGGTTAACATATACATGCATGCCCATTAAAGCTGTTTGTCAGCATTTCAGTGGTTTTAAACGGGGTCATTACTCTTCTACTGATATTACTCGAATTAAATCTGATGTATTGCGCTCTAAACTGAAACCACATCTGTTACCTCTCCCGCCTCTTCGCTGTTACCCTCCGTTTTCCGCTGTTTATCACTAAACATCAGTTTAGATTTCATTTCCGCTGCGTGCTTTGCAGTTGATCTCTGAGATTCTTATCCCGACGCATATTGCTGCTGCCGGCGAATAATTCATTTTTGTTTACAAGTAGACGGAGACACTGCAAATTAACCTGCAACCGAAATTGTCGAGCAGAGACGCGGTCACATTTTATTCAGACTACAGGAATTAAATGGTGCATTGTGTGTAGAAGAAGTAGAAGAGGCAGCAGAGAGGCAGTACAATGAATATGTCATACTGTATTCAGTGAAACCCAGAAAAATGCATTTAAATTTTTTAATCCTCATTAATGAATCAAGCTGAAGAAGCTTGTGTTCTTGTTCATTTTAACAGGCGTGTGGTTGCAAAACCCAAATACAAGCAAACTGGTGAAGTTGGTGAAGTTTTGAATTTCCTGTGTGTTTATCTGTGTCGAATGCAGATGATTAATGCCTGGCTTGGCGAGAGACTTGTCAGACTGCATCTTGAACCCCGACCAATCACAGCCTGCATGCGGCCCGTCATTATTTGCATGACGTGCAAAGGTAATCAGGCTGGAAGGTCCCCATTACATTTGTGCATGAAAGATTTCCTGCTGTCATTGGTCAGCGTCACAGAGCACATTGTGGACGTCAAACCAGGTGTGTGTGTGTCCCAAAAGCTTGAGAGCAAACAAGCCTATGGAGTGGAGGTTGTTTTGTTAACTGCGGTCACGAATGAACTGTGTGGATGGACGTGTGGGTTATTGAAGAGCTGTAAAAGCACAAAGCTCCTCACTGTTCGACCAAACTTTTTGATGTGAACGAACTCAGTTTGAAGCGTTTTATTTATGACGTGAGTTCAGTCGACCTCCAGAGCAGCTTTAACTAGACTGAATCACTGTTTTTAATTGCTCGCAGTTTAAATGAAACAGTTACCACAATGTAAAAAAAACATTGCAGACATTTGGGAGACATATTGTTTGATATAATAACACTGATGAAGCTGAACCTTTTATCCACTTCATTTATAATGTATTTACTCAACAAACCTTTGCACCTGTTACATTGCAGAGTCTGCAGGTACAACATTTCATTGATGCAAATACACTCATCTGATTTTTTTGTTTTTTTTAATATCTTGTCCAGAGAGCAAGCCAATATGTATGATTTGTGGCGACTGTGGCAAGGAAAAACTCCGCTTCAGACGAAGAAACCTTGGAAGGAACTGGACTCACTGTGGTGGCCCATCCTCCTGAGGGCTGGGGGACGTGCTGGTGCTCCTGTCAATGGGACATGCTCTTCATCTGTCCTCTCCTGGAGATGGTCTTTATCCATCCTCGGCAGGACGTGGTCTTTGTCCGTCCTATGCTGGACTTGCTCATCATCAATACTCTGCAGGATGAGCTCTTCATCTGTCCCCTGCTGAATGTGGTCTTCATCTGTTACCTGCTGGAAGTGGTCTTCGTCCATCTTCTGCAGGGTGTGGTCTTTGTCCGTCCTCTGCTGGACCTGCTCTTCGTCCGTCCCCTGCTGGACGTTTGATCTTCCACTGGACACCTGTAGCTCATGTCCACGCTGGCTGCCATCACCTGAAGCTCCACGGCCAGAGATCATATCTGGTCCAGCACGGAGGTGAGGAACTCATGAGCATCCTGCAGAGAAACATACACAGTCATACAAAGGGCCTCGTATGCAGAGGAGAACCAAACAGCAGCAAACGGTGAAACAACAAACCATAAGACCAGCTTACACACTTTCTGTTCAAAATCCTCAAACTCCGGACTCCAGACAGAGGCCGCCACCTTGAACTTAATGATGAGGCTAAATTTGTGAAGCAAATCACTGGAAAAGTGAGACACTTTGATGTCCGTGAATGATCTGGAGAGGGGGATAAAAGGGTCAGGGGCTTTGTCTCTTTGGTTGTTGTTAATGGTACAACTTGAGAATAAACTGAGCGGTTGTTTCTGATGGGTGCTTTACCTCATGAGTTCAGCCTCAGGGAACTCCACACATGCTCCTGAGAGCTAATGGCTGTAACAAAGTCCTCCAGCGTCAGGAGGCTCTGCAGGCTGGAGCTGATGTAGCTTTTACCTTGATGGATGCATTTACAGCACTGGTTCTCGTGTGTGTGTGTGTGTGTGTGTGTGTGTGTACATGCAGATGTACTTACCCAAGACTTGTAAAGTGTACAGGCTTTTCAGTGCAGACAATATCTTGTTCCTCCGTCTTCGGCTCCGCTGGAAGATCATTGTATTCTTCTTCGTTGGTCACCTGCACGTCCTGGTCCGGAGGAGATTTGCTCTGTTCCTGTGGCGTCTCTTCTTCAGTAGCTGGTGCATCCTGTCATAAATTATATTGGAGTGAGGACACACTCATCAACTCTTAAATATCTGCATCATGTTGAGTGCTGCACTTTGTGCCACTCATACATACCTTCCCCGAATTTGAAATCTTCTTCTTTCCCAGAGGGCGGCCAAAGAGCCGACACCTCCTTGGGATCCTTCCGTCCTTGTTGCAGCAGGAGCGTCCGGGACAGACACACTGTTGGCAAAGCTGTTTACAGCTGTTTTTTCTGTTGTGTAATCATGCTTAAAATCTATAAAAAATTATTTAGAGAGATCTTTTTAAGGAATCGTTCACTCCTCAGTCTGGGGTGAATTCAGGCTGGACCAGGTTTTAAGTCTGTCATGGTGAGTCCTGAAAGATGAGTCCTTGCCAAGTCTAAAGTCTTCATAAGAAAATTTCCAGTCTTGATCCTGGTCTTTTCAAGATTGTGTTTGTATTTTACATAACTGACACCAACTACATTCAGTGCATCTTTGTTAAATAAAATATTTGTTTCATCCTGTTCAGTCATGTTCAGGCTCACTGGCTGATAAACTAATGAACACACAGGTGTTGCCATCTGTATGACAGGGGACAGTCCAGCTGTCCAGTCTCAGCTGTGCTACTAACAGGAGCAGGGGAAGGTTTGTGTTTCCTGACACTGTTCACACGCATCGTCTTCTTTCAGCACTTTGTGTGGAATCATCAACCAAATTCAGCGAGGACAACGCTATGACAGCAGCGATGGATTTCCTTACCTGCTCTGAAAGTCGTGTGTCTGCCTGCTCTGATCTGCTGCCACACCAGAAGAGCGTTTAGATCTCTGTACAGAAAAATAAACAGGATGAAAAGTGATGAAACATCATGTATCTACGCAGCTGCGTAAAGTGGCTTCACAGAAAGCGTCTACTGAACAGAAGTTTAAAGCTGAAGTAAAGTCAAGGTGACGTTAACAGTAACAAATTTGGAGTACATCTCGATGACAAACCTTCCCAAAACGGCAAAATAGTCGATCCATCATAGAAACTTTTCCACTGTTGTCAGGAGCCCAAGCTAAATGTGTCTCACACTCACTGAAAACTAGTTTCTTCTGCAGGTGATCTGCAGGTAGGCTCATATATATAGAGTGTTCAAGATTGCGGAATTTGTGACATCACTGCATTCCAATTCTAATTCCACGAATGGCTGAAAATGCTGGAGGTCACTTAAATGTAAACATGAAGTATATTTATATCTGATCAAAACAGTTTAGGGGGTCTTGAAAGACAGTTAAAAACATTCAGAGCTGAGATCGTCACTGAGTTTTCTGACGGGCCTTGACAAAGCTCATTTTTTTCCTCACCTACCAAGATACATGTTGTGGTCCTTTACTTCACATTGCATTAAAATAATTTATAAAGGCAGAAAAACACTTAGATCCTCACCAGGAGCAGTATGTCAGTAGTGCTGAAGCACTATTGAAGCGCCCATCTGCATTACAGCATCCCTGTCCTCAGAAGGAGCCGTCCTGTCAGCAGCAGAGAGGACAGCTAGGAGACAAATTGTCTTCACCAGGCTGAAGAACAACAGAAATATAGTCGAGGATGCATCAGGAGTATACAGGCTGAAAACTGCCTCATTTTTATTGATTCATGTGTTTTATTCCCACCACCCGCTGTAGCTCTATAGGCCCACTTCAAGCAGAGCAGCAGCATCCTGCATGAACTGATGGTGAAGATTTCGGGTTAACCATGAAGACAGTGGTTAATAACAATAATCAGTACATAACTGTATAAAAGCACGTAGGACCTAAATCAGCACGACGGAGGAAAGATGGGATTTTCGACACAGTCCTCTCCAACATCCAGCTCTTGGTTCCTTAAAAAACAAGGTATCAGTTGATATTTTCTGGCTGCTGCACTGGCTTTTAATACAACATGGAGCTGCGTATCATCCGCACAGCGCTGACAATGAACACATCTCGCATCACGGAAAGTTTATTACACACGTCTGCAAATGCTGGATGCTTACCTATATGCACACATTCATACAGTCAAATAAGACTGCTATTGCAGCAAATCAAAACCGAATGACACCAGCTATGATTAACTAAGAGCATCCCGAATGAGTGTCAAACCACAGCCTGGATTATCATTATTATTATTATTTTGCTCTTTTGCATATCAATCTGGCAGTTGCTTTAAGGGAAGCACAGAGTGGAAATGTATGACGCGACTCAAAACGACATTGTTTTCTGCGTAATTTCCAGCAAAAAAGTGAGGCAGCAGTATCACGTGAAGTTTAGCCTTCGCCTGCAGCGGATGTTTCATCTTCGTCGTTTCTGGGAAATACAAATTCAAAGTTTCGAAGTTATATGATCACAGCAATCCTTGTGGCAGCATGCGCAGTGAAACAACCTGATCTACAATCAGACAAAACAAAGGCATCCAGCTACTGTTGGACAAATGACTGTAAAAATATAGGAGATTTTACACAGACACGGCCCAGCGTCGTCCACCTTACTTAAAAAGATAACTGTGCTTTAATCAAAGTCAGCCTCGCCCTGTTATCTCATTTTGTGCTGAATTTATATTGTATTGACTTTTCTTTTTTTGTGTTAACCGCATGATGCTAACATGCGTGCAGGTGTTTTCACTTTTTTCGTTAGCTAACATCTCCCCTTTGATATCTGTCTGTTAAACCATGTTACCGGTTATGTGTCAATTTATTTGACTTTCACAGCCGCAAGATTGGATTTCTATGCAATCAGCAAATTGAGTTGAGTTATCCTCAATTGATTTGCTGCAAAATCTACATGAGAGACTTGCCTCTATTTTATCATTTGTTGTTGAGCTAGTTCAAGTTTCATGATGCACTATGCTGCTTTTCTCTCCGATTGGAGTGGGGAAACTTGTAATCATGTTTGCAATCAGGGTTCAAGCGCCCGTTGTGTTTTTTTTCTGCTGCAATGGCTCAAATTGCCACAAGTTGGAATTAGTTATTGATGTATGAGGAAGTAGCCAAACGGTGGAACTGTAATTAAGTCCCAAAAGTTCAATTTTGAAAACTCCACATCCCTCAAACCACAAGTCTGATTGACTTGAACCTGCACACGCAAGTCCAGCTCAGACACGGCCCAGCGCCCTCCGTCCCATCGTTGTTGAGCTAGTTCAGGTCTCATGTTGCTTTTCTCTCCGTCTGGACTGGGAAAACTTGTAATCGTGTTTCGTTTCTCATAATGATCAAATAGTTTATAAAAATTGTATTATTGTTTCACAATAATGAGACAGAGAGGTGATTATCATGAGAAAACATCCTATAATTTGTGTTTGGTGAATGCATTACATGCAGGCAATCTACTTACTACACCTCATATCTTTAATTCATATTTCCTGTCACATTGTTTATGCACAGACGCCGATGCAAAACTGCAATACCCCAACAAAACCAGCAGGAAAATCACTTTCCTTGTCAAGTCTTTGCTTTAAACATAAACTTAAACCAGTACATGGTTGTCCTGGATATTATAAGCATGATATATTTTTTAAAAAAATCCTATAGGAACCTCAACATGGCTTCACTGTACCACAACAGTATGTGCTGCATTGTATATGTGTGATGTGCTCAAGGGCAAAGAGCAGAATTTAACCCTGCAACTCTCCTGTCGCAGGATCGCTTATACTGCGGAGCCTCCTCTGTGACAAAATCAGACCTGAAAATGTTTTAAGAATAACACAAAAGTTTATTTGAACAGCAACTTTCAAACAAGAAATGCTGCAAGTCCTTCACGCTAAGAGACGACAACTGGAAATAAATTAAAAGAGAGAGCAGATTGTTTAAACAAGTTGCACATTTTAAATGCCTCTACAAATAGAAGGAACGCCGCTGAAGAATAGTCCAGCGATGGAAATGTATTTTTCAAATGACAGAGCCTTGATCAAGAAAGCAGATTCTTCATGGACTGAAGCTTTTTCTTTGACCGCCAATAGAACAAGATACGACACTTCAAACAGAATGAGCTATGGAGAGTATTGGTACAAGAAGAGTCTCTTTCTTGTTTATAAATGCACAAGCTGTTAGTGAAGCAACTCTACGTAATTACACGCCGTATGACGGCTGCAGCGCAGCTTTCTTTCCTTTGATGGAGAACATCAGAGTGTGGGATCGATCAGTGTTTTCAGCTGAGCTGCAGTGGCCTGCTATGGTGCGTTAATGGAAATATCATCTCGACCGTATGGGGCCGCACGGAAACCTGCGTGGAGCTCTCCTGCCTGTCAGTGCGATTCCAGCTCCAAGAAGATGTGGATTTGAACTTTCTCTGTGCTCGTGTTTCTTTAATGTGGAAAGTATGAAGGCCGCATTTCACTGGAAAAAGCTTTCTGGTCAGCGGTGATGCCCTCTTAGATCGCCAAGTTTTTGAGCACTCTGCACAGAATGTCTCAGAACACCGACGCAGAGTTTCCTGCTCATTCATCCTGGAAAGGTCAGTGTTGTGTTGCGCAGATGTAATGGCAACGGCGCTTATGCAGTTCTGAAAACAGAGTTGTTTTGATGCGACAAAGGAGGCGGTTTGAGGAGGAGGAGGCGAACTGACGGACCTGCTTGTTCATGAATGGAGTTAGGAAAACATCTGCAGAGCGTCTGAAATATGGCCACTTTCTTTATGTCTCATCGCGATGTGAGTGGAACTGCGGGGAGCCCGCATGCTTCGCTGCAGCTGTCACACAGACACAGGATGTGAGAGCAAGATTAGATGGAGGCAGCTATCGTTCTCTTCCTGCCTGTATCGCTTGTCATTTCTCACGCCTGTGCGTGCTTTGAAACGCCTAAATACATCAATGAGTATGATAGAGATTGTTCATACGTTACAGCAGCCAGACGCCACCTCAGATAGTCCTTTAAGTGGAGTTTGTTTTCTGTCCAAGAGTGCCCACATGCCTTAAAAATATAAATAAAGCAATCAGCCAAAGGAACCTCTGTCAGAGTAAAAGTTTGTGGAAAGATAAATTGAAGGAGATACCAAAGAGGATCAAAAGAGGCTTCTGAGTGAAAAGCCCCAGGTAAGTATCTGCGTAGGGCTGATAAAGAGCTAGATTCTGCTACACTTGCAACCTCCACTTGTGAATATTCATGAGGATGCATCCCTAATTGTGGATAATCCCTTGTGTTTGCTTCTTCTGTTTATATCTTAATATCACACTGCTGATTGCTGATCTCTGACCTGTAAAAAGCGACCACCTATCAGCCTCACACTCCCAACCCGAAATCTTTAATCAAACCAATTTCTTTGATCAACGATGCAGCCTAAATGAACCCGTAGTGTTTTTTTTTTTCTCTTTAAGCAGCGTGGAGGCTCAGTCAATAGCCTTAGCCCTAATTTCACATTCTTCAGATGTTGCTGCTCACCTTTAATGAACACTGGAAGACGCTCCTGAACGCCAGTCAGACTCCCAGCTTTTCATTTGAGCGGTTGAACCATTAAAACTTCAATGTTGACCTGCTGAGAGATGTATTATTGCATCCTGAGACAATTTCATTTGTATTCAGTATGTAAAGCCAGCATGCTTTTTCTGTTTCAAAGGGCTGCTGCAGCAGACTGAAGGTACGTTTCCATTCACTTGTTTCAATGCACATATTGAGTTCGAGCATTAAAAAAATCTGGGTGGAAATTTAAAGGGAAAAAAACGAAAGCGAAAATTGTTTTTTCGCTCGGCTGAGGTGGAAAAAGTTGGCATATTGGAAGAACAGAAAATGGCACACAGACCCATGGGAACATTTTTCAAGTATACCTTGATGTTGTGGTCTCTGCCTCTACTTTTTCCTCTGTAGACAAAGCTTTCAAGTCATGCTGCCACTCACAGTTACAGGTCTAAACTCCAACGGAAATCTTAAGTTCAAGCCCAGACAGTGTTGGCGCCCCCCCCCCCCACACACACACACACACACACACACCTACGACGTCAGCGGTAAATGATAGAAACATTATTGGGTACACAAGGATCGGAAAATAGAAATTCATTTTGAGAAAATTGTCACATCTTCCTTGAATATTCCCTTAAAGCTGCAACAACTTATTTTGTGGCCACTTGGGGGCAGCAGAAACAAACTAAACACAACGTTTACATAAAGTTGTCACAGAGAAAATTTAAGCAAAATTTAAGTGATGAACAAATACTGATTTATGTTTTGGCCACTTGGTGGCAGTGGAACGGACATGTTACAACCTTATGATGTGGCATGTTAGCAGTTGCCCATTTACACATCCAGCACATGAGGAGCAATATTAGCATTTATTTGGAGTCATGTGTTTGGCCACTTGGTGAATTTCCATCCAAAATTTGCTCTGCCTTTGGCTCTGTTTTGGCCTCCACCACCTCCTGTGGGGAATATTTGGTCCTTTAGTAGCTAAAATGTTCCTTGTTTTTTGTCTTTGCTTCAATATCATCGGCATCAGGAGGGCCGACTGTGATCCACGTATCTTTGTCATGACCTCAGAGCGTTATAACGCTGCCTGAGCTCTGGGCACTGCTTGGGCATTTCAGACTTCTCTGGTCCAGGACTGGCGATGACAAAAACTGCTCCGGTAAAGCCGTCCAACATGGCCGCTGCTCGCACGCCTCTAGCAGAAAGAGGCAGGTTCTATTACTGGAGCAGGCGCTCGGAGAGACCTCTAGCTCGCACATGATTGTTTTTTAGCCCAGGAGGACAGATAGAGGCATTATGGGCTGGATCCCTCTGGGAAGCACCGGGCCGCTACCTCCTCCAGCAGCCTCAAAAATTACATTGATATTTTTTCAAACAAGCCTAGAAGCAAATCATTGGCTTTATAACCCAAAGTAAAACTGGCGCTGTGGACCCGCTTCACCTGCTGAACACCTGAACTACTTGATTGAAACTGTGACCTGCGGAGACAATAACAAATCAATTTGTGAGGTGAATTGCCTTCAGAGATGTTATCAGATATGAACAGGATGGCGTCACAGGTTCAGACCTGTTAGAGAAAATCCTTTTAGACTTAGAGTATGTGTGCTCTCTTTGTTGATTGTAACAAATGGGAATATGATTACCCCAGTAACAGCACAAATACATACTGTGAGTCAGCCTAAGCTTATGGCATTAAAGGCCTTAACAGGGATAAACATGTGACGGGCTCTTTTTCATTCATCCTAATGTACACATCAACTTGTATCGTAATGTTGTGTATTCATTATATAAAGCTGCGTAAAAGCATCACAGTTTGCTGTTTTCCTGAAATGGATACTAAACGATTTAATGCCCAAAATTGAATGCGGTTATCCTGCAGCTTAGCATACAGCTGCAAAAACAAATAAATAAATAAATAAAAATTACAGCTTACCACTTCTGAATTTAAATGGTGCAGTTTGCCTCATTTGGCATGTTTCCTCTCTCTGTGTTGTGGGGAATGTGAGAAGCTGCATCAGCTCAGTGCCAGTGAGGCTATTAACAGCTCAGAGGATCTCAAAGGTCGGGGTGCTGGTGCAGAGTTGACACGGGGTCATCTTTTTATTGCATCATTCACATCGAGCCACAAGCACTTCGCCAATGTCGAGCTGGAAATTGTGATGCAGAGTTTATGCTCATGATATTAGTACTTGAGGCAGGATTTTAACCTCAGGATAAAGTGGATGGATCGACAGAATAGTAATGGACAGCAGTTTTGATTTGATTTTATACATGAAGTTCAGTTTAGTGATTGTGCTTATAACCCTGTGAAAATGAGTTTGAAAGACTCGCATTTGTGAGGCAAGCGGAGGCTCAACGACAGATGGTATTGAGTTGCATTATGGGAAATGTAGGATTCATCCTACATTAGATTGACCCATGACAGGAATTAAAAGTCAAGATATCCCAGCCTCAGTTGCATGTTGCATCAGGTTTTTAAAATCAAATTTTAATTTGTCTCTTGCAGGTCTCTGAACTTCAATATTACGCAACATCAAATCGCTGGAGAGACTGTTTAAGTTGTTTTGTAAGCAAACATACTAAGCTTTTGCTGCTTCTAGCTTCTCAGTTGTGAGGATTTGCTGATTTTCTTTGTTTTTATATCATTGTAAGGTAATTTTTAACTTTTTGGCTGTGCGAAATCGGGAAGGTCAACATTCACATTTTATGCACCGTTAATTAATCAAAAACTCAAATATGGAATATTTTGCAAAATAAAGGTGTTTTAACACTGATCCTCCCCTTTTATTGTTACACTGACTGAATGAAAGTGTGACAACAGTTCGGTAAAACAGTTTCGCTCTCTGCTTTCATATTTGTGATGTTTCCTGCGCTGGTCATGAATGCGCTTCCATCTTTCCCCATCATCCTTCAGAGAAAGTGACCTCTGTTGTCACTGGCGCTTCCCCCTTAGACATGTGTGCCGTCGTGAACACCTGGGACACCAGCCGACACGCTGCTCAGCAATGTGCAAACATGAAAAGGCACATCAGGGTAATTGGTGCTCTCCCAGCACGCATTGCTCAGCATAATCAGCATCTTGGTGCTTCACGGGATCAGCTATTCGGGTCCAAAGAGGCACCAGGAGGGAGGGAGGGAGGCAATCAGGGCGCTCTCTCCACTGTCAGCGGCACGGTGAACAAGCCAAGAATGCTCTGGGAACTTGTTCCAGCTGGCTACATATTAGGCACTGTCTGAAAAGTCCCCTCACACCATCACACCATCACACACAGGGGTCACGAAGCCCGGACCACCATGCCACTCTGAGCCCACTGCGCTCTCTAAAAACTATTCCACCCCTCTGCTCCCGATATTTGTGCACGCCTGAATATCCACCTCCTTGTGGCTCCTGCAGGTGGAAAAACAATTTTCAGGCTGAATTTCAACATTAACTGGATGCGGATGTTGCAGCTGGTTAAAGGTTATTGCTGAGGGTATGAAGCAGGTGTTTTGAACTCCTGGGTCTAGTCTGCGGTTGTGGATGCCATGCTTAGACTGGGAGGGATTTTCTATTTAGGCGTGGGTCAGTAGACTGGAATGAGTTGCCAAGAAAATTGTCCATGCATAGATGGATTGATTACATTTTTTTGTCCACTCGTGGAAAATCTGGCTGTGATATGTATCCATAATATCAACAAAGGGATGACATTATCCAAACAGGCGCTATGGAATTTAGTCTAAATATAGTGTTAATGTGCTCACATGTTGACAGTAGGGGGAATTTCTGTTATTGGCTCACACCACCAGTTTATGTGCTGATGCCACATCATTATTTCAGCTTTCAGGAATCTCCCCTCCTTCCACACTTAAACAGCTTTGTGGTCTGATTTGGTATTTTATCGCTCGCTCTCTCGCAAGCTCCAACATTTTTTCCGGCTGCGTTTGCACAACATTGCACATAATGTTTCATTAGATAGATCACTTTACAGCAGGCCGAAAAACACACAGGATCGCCCTGGATACTGATGGAGACAATGGCTGGTTGTGTGTCATCCTGATGCCAAGTTTTGAAAGAAGCTCCAGAGGGTTACTTCTCAAAGCATCCATTATGTGGGGGTTAAAAATCAAACAGCAACATATATTGTTGAAGGTGCAGCCCATGCGTCTTTCATGATATTATAATTCCCTTTGAGCCTTTGATTGTGCATGCGGTTCAAAGGCTCATCTAAAATGTAGAAGGTTGGTTGACATCCATCTGAGCTGTGTGTCTGCATGTGTGTGTGTGTGTGTGCTGGAGAGTTTTGATGTTCCTCTGCCTGTGTCTCTGAACCTCTTGCATCACGCTGACTCGGGGTTAAACCTTTGATGTGGAGGACTGTCAGTCATTGTTTCCTGAAGGTATAGAATTGGCCTGGCACCAGGGTTTTTTTTAAGCTAAGCTAAAGGCTTCCCTCTGGACAAGGTTGGATCGCTGAACCTCTTAGATAAGAGGACCGGGGCAAAGGCTGCATTAAAAGTCCACAGCGCTTTGGCTGGAGTCGGGCCCATAGCCGCAGGCTGAAAAGCTCCTGTATCCACTAGCAATGCAGGAAAAGTCCTACTTGACAACCTTTAGGGAGTAAATGATTCAATGAGGGTTTTAGAAACTTTTCAATTTACTTTTTGGACTTCTTCACAGCTGCCACAGACATAACAGGTAAACAATCACATCCATGTTAGAGAGCCCAGATTCAGTCGTAGTACAATAAGAGCTTTGTTTGTACAGTTTTGATAATCCCAGCCTGATAAACCCCTGTGGGGCAGCATTATAGAAGTGTCTCCCACCAAACTATTTTAAGCGTTTTCCAACAGCCCGTAAACGCAGCTAAATATAGGCCTGTCTGTTACTATGGACTTGGCAGGAGCTCCGAACAGTCGGAGCACTGTGCAACGAGGCCGCAGGAATTTCTGATGTTGTAATATGAAAACTGGGGGCCCCTTGTGGATGTAAACTCCGGGTAGGCCTGTCACCAAGGCGCAGGCGAGCTGAGTGGAAAAGCAAACTTCTCAGAGATTTCACGGAGCTGGAGGTGAATTGCAGATAGAATCGTGGCACCTTCAGGGAGAGAACCCATAAGCTACAGATGCACTTTCGTAGTTCATCATGTCATCGTGGCTCCTGACATCTGATGGTGTTCATTATGCCAAGAGGACATTACACATCACACATCTTGTCGCGCATTAAAATCTGTAACTGAAGTTCGGATCTTAAACCCCCTGAAAACTTGGTTTTAACCTCTATTTCTCTATAGCGTTAAATATTCATGACTAAATAAGCAACAGTCTGTGGCGGTTGGTATTGTCTGTGCTGTTATTTTGAAGGTCCATTTCCTGTGTTCTGTTTTGTGGGCTGTAACTTTACGTTTTGTTTTCCTGAGGCTCCCTTCCCCCCCGATGCGTCGAGGAGTGTTTGGGCACACCTGAGTTCACTTCAGGAGATTAGGACGCCTATTTAACCTCTGCGGAGTGACTCCTCGACGCCAGAGTATACTTCCGCGTACCGTGGTATCAGTTGGTCTCAGTCTCCTGTGGTATAGTACGTTTTGATAGCTTGCTGAACCTTTTTGATTAATTGTTTGTCTCTTCTCTTTTTGTTCCAGTGCCTCCCTTGCCCACACAGCCCAGCACTCTCTGGACCTCTCTGAGTTCGTGTTTTGTTTGGACCTCACGCTGCCAGCGATTGTTTCAGTTATTGCCTGTTGTTGCAAAATAAACTTTTGTTAACCTTCTCCGTTTCCGCTCCTGGGTCTCTCTCTGCACCCGCCGTCACAGAATACTCTGGCCAAACATGGACCCAGCGGATTCGGACCCCTTTCGAGCGGCGCTCGCCCATCAAGGACTACGTCTCGGCCAGCACGAGGACATGCTGCGGGGAGTAATGGAGGCAGTACAAGGTCTCAGCGTCCAAGTCCGTGACCTCACCGCTTACCTCAGCCGCACGGACACCCGTGGCTCTCCTTCCTCCCCAAGTCCCACACCAGCGCCACCCCCACCGGCAACCGCTGCAGCCCAATCTACCTCTCTGTCTGTCTCTCAGCGTGAGCCGTATGTGCCGGCCCCCGAACCCTTTTCAGGTGAAGTTGGTAATGCTGGGGGGTTTATCTTGCGCTGTTCACTAGTATTTGATCAACAACCCCTTAGTTATCCTTCTGATAGAGCTAAGATTGCTTATACAGTTAATTTGTTACGGGGCAGGGCAGCGCAGTGGGCTACAGCGTTATGGGAACAGCACTCCCCCATTCTCTCTTCTTTCGACAGTTTCTCGAGGGAACTTAGTCGTATTTTTGATCATTCACGACAGGGGCAGGAAACTGCTAAACGCCTATTCTCCTTGGCGCAGGGAGCGAGATCAGTGGCAGATTACTCTATTGACTTCCGTATCGCAGCTTCAGAGAGCGGGTGGGGGGAGTTAGAGCTACGAGGTGTTTTCTTACGGAGTCTTTCTAGTGAGTTAAAGGACGAATTAGCTTCCAGAGATGAACCCGATTCCTTAGAGTCATTAATCTCCCTCGCCATACGCATAGATAACCGCTTGAGAGAAAGACAGAGAGAGAAAGCCCAGACTCGCCTCTCTCATGTTCACGAGCCAGCTTCCCTCGCTCCCCCTTCAGCCAGTGGCGGATCCTCCGGCCACTCCGCTGCTCCCTCCACGTCCTCCTCTCACCCTTCGGAGCCCATGCAGTTGGGTCGGACCCGTCTCCACCCCAGCGAGCGGCAGCGACGTTTCAGCCAGCGGCTCTGTATCTACTGTGGCCAGGGAGGTCATTTTCTCGCTAACTGCCCTCAGACGCCAAAAGGGCAGGCTCACCCGTGACGGAGAGCGCACTGGTGAGTCAGACATCCCCTAATCCCAGCTCTCCCTCCCGTATTACCGTGCCCTCCTGTCTGCTTTGGGGTCGTGAGTCGCTTCCCATGAGGGTTCTGATTGACTCAGGGGCAGACGAGAGCTTCATCCACACCGAACTAGCCACCCAGCTTAAGCTCCCCCTTGAATCCCTCCCGGTGCCCAGAAATGTAACCGCCTTAGACGGCCGACGTATAGCTCAGGTCACTCAACGTACGGTCCCGGTCACGCTCATAATCTCTGGGAATCATAGAGAAGACATCCAATTCTTCGTCATTCCTTCCCCTCAGATTCCCCTGGTGTTGGGCCTCCCCTGGTTGCTTAAACATAACCCCCAGATAGACTGGACTACAGCTAGTATCTCCACCTGGAGCCCATTCTGTCATGCCCACTGTCTTCGTTCGGCCAACCCCTTTTCTTCCCGTGTTTCTCCACCACCTCCCACGCCCCCTGTCCTTACCTCCGTGCCTCCCGAGTACCATGACCTAGCCCCTGTGTTCAGTAAAGAGTTAGCCCTGTCCCTGCCTCCTCATCGCCCCTACGATTGCTCCATAGACCTCCTCCCTGGTGCTCCTCTCCCTTCTAGTCGGCTGTATAACCTGTCACGCCCCGAGAGGGAAGCCATGGAGACATACATCCAGGATTCTCTAGCCTCTGGACTCATCCGCCCCTCATCCTCTCCGTTAGGGGCTGGCTTCTTTTTTGTTAAGAAGAAGGACGCCTCCCTTCGCCCCTGCATCGACTTCCGTGGACTTAACGACATCACCGTTAAGAACAGGTACGCTCTCCCTCTCATCGACCCCTCCTTCGAACCACTCTGCTCCGCCACCATCTTCTCCAAGCTTGATCTGCGTAACGCTTATCACCTCGTCCGGATAAAGGAGGGTGATGAGTGGAAGACAGCTTTCAACACACCGTTAGGTCATTTCGAATATTTAGTCATGCCTTTTGGTCTCACCAACGCCCCCGCTGTCTTCCAGGCTCTCATTAACGATGTCCTCAGAGACATGTTAAACCGGTTTGTTTTCGTTTATTTAGATGACATATTGATTTTCTCTCGAGATCTAGAGGAACATAGACAGCATGTAAGACTAGTGCTTCAGAGACTTCTTGAGAATAAATTGTTTGTTAAAGCGGAGAAGTGCGAGTTTCACTCTGACTCAGTGGGTTTCCTCGGCTATATCATCGCCAAGGGTCAGCTAAGACCCGATCCTGCCAAGATCCAAGCTGTCACGGATTGGCCCGTTCCCACCACCCGGAAGGAGTTGCAGAGGTTTCTCGGCTTCGCTAACTTCTACCGCAGATTTATCCGTGACTACAGTAAGGTAGCTCTTCCCCTCACTAGACTTACTTCTGTGAAAATCCCCTTCCAGTGGTCTCCCGATTCCCAACAGGCTTTCGCCCAGCTTAAAGCACTGTTTACCTCTGCCCCGGTGCTCAAACACCCCGATCCCACTCGTCAGTTCGTGGTCGAGGTGGACGCTTCCGACTCCGGTGCTGGTGCCATCCTCTCCCAGAGAGACCCTCAGACTCATAAACTGCATCCCTGTGCTTTCTTTTCTCGCCGCTTATCCCAGGCCGAGCGGAATTACGACGTCGGGAATAGAGAGTTGCTGGCTGTGGTTTGGGCGCTTCAAGAATGGAGGCACTGGCTGGAGGGCGCTACGGTTCCCTTTTTGATCTGGACTGATCATAAAAACCTCGCCTACTTACGCACCGCGAAGAGGCTTAATCCCCGCCAAGCCAGATGGGCTCTGTTTTTGAGCCGGTTCAATTTCACCCTCTCCTATCGCCCCGGCTCCCGTAACACTAAGCCCGACGCCCTGTCCCGTCTCTATGCCCCTCCCCTGGACTCGGAACATCAGGATGTCATCCTCCCGCCGGCTTGCATCGTGGGTATGGCTACATGGGAGATCGAATCCCTCGTGCTCCAGGCGCAGAAGCAACAACCGGACCCTGGTTCCGGTCCCCCCGATCGCAAGTTTGTCCCGGATTCGGTCCGGTCGCAAGTTCTCCAGTGGGCTCACTCCTCTAGACTTACCTGTCACCCTGGTTTCCACCGCACCCTCCAGTTCCTCCGTCAGAGCTTCTGGTGGCCGAGGATGTACCGCGACACCCGTGCATTTATTGCCGCTTGCTCTGTCTGTGCCAGGGGAAAAGCTTCTCATCATCCCCCTGCGGGGTTACTGCACCCCTTGCCCGTCCCAAGCCGCCCATGGTCTCACATCGCCGTGGACTTTGTTACTGGTCTTCCTCCATCTGAAGGTAACACTGTCATCTTAACTATTATTGATCGCTTTTCCAAGTCTGTGCATTATGTTCCCCTGCCTAAACTGCCTTCTGCCCTCGAGACTGCTAGTCTACTCGTGACTCATGTGTTCAAGCTTCACGGGATTCCCCTCGACGTGGTCTCGGACCGGGGTCCACAGTTCGCTTCCCAGGTGTGGCAGGAGTTCTGTAAGGCGGTGGGGGCCACGGCAAGTCTGTCCTCTGGTTACCATCCCCAGAGTAACGGCCAGACAGAGCGAGCTAACCAACATCTGGAGTCCGCTCTTCGCTGCGTGGCTGCTCATCATCCCGTCTCTTGGAGTACACACCTGCCTTGGATAGAATATGCCCACAACTCCCTCTCCTGTTCGGCCACAGGTATGTCACCGTTTCAGTGCTGTTTGGGTTATCAACCTCCCTTGTTTCCCGAGCAGGAGATTGCGGTATCCGTCCCTTCTGTGAAGGAGCACCTCCGGAGGATTAAGGAGGTATGGCAGTCTGCCAGAGCTGCTCTCACCCGCTCCACGGAGAGGAACCGACGGCTGGCCGACGCTCGCCGCGTCTCCGCCCCCGAGTACCGACCGGGTCAGCAGGTGTGGTTGTCGTCACGGGATCTTCCGTTGGATGTCGAGTCACGTAAGCTCTCTCCCCGTTTTGTCGGTCCTTTCGAGGTGTTGAAGATCATTAATCCGTCTGCCGTCAGGCTCAAGCTACCAGACTCTATGAAGGTCCACCCCACCTTCCATGTTTCCCTGTTGAAGCCGGTGCATTCCAGCGAGCTCAGCCCGCCGGCCGCCGCCCCACCTCCCCCCCGCCTCATTGATGGCCATCCCGCCTACACGGTGTCACGGATCTTGGATGTCCGTCCACGCGGCCGTGGTTTCCAGTTCTTGGTGGATTGGGAGGGTTACGGTCCAGAGGAGCGTTCCTGGGTCTCCAGGGGACTCATTCTGGATGACTCTCTCCTTCGGGACTTTTATGCCGCTCACCCGGACAAGCCGGGTAGAACGCCTGGAGGCGTTCGTTGAGGGGGGGGTACTGTGGCGGTTGGTATTGTCTGTGCTGTTATTTTGAAGGTCCATTTCCTGTGTTCTGTTTTGTGGGCTGTAACTTTACGTTTTGTTTTCCTGAGGCTCCCTTCCCCCCCGATGCGTCGAGGAGTGTTTGGGCACACCTGAGTTCACTTCAGGAGATTAGGACGCCTATTTAACCTCTGCGGAGTGACTCCTCGACGCCAGAGTATACTTCCGCGTACCGTGGTATCAGTTGGTCTCAGTCTCCTGTGGTATAGTACGTTTTGATAGCTTGCTGAACCTTTTTGATTAATTGTTTGTCTCTTCTCTTTTTGTTCCAGTGCCTCCCTTGCCCACACAGCCCAGCACTCTCTGGACCTCTCTGAGTTCGTGTTTTGTTTGGACCTCACGCTGCCAGCGATTGTTTCAGTTATTGCCTGTTGTTGCAAAATAAACTTTTGTTAACCTTCTCCGTTTCCGCTCCTGGGTCTCTCTCTGCACCCGCCGTCACACAGTCAAAGTAAATCAGGAGTTTAAGACTAGAAAACATTGCCCTGTCCACTTCAAACCAGCAAGAAAAGCACACACAAAAACACAAATATACAAACGTCTCTGTTAAATAACCAAAACTGCTCCAACCTTGGCAGAAAATAGTGGTTTCATGCAGTATCCCGTCATTCACTGAAAGAAACTGATTGAGAAAATAGGTTTTCAGGGCCTTTAAAGGATATTTAATAACACCCGCAGGAGGCTAATCTCAGACGGTGCAGTCACAAAATCTCTCAGTATTCCATATTTAGAGTCAGGTCTCGAAACTCCTGCGTAACTGTAGCCGTGAGTCCACATGACCAGCAGAATACCTGCTGAGCAAAAATGAACTGTGCATAAAGCGTCCCATTGTGCATTATCACCCACCGCCTGCTAGAGTTTCCCTGTGTACAGTAAAAAAGTCCGCGGAGAGGCTTCACAATGCGAGATCTTCCTGCTCTGCTAATGTTTTATTCATGCTCTGGATTTGCTGGGCCTGATTGCGTGTCCTGGACTCCCGCCCCCCCCCCCAACTTTGCCAACATTGTTTGTTGTTTCTCACTTGAACAGAATAATGCATTACAATGTTTGCCATCAAACGTGCACTGTGGTGCTGACAACGGTGCAGCTGCTCATTAGGAAAGGCAGCCAGCCCTGGTGGGCTGTTTACAGTGAAAGCCAGTGTGGCACCTTAACGACCTGGAGTCAATAAGGAGGTCTGAGCCGAATGCTTTTTGTGCTGCTCGTGTGCGCGCTGCTTTCAAGTCGTGGAAATTAACCGCAGTTCGTCTTTGCCTCTCGCCGTCTCTCCGGCCTCTCTGTAGGCGAGCGCGTATTGAAATTTCCCGTTTCGCTTGCGAGCTGCTGTGACTTGATAGTTCACAGATTGCTTCGTGATGGCTCCTCTCTTCGCAGTCCCTCCTTCGTTATTGACACAGGAAGGCTGTTTGCCTACCACCTCACCACCCATGATGACTCATACTGAGCTGAACTCTCCTCTATTCATCACTTCACACCAACCATCCTCCCCAGCTCCACTTTTCATTTCTGCTGACCTACTTTGCACGTACAGTGCAGTCCATAGGAATTTGGACGGCAACACATTTTCCGTTGTTTTGACTCTGTACTCCAATATATCAGATTTGGAATGAGGGAGGATCTGATAGTGCATCTTTTAATGATTTCTTCTTATTATGCATTTTATTATAGTTAAAGCTTGATTTTTGAGGCTGATTTGCTGAAATGTGATTGATTTGAGAGTCAGAGTTTTAAATATAGCTAATGATTTATTTCATAAATGTACATACATTCCCTGGACCGTAACACTTTATTTTAACCCTGACTTTAACTGTGAGGCCTCCATAACTGGATGCCACATTCATATAAGCAGAAAATTAGAAACAACATAACTAATTTAAAATGCATCTTCATAGGCTGCACAATTATGATATATTATAATGTGTTATACACAATTATTATGCTTGAAAACTCCTTATAAATGATAAAAAATTGGTTAAAGTAATAAAACCTAAACAATTTTTTTTCTTTACCTAGTGACATAGATATATACTGAGCAGGACATTTTGAAAAATAAACCTACCGGTGTTCTGTGTATTGGCGGTGCTGGCTCTAAATGATCATATTTAACATAAAACATGTTTTTAGCTTTTCTGTACTGCAATTTCTTGCTGGCAGGCATATCAACTGATAACAGTATATCTGTGAGAACCTGAAATTGGCCTGTAGTCTCATCCCAGACATTGTTTGTGCTGCAGTTCTTTTCCTCGTCGTCTTCTTCTACCTTCCTCTTTTTCGTGTTCATCGTTGTCTTGTTCTCCTTCGTGTTCGTGGTCTTACATTAGGTGAGCAGTGTTGCGAGCGTAGTTCTTTTAACACAGCTTACTGATTCTCCTCCAGTTTTTGGACAGTTCATCAGGGAAATAACTGGGCAACAGTTACTAGACTGTTCATGCAGTATGGATATAAGCACCTTCGATGTACTGCTGAAAATCGACACCGTGCCCTCATTGTCATTGTTCCACTGAAAATCCATTGTGCCACCAGTCCAGAGCTGCACCATAATAAATGTGTGGATCTCCAAATACTTACCGACTGCATTTTTAGCACCGCTGACAGCTAATTTTTTGGCTATGACTAAAGCCCAGTAATTGTTCTCCTCAATAATTATGAGGGCTTATATAAAAGCGAGTGCTTGAGGTGTCTATCATACAGATTTACACTCACTAGTCACACAGACACCCTGACTTTGCCAGCGGCTGCAGGTGGGACAAACTGAGGCGAGTCGTCACCCTTGTCTCATGTCAACATTTGGCCAGACGCTGTCTCTTTGACAACCTCATCAACCACACAATGAAGACACAGTGACAGCCTGGGCCAAGGTGAGATCTTCATCAAACTGCTGAGGGGGAGACACCGCGCAGCCACGGGGCGCAATAACACAGCCGGGTATGCTGGGAAAGTGCACATCTTGCACATCATTAAACACCACAGGAGGTGCAATTACATTAATCGACAGTTTGAAGCAAATGTAAAAATACGAACTAATGTGTTGATTGAATCCCTGCTGCATTAACCCACAAAGAGCTTCAGTTCGAAACACAAAAAAGGCTGTTGGAGGTCAGCTGCTCGGCGCAGGCAGACAGGGCTCACTTCACGGCTGATGATGATTGCCTTCATAAATAATGTCAGTGTTTGGGGTTGAACTAAATGCAATATTCATGTCCTGAGGCGTCTGGAAGGCAGCGCGGATTCCTTTAGCGTGGCGGGGCGAAAAATAAAGAAAAAAAAGTTGCACAAACTCTCTTTGAGCAAATGGCTCGTGTGACACAGCTGTATCGGCCAATAGGCTTAACATAAACGAAAGGCTCAGGAGTGAAGGAATTTAGCTGCAGTTGACACTCACAATAAACCCTCTGTTTTTGTCCTCGACCCCTCGTTTACACTCTTGTTTTTCTCTTGAGTCACTCTCATCAAAGCTAACTATTTGCCTGCAGCTCCATTCAAATGATGCTTAGCGATGACAAAGCAGATCCACAAAGACAACTCCACGCCCCGTTCATCCGCTCCGTCTCTGAGGGATCTGGCCGTTTTGTCTGTTTGTCCCAGTATTGTTTTTGTTTTAAGCGAACAAGCCACTCAGGCTCAATACAGCAGCATAAAATCAATATGCTGCATATTTCAATGGCATTTAATTTCACTAACTCAGTTAAGTGGACTGTATTTTTTAGATTGCAAAAAGAGAGATACACAAGTCATTGATCTTGCTGCCTTCATTGCACACTGCTATAAAAACACACGCTCGCATGCACACGTGCCTTCCTCAAATCCGTTCTCATCTTTCTTCCCGCGGTGCCTTTTTTTTTTCAAGAGCCATTCACATTTTATAGTGTGCTGAATATGAGATTCAAGGGCTGTTCCTGAAAGTTTCTTGAAGTCAAACGAAGCCGCCGTGTGCGCTCTCCTAGCGGTCGTCGGGGCTTTGTTCAATAAAAAATACCCTCTCCACTTTAAAAGGCTGCCATATTCCACAGCTGGCTGCTCCTGCGTTTATGTGAAGTATTTTATGTATCCTTTTTTCATTAGCACATCAAGTGCATCTAAAAGCAAGCGCCAATACCTTGTTTTATACACTGTACATGCTTTTTCAGTCTTTTCTCCTGTTAGCAGGACTCTTCAGAGGATTGTTGCTGTGTGTGACGTAAATACATCCACAGCCTGAATGCTTTCATCATGTACTAAACTAGAGTACTCTGTAGCCCGGGGCTGCTTTTTAAGGTTTTTTTTTGGGAGAAAGTTGGATCTCAAGTTGAAGTTCAGGTAATTTAAGAGAAGTTTAAGTCAAGTGTCAAGTCATGTGAGGCAAGTCCAAGTCAGATCTCAGGTAATTTGAGTCAAAGTCAGGTCTTAGATTAGGCCGAGACAAATCTCTCAATTTTAGACAGGTCCGAGTTAAGTGTTAAAGCATTCGCAACAACTTCAAATGTAGTGAGACTAAGAGAAGTCCAAGTCAAGTCACAGGTCATCAGAAAAGAGTTTAAGTCGCAAGTCATTTGAGACAAGCCCAAGTCAAGGCCCAGGTCTATCACAGCAAGTTCTGAGTCATTGGAGATTTACAAGACCAAGTTTAATCTCAAGTCGTTTGAGACTGGTCCAAGTCAACTAGCCCAGACCAAATCTAATCAGAAATCAATTCTCAAGTCATTCAAGAAAAATTCACGTCAAATTTCAGGTCTCGAGACAAGTCAGAGTCAAATCTCCTCATTGTGGACAGGACCAGGTCAAGTCTTAAATCATCATGTGTTTTAGTCCAAGTCTAGTTTCACTGCATTCGAGACAAGCCAACGACATTCATATCAAGACAAGTCCCAGTCGAATCACAAGTCATTCGAGACAGTTTCAAGTCAAGTCTCGAGACACGCCCAAGCCAAACCCAGCTGTTGGAGAACAGTCCAAATCAAGTCTTAAGTTGTTCAAGACATTCATGAACGAATGGCGAGTTCAGATCTCGTCAGGCCTGAAGTTGTGAAGTCTGACTTGATGTCTCAGATCTACAGCGCTGCTGAGGTAAAACGCTTTAGCAGGGAAATTACTCGGACAGTTTAACGTTTACAATCACACTGTCAACTCCCACGACACGCTGTCCCACTCTTCGAAAAACAGACAATTACTGTGGGGTGATTGGGTGTTTGCAGATGTCTCCACTGGATTACTGCGGCCCGTCAGGTCGCAGCGGTCCCTGACGCAGGATAGGTGTGGAGTGAAATCATCATTGTGAAAGATGAGATTTAAAAAAGGTCAAAGAGTCTAAAGGGGGGAAAGAGAAAAACGGGTGAGGCAGGGGAAGATTATAGAAAAAGACAGGCTACAACAAAAGAAAGGCAGAATTGTAACAAGCTTTGGCAGTCTTATGGAACCAGCAGTGGCATGGCTCCTGCTCTCAGCACACAGTAGTGGCATTGTCCATCTTTCACATCCAAACAAAGAGCTGGGGTCCTCCGCGGTCCACCCCCCCTCGCCAGGGATGGATGTTGCATTAATGCTGCCCACACAAGCTCGGCAGCCTTCTTTTTTTCTCTCTCTCCAAGGACTTTGACAAGTTCTTTATACCGTTGGAAATTGTATTCCTTCTGTTCTCCTGTGCTTTTGGGTTAAAAAAAGAAGAGATGCGCATCAGTCCAACGGGGCTTGTTCGCAGCGTGCAAAGACAAAAAAAACCTCAACATTTGCTTTGACTAATAGGACTCTCGGTATGTTCGAGGGCAGACATACTTCACCTTTCCTCCCTGTGTGGTTTCTTGAACAAAAAGAGTGAATGACAGCGACAGCAGTCCATGCCGTTCGTCTGTTTCTACAGCTCATCACGGCGGACAATTATGTTCACCCGGCAACTGACCCCGTCCTTTCTCCTTCACTCCCCCTCCTCTCTCACCAGCACAATAACACCGAAAAATATCACGCAGAGACGAGACGAGAATCCGGCGTAAAAGCAGCCGTTTGCGTCGATGCGTCTCCCTCCTCCGCCCCTGCCTTTGCTGCTCTTGTTCCTGCAGTAAATCAATATAAAAGAGGAGGAAAAAACAGGATTGGTGGAGAGTCTTTGTCTGAAGAAATGCAGTTTAAATTCCAGAGATTACATTTTACCGGGGAAATGTCAGGGTGGATAACGTTACCTGTTATCTATCTGGGGTTCAGGCCTAGACTTGGCAACCAATGAATTCACTATTAATGGATGGACAAGAGGAGGTGGAAAAAAGCTTTTTCCACTGTAGGGCCTTTTTGGTCCTGTGGTTTCCCCCCCCCAGCTCTTGGAATGTGTTCAGATTCAGGATACCGACTTCAAAGTGACCTTTGTGAGACACAATAGTAAGTTTGTTCTGTTGAGTTTTCCAGTACATTTACCATTATATTCAAGTACATTTACATCTTTACACCGTCATGAAATAAAACTGTAAAACTGTTGTAGAAGTGGAAATATAATGATTTTTTTTGTTGTTGTTGTGTGAGCAAATCTGCAAGGTTACAAGGACAAGAAAAATGGACTGGAAATAGCGCTGGAAAAGAAACAGAACTTTGATCCATTAAAGTATTGTAAGTTTTGTAATGTTTAACATCATCCCCACCAAGATAGATGTGTTTTTCATTCTTGTAACCAAAAAGGCAAGAGCATTTCTCCTTGCCTTGCAGCAAATTTATATGCAAATTCAACCAGAATCCATTTGGTACAACAACAAGATGTTTGTAGACGGTGTTATGGTCATTGGTCTTCCTTTGGTTTTACTTTATTTTCTGTCTCAGACATGGACCTTTCCTGGAAATTACTGATGTTAGGCTGAAAAAGGCATGTAACAGTTATTGTGTGCTTTTTCATTGTCAACACAGCAGCTTCTATAAAAACCATTAAAGTAAAAGGTGTGGCCTGTAATATAGCATTCAGAGAATGACACTTTAAAACCTGAAAACAAGGATTATTATAATCATCTTGCCTTACTTCTCTAACCTTGACTTCATTAGCTGTTCCTGAATCCTCCCCAGATGAGGAGAAGGCAAAGAATGCCACATCATGAGTCTGTTGATGCCGTGCGATTCTTCCGACGGCTCATTATTCTGAAACCCCAATAATCCAAAAAATGTCCCCTTTGACCAAAAGCCCATTTTTCCAACAGACAACAAATGTTCACTGCTCCGAAGTCCCATTGAGAGGCGTTATTTTTTTTATTCCCATGAACACCCGCCTCGGCTCTAACCTTGAAAATTCTTTCCAACCCTAATCATCCAACCAGCCGTCTAAACCTAACCAATCAATAAACACTAGCCAATCAAAGGCAGAGTAGGGCGGGTCTAAAGGAGATATGTGTATTTTTGGAGCAGTGGCCGTCGGACAAATGGGCTTTCGGTCTTATGGGACATTTTTGGGACTATTGGGGTTTTGGAATAGTGGGCTGTCAGAAGAATGAGCACCCCCCAGTCTCTTATTATCTGTATTAGGACACTTTGGAGGGTATTATCGCACTTGTTCTATGTCCACCTAACACAAGCTAAAAGGTTGCTTGTGTTTAAATTGTTATTCATTTTGCCAAGTTTGTTTGTAGTCAGGTTAACATGGGTCTAATTTTTCAGTGAGAGCTGGCTGGTAGCACGAAGCAGAAGATGCCACTATGGTTAGCTGCAGTTTAACGTACCTTTTGAACTGACTTGTCTGGTTCTTTGTTTGAGGCGCCCTCTTAAACAATTTTAACGGACACCGTATTTTCCTTGGCTGTGATGGAGTCTGGATTTAGAATAGGCGTACTAGCCTTGGATAAATAGTCCAGATGCCGTTGCCCACTGGGTGAGAGTGCCTGTCTGGGCCCAAGCTGCTTCTGTGATTGGCCGTTGTCTGGTGGAAACCGGGTGTCACGATAAGCCAATGATTCCCTTCCTAAAAAATGCACAAACAGAGGGGAGATGGGCAGGTGATATGAAGCCGCGTCAGCAGTTGGCAGTCATCACTATCACTAATTGCAGCATCTGTCATGGTGGAGGGGAGAGGAAGCTGTTCCAGGTACAGCAATCCAAATGCCAAACCTGATTTTATCACAGCCTGTCAGATTACAGCGAGGCTCCACACCAGCAGCCCACCTGCTTTTCCAGACCCACTGTCAGGGACTAGATTTAGAATCCTAACACACGCTTTCATTCCAAATGTCTGCTCATCCTTTATAGTCAACCTGTGGTCCAATTTTGCGTTCGGCTTCCCACAAATCAGATCACATTTGCATCCGCAAACAAGCTGTCTGAGCCACTATTCCCCGGCTTAGACTGATGCGGCGCTTTGACCGTCGGTTATCTCAAAACAGTAAAAGCTACAAAGCCAATCTAAGTTTGCTGGAGAGGGCCCCGCGCATTTCATTCCACCCTCTGTCACATAAAATTCTCCATCTGACACCAGAGAGGGAGCGAGGGAGCGAGAGGGAGAGGGAGCTCCAGCTTCTGTCACCAAGCCACACCAGGGGCATACTAATATCAGCTCGGTCCAGCTGCTCTCCACGCTTGGATGGATGAGCTTGATCATGAAACATTACAGAGCCTCCCTGTCCGCCGAGACGAACCGCTGAACTGTGTCACAAAGGTGACTGGCCACAATGCAGGGTGACGACTGGCCAATACACAACAGTGTCTGATTCTGCCTCTCAGGTGTCTGATTGCTTATTACTCTGCCGAGGTCTGAACGTTGGCTTAAGGTGCATTTAAGAGCGAAATTTCGCCGTTGCTGATTTGAGCGAATTTGACCGCCGGACTGTCTGAGCGTTCAACACAAACAGCCAATGAACCGACTGTGCGGACATAAGCTGTAGCTTGTGTGTATAGAGCGAGTATGTGTTAGTGTGACAGCTCAGACGGCGATTGATCTCAGAATTTACTTAGAGCTCCAGTTCTTTTTCTTATTTCCCTCCAGACCCCTCTCCCTTTACCTCTTGTCAAACAGCCCGAGGAAAACAACTTTTTTTTCCCCCTTTACCGAAATTGAAACATTTTAAACTCGCACAGAGGCCTCAGTTCATCCTGTCTGGAGCATCTGTTTGCATCCGCTTGCATCTTCTTTATTGACTTTGCAACCGATTGAGCCACATGTCAAATTTGCATCGCGTCCAGTCTGAATACACGTTTGTAAACAAAATGAGCAATCTGTCAGTACTGTCCAAAACGACTCACTTGACATATGGTGCCATGGTCTGCGATGTAAAAGTCACATGCTTTGTTCACCCAGCCAGACCCATCAAGATAAAAGAGGCTGAAAAGCTGCCTTCAGTGGGTCTGCAGAATCATTTTGACACTCGGGCTTGTAAAGGAGTTGACAGGTAACATCTTACGTAATTAGGATGCAACAACAGAATTTCATCAAAGTTGCAAACAAAGACATGTACCATGCACATGTGCATAAGACACACGTCTCACAGCACCACTCTGAAACCACAGCTAATCTAATCACAGTTCATTTTCAGGGCCTCTAGTGAAAAAAAAAACTGAACTTGGGTGGAAATTTCACCATTATTTTCTCTCTTAAGCAGAAAAGGGGAACAACTTCACAGCACAGCGCAAGTTGTGCCTTCCAGCTGTGAAAATACTGTCATCATCCAAGGACTCGACACCTAATTTAAAGAAATATTTACAGGTAAAACCAGCTGCTAACGTTAGCTACACAGAAATCCGGGTAACGGTAGTTAGCTGGCTAACCTGTTAGTACTACTACTAATGTTAATACTACAAGTATGATTACTGAAAAATAGCAGAATAGCATACTTAATAAAGTACATTTAAATGTGCATAATTACCATTATTAATTTAAATGCGCGTTTGCTCACAATATTATAATAAATCAACGTAATATTTATTTCTCTCTCTCTCATCTTTATTTGCATATTTGGTGTTGAGGTCATCCAAAAGTAATGGAAAGTAATCTAGTTACAAAACTTTAATATTGCGATACTTGGATTAGGTTACTGACTACATTTCTTTAATTAAATGAATTAAAGTAACCCTCCCAACCCTGTCAGCATTACATGCAGACAAACAATCAATTGTTAACATAGAAAGTAATGATTCCTGGAGCTTTAAAGGAACAAACAGCCAATGCTGCGGTCTCCCACCACCACCACTGCTGGCTCTGTCTGCTGCAGGGACACGACTAAAAACAAACAGGCACAGATCTGTCATTGTGCTGTCAAGGTTTTATGTTTTTTGAATGACATTTTCATTGAGACTTACATAAGGCCAGCGCACATGGAAAGAACCAATCCGGGTGAATACCTCGGTGTGACATCAGCCCTTGGATAACTAGAGCCTACTGTATGTTTTCCTTTGGTCAGCGGGTCAAAGTGTTGCCAGGCGAACCTTTCACGACTCTCATTATGAGCACCAGGCGGCCCAATCATAAATACACAGAATTTATGGATTTCATGAGGTGGCGCGGGGAAAATGTCAAGGGTGCGCTTGTTTGGAGCTTCGCTGGTAAGCAAACAGGTATTGTAAGGAGCCCGCTGAAAGGCCGGGTTATTGCAGTGTCAACACTTTTAGGAAGATGGATGTATACTTTGAAAATACAGCGAAGTAGACCTAATCACCCCATTAAACTGCAGTTAACAAAAAGGTCAGTGATTTCAAGCTAGACGTGTTCTAACCACTTCCAGTGGAGAAGCATTAAGGGAGAAAAAGCCTGGTGGTGGTTAATCTTTAACGCCCCACCAGGCACTGATGGTGATTTGCAGGTCAGAAACGTCTAGATGACTGAGATAAAACTGGGATATCTTCAGTTTGAAAAGTTTTGTTAAACATGTAGGTCACATATAATAGTATTTTTTTACTCTTTAATATGCTTTGGAGACAACTATTTTTTGTGACGTAGATGTCTTTCCAGTCAAAGGTATCCCAGTTTTACTCCCAGTTGTTGTTTTTTTACTATAAATGCTTACTGGGACACTGCAAATTCTACCTCACAGGGTAATTTCTAATGAAAATAGGATTTTTATGAACCCAGAAGAGTCAACAAACTGCATAGTGGGTAATCCGTCCCCAGGCTGCAGCAAAGACAGGCGGATATTGTGCTGCCGTCCTGTAGCACCACCAGGTCTAGTGCTGGGCTGCCGATAGCCCCCGGGCATGGAGCTACGGTGCGGAGAAGTACGAGGCGGAGGGGACTGCTTTAAATTTTCCCAGCGGAGGGAGGCTACTGTGCTGCTAACATACCGTGAGGTCTGAACGTGCAGCATCAGCAGGATTGTGGAGGACACTTAAGGATCAAAGCTCAGCAGAACGTCTTTGAATTCCGGAGGTACATGAGCCAGAATCGAGAGTTAAAAGTCAGAGGAAGCCGTAATGACAGAATTTTGCGAGTGGCTGTGTGATTGCATTCATCAGTGTGTCCCTGCGAGGGATTTGATTTGAATACAGGAGAGGAACGGAGAATAAAAAATGTGATGCGAACGTGCTCCAGTCTAACGGCGGGCGGCAGCTTCCTCAGTCTTCAAAACGCAGTCCCACACATTGGCTCACGTGGATAAGGAATGTCACACACTTTGTCATGTTTTGACAAACTGGGACTCAGTTGTCATTTCCACGCCATCTGCCCTTGTAATCATTTTCGGGTGTGTGTGCTCCCTCCTACCTACCATGTGTCAAGAGGGATTGCTTTTGAGAACATGGCATATAGCTTTTAATTAAAGCATCACTCTCCAGTTGTGCCTCTGTCTGCTGCAAGATGCCACTGCTCATTTTCCATCCTACACAGCTAGAAAACTCTGACAAATACTGTACGCCCCACTGGTACTAACACTGCAACAGTATTCCACCTAATTTAATGGCTAATCTATAATACCATATTAAAATGGTGCAGGAATACATGTAGAAAACAGTCTATTATGATTACGAACACGCTACCAGGTAATTGTAATGTATGAAAACATTACCCAGTTACCTGCTCCCATCACATTTACAGCCTGCTGACAGACGGTTACATCAGAGCGGTTAATTCCTGACTAGCAAACCAGAAACACAACAAACAGCTTCAGCTTGATGATAATGTAAGGACAAACCTGCCCCAAAAACTCTGGAACATCTCAAATTATAAGGCTGAGATGCACTCACGCGTCTAACAGCTTACAATCCGCAGCACGCTGAAGAACTAGAATTACCGCCTTGCAGTTGTACGCCTTCACCAACCAGTCAAGCTGCAGTTTAACATGCATGTCTGTCCAGACTCATGTAGTTGTAGTAGTGTTTATTTTGGCGAAATGGCAGTTCTCACTTTTTTGACATGTATGAATCATTTCCAGCTCAAAAGGCTGTCAAAGGAGCACAGAGGACTGATAGAGAGCTTCATCACATGGTGCAACAAAAATCAACTGAAGCTCAATATCAGCAGAACCAATGAGCTTGTGTTGGACGACAATGCTTCAAATGTGGATGTTTCACACACATCTTGAAGCTTTCAGCACAGAAGATCTGTACAATCAGTACAGTTTCAAAGTGGACGCCCAAGATTAGTGTCACCAAGTTGGCATCTGAGCAAATGTGAAATATGGTCACAGTCTGCCTTCTGATCCTGAGTTATGGTGTTGAATAACAGCCTGAAAAGTGTTTCTGCAGCACATTATGATGTCACAGAGAAGCTGACCTTTGACCTTTTGGATGTCATCACTTCATCATTTTATCCTGTGAGACATTTGTGTGAATTTTTGTCATAACCAGCATATGAATTCTTAAGCCATGGCCAAAAAAAACCTGCTTTCTGAGGTCACAGCGACATTTGACCACCAAAATCTAATCAGTTCATTCTTGAGTCCGAGTGAACGCTTGTGCCAAATTTGAAGACATTCCCTGAAGGCGTTCCTCAGGTATCGCGTTCATGAGAAACAGACGGACATACGAACGGACAACCTGAAAGCAAAAAGCCTCCGGCCTATAAATAGAAAATCATGTTTACTTAGTTGCCAGCTACATCAAGCTAGAACTCAGGCAGTCTAATAAATCCTACCTTCGCTCTTCGGTTCAGGTTGAAGAGAGGCGTTGGCTGCAATCTGTGGTGCTGTTGAATTGTGTTATACTGCGAGGTGTTTCTAATATTTAGTCTACCCTAAATGGAGTGTGCGACCCTCGCGAAACATATCATTTGTGACTGGTATTTGACACTGTGTCAGAGAGATTGATTTAAGGTGTTCCTAATATTTGGCTAATCCGAAATAATGGAAAAACCTTGCAATCCAATGCAGCCCAGCAGAACAAAGTGCCTCAAAACCTGCTGTATCATAATTAACATTGAAACTCCAAACAGCTCGTCTCAGCAAAAGCTGAGCATTTTAAGTGACGTGATGTTTATTGCAGGGCTGTGTGATATTTTTCTGGACCCTCGGACGCAGATGGTTGTGGAAATAATTGAGCACCCCGAGCTCTCCGACCAAAACACCAAACAGTCCGCTGTCATTAATTCCACTTCACTTGCCGTAGATGACTGGGTTTCAAAAAATGAAATTTGACAGCCCACATTAGTAATTAATTAGCTCAGACAACGAACGGGAACAACGTTGCTGATTCATTTCACCTCAGCCTGAGGATGAGGGGGGAGCCCTTTCGCCCTTGGGCCAAGGGTAGCCTTTCTTCTTACACAGCGTTGCATCATGCTAGCACTGAACGCGCTGGCCTTAATGACGCTTGATGGCTCCCGTCGCGAAAGACGTTGACAGAGACTGCTGAAGTTAAAAAGTGACATTTCGTGTTTGCCGAGCTCCGCCGTTCACAGAGGAGGAGTGCTGCATCAGACGGAGAGTGCCACGCTGATGTTTAGTGTCGTGATTTATCCTTTATGACACTGAGAGCTTCTGTGGCAGCTTGCCCGGCCCGAGCTTGTAGCCTCCTTGTCACTGCAAGTCTCGGCGTGATTGCTTCAGGTTGCCAGTCTTCCTGGGAAGAGTCCCCCTGCTTTGGTTTTCCTTCCACACAAACACATTTTTCTTGTGATTCGCCACCTTGGGTCTGGGCTGCACACAGCCCAGTGCATCCCATCCCATTATTGAAGGAACAAGCACCATGTGTACAGGGGTTATTTATCCTTCCCATTGCCCACCTTCCTCCTCCTCCTCTCCTTCCCAGGTGTAGCACAGTTTCTCCTTCCCCATGTAAACTGGATCTGGAGCCTCCCAGGACGCGCAGAGTGACAGCTCCATGTTTTCAGGCCCACGGCTTGAATTCCTGTGGGCGCCATTATGGTTCCATTTCCCCCTGGTCATTTTTTTCCCCTCCAGCAGTGGAAGCTGAGACCCACATCTCTCCCCCTCTTGCCCTCCTCCTCCTCCTTCCTGCTGCCTCCTCCTCTTCCCTAGCCTCAGCCATGAACTCTGTAAACACTGAGGCTTTGTCTGCAGCTGTTGTGGTCAGTCTGTAGCGTAAAGCCAAACCCTCACGGGGCAGCAGTTTGTGCACGGCCTCGACAGAGTGAGTGAGTGGACCGCCACTTTGGTTGACCTGAAGAGACAAGAGGGCGGCAAAAAGGCAAAGCCACGGTGACTGGTGCTGTCTGCGGCTTATGTATCCTCCAAATACCCATAGGCGTGTTTTACGGCCACAAGTGGTGGTGTGTCCTCATTTTACTGCGGTCTCAGTGTCATGGTTGCCACATGTGAGCGCTCCTACTGGAATGATGGCAGTGCTCGTAACTCCAATCAATGGAAATTAAATCTGCCGTCACATGAAGGATGGGCAGCACCAACTGGGACTGATAATGACTTTTAGATAATTGCATCATATTTAAAGTTGCAATTAGTTTTTTTTTATTTCTTTGGCCACTGGGGGGCAGAAGAGCACCTTCACAAATATGATTTTTAACAGTTACTTCACAAGACCAGTGTGGTCACTGTTTGAAAGACATATACAACAATGCCTCTGTTAGAAAGAAAGGAAACATGGCTTCAGCTAGCATTTTGCTTACTTACACAATTAACTGTGATTCCAAATTTTCTCTTAAGTACTGTGACAGACTCTTTGCAGGACCTGCAACACCCTAAATATTTGGAGTCCTCATAAAACTCAAAAGGGCTGAGGCTTTCTCTTTCTGCTCTGTACAGACATCTGTAAGTCGAACCGCCACAGCAGCCACATCGAATGAGATTCAAAATTAGAAAAAATGGTGCAGGTTTAAGTCTCAGTTTGTAGACGAAGCCTAAAGGGTAAACACAGTTAGCAGCTCTGTCAGGTTATTCTCAGTTACAATAATGCCTTTAGCTAGATGCTAATGTCAGCATGCTAGCATACGCCCAAGGACAATGCTATCGTGATGTTTACAATGCTCACCATCTTAGTTTAGCGTGTTAGCATGCTAATATTTGCTAATTAGCAAGATTTTTTTTGATAGTGGCGCTAAATGTTAGCCAAAGTTATTACAACTCATCATTAGGGCCACGTGAATGTTTTCACTGAATGTTGTGCCAATCTATTCTTTTGATGTTGACATATTTCACCGGAGAAAACTTTGACCTGCTGGTGGCGCTAGATGCAAAGTCAGGGGCTGACTGAATGTCTGTGCAAAAAAAAAAGGCAATCATTTAATCGTTGCATGTTTAGGGTAAGCTGAGATATTTCAGTCTGGACCAAAGTAGCGGACCAGCCAACCATCCCCAGGGCGAGACCACTAGCATGGCTAAAAATCCTGGATTAATCAGTCAACGCTGGCCACTGCAACCCACCGTGACTGTGATCACACTGGCAGCACCACTGATGGTTCTTGATGCATCTTGGCATCTTAGCTATATGCACATCTTTTATTTCCTTTAGGCACTTTGGAAATGTTGATAGAGCTGGCTCCCATGAATTTGAAAATCCGTTGAATGAATCACTCTCTGGCAAGAGACTCACCGCCCAGGGTCTCGGTTTTAGCCGTCTCTTACCTCTGCTGTGAATCTTTCGTCATTCATTATAGTGAAGCGAAGCTCAACCAGTGGTAGTCCATTGACTCTAATTACTGTATGTCTTTCCAATCAAAAACCCAGACAGCAATGTTCCCGGCTGTGGATAATAAAATTAAATGAATTTGTAATTGAGTTTCTTTTCTAATGGAAAGTGAAGAGAGGATGCCCAGAGACATGAACAACAGGTAGATGAGTCACTCTCCTCTTGCGTATAGTAGAGTTACTGCCAGCCATTTTGCATTCAGCACCAGAGGGGCCAGAGATGCACACAGAAACAGAACGCATCAGATGCTCTTCACTGCGATTTATGCAGCTTCTTGCATGATCACTGCAGCGTGATGACGTGACATTTGGCTCTGCGAGCGCATGAAATGTGCATTAGAATTGCCTAAAAAATTATTTTAATTTAAATTTGGGTGAAGGCACTTCACTTGTTTCAGTGTAGTGTCACTTGCAATAAAGGTTTTAGGCACAACACTATAATTTGACAAGTCACGTGGTTTAAGAAAACAAGTAAAGTTGCACTGACATTTGAGTGCAAGTCTGCACTGGTGCAGGTCAGGTCAGGTGTTCTTATCTATATTTTTGAATGTACACTCACCTGTGGTAGAGTATAAATTATGGATTACCTCGAATTTATGGCTTGTCTATATGTCAACATAATGTGTGTGTTTTGTTGCATTAGTATTTTACACAAATGCTGGAAAGGAATTCTTGTAAATTTGCTGGATTTATTATGCAGGGTTGGTCAGGCAACCTCTTTTTTGTACTTATATGACACCTGTGATTGTGTGAATTCATAGAGATTTGGCATTGTGCGATTTTGCCTTCCTTAAGATTCTTAACGACTGCAGACGTGTACACAACCCAGAAATAAATGAGTTGAGGGTGTGACAACTAAAAGCGATTGGTCTGAGAGTCACGTGAGCCAAGCTGGCCTCAGATCTGCAGGGAGGAGCACGTCCTTCTGAGGACCTTGACGCGCCTGATCAATATATATATCCCCTCTGGTGTGAACTGAAAGAGGCACATGGAGGAAGAGAAAAATGGTCAGCGCGCATTACTCTTTAAGGATTATGTGTCATTTGCCCTTTAAGATGCACATGTATTTTATCAGTGCACTCAGATGTCATAAACTTAATGCAAAAGGCCCATTAATATGAGCACTGGCAGGCGAGCCCAACGCTTTTTTCTCTGATTTATCTGTGGCGGAACAGGAAAAAAATGAATAGCTTATCCCATTCCAGCACTGCATCAGTCATAATTCTCAAGCCGGCACCCTATTCTCCACACATTTAATGGATACAGAGCTTTATAATTCATCCTCTTCTTAACGGCAACTTTACCTGAATTAAATTTCAGGCTACAGTACTTTGATTACATCCTCGCTAAGTACCACAATCTGATTTCTTCATTGTGTAAGGAATGAATACAAATGGGCTGGCTGAGAGAGCGACAAAGGGGGCAGGAAGAGAGAGAGGACACGGGGAGAGATAACAAATTAAAAGAAAGTCAGTGGGACAGACAGAAGAAAGAGGAAAGACAAAGCGGAGTCGAGGAACAAAGAGCTGAAAGAGTGGAACGAGAGCAGCCATCCAGTCTGGATGAGCCCCTCTTGACCTTCTTGGTGTGAGGAATTGTAGTGGAACACACACCAGTCTTTCAAGCCGGCCCTACACCCACATGCTTGAATGGACCAGGCTGACGGCTGGCACCGAGCGTGTGGCGGGGGAAAATCAAGCGGCTTTGCGGGAGCGTCCTCAGGTTTTGCTGAGGCTGTCAAAGCCTCGCTGGAGCCCGGACCTCGGCGTTCCCAGATCCTCACAGACCCTGTGGCCTGTCGCTCCGCTGCCAAAACTGGAGCTCATTTGCGGAGTACGGTGCTCGTTCCTGCCGTGGCTGAGCGGGATGCAGGCCTCTGCAGAGCGCAGCATCAAAGCGTGCACAGGACACAAGCGCACTGCTCTGTGTCACCTGGCGATAACCCCGGTTTCTCCTGCCAGGCTGAATTCCGCTCATATTTCACAGGCAAACTCTGGGCCTCACTCATCTCCCTGCCCCACTTCATATGAAATAATAACCTGTCCAAGGCTTGTGAGCACTTTTAGCCCAAACTACAAGGCCTGTTTTGACAGCGTGACTGATGAAACAAAAATCTGATCATTAGCTGGTGGCCTGAAGGTTGGAGAAGGGTTTGAGTTGCAACCAATGGTGGAAAGTATTCATTAATGTTCTGCTACTTTATACTTGTACTTCAGTACTTCACAGAAGGGGTAAAAAACCTGAAACTTCTGTATCTGAATGCAGGTCATTTACTTGTAATTCAAGGTCCACTTGCTAGCCTTTTCTGAAGCTTTCAACCACATTTCGTGCTCTTTTCAGCAGATGTGAACCGAACTTCAGTCACATGACACAACCACGATTCCCCAAAAATCTGGACTCTGTGTCTTTTTGGAATCAGGGTTGTAGCGGATGTACTCCATCCACTGAGGAAGACCAGGAGATGTGGTTGAATGCTCCAGAAAAGGCTAGTAGGTGTAACTCGGTCAAGTGCAGACTGGAATACATAAAGGTCCTGGGAAAAATGCACTCAATGCAAAGCTGCTAAAGAGGAGCTGGCCAGGAGTGCGCCATTAAATGTGCAAAGCATTAAACTAATTAAGAGTGGATTTTATTGATCCTTAACAGCATGCAATATGTTTTCTTGTACATCTGCTTGAAAATGAAATACCGGCTGTCTGTTGAGAACTTTTTTTCTGGCTTTAAATAAGCAGCAAATGAGAAAATGGGAGACAACGTGTTTGTGTTAATTACTGCTGACTAATGACAGCTGATCTCACGGTTTGAGTTTGTTGTACTACAACAATTCGGTGAGGGCTTGCCATCAAGTCCTCATTTCACTTCAAAAACTCTAAATACAAAACCTTTTTATTTATCCAGTTCTCTCAACACACATTAACTTTTAGATGCACCACTAAAATATGTATATCTTAGTGATGAAATCTTCAACTGTTACCATGTGTTCCCACCACTGCTGCTATTTATGTTGTTGCCGTGTGGAGAAATTACAAGTGGATGCAGCCTGTGCTGCAGGATTTGTGCTGCCTGTAGGTCGGCACTCAGGGGGCAGAAAGCCTCAGACTGTTGGAGACATTTAGCCTGATGTTGTTGCCACAAGATGCAGTTCAGAACAGTTCATCTTGTGGGTATGAAGTGTCAGGTGTGTTGAATCTCTGAAGAGTTGTGACACAGTTTTAAAGATGAATCACCCAGGTTGTGCCTTGACAGTGACTACGTACCTTGATTTGTCAGCATTTAATTGTGTCTGCAGCAAAGTTTTAGTATTTTATCCGTGCATTTCTTTCTGCTATTTTAAGCTCTGCATGTAACGCCAGCACTCTAAGTGTTTGTTTACTTAGTTTGAGCTCCAATCCTTCGTTTAAGTGAGGGCACAGCACCATCTAGTGGTACATTTAGTAATCACTTTTCTAGTAGGAGTAAGACACAGGAAATATCTGCCTGCTTTGTTTGCCCTGTGAGGTAAATGATGTGAAAGCAGACTGCAGGCATGTCTGTGCTTCCTGTTTTCAGATTAAATGAATTGTCTGAGGACTTTGACTGAGTCAAAGCTGACACCACTTCAAGGGCCTGTTCCTCGAACTGTTCAAAGACCTGTTCTGAATTTTTTCAACCTACGTTTGCTGACTAAAACCCAGAAAGGGTGTTTTTTACATTGGCCAATGTTGTGGATATGAAGGGTTTCCAGGTTTTAATCAGCGAAGCTAACTGGATGACTCCTGCTTCCTGACACAAGTCTGAGTCAAGTTCTGAAAATCATTGTACCATAAAAACAGCAAGAGCTACGACTGCACTAATTTATTTGAAGAATAACGGATTATGTAACAAGTTCCAAGGTGATATTGACTTCACAAAGACAATGTTTACATTGTTCTTTTAATAGATGAAACATTCATCAGAAAGTTCAAGAAAACAATGTACAGATACTGTAAATACTCAAAATCAAACCAGCGTTTACTAGCAGCATGAGTCCTAACACTCACTGATCCTTCTACATCAGATATACACCAAATTATATATCTTAAAGAGCCAGAGAGCATTTCCTCATCAGTAACATATATCGTAACATATGTTAAATAAAAATTAAACTGCTGCATATGATCTGTGACCATATTTGTACTGGAAATGCTACTTGACCTTTTAGCTTTTCTCAGAAGTTTTGTGCAATTACAGTTTTTTTACGCAGTCCTTCGAGGCCCAGATTCTGAAAACTTCAAATGCATTTCAAGTATTTTTAATGATGTGTACAAACCCTGCTCTTGAGATTAAAAGTACCCGGACTAGCCGGCCTCTTATGTAACACGAATCGCTTCACGGGGTTTGCGTTTGTAGACAGCAGTAGATTACTTGTAATCGAGTGAATATCTTAACCATTTGTAGGCATAAAGTTATTGTAACTTTAAACTGCATGCTCCATTCGTGAAATCATTTACCCTTTTAAAAAATAATTAAAAACGGTTTTCACTGAAGACTGAATTATTAATGAATTATTACCAACAACAAAAGTGTCAGTGTAACCTCACACTCCACACACAGTTTGCTGCCTTTGACAGTAAGAACCATCAAAGAACCTCTACTTCTGAATAACAAATAAAAATAAAAACAATAAATGATGAGTAAGTTTTTGACAGGCCATGCAGGAGCTATTGCTAACATGGATTGTTTTGTGGTTGTCGGCGTTGTTGAACAGTTGCGGTTTAGAAGGACATGATGGTGCTCTGGATGATGTCGACACATTCGCGCAGCTCGTGCTCCTTGATGATGAGGGGAGGGGCCAGGCGGATGATGTCCCCGTGGGTGGGCTTGGCCAGCAGTCCGTTGTCACGAAGGCGTAAGCACACTTTCCATGCGTCATAGTCTGAAGGGGGGAGGGGGGCATGTTTGAATATAGGTCGGATTGAGTTACTGCAAGGTGCAAATAACTTTGTTTGGCTTACAAAGAATCTTTCGCTACATGCTGGAAAGGGAAAATCCACTCCAAATAAAATTTTCGAGTACTTTTGACATCTCACTTTTAAATTTTAATTTGAATAAACCTGTGCTTAAGATGAAATAGCACAAAGACTGTAGCACCTTGCCCTGTAGCTCTAAGATAATTGTCTTAAATGTGAAGAGAAAGAGTAAAGCTGAGATTGTTATAAAAATTACTAAAAACTGACTGCCAACAAGGTTGCTGCTTTCCAAGTAGCTCAGTACTGTACCTTTGGTCTCTTTGATGACGACTGCATTAAGGAGGCCTTTCCCTCTCACTGTTGTCACAATGTCTTTGGGCAGCTTTCGCAGCTCGGCCCGCAGTAGCTCTCCCATCCTTTGAGCATTCTCTGCCAGCTTCTCCTCCTCCATCACCTGCAAATAAGAACAGTTAGAGTTTTAAAAAGTTATCTCCGTTTAATCAATTAAAACAGAGGCAAAAACAATGAGTTGTTAAGAGGTAAGCACACATGTAAAAGATAAGTAAAGTGCACTTTAACACTGACCTGAAGGGCAGCGATAGCAACCTGACAAGCCACGGGGTTACCTCCGTATGTGGACCCGTGTTCTCCAGGCTTGATGGTCAGCATTACCTCATCATCACACAGCACTGCGCTAACCTGAGGAGCGCAAACACAAAATCACTTGAAGCAAAGGTAAAAGTTGCGTAACTGCTGTGATCTATACTCCTGTGCAACAAAACTGGACTCCAAAAGCCAGTAACGTTTTGGTCTTTGACTCTTGCAAAAACAAATCAATAATGTGAGAAGAAGTGTGACTTAACATCCACACAGATGCTTACAGGGTAAACTCCACCAGAGAGAGCTTTGCCCAGAATCACCATATCTGGGCGGACTTCCTCGTGGTCCACAGCCAGACGCCGGCCCGTCCTGGCCAGGCCTGTCTGCACCTCATCAGCAATCCACAGCACCTAGACAAAACACGTAATGTCAAAGCCCCTGAAACAGACACCGCAGCCCTTTTTTTGCAGCTTATGGATTCATAAGTTAAAGGAAATAAATCAATAACTGATGTAGCCACTTTATTTCCTGAGTTAGGTGACGAGACATTGTGCAATGCTGTATAAAGTTAAACATAGTGAGGTTTTCAAAGTAAACACAGGAAAAAGGGTACTGCTCTCAGTGAAAATATCCTGGGTAAGTAAGGTTAAGGTTGAAAAAATGTATAATACCTTAACAAGACTTGGCCACCTGTTGCATTAAATGACTCACAATTAATGTTGACAAACTTTCTGTAAAATTTGTGGACATTTTCCAAGGGAACGTAAGGTCAGGAATTTGGGAAATGTAGCACAGTTTTAATAAAAAAAAAATTGTACAAGACAGAATATGGCAGTTGTGCCAACATATCTCATCTGGTACTCTGTGGATACGATGTGCACTGGTGTTCCAGGCAGCATGATAAAAACTACAAAATGTTATCTCTATATTGGTTTGCTGTACATTCACACACCAGAAGTAGCTTGATGATTTTCACTCACGTTGTATTTGGTGCAAAGTTCTCTGACTTTGGTCAGGTAGCCCTGGTCTGGGACCACCACCCCAGCTTCCCCCTGGATGGGTTCCACCATGAAAGCTGCAACATTTGGGTCTTGAAGGGCTTTCTGGAGAGAAACAGGGGGAAAAAAAACAACATTCTTATCTGTGTCAAGATAACCCTGTTAATAAATGCATGCTACTTCAGTCAATTGTGTGTTTACATAGAAAAAGAGCAGTTGCTAAGATAAGCTTTTCCCCAGACACATGACACTTGGTTGGACATTTGATCCTCATGTTTACCCAGACAATGGCACCCATGCCAAGTCAGATAGTTTTGGAGGATCTTTTGGAATAAATGGTGTTTGAGCAGTGATAGCGTATGATCATATCATCAAATAAGATCAATCTGCAACACTGAATTCATGCATTCCAGCAAACAAATAAATAAATGAACCATTTCCAAAGCAGTAGCCTTCAGAACAGCTCATGTATTTATTTGTTTGTCCTCCATGTTAGTCTTGCCAGGAAAAAAAAAACCATTGCAACTAAAAACGCAACTTGGCAGCAGACTTTGAGGTCTTGCATGTTGGATCCTTCCACCAGCACATTAACACCTAACGTAAGAATGATGAAACTTTTGCTGCCTCTGACATCAGTGTCTCTTTGCAACCCCAACAACACAGTTAAACATGTATGACCCTGATTCCAAAAAAGCTGGGTCGCTGTGAAAAACATGAATAAAAACAGAATACAATCATTTGCAAAGTCCATGCAGTAATCTCCTTTAAACAATCATGTGTTCACAAAGTGGTGAAACTCGCTCCATCCTCGCTGGTGAACGACTGAGCCTTTCCAGGATGCCCCTTTCATCCAAATCATGATACTATCACCTGTTACCAATCAACCTGTTTACCTGTGGAATGATCCAAACAGGTGTTTTTGGAGCGTTCCACAACTTTCTCTTTTGTTTCTTCTGTCCCAACTTGTTTGAAACATGTTGCTGAATAAAATTCAGAATCAGCAGATATTTACAAAAATCAATGAAGCCACTGAAGTCAAATATTAAGTATATTGTCTTTGTACTGTTAAATTGAGTACATATTAAAAAGGATCAGCAAATGATCACATTCTGTTTTGTTAATGTTTTACACAGCGACCTAACTTTTGGGGAATCAGGGTTGTATCTCGCCAATTAGATCAACACTTGTGCCTTTAGTGCACGTAACATGTTGATGTATGAAAGGGTCCAAAGTCTTGTGTGCAGTCACTGAAACAAACTTTCCCCTGTTACTTAGCCCTTTTCCAAGACACTTTGACAGCTGGTTTGGACCAAGACAGAAGAAACTTCTCCGCACACAAACTCAAAAATGCCATTCCAGTGTACGACTCTCAACGACTGAAACAAATGAAAACAAACACGGTAGATGTTGTACTGTACCTCCAGTGCAGGGATGTCATTGTATGGGACAAGCTCAAAGCCTGGCATGAAGGGACCGAACCCTTCATAACTACTGGGGTCGGTGGAGCTGGAGATGGCCGCCATAGTGCGGCCCCAGAAGTTTCCCTCTAATGAACAAGAGTAAACAAGCTAGCTTATTTATCATGTCGGTCTCAGTTTACATCTTCACATGATGTAGGGAATTTGAAAACTGTCAAGATAAAATGGTTTCTTACCTACAAAAATTATTTTGGCTTTGTTTTTGGGAACCCCCTTTACATTGTAAGCCCACTTGCGGGCAAGCTTGCAGGCAGTCTCACCACCTTCAACACCTAATTTGTTACAAAAGAGATAAAATTCAACAACCATACTCATTAAACCTCTGAAGATGTGTCATATGATTAGGGTTGGGAGTTTGCCAACAGTACCTGTATTCATGGGTAAGACTTTGTCATAGCCAAACATGGTGGTGATGTACTCCTCATAGGATCCCAGCACATTGTTGTAGAATGCTCTAGACGTCAGGGTGAGTTTGGAGGCCTGCTCCTTGAGAGCAGCTACAATCTTTGGGTGACAGTGGCCCTGGTTTACTGCACTGTAAGCACTCAGGAAGTCATAATACCGGTTGCCTTCCACATCCCACACATAGATGCCTAGGAAGAAAGAAGGAAACCAAGCTCTTGAAAGTGTCAGCTAATGATCCACAAGTGATTTGCGATATTTTGCTGAAAATTAACTCACCCTCCCCCCTCTCCAAGGCCACAGGCAGGGGATGGTAGTTGTGTGCGCCGTACTTCTCCTCACGGGCGTAGATTTCGTCAGCGGTGAGCGGACGCTCAACCTTCAGTTTGGCGGCAGCGGTGGAGGCCGGACGTGTGCCGGAGTGGATGCCGCGATGGAGAACAGGGGCAGCACGGCTTAGGCTGCGGCTCAGCTGGCGAATCATTCCTTTCTTGGCTCTATGTTGCTATGTCTATGGATAGAGAGACTGAACGTTAGCAAGGGCATTTTAGTTTATAAAAATTCCATGGCATCATTTGCAAAAATTATAAGAAAGGTACAGTGAGAATTTTCTGTTTTTGTTATAGTCACATATGACAGCAAACCGACTATCTTTGGGTTTTCAACTGTTGGTTGAACAAAACAAGCGAATTGAATAAATCTCCTTAGGCTGTCAGAAATTATTACATGCATTTTTTACAGTTTTCTCACATTTTCTAGATAAAGCAATGAATCGATTTATCAAGAAAATAGCTTTTTTTCTGGAAACAGCTGTGGAACTGTAAAAAAAAAAGTATAACAACAAATTTAAGTGGTTTTAAGACTGTGGTTAAGATTCAGACAAAGAAAAATAACAATAACAGAAAGTTAAACCAAAGTTATTGCAATAATGCATTAGTAGAGGAACAAGAAAACTGGATAGACATTAGTTTAGACTGTCACATGCCTGACAGGTCACAGCTACATATCACACCAAATAAACTTATTCCTACTATTGGCAGTGAAGCTCCTACAAAAACATATAACAGTTTGACAAAACCTCGCTGTGGCGACAAAGGTCAACCTAAATAAGTTAATTCACTGCTATGTGAGATTCTATGGAGCACGTCGGCTTTCAGGTCTGCTGAGCAACGCTTCTCTTTCACATTCAACACAATAGAGGGAAAGACCATTACTGGTTATGGGTTAACACAGGCTAATCCCTCAGCAGCATGGCAACTCAGCTGTGATGGTCCAGACTTTTCTATTTGGTCGCAATCAGAGTGGACAAGTTTCCCTCCACTGCTCACTAGGACTGTACCATTTTAGGGATCCATTGCTTCTGTCTTAAATGTTTTAAAATATTTATGACTGAGGAGGTGGCCCTCATTATGTGTGCCACTGAATGGCTTTGTGATGACTCACACCACGTTTCACTGAGTCGTGTGGCGTTGAGGTTGGATAACACGTTGTCTGAGAGTGAATATTACCTAAAGAATTTTTAGTTTAAAAAAAAAAAAATCCCACGACTTCATTTGCAAAATGATAAGAAAAAGACAGCAGTGCTGAAAAAGGCTCAGTGAATGTGGACGCGAGATAGCCAGTGCTTGGCTCGGGATAATCAATATCCTTGTATAGTCAGTAGATACAAAGCAAACAGACAGCACCTGATCTGGGTTACACTGAGGACTGATCCGTGCCAGTTGGTCACCAAAGTCGGCTCTTAAGCGATGATAGGTTGCTAAGGAGCCGCCTCCAGAGCACACCCACCTACATTACACCCAGAAGCTAAATACAGACCTAGTATCTCTATCAGATGATAGCCTTTACGAACGTAGCACCTCTTTTATATTATACAATACTGTGTCATGCACCATAATTTGAAGCTCGTTTTTATTTAAAACGGCGTCAGTGACCGGTAATATAATGACTTTTACCGGGAAGTCGACATAAATGCACGTTTGCCCTCGCCCAAGGAGTGTAAACAGTCTTAACATCAACGCTAACCTCAAACAAGTGCTTTGATTAGCGGCAGCTAGCTAGCTAACATTAGCGCATTCCTGCTGTCAGTTATCGTCTTAGCTAGCGCTAAATTACCAAACAAGCGTTTCAAAACTGGAGAGAGGAGACATGGAAGAAAATCAAACGGTACCAGAGAGAAGTGGAGAGAAGTTTAAACCCTGCTGAAACACGAATGATGTTATTTTTTCCCCCTGTCCTTCGGTGGAGGCGGATGGCTTTATGTGACAGGCTGCCGTGCGAGAACCGTGCTGTTTCGACGCCGGCTGCGTCAGAGGACACGCCTCCATGTTGCAACTTTTTCCGACGATTGCAGCGATCCTTCTCAAAGTCAGCCAAAAAAAACCTGATCATCATCAATAAATAATCCCAATGATCAAGAATTAAACCGCCACCTGGTATTAGCCACACGTGAAATGCGATGAAATCATGTCTGACAAGAGTGTGAGTATAATACAAATATCAACGCACAGAGGAAAGGCGGTATTAAATAGGAAAATGAAAATGATATAAATTTAAATTAAATAATTTTCAAAAATTCAGTTGAATAATCTTTTAAAATATCATGCAACTTCTGAGCTTTTATTCGTTTTACTAGTTTTGAATATTTACATTTTAAATTTGGCGGATGATTTCCGGGTTCTGTTCTTGTGTATGTAAACTTTTGCCAGTCATAAAATTACATTAAAACAGAGTTGATCATTTACATTGTTATGCGAGATCATACCAGGTGTTATACTGTTTCTAGACATAAAAGCTGGAAATGCTGAGATTAAAAAAAAAGAATGTCAAGCCAAAATGTATGTATTATACTATATGAGCAAAATATATAGTCTGTAGTTTCAGTGTTAGTTTCACAAAATGAGTACACGTTGTCATTAATATTTAAACGTACCTTGATTATTTCTTTAGCAGGATGAATTTTGAAGTGTGTTTCTTTAATTTTGAGGGATATAAGGAACGTTAGGTACATAGTTCTAAGTCTATTCATTTAGTTTTTATTAGATTAGTGTTGAATAATAAAGAATAATTTCCCAGTGAAACAGATTCATATGAAATAATTATTGCGTTTGTTGTCCGGGATTGTCGTAGTCTTCATCTAAAAAAGCTGGTCCACGGGACGTGGAAGAAATCGCATGAGTTCAGGACAGACTGCCCTGCCTGACGCGCATGCGCTCTGACGCTGTCACTTCGCCATGGCCGACGCTGGGTGGCCGGGCTGCGCGAGGAGTTTGAAAGGCGTCATATTGGACATGTGTGGTGTTTTATATGACAGCGGGGAGGGCGACGGCGTCGCCATTTCTGGTTCGATTGAGGCCGTGAAAAAGTGAGTGACTAACTCGAGCCGTTTCAGACATTCTCAGAGTGTGTTTTGCTAATGCATGTTCTGCATACGTGACTGTCGGAGCCTATGGGGCAAAGTGCACGCACTCGGTTACCCGCTGTGCAAGTAACTTCTGGACACTAGCCAAACGGTTTGTGTGCATGCATCTTTGCAGCTGCATGTTTGTCTCGGTGTCACTGTGCCGCCTGTAGCTTTGTGCTCCATCCTCAGTCTTGACCTCCTGACCCCTTTCAAGGCTCAAGGCGTCGGACCTGCAGCTGCGCTTCTGCACCAATGAGACCCAGGCCGCCAGAGAGACGTTTGTAGCCAAGCTCCGAAGACTGGGCTTTGACATATCCGTGTCTGAGGTCTTCTCTCCAGCTCCTGCAGCCGTAGCTGTCCTTAAAGACAGGGGTCTACGGCCTCACCTGCTGGTGTATGATGGTAATACTTTAACTTGTCAAGACTGACATTTTGACAGTCAGCCTGATTTATCCTCAGCATCTGAACATGAACCAGGTTCATCTAAAAATATTCATGCCTTCATTCAAACCCTTTGTTCATATGAAGCATGTACAATATCTGTAAAATGTGTGACACAGGTAAAACTGCACAAAAAATATTCTTAACATCAACATAAATTCCTCAGATGGTTATTGTCTACAAAGCCCATGTCCTACTTGTTGATACTTTAATTTAGGGTTAAGTGACTCTACCCTAAAAAGTATTAAACTGTGTGCTTACTCCTCCACAGGACTTCTACCCGAGTTTGACAGTGTGGACAAGACCAACCCAAACTGCGTGGTGATTGGAGACGCGGCTGAAAAATTTTCCTACCAGAACCTTAATGAGGCATTCAGGGTCCTTATGGAGAAACCTGTGCTTTTCTCTCTGGGACAAGGGTAAGAGCTTGTCAACTTTACTGTGTTGCTTATTCCAGGTAGAAAGCACAGTATGAGCTATGAAATGTCTTCACAGAACAGAACAAAACGTTTGTGATGTTTTGCTCTCCTCACAGGAAGTACTACAAGGAGACAGATGGTCTGAAACTAGACGTCGGGGTTTACATGAAGGCTCTGGAGGTAGAGTAGGTGCATCGTTTTTGCATTGATGTATTAATTAAGAATTGATAGCAGCGCTTCTGTGCATGCGAACAATGTCTAATTATCGTTTTGTTCCAGTATGCCTGTGATTTAAAGGCTGAAGTCATTGGAAAGCCGTCCCCACCGTTCTTCCAAAGTGTTCTCAATGATATGGGGCTTCAACCGCATGAGGTACGTAACAACAGCAGTACTGTAGAGTCTTATTTTACATCTTTGATCGAGGCTAAAATGCTAAAAGTTCATCTTTGCCATGGGGATTCCTCTGTGTTTTGACCTTTTAGTGCAGGCATGTCCAAACTATTCCATAAAGGGCCGTGTGGCTGCAGGTTTTCGTTCCAACCAAGGAGGAGCACACCAGGCCAACCAATCAACATCAAGGGATCCCTTAGTTATCAGCTGAAGACTGAGATCATCTGATTAATTGATTCCAGCCTGGTGTGCTCCTCCTTGGTTGGAACGAAAACCTGCAGCCACACGGCCCTTTATGGAATAGTTTGGACATGGCTGTTTTAGTGGGCTGCTACGTAAGTCAGTGAACTCTGTGCTGCCGTGATCAGTTTTCAGCCAGTTCATATGGACACTATGCATTTGATGTCACATTTTTATTACTGTCCAGTATGTTCTGCAGATTTTTTCCAGTTCTAATGACCTCTACTGTTTCAAGATGCTTATTTCCTCCTGGCTTCGCACCCCATTCTTAGCAGCCACCTGTTACACACATGCTGTAGTGCTGAGCTGTTAACACTCCGCACACCTTTCCCAAAGAGACATACCTGTTGCACATTAAACCAATTACTTGAACACACCTCCTGATTGTTAGCTTGAGATATGTGGCCACCAGCAGCTGAAACCTCCTGTTCAGGTGTGCACTCTTGTGTTTTCACTCTTTTTTTTTTCTTCCTCAGCAGGTGTGCAGCACTGTGTTCATGCAGCTCATGTTATGCCTAATCCACATGTATGTGGGTGTTTTTAAAACGTAGTTTTTTCTATGTGTTTTGGCCTGTCGTCCACACACAACCACAACCTTTTGGGAAAACTCTTCTAAGTGATGATATAGACGTGTAGAGAGGGAAAACTCTTGTGATGTTTTAGGCTTGTGATGACAGAGTGAGCCCCGCTATGCTCTTTGTTTACATGGCGAAGGTGGACCTCTAGTTGCAGGAACCCTCCCAGTTTTTTGTTGTTGTTTTTTTTAAACCAGTGCTCATGTGGACAGGTTTTATTTGAGAATAAAGGAGGAAAAAACACCTTTTAAAAAAATAACCATGCACGTGTGGACTGGGCATTAATGTATCTCTAAAGTCTAACCACTGTGCTGTATCACTGTGGTCTCTCTAAGCTTATCTATATTTGGACCCTGCAGTTGGCACCCTCAGAAAGCTTGGTTCTTCCCAGTCTAAGCCTCGCTCTTTTCTCTGGATTTTCTTTTCTTGGGAGAGACACAGATACAGCCACAGCTACATCTGCTGCCCTTTCCAAAGCCTTAAGTTACTCACCCAGGCTTTCAGGCGGAGATGGTGGTGCAAAGGGTGTGTGTGTTTCTTTTTGTTTTCTTTTCCCAAAGCAGAGATTCTTGTTCGTTGAGTCACTCACTTAATGATCAAATCAAACTGCTCCCTTCCTGCAGACCAGTAATATTCCTTTCATTCCTTTGCCTGTCTAATACCTCAGTTGATAGTGGTTATCTCCGGGTGTGATCAACCTGCCTGCATTACTAAATAATGCAATCTGCTTTTTCCGTGAGCTCCCAGCCTATTTTTAGTGTCCCAGGTTACTATAACTGTGATAAACTTTTGTTCTTCTTACAAACCGACGTTTGATAATATCTGTTATTGCATCAGTTATCGTCGGTTGCTCTTTTTCCTCTCTTCGCCTTCGTCTGCCGCTTGTTAACCATTACAATTTATTTCAGAAATCACATTTTTCACACGAGTAGGCAATGGTGCAAACTTGTGTTACAACAAGCACCTGGTCAGTGGAGAGGATAGCTGAGGAGTTTTCAAGAAGAAACATGAGGAGGAAGGAGGGCAGGGCGAAATGGATCCGCCAAGTGCTGACGATGCAGCAGGAAAAACAAGGAGGAGATAACAACTGCCACTCTTGGCAAACTAAAGATTTTCCTAAACTAAATGATAATGTTCCGTCGTTCTTTTTTTTTTTTTTTTTCCCCCTCGTCACTTGCAGGTGCTGATGATTGGGGATGATCTGGTGAACGACGTAGGTGGGGCCCAACGGTGTGGAATGAAAGGCGTGCAAGTCAGGACTGGCAAATACAGGTCAGTGATGTCCTGAATCCGCAAAGGCTCTCAGGGTGAGCTACGGTTTCCCTGACACAATCTGCCCAACCTGAACATGACTCCTTATTGGCAACAGGTGTCCCTATTGGTTAGCCAAGCTATCCTTTAACCGTGACAGTGTGTGCCCTGCTGAAGTATCCTGGAGTCAGATCCCGGCCCCCATAGCAGCTCTCTGGCTTAATCTGTGTTTTTATACCTGGAGGTAAAAAGGAAAAGGTTGCTTCCCTGACAGGGTATCATTAAGTGTCACATAAATCATGCTGCATATCCTTATTTGAAATCTTGCTAGCTGTATCAAAGAGGAAGTGACAAGAAGATGTTTCAATGCATTTTATAAAAAAAAAATCCAACATTTTCTATACATTTTGTAAAATCCTAAACCAAAAATCTATTCAGCTGTTTGCCAGCTGAGGGCGCCCTCACACCAGCATTGTGAAGTTTCCTCCATAACACACAGGGCTTCCTGTGAGCCGAACGCCTCATTCTTCAGTCCTCCAGATTTGTTTATTTGATTTGAGAATCTGCAGAAAATAGCTTTATTCTCTCCACATGTTGAACGCTGGTCGCCCACAAGGTCATATTCGCCCAGGATTTATGATCCCAGATCTGGAGATTACTGGGGCACCTTTCATATGGTGTAATTACAGAAACATATGGTTGATTATTTTAGATGATATATGCTGTACTTATGGCTTGAAGGAAAGAGAAAAGTGACTGCGAGTAGAAGGAGACACTGTTATGGAACTACGCATTATATCTCATATATGTACTGAACATTATAATGTGTGTTCAAAGTCATACCGTAACGGATGTTTTTAATGGTTTTCCTGCATGTAATACGACCGTACCTCTACATATATATATATGTGTATTTTAAATATTTCTGGAAATGGAAAGGGAACCATGAACATTTACTATTTCACACATGTTTTTCTGCTTTTCTCATTTTAAACACAGCACCAGTTACTGTTGGAGTAGTGGAACAAGTATTCAGATCCCAAAGTAGACGTATCAATAGAACAATATAAAAATAGTCCATTGCACATAAAAGTGAGACTGAAAATTTCACATCTATATAAAAATACAAAGTATTGGCAGAAAAATGTACTTGCCTGAAATTTTAGAATGATTTCTAAATACTTAAGTAGCATTTTAATGTTGTATTTGGTCCATGTGGTGTTACATTACACATGACACACTGGTAAGACTGTACTGCTTTGTAATTTTAAGTACGATAATGTACTGCATTGCATCACATTATCTGACTATCATATGAGTGCATGTGAATCCAGAATCTCTAGGCAAGGGAAAAGATTTGAGTACAGGATTTGGTACGCATGGAAAAGGACATCTTGGCCCAGATATCCGTCACACCACACCAGGAGCCTCAAAACACTGACCGGCCCCCGGAGGCTAAACCCTCAGCAGGCGATGGCTGAAGGGCTCTGAGATTGCCCCTGCTGTGGCGGACCTCAAACCTCTTCCCTATTATTGTTACCACTTTGTTTGTACATAAACCAGCGATTAGTCTGAAGAGCACCAGGCTTGATGACCTGCTCCACTGCCACGGACTGGCATGCAGGTCTCGGGTCATGTGACCAGAGAACGCTGAGTAATCTGCTTGAGCATCAGTCGGCTTTAATCCTTCGCTAAGAGCACTCACTGTAAAACCTGTCCTCTGCGCAGAGTTATTCCTGCGTGTTTGACGGGGTGTGTGTTTCCACCGTGGCGTGCTTCTGTGCGTGTCGCTGGCATTTACGCGTGTAACTTGTACACATCTGTGCCGGTGTGCGAGTTCAGAAGTCGACAGCATGCAGCGCCCCAGTCACCACATGTACAGACTGAGAGACGTGGTCTAATCTAGAATCCATCTGGTTTATGTGACTCCGCAGTCTTCTCCCAGCAGCTCAGTTCAGCTGCAGCGTGCCGACACTCTGAGCGGGGTCTCATACACTCGACTAAACACAAATTATATCACTGCTCATCCAGGGTTGTTTAGTTTTGTGTTTTTTGGGAGGAGGAGGAGGGAGCAACTGGTCAGAATAAATGGGATGTTTCCCGCAGAGGAACGTATGTGGAGTTGTTCTCTCGTTACAGCGTGAGCCGTGTTATGTTTCAGCTGTGGTGGCCTGTATTTATGGACTGATGGGTGAATGAGTTTATATCGTGAAGCAAATGCACACACTGCATACAGTAAGTTATTACATAATGTTTTGAGAACAGTACAGTAAAATGAGGCTGTATTGTTTTTTTAAGGACGGCAGGTCATCAGTTATCACCTCTGATCTATTTTTAGTCACTTACTTTTAGTCACATTGCAGCACAAGATTACAAATAAAGAGCCTTTTGATATTAGATGCTGTTTACGGGGAGCTGCTTTGGTTTGATGGTTTATTGCTGCATTACCTGCTTTGAATAATTCGTGCATCGTATTTGGGTGTGAGTAGTAACACGAGACACTTGTATTTGTAAATGTGTGCGTCTGAAACACAGCCAGTAACAGGAAGCAACATTTGTGCATCACTTTATAATTCATGGCTGTAACGTGTGCTGTCATTTACTCATTTAACACTGACACTTCATAATATCCCAAATCCGGACTTGTTCGACAGTACGCTGTATACATTCCCTGGGAACGAGAAGAGAAACAGCGACAGTAACGGTGTTTCTACGGGACTGTGAGAGAGGAGAGGACGTGAGATTTAACATTTTTTGGCCAAACAGGCGCAGTGAACCCAGGCTTGCTGGGAGCAGCTATAAACCCTCAGTCAGATCTGTGAAAACACAGCTGTTTCCAAGTCAACCAGATGCTGCGCAGGCCTCAGGCTTGGAGAAAAGACTGTTTCAAATACCCCAGGCCCGGTGACAAGACAGGAAGGGAAAAAGATACAAATCACAGGCAGATCTAATCATATCAGCTTATTTTAAAAAGCTTTTGACGTGCTGTTACTCAGAGTGGACAGCAAAGACCTGAAATTCTTAAAGCTTAATTTAGATCTGTCAGGCGCAAAGGCTTTTTGTGTGTTTTCACTGTCTGCTTTCTTACTCTCACAGATGATTTGCGGTTGATTTTTACGTGCTTTGAAGTGAACTCATCAACCTGTTGGCTACCTGCTTGTGGTTTGCTCAGTGTGCATCGCCTCGTCCAGTGCAGTGTTTCAGGGTTAGGTTGAAGTAAATGAATGCATGTTATCTTAAGCATGCACAGTATGAGGGTTTCACATGTGACTGCTCACTGTACTTTTTCATATGACGCACTGCACATGAATGCGCTTGTTATGTTATTGTGATGGCTCCTGCAGATTAAATTCAAGAGCAGGAGCCTACCAGTAATGGCCGTGGAGGCTATAGGTGTAATATAGGGGTAATTGTACTCGGGGAGTGCTCTGCTAGCAGTGAACTTTCCCTCGTTCTTAAATAATGAGCGAAAGTTAGCACACTTCCCTCGGGGGAGCCAGAGAACCCTTTGCTCTTTAATGTAGAACAGGTTTGAAAAGAGGGGGCCTGCACCAAAAAGTGGCTGGAAATTAGACTGGGAGCATTGAGATCTGACCACTGATGTTAATCAGCTGTATGGGAACACTCTGCAGACACTGAGCTCTAGTCCAGCCCCTGCTCAGCCTTTCAGCTCTGTAGTTACGTTATGGTCGTCGCAACATTAAAGCTGACAATCTAATCACAAAAGTTTAATAACCAAATTCCATTTAGATACCCTGGTATCTAAAACTAAAATTTTTGTGCAGAAAAATATCTTAAAATTTGGTATTAAAGCTTGTTTAATTGTTTTTTGTTTGTCCACTTGGGGGCAGTGGAACAAGCTGTGAACACATCGCCTCATAAAGTTGATGTGTCACACATGCTGACATCCAGCAGTCACGGAGTACCATTAGCATTGATTGATCATTAGCTTCTTTTTAGCTCTGGTTTTGGGCTTCATCAGCTCCTGAGAGAAATATGTGGCTCTATAGCTGCTAAACGGTTCCACTGTGTTCACCAGCTAGCTGCAAACTTTGTCAGCCATTTGACTCTGGGTGTGCTCTCTCCCCTTTCACATCACACAAAGCTGTTTAATATAATGTGTAAAATATTGAATTGTGCAACTCTTTTTTTTAGTAGCAGTACACAAAAACAGAGAAAAGGTGCCAACTTGGCAGGATCAGTAAAAACATAACTGTACTTCTGTATTTTTCTGGTCAAAGCAAACAGTTTCACACAGCAGCGGCCATCTTCAGGATGGTTTATACTGTGAACCTCTCCCTGTGGACAGTGCTTGACTGCGAGCGTGAATGTTGGGAAACTGTTTTCCAAGCAGGCCGAGCCAGATTAAACGTCTCCAGAGAGACTCGGTCCCCGATGAGAGAAACTATGAACCAGTTTACTGAAATTGCGCCCTGGTTCGTGCCCTTTGTGTCTGCGGCCGTCACCGAGTGATGCTAGCAGGAAGCGAGCACTTAAGTGGGGTTTATAGCCATGCGGTCACCATGCAGATTAGTTTTCTCAGTGTTTTTAACGTGCTGTGAGTGGGTTTCACTGCCAGGACCGCAATGAGAACCGAACACGCTAACATTAGCAGCATGCTAAGATTAGTTTAATGCTAATGTCATGTGGGCAGAATGGAAAGAACACTGCAAAATGCTTCCCCTGCTAGCCTTGTAGTCACACCAGCTACACGTAGGCTAAGCTTTCATTAGCTCTTTTATAGTGTTAGTTGGTGTTCATTAGCAAATGAAACCAAAGAAAAACAAACATTAGCTCCTGTTTAATTAGCCGAAGTGATTGTATATTGGATTTTCACCAGCTATAACTGCCAGCAATTATGTATTTGCAGCCATTTTGCCGCAGGTTTGTTGACTTAGCTTTCGCTAACTGGGAGATATCGTAGCTGCCAGAAATTCCTCATATCTCTGATTTGAAATTACTACTTGAGCACTTTTTCCGACTCTGGTTGTTGTGTGAACACGAAAAAAAAAGGTGTGCAAAAGGTGTTTTATAGATTTTTAGCGTCAGTGTTGTTGCTTTATGGCTGCTGTGACCTGTGTAATGTGTAGCATAAATTACAGTGGTTAGCACACAGCTTATCAATGAAGCTGTTATGCTCATGCAAAATCGCACATGTGCACACACGCAGTATTGTGCAATGAAAAACATCAGTTAGAACACACCGTTCTCACCAGATGGCCGGTATGCAAATATTCTTAGCTATCACCGTAACTGCTACTCCTGTGATCAGAGTCATTAGAACCGGCAGGTCTGAGGCAGATGTGGAATGAGAGTCAAAAGAATGTGGTTTGAGGCCAAAGGGAAGTCTTCTATTGTGATCTTTTAACTCTCCTGAATAGACCTCAGGCTGTGGTATTGGATGGTACAGCTCTGTGAGAGGGTGGAGAGAGAGGAAGAGGAAGCACTGACAACTTAAGAGAGACGTACATCTTAATGTCTCACTGCACCGGTAGAGTGTAAATTATCCCCATTGGTCCAGTTCAGGTCAGATTCAGAGAAATCAGCCGCCAGGGTCCAGCACGGGCAGAGTCCCTCCCTCCCAGCGGCCCATACTCGCCTCACTGGGTGAGTGGCACACGACCTGTGACCATCCAGAGGAGATCTCAACTGGCCCCCCTAATGAAGTCATGCAAATAAAGCCATTATCAGTGCAGCGAATGGAAGGAAGGACTGCTCATTAGGAAAGCAAATGGCCCATCAGCCTGAGCAAACAGATTGTAAGAGTGGGGTGTAGCTCCCACAGTGGAAAAACCCTTGCTCTCAGCTTCATGTAACATAGTGTTCAGGCTTTGGGTAATAAATCTTTAATTGCTTGCACAACGTTGTGTCAAAATAGAATATTTTCACATGTTTAATTGTATTCTGACCTCTCAAGTGGCCACAAGCTCTAATGTATGCTTCTGAAAACTGCACATAAATCATGTGCCAGGATATGAATGTTATTGTAGCAAGATGTGCCACACATTGTTGTTTTAACATAACAGGAAATCAGACCAATCTGAATTTAAGCTTCTTCAAGAGGTTTGTAATTTCAAAACTGAAGCTGGCAAAAAGAAAAAAAAAGCTTTTGGTTTCTTTGCTCAGTAAGGTGATCCGTGATTGCGATATATCAAGAATACATTGCAGATATGCATTTAAATCTTTTAATATATGCTGTTGAGATTGCAAATATTGCTATCTTGCTATCTCTGTTTTCATCATCTGTTCCGGTCTCTTTAACTTGTTTGCACAGTTTTGAACAGTATTTGCGACATGTAATACATCCGTTTTCATTCTTCTGTGTACACAGGGCGCTTATGCAAAAGAGCGTTAACAACCCCCAGAATAAATATACAGGTTGAATGAGTGACTGAGTGAAAGAGTTCACGGAAGAGTGTGAACATTTCACCGCATTATGTGTGTGTCTACAGAAAGGTGATGCTCTCCCCCTCTGACATAAACACCCTATCAGATCTCCATCCCTGTGAATCAAACAGGCACCAGGCTGAACGCAGCGCAGCAGTGTTAGGTTTATGGATGGGCTTTGTCCTTCGCAGAACTGTGACACTGAACCTTGACGGGGCGAACATGCATGGCTGTGGTTGCAGCTTAATCTCCTTTATAAACTGAGTGCTGCCCCTGGGATGGCTCTCAGGTACATACTGTATTTCAGCCTAGCTTATCTTTCACTCCTCCACTGGTGTCCTGTAGCTTCAGTTGCTATGATAATGTACGTGGTTTCAAGTGTGTGCCTGTCAGGCAGGGAGTGATTGCCTTTAACATATGTGACTTAGCGTATTTCAAGCCGTTGTTTGTATGGATCACCCAAACGATTATAAAATATCCTTTTACCCATGATGATGACTGTAATTGTCTTTTTGTAGAACTGGATGTCTCAGCAGATTATGCTTGAGTTGCACTTTCTCTGTGCTTTCACTATGCCTTGACCTTTGTGACTGTTTTTCCTTTTATAGGCGAGACATTTTACAGGTTGTAACACAACGGCATAGTCCCACGCCCTGTCCTGTTAACCTCTGTTAGCACATTAGTTTTGTCTGTGTGGGGAGGAAGTGAAGTTATCTCATTTCACTCTTCTCAGCTGAGGCTGTGAACTGTGAGATTAAAAGCTTGTCAACTCGACTGCTACAGTATTTCTGTGTCGCTGAGGTCTGCATGCTTCTGCGCCACCGCAGAGACCAATTACTCCAATCCAGTGAATCACACTATGTGCACAGTGTGGTCTTTGAACTGGTGCAGAGTCTGCAGGGTCCCACTTTTGTGTCTAGCTCCCCCCAGATCATCAGAGGAGCTGAAATCAAGAGCATCGTGACCCCTTAGGTTGTGTTTGTTCTGCACCAAACAGGCAGATTGAGTCAGCAGTGTTTGGTTTGTTGCTGCTCCCATGGTAAAACAGCGTAGGCCCAGAGCAACAGAGATGTATCTATGTATACAAATCCATGTATCTCATACTGTCGTAGCAGCATATGATATCTTGCAGGCTAAAAGTGTTCGATCATCCTTGAATCAACCCTTGTTTCAGTCCCATCTGCTAATCTCTGCCCGCTGTTCTCTACAGCTCCTTTGTCAGTCAGCAGCAGTGCCTTTGGCAAAACATTTGCATGGCAAAATAGGAAAATACATGTTACATGCAGTTTCCATTTCCACTGCTGAATTACCCTCCATTATAACAGACAACGCACGACAGCTGTTTTTTGTTGGTTGGATCTCCTTCCTGGCTGCATGCTCCCACCTTATCCTTTCTTGTGTGGAGGTGGGTGGGTTATTTTTTTCAACACCCATTACAGCAATTAGAACGTTCACAAATAAATAAACGTTTTAAGTGCGTATACGTAATAACATTAAGAATTGATGTCTTCTTAATGATATCATCTTGAATTATCTCTACCATAACCATATAGAGTGGATTAACAATTTTGGTTCATGCAATTCCATACAGTCCTGCTAATTAACTTAGAGACTAAGCTGCGTTTTCATCCCATTCCCATGGATTGGAATTGGCTGCTTTGTGGGGAATGTAAACACAATCAATTCTGGGAATGATTTCCTCATCCATCCTGCACTCTGCAGTTGGCCTGAGACCCCACACTGCTCTGTCTTCATGTCTCCATGCTGGCGACAGCCGCGGTCCGAGGCATTATGTTTTCGGGTTGTCCGTACGTACGTCTGTTCCATTCTTGTTAGTATAACTCAGGAACGCCTTGAGGGACTTTCTTCAAATTTGGCACTTGGACTCCAGGGTGAACTGATTAGATTTTGGTGGTCAAAAGTCACCAAGTATCTAACCTTCACTGCTTGCTTTTTTGCTCTTGCTCACAGGGGACGGCAGCTGTAATCAACTTGGATTCTCAGCAGTTGCAATGGTTTCCAATAGTGTCCAAGCCTCATGGCAAAACACTGCAAAATATCCATAGAAACATATCAAACAAGTACTGCAGCGGAATCTGCTTTTCAACTGTCCATCTATATGCTCAGTATATTCCAAACTTAATTCATAGTGCATATTCTTGCCATATTTAGCCACATTCAACCAAATATGGTTAAACACAACTATATTTAGCCAAAGTACGGCTATGTGCACAACCACATTTAGCCTCTTGGTTTGATGCTAGCATGGTTAGCAGTTAAGGTTACTGTTTGCAGGGAATATTTGCAAACATAATGGCGTGCAATGATGAAAAGTTAATTGTGATAGCAACAGGAGCTGTTTAATTAAAAAATATCTGAGTATTTGGAATATAGCTACCACACAAAAGGACATTGGAGAAGCTGCAGTAGGATGCAGCAGTGGTTTGAGAAATTGTACTTTTTAAAACTTCATTTCATAACTGGGTACCATTTGAAATCCACTGAAACTCCTGTGAACCCAGGTTGGAGCAAACTGCACCATTTTTCAAGCCTACAGGAGGTTAGTATTTGAGTACAAGAGTATCTGTAACAGATAAGAGGTCATTTTATGTCATTGTGATCACACGATACTTTAGTGACAAATCTGAGCAAAGTACAACAAAGCTTAAATGGGAGTAGAAAAGGTGAAGTGAGACTTATTCCCACCCAGATCTGCAACATCTTCTTCACTTTCATTCAAGCTACATTTTGAACCATCTGTTTGGATCAGATAAACGTCAGATCAGAACGTAACAGGGGCACCAGAGGTTGGGTACAGATTCTAGATGGATGTGGCAGTGGCTGTACAAAGAGATTAAAGAGCTTCATGACACTCCAGTGGGTGCCAGAGCCTGGCCTACCATCGCTCACCATCCCTCACCACCCCGGGGTGACAGTTTCCTCTGCCTGCAGACTCCTCTAAGGCCTGCTGTGCGTTATAAGTCAATGAGATATTAATAATTAACCGGAGCTTTTTTCACAGTGAGACTAGACTCCCACGGCGAGACAAAGGAGCTGGCCGGGCCTTGGCCACTGAGCCCCTCGACGGTACTTTTCCACCCCTGAGAGAGCGACAGAGAAAGAAAGAAAAGGGGTGAGAGTGAGAGAGAAACAGAGAGCTAAAGCCCACAGATGGCAAGCTGAAACATAGCACCGCCTCTTAAATACATGAACCCAGGCCCTTAGTTGTTTCAATGGGGATCCAATCCCTCTTGCAATTACCAATAGACAGACTGCTTGGCTGGGGGGACTTGGGCCTTTGCCTGGTTTCAGCTCGAGCCATTTTTCCTTCTAATGGTTTGTGTGCATGTGTTTGTGTGGTTTCACACGTGCATTTGCATCTTCTGTACCAGAAGCAGGTGACTCAGCAGTCCCCCACCACCAACAAAACACTGCTGCACACTGAGATATAGACATACACGCTCACAAATGAAGGCTCAGCAAGTCATCAGCGGCACTGCTAATAATAACACGCTGATGAAAAGAGTGTGGTTAGATCTGGGTCACATGAAGCTCTGCATATTGAGCACAACACTGACAGGACAGCTGTGAAATGATTAATGGAGTTTGCTTTTGTCAGTTTTGTTACATAAACAATAACTATTAAAATCAGGTGTAGTATTAAATCAAAAAGTTTAGCTTAAAGCACTGGATAAATAGTTGATGTAGGTTACCTAAAATTATTTGAAAAGCAGTTAAAATAGTAAGCTTAAAGTACTGGATAAACAGCTGAAATAGCTATATAGGTCATGAATAAACAATTCAATTATTTAGCAAAAAGTAACAGATAAACATTCAAAATAGTTAGCCAAAAGTAATGAACAAACAGTTGAACTTATTAGATAAAAGTACTTAAAAAACAGTTGAAATTGTTGGCTAAAAGTAATGAATAAGCAGTTGAAATCATTAACTTAAAGTACTTGAGAAGCAGTTAAAATCGTTAGCTATAGGTCATGAATAAACAGCTGAATTAGTTAGATAAAAATACTCGAGAAGCAGCCGAAATAGTTAGCTAAAAGTAATAAACAGTTGAAATCCCTAGCTAAAAGTACTCGAGAAGCTGTCGAAATCATTAGCTAAACGTAATGATTAAATAGTTGAAATCGTTAGCTAGCTAAAGGTACTCGATAAGCAGTTGAAATAGTTAGCATAAAGTAAAGGATAAACATTTAAAATAAAAGTACTGGAGAGTAAACTGTTAAAATTGTCAGCTAGAAGTACCTGAGAAGCAGTTGAAATAGGTAAAAGTAATGAATAAACAGTTGAAATCATTAGCTCAAAGTACCCAAGAAGCAATTGAAATAATTAGCTAAAAGTACTTAACAAGCAGTTGAGATAATTAGCTAAAAGCAATGAATAAACATTTGAAATCATTAGCTAAAAGTACACGAGAAGCTGTTATAATAGTTTACTACAAGCAATGAATAAACAGTTGAACTAGCTAGCTGAAAGTACGTTAGAAGCAGTTGAAGTAATGAGCTAAAAGTCCAAGACAAACATTTGAAATTGTTAGCTAAACGCAGTGGATAAATTACAGCTGAAACATTCAGCTTCTGCCACTTCAAACAGTAGTAGGCATACAGTTGACCCCAGCAACCTATTGTTAAATGCATGAAAAAATGACAGTATCCACAGTTGATAATGTAAAGTAACGTCTAGTTTACAATCCAGGAACATAATTGGAACACAATGTGCAGATGAAGGGGTTCCTCGACTGCCCATCTGATCAGGCCAGCTGACCCCTGTTGGGGATTACTGATGACGAGGCCGTTTCAAGAGACTGCCGCTTGATTTTCATACATGGAAATTCGTGGAAATCAATGCTTCTTGAAAAGTCTGAACTGCAGGCATTTGAAACTGTGATGTATGATGTACACAAGATTTGCAGCTGAGGAGAAAAAACCTGCAAAAACGCAAAAAAAAAACATAGTGGTTTTAGCGTCTCAGAGACAGAAAGTGAAGGTTTATGGCTTACGTCCTGTTCGTTTTGCCTCAGATGTGTTTGTGGTTGGGAAGTGTTAAGTTTCCAGTTTCTCTCTCTCTCTCTATCTTTCTCACACACATGCACACACACACACACATGTGAAGAGGTTTTCAGTGAGCTGCAGGATGGAAAAAATCAAGTGGCTCTTCATGCTGCAACCAGGGAATCCCCTTTGTGTCCTGCTCGATTGGAAAGAACCGTTTATCTGCGTGTGTTGAATTGTGAAAGCTGCCGCAGCTGTTTGCTGATCATGACTCAACCTTACACAGCTTTCGCACAGCGAAGTGATAACGGCTGCCGCGTGGCTGCAAACCCAGCAAAGGATGCGAAGGCCTCGGCTTAGCCTCTGTCATTTCTGTTGCCATAACATGCACGTAACATGGTTCGGTAGGGCTGCTTTTCATAAGAGGCTGCAGCTGTATTATGTCAAGGGAGTTATCAGTGTCTTGTTATGGTTCTGTAAATATCAGGTAAAAGAGGAAAGAGAGTTAAAGTGAAGCTGGCGTGGATGATGATGAAGCCAGGCTGGAACATCTCAGCTGGCTGGAGTCCTTGTCTTGCTGAGGATCCTGATACCCCATCAATCTCTCCCATGACCTCTTTGTTTAGAACCGAACCAGTCAACCTGCGATCACATTCTCACCCTCAAGGCTCCTGCAACGTCACAGAGGAGCAGAAAACATGCAGTCACAAACCTTCTCTTCCCCTCAGGGCGAGGGGAGAAAGCTTTGTCTGGTGTTAGTATCTTATGTCACCCACAAGGCTCGGCGGAACATAAAGGCTGCAGTTATCGTCAGGCCGCGTTCTCCTTCGGGTTATGGTTATATAGCCTGCTTTAGTGTGTGGAAAAGCAGGGTTTTAGCCTGATGGTGCCTTCACTCCTCCGGTATGAGCAACACACTTCTACACAATGAGCTGGCTGGAGCGTTTTTCCGAATCACGCTGGCAGGTTGTCTCTTTTCCTTGCAGCCTTGTCATAGCTCTCATACATGTGATTCCTCACTGCAAAGCCAGGTGACGACACACGTTGCAGAATATCTGGTGTGTACACAGAGGAAACAACGTCCTGAGAACTTTAACCTAAAAAAAATCCTGTATTCATATGATTTAGAGTAAATGTTAGGTCATATTAAGTTGCATGTCCTCTTGCATTTGTCAGTGTCATGTCCTTGTTGTTCAACTTCCACTTTGTTCCTCTCTTTTGATGCAGTCTGACAGTGTTACTGTTTTTCTAGTAGTACTAGTATTTTAACTAACCTGCAATTTGGGGTGATTTGAGAATTTTACCATCAATTACAAGTTTGGCTTTCAATAATTATGAAGTCAATATAATCTAGATAAAGCGATTCTGTTTTCCACTGTTAAAAAAACAAGTTTCAGTATTTCCAGTATTGACCGAAATAATTTAGGATTTTTAAGTTTCTGTGAGGAGTCAAGTTACAGTCAAGTCTGTGAAAAGCTGCAAAGTTTCCTAAAAACAAGATATTTCAACGTGTTGAAATCCAGCTGCTGTTTGCAAGCAGGCTTCCCAAAAATCGCTCTGCATGTCACCGCGTTCCGACCAAAACATTGCTCAGTGTCATGCACCGTTGGCTCAGCTTGCCCTCATGTCTGCCTTATCTGCTTTATCTGCACTGTGTCAAGTGAAACGCTCACTCAGCAAAGGTGAGGAGGTTAAGAGAGAAGTGTAAATCGAAATCGGCCGTATGTGACAGTTTTGCTTCCTTTTGCACGCGTTTGTGTGTTTGTGTGTGTGTGTGTGTGTGTGTGTGTGTGTGTGTGTCTTTGTGTATGCACTGGTGTGTTAAGCATTAACCGATGGGAACGTTGCCATGCCTTTCACCTCACGGTCAGCTACCTTGATCGCCACCCTTTTCTTTATTTCTGTATCATACCTCATGTCTCGCCGATTCTGACAACAGCTGACTTTCACACGCTGGTACGCTCACCATACGAGTCATTCGTATCAATTTTTATTTCACAGAGGCACAGTCTGTCCTTATAAAAACCTATCTCCATGCTTTATAGAGCCACGGATCATGTTCTACTGTATTTCTATCCATATGGCACTTGTAAATTGCTATAATCTGAAACCGCCTGAGCATCATATACATGATACCCATGTTCTCGTGCCCAGCTCGCACAGCTGTTAATCCACTGTCATGTCAGAGATGTTGTAGGGGATTAGAGATGTACAGCATGTACCTGTTTTTAAAGCACATGGAATAATGAGTCAGATCACTCTCTGACTGTTATTTTGTTGTTTTTCAGATGTTTAGGAACCAAAGTTCAGAGCTCCCCCTGCGGATTATTTTCATCAGTGTTTAACCTGCTATTAAATTTCTGACTGATCGATTAAACTTAGTGAAGATGGTGAAAAATGCTCTTTTCCGGATCCCAGGGTGATGTCTTGAAGTTGTTTGTTTTGTCTGACTGGCTGTGTAAATCCCCAGTAAATTAAATGTTCAGTGTTTTGAAACAGGAAAGAGCCACAAATCCTCACATTTGAGAATCTAGATCTCCAGGTGACAAAATATTACACTTAAGCTTGTTGAAGAATGCACTAAGTACACTTTGTGCTATTTTTGTCACCTTCAACTATACTTAAGAGTTCTCAAGTAGTCCATGAGTACCAGTTAGTAATACTTGAGTATACTAGAAGTGTAAATCGTGTGCTGAATTGGCACAACTTTCTACAAACTTGAAATGTACTGAAGTCCACCAGTGAAAATCATGTTTCCTGATCATTCAAAACGCACTGGCAGTAAAATTGTATTATATCACCAATTGATTGGAAATATACTTAAATATACTGCAAATGAAGTGAAATGAAAGTAGACTTTAATTAAGCTGTTAATAGTGTTTTACAGAGGACTTGAAAATAAGTATGTTTCATAAGTCCACTTTATTACTATTAAAATTACACTTGAGTACAATTTATAATACACTTACAATAAAGTGCACTTTTTTTTAAGTACTTTGAAATACCGCTTTAAGTATTGCACAATTAGTATATTCATTTTAATACACTTAAGTAGAACTTAATGACATCAATTCAAGAAAGTCACGTTTTAATACTGTGTTGAACATCCATCATATTTAACACAAAAGAAGTACTTGTAATGACTCTTTTGTGCTTAAATTACATTACTAATTCATTAAGTATTCCACCTTTTGACCTGGGGAACCGGAGGATCTTTGGTGTTTTAGTTGATGAATTACTCGAAGGATTAATTATCAAAATCATTGTCGATTCATTTCTGTCAAACAGCAAATCCGTGAATCAACAACTGTTTCACCACGACTCAAATAAATCCCAAATTCAGCTTCCGCACTTCATTGCCAAGAGGCCCCAAACCTTGTGATCGCTGACCAACTTTCTGGTGAGGTTTTTCAGCATCGTGGCAGCTGTGTTGAACTAAAGTCTTGGCTGCTTCCCACCTCCTACCTCATGGCTGACCTCATCCGTGCGCGAAGGCTGCGCAGCGTCCATCAGGCTCACGGACCGAACCTGTCTCTCCACGTGTATTGATATTACATTGACCTGAAGGACGTGCAGCGAGCCGCGGATTACCTCATCGGTAACACTAGCTGCGTTGTGCTGAATTTTGCATGGTCACATTGACCCGGCCGCTCCTTTATTATTCATAGCATTGGGAGGAAAGCAGTAAAATGAATACGCACATGCATGCCTGCATATCTGGAAGGTGGAGGCCACGGGAGATTTAAAGGAGCATCAGGTTGGAGAGGCAGCGTGGTCGATGCTGCTGGCCTCGCTGCTTGAAACATAAGAGCCATGTGACTGACTTGCCCTGTGTGTTCATGCCTGCGTGTGCGTGTGTGAACTCAATCAGACCTCGGGCTGAAAAGGGTGTGTGAGTAACCCAGCACAGGAGACATAACACCCAGACCATTAGCGAACCGGCTCACATAACCCAAGCACTGGTGGCTGACAGACATGCGTAAACACATGGCACGGCCTCTCCGTATTCACCGCAGCTTCAGTATTCAACACCTATCTTCACACACACACTGGCCTCTTCTTTCTGATGCTACACTTGGGCGGCTCGCAAATATTTGCCATGGTTCTCTGCAAGCTCTCAGAGGGCAGGATTAATGGTGGTGTGTGCCGCACATCCAGGGCCAGACAAAGCCTCCCCATCTGGAGCTCCAACCCGTGACTGGGGAACAGAGGCAGCACACAGAGCCCGGTCAAGGCAGCCCGGGGAGGTCGGAGGGAGGGGGGATCTATAGGCACCACTTCATAAATGAGCAGGAATCCTGGGCAGCCCTGCAGATGAATGAAGGGGGCGTCTCCGTCTTTTGATGTGATGGGGAGGAAAAGGGTCCTGCATGCCGGCCTGGCTCTGGTGCCGCGCCAAATGGATCGCATTTCCCCTACCAGCTGATTAAACAGCCATATCTGCATCCTTCACTGGGCCCTGATCCAAACAATGGCAGCAGCCAGGAGGGGGGGTAGGCACGGCTGCCCTGTGCCTCCTACAGATTTTCAGCTATTTAGGAAACCAGGTTTAGACGAAGCTCTGATGGTGGTCAGTAGTTTCTGATGTTTTTGGCCTGTGACCTTTGTCTTTATTGATTTTTCCATGAATACATGAAACATTCACACGTAGAAGCACAAAAGTTCACTTGATCTTAGATATGTGAAAAACATTTCTGTATACATCATACTGTAAACATAACTCAAACTCATGACCCATCCCCAGTAAATAGACATAATAATAGTCCACATCCATCATGAATGACCCTTTAAAAAGAAGCAGTGTCTCCTGACTGCTGCTCATCAGTTGTGTGTTTATCAGACATGAGCCTTTAAAGCAAAGCAGGATTCTTTTTCCCCTCTCAGATGATTTGAATACTTTTTAGAGGCCTGAAGAGGTAAAACTTTACAATACTGGACAAGAAACAAGTGTAAACCCGCTAACATGCACTATTACAATTCTAACAGCCTGACGTTTAGCTTGTTAGCATGCCAACATTTGTGCAGCTGAGGCTGATGGGAATTAGTTTCGCAGGCGTCATTATGGTTCATCCTCTGGGCAACATAGATATCTCCACTAAATTTCTTACCAATCCGTCCAATAGCTGTTGAGATATTTGAATCTGGACCAAAGTGGTGGACTGACAGAGAGACTGACATTCCCATTCCCCTGAAAAACCAAAGTTTGGAGAAACGTCAGTTAAAATAAACTCAATTTTGTGCAGCAGAACTATGTTTTCTTCTTTCTCTTCCAACCTTTTAGTATCTTGCAACTGCCTTCTTTCTTGGTCCCACAACCAGGCTGGGAACCGCTGGCCTAAGTCACCAAATTATTATTATTTCTTGGCTTTATTTTACGAAATTGAGTGTTTTGGAATTAGCAGTTCTCATTAAAGTCCCCAGTTGGTCTGGTTTTAGCTGCCTTCAGATAAATTAGAGAAGCCTGGAACAGTGTGTGACAGCTGGTGATAGAGACAGAAAACAGGCTCTACCCTGCTGGGGCTTTTGGCAAGCAGTTGCAGAGACACCTTTAAGTGTGAAGATATAAACACAGCAAGAGTAAGAAAAAAAAATCCTGCAAAACCTTAATTTTTAGTACAGTGCTGTTGATCATAAGTGAGCTCTTATGATCATTCTGGACACAGATCCTATTATTACTAAAACCTTCCCCTGGAGGTGTAGAATTCTGCTTGTTCAAGCTTTGCCTTCCCTGAGCCTTCTTAGACCATCATGCACTGCTCCGTTCCACTTCATACATTCAGTTCTGTTAATGTGGCTGCTAGCGCCAAACTTTCCCGAGGCGGTTGTTTGTTCCTGTGTCTTCCTCTGCCACTCCTTAACCATGTGCTTTTGCGTGCCCCCCCCCCCTCAGGTCCAGTGACGAGAGGCACCCGACGGTAACGGCTGACGGCACCGTGGACGACCTGGCCCAGGCCGTGGACGTGATCCTCGAGCAGAGGCACTGAGCACGAGGCGGCAGGCACTGGAAACACTCCACTTAGTGTGACCCTGGGTGATACAGGCCGGTAGCCAGTAGTATTTTCATACAGCTAAGTGTTGTTTCCGATGGGAAGGGTGTACTGCAAGTAACATGTCAAAGCAGTGCGATACTGAAATACCATCCAAATATCCTGTAACTGACAAATATGGGAAACACCCACCCGTCTGGTGCACCACATAGTGTAAAGCACGCTAGAATGAGATGGCTTATCGTGACCCAGGTCTACAAGAGCTAACCAAGAACACGTTAGAGCTGTGAGTGTATTTGTCATCATGTAATTGCTGTAGATAAGATACCTTTACATGAATGTGCCTGTAACCGGCTGCTGACTGACAGTTAGAGGGGAGCAGCTGTGTTCAGCCCCCCCGCCTGTGTTGCACAGTCAGATTCTTTGCAGAGATACTGAGAGTGAAGACAGTTTGTAGTCAAACTGGAATTGACGTAGCTGTAGTGTATTTTAACGTGCAGTCTTTCATGTAAGTGGCCTATTATATGTAGGTTATGATGTCGCTCACATGCACAACCTAAATAAAGCAGCGAGGAGAAGTCAGTGAGCGGGGCTGAGTTTGTCGGTTTGTCTGAGCCATTGTCGCAGAACTTTTTTTTTTTATTATTTTTTTTTTGAAGGGCTCAAGGTCTCAGAGCACTGTGGAAAATGTGGCCCTGGCTCTGGTTTAAACTGGAATTCATATCGCAGCGGCTTTTGTTTTACAAAAACAAATGGCTGGAAATGGGAAGTGAGCTGGCCTCAGACATGATAAATGCAGAACCCAGCCGAGTGTGATGAATTACGCCGGTGCTCGAGCTCGTGTTTCCCCCTCTGTAAACAAAAACGAAACCAGCCCTCCATCATCAGATTGGAAAATCGCAAATCTACAACTGCTTATCTTACTTGACTGGGAGCCGCCTCTGCTGGGGACCGCCCCGTCATTGTCACATTGTTAATTGGCACTCATTAGGCGCGGTGCATTCATGTCCGTATCTACAGTGAGGTGAAATGAAATGATGAGGCGGGCGGGGGGCAAAAATTGGTTGTTGGGCTCCCATGTGCCAGCTGGATCATTGAGGCCTCTGGAAGTGGGGCGTAAAACAAACGATTCTCCATCGCTGCCCCCGAGGTTTCAGTGTACCAAATAGATTGAACAAAAGCCCATTGCCAAGTGATTCATTGAGGTCTTTCTGGTTCACTTCACCATTAGCTGACACAAGCTTCAATGTTATTGGGCAATTAAAGGTAATGAAATGCTACGGAGTATTATGAAACTGTGTCTGAGCTGGTTGTACCACTCCTATTTCTGATTGGGAAATAAATATTAATGTACACGGCAAAGTACTAGCAGCTGGTACCCAGTTTTCCAACAGCTTACACATTGTTTGACTCACTGTTTTGTTCATTATGTTACTGCCTGTTGGCCTTGTATGGAGCTATTAAACATGTATTTGACTGCTCTCGAATGAATTCACTTGGCTTTAAATGTTTTTTTTTTTTTCCTCCAGTTCACGGACGTGCGGTAATTCTGATGGATGTAGGCCACAGTTTTCAGCAGCTCCTCTTGGCAGATTTCATCATCGCTAGGTGTCAAACACAAACACGCAGATGCCCCGGAGCGAGCTGCTCGATAACCACACCTCTCGGGCTGGCCTCGGGTCATCCGCCCATGTCAGACAAGTTACAAATTAGCAGAGGTTTACCTCCGCAGGCCGCCGCTATGGGTAAACAGTCATATTCCTGCTGGAGTGCAGCACTTTGAGTCCCTCACTGTGACCGCCGACTGTGAAGCAAGATTATCTTTCAAATAATAGAGATGACCTCATTTCAGGAGACATGTCTGGGCATGCATGACCTCGCTGACACAGGACAGTATCGACAGACTTAATACGCTGTCAAACCTTTGACTGGCTGAAGCTGTTGTTGTGCTGATTTTCCAGTTGGAGGTTATTAGCACATCGGTCTGTCATCTTTGGACTTTTCCTTCCATCTGGATTGTGTTCAGTGTTGTTTTCTCACTGTGTTACTCGACCACGGTTAACCTCACTGTCGACGTGCGTTAAGGGTGCTCGCTGTCGAGTAAACGATGTTTACTTCTCAAATAACGCGAACAAACTGCAGCTTTTACATATAAACTGCAACAGAACGCGCAACAGCCCAGCCAGTATCTCAACAGCTATTAGCTGGATCGCAGTGACATCTTTTACAGACATTCATGGTCCCCAGAGGACAAATCCTTATGACTTTGATGGCTTCTTGCACTGCCAACAGGTTGAAATTTATGATATTGTGTGAAATACCTCAATAACTATTCGATGGATATACTAAGACAGCGGACATGAAGGTAAACATTATACGTGCTGAACATCAGCCTGTTAGCATTGTCAGTGTGAGCGCATTAGCAATGCTAACATTAGCATGTAGCTCAAAGCACAGCTGTGCTTAAAGCCTCATAAAGCAGCTAGCATTGTTGTAGACAGTTACCTTCTTCTTAGGCAGATGTGCTTCAGCAAACAACTCTCCATATCCAGCTTTTCTCTGCCGCACATCCTTATGTTTTTGGGGTTTTTAACTGTTTTTCAGACTGAATAACAGCTGCACCTCCAACTTAGACTGTCGGCTTTGGGAACTTGAAACTGGCGTTCATCCTTATTTTTCTGACATTTTAAACACTCCTCATCATTTCCCATTCCTGCTGCAAATGTCGCTCCCATTAAGTCTGATTCGCTCGATAATTATCTTCCAAAAACCAGCTTCTGCAGTCATACCAGAACACCATTACGACTGTCTGCGAGAGTACCGCCACCCTTACCTCCCTCCTGTCCTCATGCAGCCTCGGGCCGTCAAGCTCACAGCCTCTTTTTCGTCTTCCGTTGACTGACACCTCGGGGACACAAAGCAGTGCGGGAGGTGTCGCGTGAGGCGACAGACGAAAGCACCACAAGGAGGAGAACGTGGCTGCCTGTTGAACTGTCCTACATCCAGTGCTAACTCTCTCCTGGAGGCCTCATTCGCACCAAGTTTGTAACCACATCCGAAGTTGAGATTTTAAATGTGTTGTTTTTCTAAAGCATGAAAACATACATTTTTGGCTCCTGCACGTTGGAATGATTTCGAAGTTAAATCTTAAACGAAGTCAGATGTTTTTCGAAGCGAGGCCCCTCGAGATCGCGCTGCATCTTTGCAGAGTTTGCACACACGGCTGCAGTGTGCCTCTGAGCCCACTTTCACACACGTTTTTATGTCATCTGTTTGGGTTAGGCTCCTCTTACACGGCGCGCACACTGCAGCTCTTGTGCCGCACCTGCATTTACCCACCTTAACAACTGCCAGCTGCGCGCTACCTTGAACTTTCATCTCCACTCATTTAGCTCTTCCTGTTTGACAGGAAACGGCGGGTCAGCTGACCAGACACCGCTGCACACCTGCAGCCCCAAATGCACAGTTATCCATGGAAACATGCACTTGTTTTGACAGCAGCCAGTTATTTGTCCCCTCCCTTGTGTCTGTGTGTGTGTGTGTGTGTGTGTGTGTGTGTGTGTGTGTGCAGCGCTGGTCCATGTGCAGGCCTCTTGCTGCTACTCGCCAAGCCGCATGGTTTCCCCGCATTTCATCACTCTCTTTCCCTTGTGGGCAGCGGTGCCAACAGCACTCGGTGGCGTGGGAGGGCTCTGGAACTTCAGAAGTCGTCGGGTTCGGAGCAGAGGCCTGAATTTCCTCCCTTTCCTGGCTGCCCCCGACCCCACCCCGTTCTTCCCTCTGAGTCTTTGCAGGCAATCTGAGAAGTGTCTCAGTTCATACACAGAGCAGCCTGTACTCTGCTGACATAGTCACAGCCGTCACAGGTCCCTCCAGGGACACGACCCCCCCCACTCGACTGTCCACCAAAGCCTCAGAGGCCCTGAATCCCGGGACACTAAGCATGACCCCGTGATGTCATACCAGAGCGTGTGCGTATGTCTAATCCAGGCGAGAGGGTGGTCGGGTGTCACCATGCAGTGTAAACTAACTGTTCTGGTCTGCAAAAGGTCTGAAGGCTTACAGCTGACCTCAATTTTAAAACTGTGCGTCTCTGCTGGGGCTCTCTGCTGTGAGGGGGCCCAGTTACCTTTTGTAAAAGCCAAAGCTCTCAGTTTGCGTGCTCACACCTCATGTCCTACTCCGTCCTATTGCTGAAGGGACGTCTCCTGCTTTAATCTCAACAGCTATTTAACATGAGAAGACTTGTATGACCTTGTTACGTCCCTTCCATGTGGGTGCAGACTATTGCAGCTCAGACATAACACTGGCTGAACTTTAAAAAGTCAGTTGTACCTCACACAGTTTGTGGTTTGGTCTTGCATGAATCCAACAAAGCGTGTGGGTGAGATTTGACACGACAGCTACCTCCAAGTGCAATACTGCTTATGTACAGGGGAGAGGGGAAAAAAAGTTCCTTTTGTCAGTTAGAGCTCAAGGTAAACTTTACGCCGCTCGGTTTTTATTAGAGAAGCTTCAGACAACACTTGCTCAACTGGAAATGTTTTGTGGCCGGGTGCTACTGCTACATTGTTTTTCACCCCAACCACATTTGTGCTGCCAAACCCAAGAACCAGTGCCAAGATTCAGTTTCATGTTTGAATTTGTTTATTAGAAAAGTTCCACTACTGAAGAAAAAAATTCAGTTCAGTTTTCTGTATTTTTGGAGGTGATGTTTTCTTTTTTTTTTCTTTCCGTGAAATGGAAAACTTTTTTGCAGGAATTTTAAGATAAAAATCATGGTGCTTTGTAAAGATCCATAATAGTGTTTCCCCAGTAGAGTGTCTGTATTGGAGTACTGACAGTAAATTTAGAGAACTACTGGTAATTTAGAACAATTATAGTAACCGTGTCATTACAAGCTGTCAAATGTTATGCACCATTAATACATCTGAAACACCTGTGGCAAAACTCCCACAAGTGCTGCCGGACATCTGTTGCCTAAAAACACTGATGTGTAATGTGACTCATCATTAGAGCAGATAAGACTGTGCATAACCTCCAGCAGCAGTTCAACCCTGTTGTGTCAGTGCTGGTGGGGGTTGTGGCTGGTTGTGCAGAACATTGGCACGGCACGCCCCTCCTGTTGTACTCCTATCTTCTGTCAGAACACAGCCTCCTTTCACTTCTGTCACTCCGCTGATTAAAGGCTGGGGGCCCTCAGTGTGCCAGCCTGCCACACAGCACGTTTACAAGGGTTCTGTTTACCCATTTCCTTCTCGACTCATTACCCGAAAAGGGTTTAGCCGGTGAAAAGCAGCGGCTTGCATGTACCACAGGCGGCTCTGTGACAGTGTAAATATGGCCTCACTATGCAAGCACACACTTTCTCATGCAACAGCATGGTAATCAAGTCTATTACAAGAGTATGCATTGGCCTACTAGGCGAGTTTAATCCCACAGTTATGCTTTGTGTGGAATTTGAGCCTGGAGTATAGCATGTCAAGCAATCTTTAAATTACTCAGCCGGTCTTTCATGAGGTGACTTTCCTCCCTCAGTTGCACCATACACTTTCAAAGAATGACGAGCATCATCGCAAGTCTGAACAGACATGCTGACGTGGTATGCGATCGTAGTGGAGCAGTGAATCAAAAAGTTCATGACAGTATAATTCTGGAGGTTTGCACAGGCACCAGAGTTGGGGAGGGGAAGCAGACAAACGGAGCAGCGGCAGCAGCAGCCCTGACACATGGCCCACATTCACAGCCGCCTCCCACGTCACCGTGCTCCTCAGAGAAAAAGCCCCTTTTGTTTGCTAGCACAGCGAGGGAGGGAGGTCTCTGGGGTGAACCGCCGCTCAGCTCCACCACTCCACCCGCCATCAAAAAAAAAAGAAAAACAGGGACCGGACTTCCCACCCCTGTCCGGCGTCCTCCCTACTCACTCCCCGCTTCAGCACACAAACACAGGCTCATCAGTAGTACCACTACTACGGTTGTGATTGTCTTTTCCTGCTACTTAATTGGGTCAGTCTGCATTGTTGCATTCAAGGCGCCTCAAACAATGACCTTGCTGTTAATGCATGTGCTCTGCTAACAGCGGTAGTGGAAGAACGCTTTCTTCCAGATTATTCACTTAAATAATTTAGCGATGCCAAAGTGTCCTGCATTAAAAATGTACTGAAGTAAAAAGTGCAAGTTTCTACTTTAAAGTATCACAAGTAGCAGAATTGTCCATCAGTGTTATATTATTAGGTATTAGATCAGTGGTTCTTAAACTTTTTCTGGCATAGGCCCCTTCAGAAGCTGAAAAAAGTTCATGCCCCCCACCCAGCAATTTTAAGCAGTCATTAACAATAATTCAGGCAGCAATTTATAAAAAGGAGCCAAGATGAACTGCACTGAAATAAAGGTCACCACAATAGCATCAGCAAACTCTATTTTCACTCCATAAATTATTTTCCTTCGGTCATCCACTTCCTCTCTACAGTGGCTCTATGGCCTCCCCAGGAGAGCCCACCCACCAGTTCGAGAACCACTGGATTAGATTATATTGTAGATTTTTTGATTATTATTACAGAAAGCGTGTTTATCATGAAAGATTTTGGAGTAAAATTATATTTGCCGCTAAAATGCATCTTAAAGTAGCTTTAAAATTGAAGTTCTCAAAGTAGAAATACCTCAAAGTTAAAAGTTCAGTAAAAGTACAAAATAAAGTACATTATACTCAATCCATGAGATTATATTCGACCACTAGCAAAATGTACAGGGCCCTTCTGGATTTATATGCAATTACACTGCATCCAACATTCGCTTCATAGTCTGCTTGGAAACTTAAATAACGTGATGACAAAGGCACATTTAAAACTGTGTTTATTTGTATAGAAATATGCTCATGTTTAACATAACTTTGTAGTTACAAATCATATAAGAAAGAATATTAACGCTATTAGCATCACAAAGTTTCTCTCAAACAAACGGGAGCATAGACCTAAGAGAGAAGCCTGATGTTACTGTGTGAAATGTTAAGCTCTTCAATATACTTTACAGGTTGTGTGTGCGTGCAGCTTGTTGCTCAGTAAGAGTGGAAGGGGCTTTACTAACAGTAGCTCTCAAAGTAGTCCCCATTCCTGTCCATCATGTACTCGTGTACGGTTGAAGGTCAGAGGAATGGACACTGGTTCTAGTGCAGAGAATTTATACAAACCTGCTGTGAATTCTCTCCAAATGTAGTACAATGAAGATAATCAGGGTTAAAGACCCCAGTCTCTGAGCCAACATTAATATATCACTTTTCTATTTAGCAGTTTTATTATCCCGAATCCGTCCTCCCCGACTTCCTTGTTCTCCTGAGACACAGTTGAGATACCGCACGTGGCGGAAGTAGCTTCTGACTACACAAAGTCCCCAAAAATGGGCTTTTAGCGCCCAAAGCTCCCGCTCAATCTCTCCTTGAGGGAAAAAAAAGACGACAAGTGCTGAAACGCTCATAACATTAGCTTTCCACTTGCTTTGTCCTTAAGACTATCAGTACTGTTTGCTGTACCACCTGGTGATAAACATTCGGCCCCCTAAATTAGCTCCCCCCCAAGAGGAAGACAGTCCAGCTCAGTTCCTCTCAATCTGCTCAATGTCGAGCTCGCCTCCAAGCTGATACGCGTCCTTCCTCATGCTACACAGCCCCGCCCACAGGGGCTCATTGTCCTTCCCATTGGTCGACCCCGGCGTCACGCCGCCGCAGTCCGTGAAGTTCCAGTCCGCCTCCTCAACGGTGGGGTCTGACGACACGTCCCTGCTGATCTCGCCCTCTTTGGTCCGAGGCTGAACGTCCTCCGAGCTGTGTTCGTTCGCAGACGAGTCGTCGGTGTCGCGCTGAGCCGTGCTCCTGAGAGTGAGGAGGGCCTGGTTTGACTCACAGCTGTCTTCGCCTGTGATCCCAGGGCAGCTGAGGCTGTGGAAATTCCGAAGTTTCTGTGAAAAAAACAGAGAGGTCGTTTTTTTAGAAGTGTAAAATTGATATAAGCACATACTTCAACACATATGTCAAATCTGGAAGTCTCCATGGTGATGGCATATTTAGTGACGGACTTAAAAACATTTCCTTCATCTCAGACTATGACCCATGTCCTAACTAGGGCACAAACAAAAGAAAAAGCATACAGCCATCTTATGAAAACAATCCCTCTACTGTACTCATACAGTGTGTGGGTGAGCCAGTGAGGTCAGAGTTGGACACTGGGCAACAACCACTATAATATTAAAAAAGTGACATGATTTAAAAGGGTATAAATTTAGCCTGTGTTACATACTGGAGCAACTGGTAGTTTGACGAGTGAGGCTATGTGATCTGAGGTCCAACGGGAACCCAGGCAGCAAGTGGCCAGATACCCGGAGGGCAGACATCACTCATGTCAGCCTTTTCGACTCTGCCGGCCTTTCACTGGCACTGCACAATGAACACATACATCTGGTAAACCCAGAAACTTCCTTAGGCGAATCTGCATGTGCCAGCACTGCTGCAGGCAAGTCCTGTGACAGCTGTGCGCGCTGGAGCGGGAGGCTTTATGACGGAGGCTTATCCAATCTGTACAGCTAATGTGGAGGGCAGGACAGCTGCCTCATGCCTGACCACTACGGTGCTGGGCCAGAAGGACACAGGAGAATAAGGGCTCTGTGAAACCTCCTGTCACTTGTGCGCTTATGTAATACTTAGCATGGGCCTGTTGGGGGGATCACAGCCAAGTGTACGAACTGCAGCTGCAACTAATCGATAGATTAAAGATTAATCTATGGCTTTTTTATGATTCAAGATTCAAGGTCGTCTTCTATCTGCTCATTTTGTCTAGAGTTTGAAAAGCCCAGAGAGATAAGGTTCATCATGATAGGCGATACAGAAAGGCTGTATGTCCTTACATTTAAGAAGCTGGAACTTCAGAATATTTGGCATTTGTATATTGTACAAACAATTAATTAAGGAAGTGGTTAATAGATTTGCTGTTGCTCCACTAATCAAATGAAAACTGTTTAAAAAACTGTTTGAATCTTAAGATTAAAGAATAGCACAAGATTGTGTTTTGAATTGTGCTACAATTGCTAAATCAAAGCACAGATTGCTTTGATTTAAATGCCAATAAGTTTAATGCTAACAATGTCAATGCAAACATTAGCAGGTTACCACGTTCACCATCTCAGTTTAGTGTGTTTGCATGCTAACATTTTCAAATTAGCACTAAACACAATGTATGGCTGAGAATGTCACTGGTTTTGCAAGTATATATTGTCAAAACTCAAGTATTGGACAAATCAAAATTGGGAACTGATGATGGCACTGGAAGAAACATCAAAGGACCACTAAAGTAACTACAGCTCATCCTGAGGGGACCATGAATGTCTGTACCAAATATTATGCCAATCCGTCCAATAGCTGTCAAGACATTTCACTCAGAACCACAGATGTAAACCTCATGGTGGCGCTAAAGGGAATCATCAAAGTCATTAGGGTCCATCACCTGGGAACCATCAATGTCTGCACAAAATATTGTATCGACCCATCTGACAGCTTTTGAGACCAAAGTGGTGGAGCCACTTGCCAGAAAGCTTCTGTTACTTAAAATGATAAATTTATAGCTCCGCCTGTCCATTGATCAGTTCAGCTCTTTTGCAACCACAATGACATTCACATATTCTGGATTTATCACCCATCAAAGCTTCAGGTCCGCGAATGTGAGAGCGGTGAGAGTTCTGAAGAGGGCAGCGAAGTAAGGTTGAACTGTAACGTTATGATCCACCTCTTGGACCTGACAGCAGTGAGAAAGGTCTCTGCATCAGGCAGCAGTAGATCAAACGGGGGCCCTGCTGTTTTTCTTGGCGCTGGTCAAGCGGCTGCATTTGTCAGCACCAGGCCAGTGTCACATTGCTGCCTTCTGCATTAGCACTTCAGGCTTCTTGCCCGGACCATGGGACCAGACTGATAAGGCTGTGAGTCGTCTGGACTATAGCAAAACGGTGCCATCGACGTCAACTAAAAATGCAGCTCTAACTTAGAACAAATGGAGAATGCTCTACTAACTTACTGCGCCACATTACAATGAGGGTCATGAATAAGTTCTGCCTGTGTCCATGTTTGTCTGCAACTATCACCCAATGAAATGGAGACGCGAGCAGAAAGCCTCCTCATCCATACTGACCTTGACTCTCCGTCAATAAAAGCTGATCAATAGCTCATGAGGCCCGGTTGTGGCAGCGATCCACCCACTGAGCTGAATTTACAGAAATCAATATCTCTTTACCCAACACGCATCTCCCCTGTGCAACGATCTATAACCTCTGCCACAGCTGCTCTACTTCCTGACATTCATGGAGCCGCAGTGAACCACGCAGAGGGTAGCAGTTTCTCCCTGGGTAAACTACACCGCTGTGGCGTGTGGGTGAGAGGACACTTTAGAGACACTCTCAGCACTGTGACCAATCTTTGAATAGTAAGGTGACTTTGAATGCTGATAGGGTGACGCGTGTGGAGCACGATAAAGCCCCCGAGCTGAGTGCCAAGCAAGGTTGGTCTGTGAACACAAGTGAACATCTCTTCCACCGATTTCCTGAATCTTCACAGCTGCAAACAATTAGTCAACTTTGCAATTAAATTAATAATCTATAAAATGTCAGAAAATAGTAAAAATTGCCCGTCACAAGTTCCTAGAGTCCAAGTGACCTCTTCAAACAGCTTGTTTTTCTAAAACCTGAGTATATTCGATTTAAAATCATATAAAACCAGAGAGCACAGACCTCCACCGAGGCCAATAATCCCTCTTCTATAATATGTAACTTCACGGTCAGTATTATTGCTTGTTCTCGTGAAGCATAAACTTCTTCTAGTGGAATTTATTGCAGACAATTCACATTAGATGTGAGCAGGAGTAGAATTAGTCACATGATATGTGTGTATTTCTGTTTCCATGGCCACACTATGGTTTGGGAGAATAGCGTTGTTACGATTGTGCCATCTTTACAGTTGTTTGTATTCAGAGCAGCTACGTGTGTCGGCGACCCCAGAGGATTGCTGGTACCAGTTAATGTGTACTGTGATATGGACTTATCGTATTTCTGCATGCTATGTTTTGCGCAGTTGAACTTGACTGGATTTTAAGATGTAAGGCATTTATTACGCCATATCTCGCAATGTTAACGAAAGTGAGAATTTGTGGGTCTGCCCCGTGCTTCAGACCCCCTCCCAAATTCAATGGGTTCCTCCTTGGCCAAAATCAGGCCAGTAGTCTTTCTCTAATCCTGCAGAAAGGCAAACAAACTGGGCCAAACTGAAAACATAACCTCCTTGGTGGAGTTAACAAAGAAGAGAGGCAAATCCTCAGAAGCTGGAATTGGCAAAGGTTTGGCATCATTTCCTGATAAATACCTTCACAATTAAGGGATTATGAAAACTGATGTTTGTTGATTTTTGGGTCGACTGACTTATGCAACTAAACCCAGAGGCAGTGCCGATAACTGGGCCAACTGGGAGTCATTTAGTCCAGGAGTCATTTTGCCTCTTTAAAGAAATTAAAAAAAAGATCTTTCCCTCGAGAAAAAAAACAAAAATACAAATAACGCCATAAAACAGTTTCTCGTGGTTTCAAGGGTTTCATTCCATCCACCTGAGCTGCGAGCCAACGTCACAGCAGTCCCTTTTAATAGAGCAGAGCAGAGAACACAGAGCACAAACAGCAGGACAGATCCAATGCTAACAATCGCAGCACCCTGACATTCCTCTATGAAAACACTGTAAGATGCCGCGCCTGACGCTCTTTTCTCCACGCTGACCTCGTCCCTGTTTGGAGCGTGCGTGGCGTCTGCTCGTCCTGTCACGGCAGCGCCGCTGTTAAGACACTGCTGAACTCTGGGTGACTTTCTCAGAGGGGCCAAGTCCAGCTCCGTGTTTATGATCCACTCTGTGTACGTGTGAAATTTTACTGAGCGTGTCTGTGTGCTTGTGGGGCAAAGAGACAAACGCCTGCCAGGCCGCGCAGATGAAACGGATGGTCTGTTGAAACACGCTCGGCTTCAGAAGTGGATCAGCTCGAGCCAGCGGTTTCATAAGATCGCTTCTTTTATGATCCAAACTCATCTGACTTCTTAATTCCTGCTTTGATCAAATCATCAGCCCTCCATTTCTGTGAGTGAAAATACACACCCGCGTAATGGAATGCGACCCAGAACGGCCCGCATGAGCAAACGATCGCCTTCATTTAACGACAGTGCCTGCAGAAACGCTTTGAGGTGTGCTGAGGGAGAACAGACACAATGGCGTGACCTCAGTTGGAAGTGTTTGTTTATCCAACATGGAAGCAGCAAATTGCCACAACAGCAGAGTATAAATAGCTAATGTTCGTGAGACTGATGGACCCAGCAGAGCTTCCAGCTGGCACCACCATTTCCTGAGGGTCTTGTCTGTCTGGAGACTGGACAGAGGTCTTTTGGAGCACGTAAGAGGTCTGTGGCAAGTTCAAACAAATAAATGCCACATAAAATGCCACAGGAAGTTGCTTCTTATAAATTATATGAAAAGCTAGGGCGCAACATTAAAGATACTGTTTAACAGAGTGTATATACTGCAATCTCTGCCAGTTTGTTGTAAAATCAGAGCATACTGTCATGATTAAATATGATGCAAAGCATCCTCTTTCTGTCTGATGTGCTTTCCAAAGTAACTTTAAATACCAACCTGGGTCATCTTGGCCAGGTCCAAAGAAGGCCTCTGTTTGTGTGAGTCAGCTGGTCGTCTGCGTTTCACGCCAATCTTCTTGTCGTTAAGGACGCACGGCTGTGAGCGGCTACGGGCAAGACCCCCCTGTCCACCACGGCGCTCCAGCTCTGGAGTGGAGTCAGGGGAGCTGGGTGGCGAGGGTCCACGAGGCTCAGGGAGGCAGATCTGTTCGTGAGAGAGGTAGACGGGCTGCGCAGGGGGCTCGGAGGCCAGGGGCATGGAGGAGGAAGGCGTCAGGCCGGTGAAGGTAGAGGGGCAGGGGAGACGCTGGGTGAAGCAGGGCAGCTCCAGGGTGTTGGAGCGGGCGGGCAGGCTGAAGCTGGAGCTGCGCTGCATGGCCGGGAAGCCGAGCTGCGCGCTGCCAACTCCCCCGCGCTGGACGCTGCCGCCGCTGTGGCACCTCCTCTTCTCCACCGTCGTCCACACACGAGAGCCCTGAGGGCGCCAGGTAGAGCGGCAACCGCCGAGCTCGTCTGAGCAGGACAGGGACCGGCACTGCCTCTTGCTGGGGGGTGCATTGGAGGGCGACGACGCAGCCTCAGTCAGGCTGAGGTCTTGCAGCAGGCTGGAGATTGTGCTCGAAGTGGAGCCAACATCCCAATCCCAGTGGGCAGAACTTCTGTGCGCCTCAGGCAGGACGTCCCACAGGCTCTCCAGGCTGGTCCCAACTGGCCTCTGTTGTATGGCACAGCTGTGGCCCACCTCACACCACCGGCTTGTCTCTGCAACAAAACACAAGATTCATTTTGATTAAATAACCTTCAACAAAATCTGACGACAGACAAGATTTTCCCCTAAAATATAGGAAATGATTTATGGCAGAGCTTCTGAAAGCGCACACCGGACCGAACAGCGGGTCAATTCAGATCTAGACTCAGTGATTGTTAACTGCCGACTGTCTGCCACTTCCAGCCAGCAGAATATTGATGAAATGAGAAAATGAACGTATCTAATGTTAGCTACCAGCGGAAGAAGCATGTCCATCCTGCAAGTGATTGTGCATTAGCTTGCAACCCCTGGCAACGACTCAAAAAGTCCTTAATTCATAGGTCACCGTTCTACGGAGTTGGATTATTCTCCACCTCCATCCTCTCTTCTCCCATCAGACACTCGGCCCCCAGGCTGGATGTTCCCTGGAGCCGACAGCAGCTCACTGGCTGAACTACCGGTGGTCACTTCAGAGTTGTCGGAGAATCACTCAGCAAGAGGCGTCACTTGGGTTTATTCTTATCTATATACTATCGTACTGAGTCTCAAACTGAGTATTTTTGTTTGCTTCCTGGGATCCCAAAGAGGATTTTTTATTGCGATAAAGACTCATTCGCTGCTGGTACCGTGGGTTTTATACTAAGCACTGACTGCCTCCTTGGTGGAGGTCTTTTCTAGTCATCATTATGGATTTTCTGGGTTTTTTAGGCCTTTTTATGACAAAAGGTTAAAAAAAGGTGAATTCTATTTCTCAATGAACTTTACGAGTATGGGAAACACATCAATTTGTTTGTGTGTGTGTGTGTTTTGTCTATCATACTGCCAGCTTTTGTTCAGGATCAACTTCCATCATAATGTGTGCTTCCAGCAGTTTTATGAATTCATTTGTACATCACGTTGGACCAAAGCTTCTGCCAAATGAATAAATGTTTCAAACAAGGCTTCCGCCATGAGACAGTAAATCTTAAAGTAACTCTGCAGCTGGTATAAGCTTGTAAAATCTCCCTGCTCTTCACACTTTATTTTTCATTAGGAGTGACATCATCATCATCATCATCATCATCACTGCTTCAGGGCTGTATTTTATTTCAGTGTCAAAAGGAATTTTTAAAAAAAGTATCAGAATCAGTTTTGCTTTTTTATTTGAAATTTTATGGAGGACAAATTAAAACAACTTGCCTAAAAATTCAAACCTGGTGTGCAAACTCCTTTAGAAGAACAAAACACTACACTACAATATGAGAATAACTTCTGGCTTGAACCTCCGAAAAAACAAACGTTTTTTTAGTGCCAAGGTTTTACGGTCATGAGAGGTTATGTTTGGCAACCTCAACATGGACGACATCCGTGACACAGTTCCAGTCCGGGTCGGCATGTTGGTCTCAGCATGTGTACTTTGTATTGACACTACTCCCTGCTTCATGTAATTGGCACTAAAAATAAATCCTTTCCTTCGGGCGCTGCTTTAGTGTCACAGCTGATTGTGAAAGAGAACGGAGCTTAATGTCTAACCGACTCAATATCAAACCTGGACTCAGCTGGAGCTAGGCTTGATAAAACGTCAATAAACCATCATAAACATTCTGGCGTGTCCTCTTGTTCTTTTGTCGAGATCTACGAGAAGTCTGCGTCAGACCAGCTCCATATCTGCCACCGCTGATGCCCCACCACCGTAGCGACCGTGGCAGGAAAGCACCTGTTATTGCCACAACAGAAACTCTAGCTGAATGGGTCAGCCAAGTGAACTGGTCAGTCAACTCTGAGTCAGACGCTGAACGTCGCAGCCACGGCCCACTCCTGGTATGCAAAAGGTCTATTCTTCTCCACTGGATATAAAATCCCCAACAAAGGGCAGTGTGAACAACACCTACTGGTACTGCTGTGCTCTCTGACAGGACTCTGCCGGTCTTACACACTCGATGCCAAGTTACTGCAGGGCCAGAATGCCATTTAATCTTACAACACAAAGGCTGTCACTCATGCAGCTGGGTAAACTTAGGATATGGCCTTTGTAGTCATAACCAAATTTTCAACTTGAGGACAACATGTTCTCAGCTTTAAAGCATGCAGGAGTGCCATGAGATCTCTGCTAATGATACGCTGCTAACACGTAGTTATTGACACGCATTCATCTTGCCAGAAACGCTTGTCAGACATGTTTCACATAATGCCATGTGACCACAGACCAGATGCAGCAGAGGCTGGCCTGCTGCCCATGATTTCTATGAAATGCGACAATATGACAGGCCCCTCCTAAGCACTGCTGTCAGTGAACACCTGACATTTTCTGGCCTCTGAAGCTGCTGAGGACTGTTGAAAGAACAAATTGACTTGTCATGTGCAGTATGTAATGGGAAGTAAGGGACAGTGACTGACAAAAGTGGCCTAAAAAGGAAGGCATGTTGCAATGATGTGTAATTTATACCAAAGCAGCAATTCCTTTTATATGTCTGGTGCTGTTAGGACACTGTGGCAATGTTGAATTCACATTAATTCATCAATGTGCTCTAAGTACATGCTCTAACTTTCCACCAAATTCACTATTCCTAGTTCTTTATCGCTAAAATGATTCATATCATCCTTACAGCAGTGGGTGTGTACATGGCTGAGACTTACCCATGAGTCCACAAGAGAAAAGTGCAGTCCCCTGGCTCATGGTCTGTGCCTGGAACTGCAGAAATGCAAGAGAGGTTCACTGTCAGCTCGCCAGAAACCAGAAAGTCACTTAAATAGGTTTGCTATGTGTCAGTGTCAGTAAAAAGCTACTGTAAAGTAAAATTTTTTGTACTGTATGTTGGCCCAGAGAGTGTATGTCGTAGAACATTTTTTGCTGCGTGTGACCTATCAACAGAGAGGTTCCACTATAAATGCCTCTGATTGACGCTCAGTCTCAGAGCAGGATGACTTCATTTCACGTGGCTGAGAGGGCAAAGTCAGTCCACACTGCTGGGGGAATTTTTCACTCTGCGCTGGCAGAACGACTCTTTCTACTGCATGGATGCTGATTAGAAAATGAGTCAGAGCTGCTCAGCCTAGTGGAACTAAAATACTCCTTTGTCGTTTTGATTGAAGTAAATGGAACACGAAGGATTCAACACCAAATGACAAACGCCCTGCTGATAACAGTTGGCAGCTATTATGATGCAATTATCAGTGATGGTAAGATAAACATCCCTTGTTCGCGGTCTTCAACATCCAAATAGTTTTTTTGACATCACTTCCTGACATTCAGTAAGGCAACACTTGTGAATTCTCCAACAAATTTGCCTCCGGAGAAGCTAAAACTCAAGTGATTTAAGTTGGCAAAACAGGAAAATATGAAGGAGAGCCATAAAACGGTTGCAGACTGATGAGTAGCCAGCAATAATATCCTGATTTAGAGAAGCGCCTTGTTGTCTTCCCCCTTTACAAGCGCAGTTGAGGCCTGTTGACATGGCTACATGTAAACAGGAAATGACACATTTCACACCGAAAAAAAAAAGAAGTAAAAAATAACATCTCACCGGGCCAAAATCTGTACTTTTGGATGTTACATCGTCGGCACCCTTCTTTTCCAGTGTTTTCTTGTAAATGATCACCATGGCAACGCACATCCTTGTCCCAAGGCGTTCCTGTGAGGGCAAGAAAAGCTGACGGCCATCTTGACGGGCACGGTGTGAGCGGGCTGGTTTCTCATAAGCTTTCGACAGAAGCCCTCGATTCCTTCAGGAATGTGTTTCACTCCTCGGCCCAATCCTGAGCGGACACACAAAGATGAGCACGGGATTAGAATTCAGTACATTTCTGACATTCTGTCGACCATATAAGCAGAGAACAATCCAGCTGGATTGGGGAGAACAGATCCCCTGGGTGGAGGCTCTGAGACGGTCAATGGAGAGAAAACCCGCTGCTCCCTTGAGGAAACGCTCAACTGAAAATATATGTTTTGAGTGTGTAGCTTCCTGCTTCTTCGTGGATTCACAGCAGTTACAGTACAATCGATTCCAATCGCAACACGTGACAAAAATGCTGGATCCTCCTTAAAAAAATGGGCATTAATTAGACCCAGTAACCCACCCATTAGTGTTTATTGGTGTTCCCTGCATTATGTACTTATGTGATGCTGCAGGTGGTACACCAGGCAGGGGCCATGCACTTTAGGTGGCGTTGAGCCGGAGTTGTGTTTACAAAAAGTTAAGCGATAATTCCTGCATAGTTAACCTTTAAATATCAAACACTGATAGAAACTTTTCAAACCAGTTCTACAGCATAATCAATTTCTTTGGCTCTGAACTGTGTGCTCAGTATGCTTCAAACAGTAGTTGCTTTGATAAATACACTAATTCTGACAAGAGTTTTGAGGCTATGATGAGGCGACAGTGCTACCACATACATGGAAGCTGCATCTTTAGCCATCTTGTGGAGAAACCCTTAAAAAGTGGATAATGCTGCAGGAGTGGTTTAAGAAATGTCTGTGCCTTTGTAACGACTGTGAATCCAAATGTCTGCAGCTGTTGTCCTCCATTAAGGAGTGAGTTACAAACTTTCCAAAGCCACCTTTCAAGCCTACAGGCGCTGAGAATGACAAAGGATTGAATGATCTCACACACATTCAAGCGTTGTGGAATCTGAGGTTACTGTAATGCTCCACTCCTGCTTTTAATTCTCAAGTGAGCAAACGCTTTGATTGGCAAGGCGTCGTCTCTGTCACCATATGGGGGTCTGTAATTTGCAATTTCACCCTCCACCGTGTCACCAGAACTGGACCCCTATACCTTGTTTTGTTCTTGCCTGTACATGTGGAGGATCATCAGCTATCTGAGAGAAAGAGAGTTTCCTCAAAGTTTTCCACACTGGAGCACACAGAGAGGAATAGAGCAAAGTCAAAGTTGTGTAATTGAATACTCAGGGCTGGCTGGGAATAGCTGACCTTGCGGTTATCAAAACAACCCTCTTCACATTAGTGCTGCACCACGGTTACAGTAAAACAGCTGATTGGCCACAGATGTAAATCTATATAATCATCGCAGAGGTTTTTTTTTTACTACCGCCAGATCAGTTCCACTTGAGGCTACGTCAGGTAGCCGACTGAAACAAAGTGCAGTGGACACGAGACGGTCGCAGGATGCCTGCAAGGTCGGAGAGTGTCTGCTTGAATGACAGAGCAACTGCAAGCACGAGAAGGGGGGGGGGGGGGCAGAGAGAGACGGGCGTACGTGAAACAAAAGAGTGTTCTGTGCAGAAAATGAGACACCGTGGGAAACAAAAGAGGCGACATCAGAGGTTGTGGGTGGTGGGGTGGAGTGTGTGTGTGTGTGTGTGTGTGTGTACAAGAGGAGGGGGCAGTGTCACAAGACCCTGAGGGAGCTGACGTACTGGAGGTGGTGTTTGCATTCAGCATATGATTTCCATTACTAACACTTTTCACGTCAGGAGAACAACTTAAACACAAGGATGTTTTAAGCAGAGCTCTACAAAGAGATCAACACGGTTCAAAGACGTCTGGCAGCTTTGACTTGTGGCCTCTGTGAGCAGAAGAAGTGATCAAAGCTTGGTTCAGGACTAGGCCAGACCAGCGTATACTGTGCGTGACCGTTAACCACACAGATCTGGGTTTCGGAGCACAGATAACTAGGGACGTGCTGGGGTGGAGGAAACAGTTGTTTATACATTACCCTTAATGGCTCAGTGATGGATGGAGCTGGCATTGACACAGAAAGAAAAAAACCTCGCCCAGAGAAACGAATTTGGCAAAGTCAAGAAAAGCTTTTCAACATGATGTTTACCCAAACAAAAAGCTACAACGATGTTTTCCTTCCATAGAAAAATGGAAAAAAAGTTTAACTGCAGCCTGACACTCTGGACTCTAAACTGTAAACAACATCCATTACCTCCAGTTACAGAGGATGGCTACAATTTATCACCTTTCTCATGCTCCGGCATTACGTTTTCATCCCATAAAGCTAAGCCGAGTGCTTTAAATGGGCGAGGTTTATAACATAATTATAAACATTCCTCAGTTCCATGACATAAGTTGAACACACAATTATAAAAGGCCCAACCTAGCCCCACAGTCTTTGAAAGGCATTCAAACTTGTGACAGTTTGTGAATAGAAAGCATGTTGAGAAGCGCTGGCAAAGGGCAGTCTGCTTTTTCTTCTACGCACAAAGCTGTAAAGCAAGTGAGGGAGCCGCACCAAAGCATGATGTCCAACGCTTGCTGGATACACCCGACCAATCATCTTAGACTGAACGCACTGCCGTGTTCACAGGAGGTGCCACGCAGCGCCATCGGGCGTCAAAACCCGAATCACCTCCGTAGCGATGCTGCCATTATCTGGAATCAGTAGGAGCCTCTATGCTTCTGCAGCCTGATAGCTCTTTATCTGCGCTGGGACAGCAACCACCGTGACAACTGAGAAGTCTAATCTCTGAGAAGGGGAAGAACGTTGCAGGACGTTTCCCCTCAGACGTGGCTTTCCACCACATGCATACAGGCTGCTGACTGACTGCAGCAGAGTCTGCCCTGACAGCAGCTTTCCTACGAGACAGCAAATAACGCCGCCTTGGACGAGGTGATGGGACTCCACACTTCCTTTGTGGTCGCCAAAAGCCTTTCAACCATTGCTGCTTTGGGGCTTCAGAAATAGCACGCTATCGCACGGCCTGAGAGAGCGCTAGATAGGACGAGACAGGAAACCACATAGTCGATTGGGTCAACTATAAAGCGGAGGCCTGCTTTAAAGTCAACAAAGTCAGTATTTTGTATATGAGATCTACTCTATGGTAAATGGCCCTTTTCTAAGTTTCACAACTTGCGGTAAAGTCCCGAAAGACTGCAGACCATCAGCTTAGCCATCACAACAGATATCCAAACTGTGGTCACCCCTGAAAGCTCCGCTTCCCCAAGCAGCTTTTGCATACATTGCTCAGACTGTAATCCCACTGGTTAGGCCAACATTACATAAGGATTTGGAAGCTTTGTGTCTGACTGACAATTAGAGCTAATACTAATCCATTTTATTGCACTTGGAGAGCTGCTGGAAAACAACACAGTTTGATATCATTGTTGCACCTTGTGTAGGCTATTGAGCAACACATTTGTGAACTGCTCATGACAATTTATGCATCTATTTTTAGGCTTATCGCAATGCTTAATTTTTGTGCAAAAGCTTTCATCTCTGTAAATTTATGAAAAGCTTAAATGTTAAGTTGAATTTTCAGACATCCTCCCTTGACATTCCTGCATACATGGCAGTCAGATCTGTGTCCTGCTCTCAACAATCCCAGGATTGTGGCCGTCTCAGTAATCCGAGCATCTGCCGAGCACCTGAGACGGCCCGACATGCAACCTAACTGAAGGATTTGTGCTGCTCTTCATCACTGTGCTACTTGTGAAAGGAATGCTGGGTAAAGGCTTCCACGGAAAGATCCTCTTGGAGAAAATATGCATGTTCCTAAAAAGCTTGATTCCCCCGAGCTATTGGCTCTAGTGGCCTACTTTTTTCAGTGGCATGGATTGCACAGGATCCATATTTGGACTGCTTCTGTCATAATGGTGGGTGTGTTGACAGAGCGTGTCAGAAAAGGCAGACAGACATGCACTACTCATGACGACCAGATAACTGAATGACAGTTTGGCAAACCAGTTCTGCTTTTTCAGCAACACATTGCTTTCGCTGCGAAAATTCATGGTTTTTGAAACCCAAAACTTTCTTTGTTGGCCTTGTCATTAATTAGGCGTCACAAAGGCAGGTGCCACCGAGTTTTGCCACGGCTGACTGACTGAAAAGAAATTTATGAAACCCATTGTAGGGCGCAGGCTAGCCCACAGCTGTCCGCATGTTCACAGAAATTAGGCTATGTCAAACAGGAGGCACACTCTACATGTGAAGCAGTGAGTGAATAGTCAGAAATGAGCATGGCTGGGAGGCTTCAATAGTAGTTATCAAGCTCAGTTGAAGGCCTGGGGTACAGCCAAGGTCTCACAAGCATGCAGCTGCCCACTTACCATAAACACAAAGGCTCAGCATGGCTATGCATGGCAGCCAAGGAGGCCTACGTTTTAAAGCAGGCCTGCTGTTTAATTATCTCATACATAATCACATGCACTGTATACATTTGTCCAGAACAAGAGCTTTGTTGAGCTCTGTAATCGAGGCTTTCAGCACACCTGTCCAAGTTGGAGAGAAATGTCAAGCACTTGAATGCTAAATCTAACAAAGTCTGTTAATTATAAAGGGTTGGAGACACAACATCCATCTACTTCCACAGCAGTATAACACTGCTTGTTAATAGACCCAAATGAGTCACATCCAGTGGATACGTCCCTATTACCTTTCAATCAAGATGAAGAGTGGATAGGGGAAGAGCACGCTTGAGTTTCACATGCAGGAATTTATCCATCCCCCCCTACACTGCATTTCCACTGACCATAGACACATGAAACAGCATGACAAAGCCGGGGAACAAAGTTTTTTTTCCGGATGAGTGTTTGAACAATGTCATAACAGCGGCATTACGATACACAGATCTCAAGCGAGCCTTCAAATTTGGTCTAAATATTTTCAGTGATGTGGAGAGGAAAGAGGAATCATCTGCGAGCGCTGATAGGCAGCCTCTTTTGTACTTGAGCTAAAACTGTTCAACAGTTTTTTTTTTTTCTGATGAGCTTGCCAGCCCTCCAGGTGGATGCCTCTCAGTTTCAGAGGAAAAGGCCCTGAAAACTGAGCTAGTCCAAGTAACCAGCACAAACAGTCCCTTAAACCCCTTTTCCAAAATCCCTCATGAAAGGGAAATGAGTTTGGCAAAGAAACCGGTGTGACGGGAGCTCACAGAATGTTACACGCAGGCTACAGAGCAAACAGGATTTTGAACTCAACAGAAAGGCCACAAGCGACTGATGCTAAAATATGAAATGTACGCGTTTGAAACATAAACGAAACTTCTGCACTTGAACAGCAACTCTCCTGCGTTCTCTCTTTGACTTGCAATGTGTGAGTGTTCAAGCCACTTTAGCATTCGCAAGCATGGCCGTGGGACACTCTGAGGAGCTCAGGTTTAACGAGCTCTTGTGTTTATGGTCCCACTGAGCAGTTAAACTGCAGACTCTGTTGGATTGTGTGTCAGTTAGCCCTGTGTTCATACCTGAGGGGAAGGTTGGCTGGACAAAGATAAGACATCAACATTCCACAGCAACGGCACAAACCCTAACACACGGGCCGGAGGGTCTCAGGAAGACCCGAATGACATGGATGCCAGATAATGTGGCATTGTCAGGTAGCGAGGCGTGCACCAAATGGCTGTTGACGAATATTAAAAAGATCTTACACATTTGCCACCTGACAACACTGGCCTATCCTGCCATGTGTGGCATGCATGGGTGAAATCTCCAGTTTGGAGATTAGCTTCAAAGCTAACCAGATCACATAAAATGCTTTTGATCCAAGGAATGTAGTATCTCTCTGCAAACCTCATGGAAAACTCGATCACTGTGTCAGATAATCTGATTGAGATTCTGTTTATCGTCAGATGTCGAAGACGTCAGGCATACTTTCTGGGATTAAGGTGAGAAGATGAATGGAAGACACTGACATAAAAAAAATGGTTAGAAGTCACCACAAATCATTATAAAAGCCTGTATGATCATGTTTAAACTTCACATAAACTTACTGACACTTTGTTTTATTAACCTTTCCTTCTGTATTTCATCACATTGCGTTTCTGTTAATGTGTTAGATATGACAAAACAGACATTATAAAAAAAAAGTAGTTCAAGCTGCATGTAAGTAATAGCCCAGACAAGACAGAGGGGACAGGGCTCAGGCAGGAGTACACTTGAGGAAAAGTTGCTAAGCTAACTAACTGGAGCTGTGTTGAGTTTCCACAAAGAAGACAACTTTGCTGCTGCTCACTTTTCATTAAACCTGTCAGCGTAAAAAGTCACCATTCATGCGAATCGCACGCTTCCAAAACACAAGGGAGCATCACACTCCACACTTCACCAACTAGCTCCGAAGTTAGCTAGAACAGAAAACGCGTTATTTGAGCAAAAACTGTCACTCACGAGCGTCACGGTGAGCGCCTCGGACGTGCCGTTGAGTCAGTTTCGCTGGACCATGTTGGGTTTTGTTTTTAGCCGAAAGAGAGAGGGAGGCGTCGGGCATGAGGCGAAGCGCAGGTCACCCCACGTCCTGCTCCAGGCGGCTCCTGCAAACTACAACATCAGCCCTGAGCGCTGCCGTCCAAGACTGCACGCTAACGAGCCTGTGACAACATACGCGAGCAATACCACTTTAGACAGGGGGAGAGGGGGGTCCGCTAACTTATTGCTACCACTAAAACTTTCAGTTTGACTTTTATTGTCTGCGATGTTTGGCATATTCATAACTCATTCATAACTTTTTCTGTGCTCGTTCAAATTCTGATAAAGCTTGTAGATGTAGAAAGTAAGATATAATCTCTGTAAGACTTTTTGTAACATTTCCACACCCGCATGTGTAACTAGTGGTCTGGTCCACCCTCCAGTAATGAAAAGTAATCACAGTCTTGAGCTGTGCATATAGACAAGGCACTTTTCACAATATACAATGGTGTACCATGTTAATTTGCCAAGTGTGTGTGACTTAAAGAGCCAGATGGAGGGAGACAGAAAGATGTGTAATATATATACATTGACAGCCCCCCCTCAAACACACACACATTATTAGTTCAAGTATAACTTTGGTGTGTCCCAATTAAATACATTTTTTACAAACAGATGTTATCCTTCAAGGAAATGTATTCTGGCTTTATCACAACGTTCATCAGCATGCAATATGCTGCTATTTAACTTGCAATAACTGTATGCATGGTCACCTGCACAACATTTTAATATCACTCAGGTTAGTGGTTCCAAACCTTTTTACCTTCTAATGAATTACATAGAGATTTTATATTTGTAAATGTGAATACTATTAGCAGGCCTAGAGAGGTAATAAACAGTGTTTCACAGACAAAAAGAAAACATGGAGAGTTTTTTGTTGTTCTTTCTCTCTGACTAATCATCTTGCGACACCTTTAAGTTGGGAAGCACTTCCAGCAAAACTTGTTCACATATAATAACTGTTGGTTTTGTTTCTTTACTTTTCTGTTTGTTTAGACACTGTGTGTGCATTGTGAGCCACTGACAGCCAGAGAACCAGAGACAGCCAAAATCCTAGGAAAATCGATGTAACCCAATTACTGTCGTGACAAGGACTGCACAACAGTAAAGCAATGTGATTTTCTTGTCACGTCTCCAAAGGCTGCACCAGTAAAAAGATTAACAGTAAATTTTATCATTCCTAAACTCTCACATCATACGCAGAAGTTCATTTCTTTTGTGGGCGCTGAAGTTAACACTCTGGGCCTCAGAAGGGTGGGGAGCTCAAGCTCACCCCTGGCAGACACTATTGTTAATCAAGGAGTAACATCTGTTGTGTGCCACTAATCTCCCCCAGACTGTCCTCCTCGGTTTTAGACTGTCTGCTTTTGGTGCTAAAGGGCACCGAGGATTTGTCTCCTCCACTGTGTAGGCTGCAGCTTGGGGGTGACAAGTTGTTGTTGTTGTTTTTTTAACCGAAACCCCTTCAGCAGTCTGGAAAAGCGAGCGCTTTACCAAACAAATGCAGCGTATATGACACAGCAAACTTTGCATATTGCATGTCGAGTCCAAAAAGGCACAGATGACTCATTAGGAAACACGATGAAAGCAGCTCATGAGAAGTAGTCTTTGAATCCAACAAGTTGGTGTGTTGCGGCTGTGAAAACCATAGGGGGCAGTATGCACCAATCATAATGCAGTAAGAGTGACCTGAAGTAATGTCGTCCGCATGTTTGAGAAATAATAAGCATGATTTTGGTGTTTCTTGTGATTTCTCTTTGACTTTGTTCATGCAACTGTAGCTAGCATATGGTTAACAGTAAATAGGAAGTGAGCTTCCAACTCCCAGGACTGAGACCCCATGCAGAATGCTGTATGCCATCTGTGATCCACACTGTCCACGGACAGATGGCTAGAGGACTCCTGTTACAGGAGCCATGTCTTCTCAACTTTAACGCACAGTTAATCCTCTCCATCCCCCGACAAAATTCCCCATGTTATGATTTGAGATTTAGCTTGTTTTCGTTCCTGATTGTGAATGCAGTTTAAACGTTTAACTCATGCTGCACCACAAATTAAATTCAAATCTGAATTAGGAGTACAGCTATTCTATGTGCAGTATTTGAGTTTGTCATTCCTAGGATTCATAAGCTTTCTATACGTGGGCACAAATCCAAATCCAAAGTCAGCTGTTCAAAAGTTTAGTTTGGCCAAGAGGGCGACACTGACACCATTTGTCAAAACGCAGAAGTACACGCAATTGACTTTTTTTGCAGCTTTTTGGTGAAATTATTCCCTGATGTTACTCAATGGGGACACTGTAACTACAGTCAGAACACAAGAAGACCATATGGTTGTCATATAACGCCATCTAAATTTCACTGCCTCTCATCTATCCCACTAATCCTCGCCTATAATGTTTATGGCCGAGTTAATTGAACTGGCACATCTCCGTGGGTTCGGAGATCCCTTCTAAGAGGCTCTGAAGCTGTGTTTTTGCCAAAGCATGCACATTGCTAAAACCTCCACTGTATCTGAGGTGCAGCTGTTCTTCCAGGAACGCTTCATGAGTGACTGTGTGAGTGAGGTATTTAGAAAAAGGCTGTTTTTTATTTTCAGTCATTATGATGTTTATATGGCAAAGTATGTTAACCTCGATCAGGCTAGAAATCAAATACATAGGGGTAAAAAGTTAGGATATTTGGTGAGGTGAAGTGGCCTTAAGCCTACACCTTCTATTGAGAAACTGAGCCATCCTTCCAAAGGCAACTGTGTATTTATACACCTTTTCTATGTACTTAGATATATAGTTGATTCTATTTTGTCTGTCTCTTTATTCTTTTCTTGTGTCTCCTTTTTAATTCTTGGCATTATTGCTCTCTGTAACAACTTAAATTCTCCAGCGTTGGATCAGTAAAGTTATATCTTATCTTATAATTTATCTTATCTTAAAGTGGTCAGTATTCCTCCTTTTTGCAATGACAGTAAAAGTTGCAGTATCATACTAAAAATACTCCATTACATAAAAGTCCTGCATTCAGAACTTTTAAGTACAGAATTATGAGCAAATTGCACTTAGGTATTTAAAGTAAGAGTACTAAACACGTAGATTTACTCCTTTCAGGGTCTTGTAAGCAGCATTTTAATATGAAGCTAACAGTTAGTTTTGTAGATAGTCTTTATAGTTGTTAGTATTTTGTCTTTTTATTGTGTATTTGTTCTTTTTTCTACCTCTCCCTCCGTTGTAACAAGTGAATTTCCCTGACATGGCATCAGTTAAAGCAGGCATGTCAAACTCAGTCCATAAAGGGCCGCGTGGCTGCAGGTTTTCATTCCAACCAAGGAGGAGCACACCTGGCTGGAATCAATTAATCAGCTGATCTCAGTCTTCAGCTGATAACTAAGTGATTCCTTGATGTTGATTGGTTGGCCTGGTGTGCTCCTCCTTGGTTGGAACAAAAACCTGCAGCCACACGGCCCTTAATGGACTGAGTTTGACATGCTTGAGTTAAAGTCTTACCTTTTTCTTTATATACTGTTTAATGGTTTAATCTGCAACAAGGATCATACAAGTATGAATGTATTATGAGCTTTTACTTACACAAAAGTAGCAACAATGTAAAAACTCCAATACAAATACAAGTCCTTAATTCAAAATCTTACTTATGTGACTTTTCCATCAAAAGGGACTTACTATCTCATTATTATTAGCATTATTACTGATGCCTTCATTAGCATTTCATTGTTGTAGTCAGTCAAATCTCCCCCACTTTATTAGTATTCATAGGTGGTTCAGTCCATAACAACACATCATATTTCATCACCTGAGGATGTTCCTGTATGTAGAGTTTTTATCAGTTAAATAAGATGCACGAAAGCTGTGACGTAAGTGTAGAGGAACAGAAAAAAAGTACAACACTCTGGAAATCAGTGTGATCAAGTCAAATCAAGTGAAGTGCCAGCACATTCGTAAATGTTCTCACTTTCCATCTCTGGCCACTGGTGATGTTTATCAAAGACGACCCAAGAGATTTCAAGAACTTTTATTCTGAAATTTGGCCTACACACATTCCGAGAAACACTGAGCATGTCATTTTGAGGACAGTAATTGGTCTTCACGGTCTACTGTGAGTAATAGATTTATTAAGGAACAGTTGCTCTGGAGTCAGTCAGTTGCTCTACGTTGACACAGTGAAAACAGAGACATTCTTTTACTGCGTAGTATGTTAACATCTGAATTTGTACCAGTTTGTTCATTTAATTTCTTCAGTCATGTTCAAATGTAGGCATTAATGGAACATATCATTTGTACTTTGGCAGCAGTGCAACATATAAAGCAGCTCTATATTTACCACTAACTCCGTGAGTGAAATAGAGAGCACTTGTACATAAGTTAGTTAAAAATATCTGGACTGACTAATATTGAGCAGTTCGCACAGTTTTTTCCACCTGCTTATTCTCCATGTGCGCCTGCACCGACCTCCACAGCGTCTTGATGTTCCCCTCTCCGAAACCCGTCGCCCCCTGCCGCTCTATCAGCTCGAGGAAGAAGGTGTCCTCTGCAAAGATGGGCTTGGTGAACACCTGGAGAAGGTGTCTGGAAACAGACGATAACACAGTAAGGATGCTTTTGTTGGTCCTGGATGACACTGACAAAGGTGTTGATACCGACACTACAAATTATTCAACAGGAGATGTTTGTGCTTCTTGCTTTCATTGCTAAAAAGAATTTCTCAAGGGGTTTTTCTTTCATTATATTTTCTAAAAAGCTAAAGCAAACCCACATTCCAAGTTAAATGCTTATTTTTTACCGTATTGGAGAGTAAAACTTGACATTTTAACATAGATAAACACCAAGGCGAGTGAGACTGCAGCTTATTTTTTACCGTATTGGAGAGTAAAACTTGACATTTTAACATAGATAAACACCAAGGCGAGCGAGACTGCAGCCCTCGGCGGCCTCTCACCTTCTGTTTTCTCTGGGTGCCGTCTGTGATGAGGGATCCTGGTGCAGGTCTGTGTCCAGGAGAATGCCATGCTGCGCCAGCATCTGGGGGTTGTGTCCTGCCTCCTCTATCTCCTGCTGCTTTCCCACCTGTCACAGCACAAGTAAAAGAGTTGACAACCACAGGAGAAGATGACCTATGTTATATGTTGTCTCATGTAACAATCAGACACAGAAATGTTGTTATTAGAAAATCATGCAGAAATCACACAGAAAGATGGGGTTGCAATTTCACCACGTAAAAACAGCTGCGATCTGCATATCTTTTCCAACTTGTTGAGCAAAATGTGGGCCCTTTGTTGCATTTATCAAGTCCATATTAGTTAATTTGTCATCATGAATATGTTGCTGTGTGTTTCTGTAAGAACCAGCCAGACCTCGGTGTAGTAGGCAGGAGGAGGGGAGAAAAACTGGACCCCAGCTTGAGCCATCACATGTGCAGTAGAAACAATGTTTTTTGTGTACAGCCCGATGTGCTGGATCCCCGGCCCCTCGTGCTTCTCCAAGAAGGTGTCAATCTGATTGCTGCCTGGAGAAAAAGTGCAAGCACACAGTGATGAGCTGGGATATCACCAGATGTGGCAGAAGCATGATGGGAATGGCTGCCCTTACCTTGCTCAGACAGTGACTCTGCAATGACAAACTTGCAGTCGGGCTCTTTTTTGTCCACAGAGGGGAGAGCGATGCCCACCTCGCTGCATTTCCAGTACTCCATGGCGGTGAGGCGTAATCTAATGGCCCCCTGGTTTATGACAAAACCTTCGTCCAAATCCTCATCACTGATCAGAACAAACAGGCATCTGTAACACTGACATCAAGCTGAACTGAATAAGAACAGGAGGTTAATGCCAATGCTTTCTCACCTCTCAATGAAGAACCTCTGAAACCCAAACAGCTTCTCATACCACCTCATGACCTGGTGGGTTGTCTTCTTGGGACAGGCGTAAGTTATGTGGTCAAAATGTGTGACTGGACAAGACGCGTCCTCTTCCTCCAAGCTGCAGTCCGTCTCGACGACATCAAACCCGGGCAAGAAGCCTCCCTCGTACTTTTTCCTGTCAATGAGCGTGTGGCACACATTTCCCACGATAGATTTAAGCACCGAGTAGGTGACATGACCGCGCTCGTCCTGAACTGTCGTGGGAGGCACCAAGAAATCGCATCCCAGACGGCGGAGCTCCCTGAATGAGCTTTCCACATCCTCCACCTCGAAACACACGTTGCGCGCAGTGTCCACTGCGTAATGTGCGCTGACGTCGTAAAGACACCCCGCGGGATGATCCGCCACGCTGACCCGGTTCGGATCAAGTGAGTATCTGTCTGGGACGATGCCCACTGGCTCTTCGTTCAGTCTCACGCCGCTCCGCTCTGGTCTCTCGTTCACGATGAAAACGGACCCTCCTTTCCTGAGAGCCAGCTGCCGGGATCCGCCGCTCAGTCTCGTAGCGAACACATTAAACTTGAATTTCGAGACAAGGTCGTGCGCGATTTTCTCCGCGTTGGAAACGTGGAGAGAAACATGGTGTAATCGGGTCAAGAAAGCTGCCATGTTCGCATGTGGCGCTTTGACAGGAGGCGTGTCTAAAAATTCTAATGACCCCTGCCCATTTTCATTTGGCACTTTGATGCCTGTGATATTCATTTATAAATACGTATATATGTATACTTTGTATGCGTATTAGTAAATCGAATATACAGGCTGCTGCTCCAACACTTTTAAAATAACCAATGATGTAACCTAGAGGTCAATGAAGGTTATCATAACAGACCAATAAAAAGTATCTTCTAATCTTAGAACAGCGTGTAATTCTTTTTTTTTCTCGCACATGACACTAGTTATGATTGCATCTAGATAATGTTTCATTGATAAAAATCAAACTTCATAATTCCATCAGACAACCTTTGTGATGCTTTATGTTTCTGATAAGCTCGGATATTTCTGAATTGCTCGGTCAGACGTGCAAGTTTTTATATATATCGTTTCAAAGCACAGACTGAACACGATGGGCTAAAACCTCATCAACTCGAGAGAGTGTCTGAGTAACAGGGCATTTTCCATCCCTTAATTTCAAATCTCATACTTTCACAGGTTCACTTGAACCTCTCGTATATTTTATGTTAAGCGGATAAGGGATATTTCCGATAGGCCCTGAAGGCACCACAGCTCTTCCCTTTTATCCAATCGCATTGAGCGCTGAGCCAGATGATTGGTGACGAAGGCAAGCAAGCGTTTATTTTGGCTCTGCTACTCATTTGTCTCGCTGTCGCCGCCATTAAACAACACGGAGGCAATGTAAACCATGGAGTGTCGCGGATTTATACAATGATTCAAGGACTACAGACGCTCTGCCAAGGTGCGGTTTATTCTGCGAGAGGTTAATGTGTCCACGAAGGTAAACATGTGAGAGAGCAAAGGGGTCGAAATATCTTGGATTGGGAAAGGTTTGACAGAGCAGGAGGAGGGGGTACTGTGCAAGAAGGGTTTGTTGTGGTTTTCAGCTGCACTTGAGAAACGAGCACAGCCGCGAAACGGTAAGAGTTTGACATATTTTTCTTCATATATTCCGGATAATGACATATTCGATGATTTTGCGGGTTATCAAATGTTCGAGAACTGTTAAAATTGACGGTAGCTATGTATGCTAGGTGGTTAGCTTGCCAGCTAGCAAGCTAACACTCAACAGTGAGCATTAGTATATAGTAACGCAATAAAGCTACCCGTCATGTGACTTAAACCCAAGCTGTTCTCCACACTCCATACTGTTATGATAATGAACAGCTGGAAGGTAATTTTAGTGTTTCAATCGCATCACAGGCTCAGGCTGACAGTGTCATTGGAGATACCTGATTAGGTCTTAGTTAGTTGACAAACTGCTGGAACACATGCTGTGAAATCCCTGATTTGTGCATCTAAAACACATAATTAGTGTACCATATTTGTTGACCTTCAAGATGATTCGAGATGTTTATGTCACAAATCTAACTACCTTTATCACCACAGTGTGACTACCCAAAGTGATCCACAATGACGGAACAGAAGGTGAAGTGGGTCTGCGACTACTGCACCTATGAAAACTGGCCATCTGCAATCAAGTGCACTATGTGCCGCGCACATAGGTCGAGGGGTCCCATCATCACAGAGGAACCTTACAAGAACAGCCCTGATCTGGATCCCAGTCTGGAGTGGGACCCTCCCAGAACTGAGAGTGGCAGCAGCCTCCTAATCTGCCCTGATTCCAGTGCTAGGCCAAGAGTCAGGTCAGCCAGCATGGCTGAGATTGCCAATAAGTGGTCCTGCCAGATATGTACCTACCTGAACTGGCCACGAGCCATCCGCTGTACACAGTGCCTGTGTCAGCGTCCACGCACCAGCAGCCCCACCGAGTCCCCCCATACTTCAGGCTCCAATGCAGGCTGCCGTCCTGCTCTCCACTCCCCCGTGGATACCTGTGAGGAGTACAATGACAGAAACAGACTCAACACCCATCAGCAGCACTGGACATGTGCAGCTTGCACTTACCAGAACTGGCCCAAAACTACTAAGTGTGTGGTGTGCGACCACCCCAAGCCCAGCAACCAGGAAACCATAGAGCTCGCCGAGTCCGCGGAGCCGACACCCATGATCAATGAGCAGGACAGGGCTCGTTGGAGGGGCAGTTGCAGTGGAGGCCAGGGCCAAAAAAGGTCCCCTCCTATGCCCAAGAGGGAAGACAACGTCAAAATGGACTTCCAGAGAATAGAGCTCGCAGCTGGAGCCATGAGCAGCAAAGAGGAGCAAGAGGTCGACTTCAAGAAGTTAAAGCAGATTAGAAACCGGATGAGGAAAACAGACTGGCTGTTCCTCAATGCATGTGCTGGTGAGTTTTTGTACGTTATTACGTGTCATTCCAGCGCTGAAGCGAATTAGTGATTAGTCGATCCACAGAAGAATTAATCGGCAGCAATTTTGAAAATCGATTAAAAGCCGCTTGTGAGGAAAATGCCAAACATCTTACTCCAGCTTCTCAGATGTGAGGATTTGCTCTTCTCCTCTGTATTGCATAACTACAATCATATATATTTTTGGACTTAAGACTGTTTTTTGGACAAAACAAGCAAATTATGCATCATTTTGAACTTGTGATGTCATTTTTCACATATTTTGGCATTTTCTAGATTAAATTGTCTATCAATCAACGAAAGAAAAATCTGAGGATTACTCACTAATGAAAATAATCACAAGATAGCCTAAATTTTTACATTTTCTGCTTGTAGTGTGTGCTGTGCATTCTATAGCAGTGATAACAGCTAGTCAAAGTATGAATTGGGCTCTGATTATGTGTGAGAATACTTTTTCCCCTTATTTCCGTCTGTGGCTCCCCTGAATAATCTTACTGATGCGAAGAACCCATACTCTTTTTCCATGTTTTTCCTTGTAACAACACTTCCATTGTCACACCAGCTTTTTGTTTCCTTCCATGATGTCATGCCCAATGATGACAAAGCAAAGTGCTCCAGTCAGAGTTGCCTTTGATTGTTTTTTTCCCACTGGCAAAACATGTAGTTTCTGCCCACTTCTACTTTATCACAGCGCAGATGGTGCCTCACCCTGCTCAGACCAGGACCGCACAGAGGTGTGATCCACTTGGTGTTTTTTTAAATTAATGAATGACAACGTGTCTTGTTGTTTAGGCTCCAAATATTATAGTACAACAGGGATTTTGCAGAAATGGCTTGGCAAGCTCTGTGAGAAGGGTTTAATTTTCGCAAGGTAGTGCTTTCAGGTGGAAAATATCTGCTGCAGTGTGACGATACTTTCCATAAACAAAGCGTTAATGATGCTGAATGGCAGCGTTACAACTAAATGGCTCGTAGGAATTTGATCCAGCTCATCACTGAACCCCTAGCTGCCCTTGCTGCGCCACTGAGAGTGTCTTTGAGAAACTGAGAGGGTGTGAGTGCTTCCCAGCCGGTGGGGATGAATGGGCCGTCTGGGCAGCGCAGAGGGACTGGAGCCCGTGGACCAGAGACTCTCCTGGCTCCCAGTCAACACACCCTGTAAACACTGGTGCTTATGTCCTGACCAGGAGCCTCTAGGAAGCAAAAATAGCCTTGACAAGACATGAACACCAGTCGACAAAAAAAAGCACAAAAAACGCATGGAGGCAGCACATGATCAGCGTCCTCATGACCTTTGCACTGATTGCCCTCTGCAGCTTGTTGTTATGGTGTAGAAAACATTAATCTTATGTCACAGTGAGGCAGTTTGTTTTAATCTTTGTCTTACATCTACCAGATCTAGACATTCCCAGCCTTTTTATTTATTGTCGTGCCTTTTTGTTCATACCATGTCAGCTGACTTTTTTTTTTTTCAGCTCTGTTGCTTGTGCTACAGTTGGGCCCTTCAAAGGGTTTTGTCAGTGGAGGAAGTGCCTGAGTCAAGCTGCACATTATGGCCAAGCCAAGCACTTCCTCAGGTCTCACAACTTGATCTCACTTCGCTCTACTGTTTCAACACATTTGTGCTCTAATGTTTTTTCAGTGGTCTGTATATGGGCCAGAATCAGACGATCCCGCCAATTCGACTTTCCCCCAAAAGGAAGCAGACTATGTTTGTGTAATATTGTTCTTTTGTTTCACTAAGACTTTGACTGGCGAGTCTTGCAGATCATGTTTGTTTGTATTAACGTATGCTCATAGTTGTATGTTGCTCATGATGATGTTTTGTACAGTTTATGTGATTAATGTGATTTCTTTTTCTCTTTAAACCTTGTGAAGGAGCTCTGTGTGTTTGCCTTCAAGCACTGGAAAATATCTAGTTGATCAGCTGAATTTTTATCTGATTGGCTAAAAAACAAACGTCAGCCACACATGACTGCAAAATGTTACCCAAGATGGTAATGTCAGTTTGCAGAAATTGTGGTCACAAATATTTGCTCTTTCTGGGCTGTAAAGTTTCGCATGGGTTCAGGAATGCTTTGTCAGACCCAGAAGGAGAAGGCAAAATATTCAGACATGAGGCATCCTGGTTGCAGAACTGGTCGCCTTCCACTGTTACACAAGATAAAACAGGGCTGGTCAGAGTGGGGCCTGGGGGCCAGATTTACACGCCAGATTATTTATTATTTTTCACAATGTGAGCACAACAGGTAGAGTGTCACTTTCAGCTGGAAGTCAGTCAATTAGGAGAACTTGGGATCCTTGTACCGTTTTGCACCGCACATACTGGAAGTCCAGGTTCAAGGTACTCTTGAAGATCAAAATACTGATGAAGTTCTTAAAACAAAACAAAGAGAGAGGTCAGTTTTCTTCTACATATACAATACATTATTTTTATTAGTATCCGGCGTCCAGCGAAACAAGGAAAGAGAGAAAGCGGTGTGACATGCAACACAGGCCCTTGGCTGGAATTGAACTGTGGACAGTGTGGTTATGTGGTATGCGCTTAACCGTTATGCTATCAGGATGCCCCCACCATTTCTATTGTGCGCTGCAATGCACACTCTTTTTGGAAGAACACACTGTGTGCTGTCGCTGCCTCACCAGCCAACCAGGTGCTTGGGTAACAACAGACCAAATGTGAGAAAACAACAACTCAGCAACACCGGCTGACTAACTGAAAGAATCTTTTCCATTTCACCAATGCACTTCAGTCTCAGGCCTTCATCAGGCTGTTTTTTTTGCAATGTGAGACGGTGCACGTAAACAGCACACTCAAGCATACTTATTGATGACACTTTCAAAGTGGGAATGCTCTGCATACTGCATGAAGAGTGGAATTGCACACAGGCTGAAGTCTTGTTTTCATCATGACAACTTTGACCTAAACCGAGCAAATAATTGTATGAACTAAATTCATACACTTGCAGAACAGGTTCCCACATTCTTCACTCTTTTATGAGGCCTGCAGCATGATTGCAGCCAAATTCACTCTGCATCTATTTACGGATCCGTGTTCACCCAGCATGTGTAAAAGGAAACCAGGCGTTCTTGGCATGTTCCAGTGCAGGTTCGGTCAAGGTAGCTGTCCTTGGGAGAACATCCTCATATAAGGCAGTCTATTAAAATTAGCCAGCGCTGCAGTGTTTAGTGTGCTACCGAGCTGCCTGCCGCTCATTTCACTCATAACAGATTTTGAGACTGCTAGGTCCAAAGGAGGGGGAGGACTCTAATCTGCACAGACTGTCCTCTGTCTGACGCAGTTCTCTGATAGCTCTGCATTATAAGCTACACTGCTCTGTCTGTTCCTCTGTGTAATAGCCTGACAGTATGATAGCTGTTCTCACACCGGGTTAGCTGGTGGCTACATCTAGAAGTCATCTGAATTGCGGATTGACGTCAAGAGCTAGAGAGCTCTGCTCACTGTGAATCCTTTTTGTGTTTAAGGCTTTTCCTTGAGTTGAGTTTTGTTTCATAAATTCCTCCCAGATTTTAATGCTAAATTCTTGTGACTTTGAATAGTATGATGTGTTAGCACAGTTTGATTGATATTTCTGTAGTTCTTCCGTTCAACATGCCAAGCTGTCTGTTCCATCTAGCTTCTATTACAAGCAAGGACGTGGGGCTGGAACTGCTCCAAAAGCCAGTCTAATCCATTTACAAAGAATAGGCCTGTTTTAAAAGGATTCCCATGTCTTTCTACATGAATTATTTTCTTTGCAGTTGTGTTTGAACAGGGAACACTTGTATTTGGCATAGCAGGTTCACACGCACTACACTAGCTTAAACTAATGCAGTCCAATGGAGCCCTGCAATACTGCCTGCATGAAGGTTCTGATGTTTTTGTTGGAATTGTTTTATAGAGCTGTCATATTTCTGGTCATTGTTGACTGTATTTTGTTTTTCTGATATTAAGTCTTCCCTCATTGATAGTAATGTAGTGCCTGATTAACTAGCAAATTAGTATTTATCCCTGGTGATGACAGGAGTTGACCTCTATTGGCTGTTGAATGTGAACTGGTCTTCTGAACCAGCACTGTTCTTTCTTCCTTTAAACATGGATTGTAAACAATGTGGATGCGTGTCATTTTCATCTAACTTAAACAGCCTGTGTACATGAATTCCTGGAAAAGCCACTGCATATTGAGGCTCTGATCCACTTTTATGTTTTAGTGCCAACATTTGTGTCCCATTTTCTGACCTTCCTTCCTCCTTCTTCCTCTCCCCGGCTGCAGGCGTGGTGGAGGGAGACCTGGCGGCAATAGAAGCCTACAAGTCATCCGGCGGGGACATCGCCCGGCAGCTCACTGCTGACGAGGTGCAGCTTCTCAACCGGTCCTCTGCGTTTGATGTAGGCTTCACCCTGGTTCATCTGGCCATCCGCTTCCAGAGGCAGGACATGCTGGCCATCCTGCTCACAGAGGTAGGCGTCCTGATAGATTTAGTATGCCTTCGCCACCCTACTGGAAATAAATCTACACCATCTTCTTTGAGAAAGTGGACCTAAAACTGAGTTTATTTAACAGGTTGTCCCGCTCTACACACATATTTCAGCACATGAACACACTACACAGTACCAGTTTAATCAGATTGTGAATTTCCCTCTAACAAGACCTTTATGAAGATTTTAGAGTCTTGTGAAAAAGAATGGGTAACAACCAGTAATCTCGTGACCTCTTTTACATGCATTATACAAAGACTGACAATAAAATTGCTTATATTACACAAGAAAACGTCAGAAGCTTTCCTGTAATTTTGATTCCACTCTGTACTTCTCCTGGTCAACCATGTCGGTCTGTAATTGTTCTGCGCCAGAGCAGACGATATGTAGCAGATGCCCGTAATGCCTATAATTAAAGCAGAAGTGCACTTTGAGGATTAGGTGGAGGATTAGCTTGGCTGCAGTCCTGCCACTGCTTCCTAATGGACGTGATGCCACAGAGCTGATGTGGTTTGCAAGGAGGGCAAGCAACGATTAGGAAAGGCACAGTGGGCTGCGCTGTGAAACAAGTCACTGAGGCTTGGAGAGAAAGCCGGGCTCTTCACTGTGTATGGCAGAATTTGATCCTCAATATGATAAATACATACAACCTGTTATCGGTGAGGGAGGTTGGCTGAATGTGAGACTCAACAGCACGACAAACTACAACGACCTTTATTGTTAACATGAGAGTGCCATGGCTGTTGTAGAAGTCTGCATTGTTTTTGGTGGAATATTCTTAATAAATTGGCAATCGAGTGTCTATATAAAGAAGAAAAGGTTGCACTCAACCATCAGTACAAACTATGGCAATACACAGAATGTGTGTATATAGAGTGTACGTCCATATGAATGAAAGCAAGTGAAATGTGACCAAAATCCATCACACTGTGAGTTCTTAAAGATACTTGAGAGCATATATTTTCAAAGGATTTACGTTCTAGTGAAATGCACTAAAAAATCAGCTCAAGTGGCTGCTATATAAAAGTACTGATATTTAAATTATCCTGTTAAAATGATTGCAGTATTTATCAACGTTTGTACATATTGCCCATTCTTAATATATAAACACAAGTCTGTTTGAACCTCTAGTGAATCTGGGTGGATGTCTTTCAGGTGAGCCAGCAGGCAGCTAAGTGCATCCCCTCCATGGTGTGTCCCGAGCTGACGGAGCAGATCCGCAGGGAGATTGCAGCCTCGCTTCATCAACGCAAAGGAGACTTCGCCTGTTACTTCCTCACTGACCTGGTCACATTCACCCTGCCTGCAGGTACCCAGCAGCACTTCCCTTTTTGGACTTCCTTGCTTATGTGTAATCTAACACCTCTATTTAAGTCTACATAGATCTAGCTTCATTGTGCTCCGCTGATTTTCGCTGAAATATTTTTTTTTCTTGTAGCATCAATAAAAACCTTAAATTGAACAATATAACATTTGTCTTTTTGAGGCCCTTAGATAATGAATGACTTTCAGTACTGCAGGCTACATGCACTCTGCAAGGGTAGAATGGAAAAATATTTCTTTTACTTTTTGCTTTGGCTTGTGTCCATGCTTAAATTTCATGCATATCTGTAGAATTCCCCCCTAAACAGGTGTGCAGCATTTCAGTGTGCAATCTTGGATGTTTTTTTCCCCTCGCTGGAGAATTGGAGGAATGACGGCTCGCCTTGTTGTGCAGCATTGCTCAGGGGAACGGCGGCTCAGTGTCCCGTCCCGGTAGCATAGTGTCGTCGCTGAAATGACATGCACTTTGCTTTTTTAGAGTTACCAGTTGTATTCTGTTTCAGAGCTGCCAGTGCCGCCGGGATGAAAGATTATGCAGGCTTCACTGATAGATTTGAATATTTTTTTTCCGTGTTATGCCAAGTATTTCTTTGCAGACTGAATTTGGCTCAAGGCCAGCTGCAGGACGCTCTCCCTCTGTTTCTGTCGCTTTCTCTCTCAGACAAAGCCAGTGCCATTCACTATTGAGCCAGAGAATAGCCACCAGTGTTCTGGCTTTGTGTGTGCACAGTTCAATACACACAGAAATACAACATGCTGTACAGAGCTTGTGTTTACAGTGTGCCATTGACAAAATGTCAGCCAGTGAATGGAATTGCAGAGAACATCCCCTCTGTGTGTCATTACTGTAGCGTTTCTGTTGCCCTCGGTGCTGCGTACCATTAGCTTATAATGAGCATGAAAGCATAATATGTTTCCCGTGTGTCTCTGCAGATATAGAGGACTTGCCGCCTGCTGTCCAAGAGAAGCTGTTTGATGAAGTGTTGGATCGAGATGTGCAGAAAGGTACTCAAGTTGTGTTCATATATGGTATTTGCACGTATCCCCTGTATTACCTGTGATTCACCATGTGGCTGTGATTGGGTCTAAAAACCAACATCTGCTCTCGTGATCTTCCGTCTCCAAGCAGCTCATCACCTCCTGCTTCATCATCCATACCCTCCCTAATTGGATTAATTGAACTCACTGGTTTCCCTCCCTCACATTTAACCAATGACACACTCCCATACTGCACTGTACGTGTGTGAGTGCTAGTGAACATACATGTGGGTTTGTTTGTTGTACCGACTGTATCTGACCTATTTAAGCCTCCATAAACGGGGTTTCTCTGGAGAGGTGCACTGGGTTTTTGTGTAGAAAGTAGTTGAGGAGGCAGTGAAGGTGTGTTTAATAATATTACAGGAGCACAGTAAAATGCTGAAAAGCAGGTTAGGTGACACACATATTGAGTCTATAACGAACAGCTGCAGCAGCCTGAAACACTCAGCATCTCTGCATCACATTCTGAGGGGTTGTGAACAGATCAAGTCTCATCTTTCCAGCTATTTTTTCTCTCATAAATCCAGACACATTTGTTTATTGTTCAGCCTCCAAAGTTGGACAAAAACAGACTGGCTTGAGTGAACCTTTCCTCCTGTTGGTGCCCTCAGCTCACAACTCACAATTTGTCTGTCTGTCTGTGGTGTAGAGTTGGAAGAGGAATCTCCGGTCATCAACTGGTCTCTGGAGCTGGGCACACGCCTGGACAGTCGTCTGTATGCCTTGTGGAACCGTACAGCTGGAGACTGTCTGTTGGACTCTGTTCTACAGGCCACCTGGGGTATCTACGACAAGGACTCTGTTCTCCGCAAGACCCTCCATGACAGCCTGCATGACTGCTCCCATTGGTGAGACACCCAACTCTGCCCAGTGTCCATGTGGTCACTAAAATCCTATCCTTTATTTCTTGAAATGCTGTAATGTGTTTTGCAAAATGCCATCTGTCCAAAATGTTTTTGAACCTTAAAGCCATTTGACAAACTCGGACGGATCTGGCTCTTAATAATCTGAATGAAAAACTTCCTCAGTCCTCATCAAAAAGAGCTGAGTCGTCAGCATAAAAACAAACCGAGAGCAAGATGTACTCATGAAATAAAGCTTGAAATTGCCCGCCCCAAAACAAGATTTGATAGAAACACGTATCCCTCACAAAGATGCGGCATTTAACATTAAGGATTATGAAGGATGTTTTTAACATCAAGTAGCCGTGAGTCTTTCCGGCTTTTTTCATTTCATTTCTTCGATATGCATGTCTAAAAGAGGTTTCCCAGATTGTCAGCAGCCATGCCCTGCCAGGAGTTAAGTGGTTTTGATAATTTGACTTGGTAGCTCAGAGTGGAAGCATTTCCTCAGGATATTTACATACTTCCCTCACACAGTCAAATACAGGAAGTCTGATTAATTAGTAAAGGTAAGACATGAAAGAAATGCTCTTTTTAATGTGCACTGGAATCTGCGTGTGGATGATTTTGTTCATTATGTCTAATTAGGTTTTTATTTTTTAGTCTCAAGAAGTGCTGAGTCATCTAAATTCAGTATCTTTGATGGGGCTACTCTTTGTGTTTGAATTTTACATGAAATACTTGTAAATGTTTGTTCTCTCTGTCAGAAAAATCTGGTTGTTGAGAAAAATAAACTGCAGTGCATATAAATCAATTACTGCTACATAAACAGGGTGACAAAGTAGGTCCAAATGAGCTTTAAAAAAAGTCAAATATGTACCTTTTGTTTTAGGTTTTACACTCGCTGGAAGGAGTGGGAGTCGTGGTACTCGCAGAGTTTCGGCTTGCATTTCTCCCTGAGAGAGGAGCAGTGGCAGGAGGACTGGGCGTTCATCCTGTCTTTGGCCAGCCAGGTAATTATGAGGTTCCCTCTGGTTTACTCACTTCCTGCCTCTAGTTCACTATCAACCGAAAGGCTGAAAATGGCGAAGTGTGGTTGGTGTGTAAACGGAGTGTGTTACAAGGCGATAGAAGTGATGAACAGAGAGTAATGCTTGAAAAATCCAATAAATAAATTGATGCGTTCTCACAGGAGTGGCAGGTTTATGACCAAAAAGATTGTTGGAAATTCAGATGTCTGCCAACAATAGAAATGGCACCAGGTTAATAATTCAACGACTGTGAATATCATTAAACCGCCGGGCTCAGAAATGCAGGAAGTTCTCCTTTATACTCCTCATCTGTTGCACGAAAAGGACAAACTTTGTACCGTCTCCTTTTGTGGTTTGTGACTGTTTTGTTTTTCCCACTGTTGCTGCTGAGGGAACAAGAAACTCTTCCTTCTCCAGTTTAAAGGCACCCTGTGGATGTTTGTTATAAATGAGTACAGTTATTTTTACATTCTGTATTCTCCAGAACACATTGCGTGAATTCTTAAGGCCTAACACGTGTCGAATGTCTTTAAAAACATTTAGAAAGCTCGTTCACGTAGCGTTCATTTCTGAGGATGTGCACAGCTGGCGCCCCAAACCGACGCAGGATAGGATGGAGGAGGCAGCCATCAGGTGCATGCAAAAGTGTAGATAAAAGCAAGTGTATCTTTGGCCTTAGAGTGGCATGCTTTAAAATGTCGTTACATGGACAGACCTGCAAGTTCAGCTTGCTTTAAAACATACAGACATCAGAGAGAAACAGAAACATATTTGAACTGTGTGGTCTTCATAAAGCCTCGTCCACTAAAACCCACACTGTCAGGTCAAAGGTCTAAATATGGACGACAGGGCGCAATGCACAAAACGATATCAGCTCTGCTTTTGGAGGGCTGCTCGTTAACTCTGATGCCAGCGAGGTGAACTGGATGGACTCTCATTGGACTGAGTGGGAGGCTCAGTAGAAGGTGAATCGTGTGTGTGTGAATGACGTGGAGGACATAAGTAATTAATATAGATCCCCTTAAGATGAAGTAGTAGATTGACGGCTCATCTGCTTGACTGGCACACCTGCCACGGCAGTACTCCTTCCCAACATGTGACCTTGGGATTACAGGCATTTAGCTCAGAGAGCCACTCAACCGGCAGTATAAACAAACGGCGCGAGCGCTTCCACGTGATAACCTCGTCGGAGGATTTCAGAGCGATGGAGAGATGAGATCCGAAGGATAAGATCGGCCTTTTTATATCCCACCCCGTAAGGGCGGATGACTTTGAAGCCTCCTTTTAACATGTAATGTCACTGTAGCTGTAGCATGTTTAAAAGCAGCCTGCTTGTTCAGACGGTGCAGATGAGGAGAGAGGGTGGCAGACGTTCGCAGAGCTGCAGCGTTGCAGGTCCACAGTGTGCAGGACACTCTGTTTTGCAATTCGATCACAGCACTAGTTTCAGCCCTCGCCTCTATTTATAGTTCTATTTATATGCAACGTACAACTGGGGGGGAAGTGTATACTTTTACAACCACTGAATGATGTGTCATTTTGTCGTTCTTCTGTTTCCTCCTCTCAGCCCGGGGCCAGCCTGGAGCAGACCCACATTTTTGTTCTGGCACACATTCTTCGCAGACCGATCATAGTCTACGGAGTGAAATACTACAAAAGTTTCCGTGGGGAAACGTTAGGATACACTCGTTTTCAAGGTGAGGCAGCGTTTGGATGCACCTGGGAGAATTTGATAGTCAGACAGAGTCTTTGAGTTCCCACAAAGTACAAGTACACGTTTTCTCTTTTACCTCTGGTGGCATCTGGTTTGGCTTTGTTTGCTGTTCGCACACAGTTTTCATTGGAACTACTTTCTGATGACAAAATAGTCTCCATGAAATATGCTGACAAGTCATTTCTGAGTGCTACCAGATCCACAGATGAAGTATCAGTGACCTCCAGTGTGTCTGAGTCGATGCAAAAATGGTCACTGTTCTGGAATTGAGGCAGGGCTGTACCGAATGTCTTCCTTTTTTACATTCGGAGCTTCTATTGAGGTTTTTGAACGAATCTTTGAAAACATGTTGAGAATTTTGGAAACAATTGCATCTTGCTTTATTTAATAAGGTTTGACTTTGTACCTTACAACACTCTGGAGTTATTGGAAATTGGAGCCCAGGAGTCGGAAACAATCCCATGCAGCCACCGCTGGAATCTAGTTCTACAAACAGTACAATACTAATAATATTAGTGTAGCCTATTTTTTTTTTATCTGCAGCTATGCAGAAATGGCAGGTTTAACACAATGAATAGATGTGCAAGAAAACAAACATTCAAATGCTGATGTTGTGAATGAAGCTTCTAACTATTCGGTACAGCCCTAAACTCAGGATTACTGACTGAAAGCTGTTATTTTATCATGGAGTTTGCTTTTGAATTGTGCATGTGTACACCCACAACTGTGCTTGCTTGTGAAAAGTTGAGTCTTATTACCTAGCAGAAACAAGGTGGGGTTGTAGATCAGAGCTAGAGGGAGCACATCAGGGTTTGGGTATTGGATTTGTAACACAGTAAATCTTTAACTCACTCTGCCTGTAATTTTGATGAATACGCTTAGCAGCTTTAGTCTGCATTGCAGGCTAAGTGTCTGCTGATTGGTAGTGTGTGTCTGAAGCAGGAAGTGGGCCTGGCAGAAGCTGGAGGGCGGAGGGAGTGGGCCCTGCTGAAGGAGCAGGGCTCCAGGCTGCACCACAGGGCTGCCCTCCGCTCACAATGGGCCAGTTGTTTTCAGTCGGCTGAAACGCAGCCACTTCTGATGTCAGGTCAGATTTGAGATGGTGCTTGGCCCCGGCTGACGCTCGCGCACACACTGTAATTTGAGCGTGCAGCTGCAGGGCCTGCTCCTCCCAGGTGGCGTGCTGCGGGTCTGACTCGCTCTGTGTGTGGTTTAGGTGTGTACCTGCCTCTGTTATGGGAGCAGAGCTTCTGCTGGAAGAGCCCCATCGCTCTGGGCTACACGCGGGGCCACTTCTCGGCCCTGGTGGCCATGGAGAACGACGGCTACGACAATCGCGGTGCGGGCGCCAACCTCAATACTGACGACGATGTCACGGTCACTTTCTTGCCACTGGTGGACAGCGAGAGGAAGCTGCTGCACATTCACTTCCTGTCTGCACAAGAGGTAAGGACCGATGTTGTGACGTACAGCTGGAGCTCATAATTTTGTTTTCTATTATTAAAATAAAACAAAGGTGTAGAGAACTTAGCTGCTTATTTAAAAAGCCAAACTTTACATATAACAAAATGAATTCTAATTAGCATCTTATTTGCATTTTCCCTCCCTTTTTTTTATCAGATTTTATATGTTACCTGAATATTTTCTGAGCTGTGTTAATTTTACATGCAAGCCACCTTGTTTACTGCTTACAGTAATCAACGTCGACTTGCAGGAGAAAGCAAAACATACACGGCAGACATAAAATCTGAGTGAAATCATTTTAAACCAGCACAAAAATGAGGGATTTTCTTGGTGAACACTGGTTTAAAATAAAACCACAGACGTTGGGCACAGATTACGGTGCCAGGTTACCACAGATTGCTTCCAAGCTGCGGTCGCTGAGTGGATGTTTGTGTTCGTGATACATAACTGCGGTCACCAGGAGTTTCCCCATCTTAAACATGGCTGCGTGTTTGTGTCTGCGACTCAGATGGGCAACGAGGAGCAGCAGGAGAAGCTGCTGAGGGAATGGCTGGACTGCTGCGTGACAGAAGGAGGCATGCTGGCAGCCATGCAGAAGAGCTCCCGCCGCCGCAACCATCCCCTGGTCACCCAGATGGTGGAGAAGTGGTTGGACAGATACCGCCAGATCCGGCCCTGCGCCTCCCTGTCCGACGGCGAGGAGGAGGACGACGAGGACGAGTGAGTTGGAAAAGAGGAAGAGCTCTGAAAAAGACTGGACACTGTAGGTTCGGGGAGAGTTGCTATCTACATTTTTTTTTTTTCCTTTCTCCAAAATGTAAATCTTTAACTTGTAATAATGCATGTGTTCTGTGAGCTCTGTGATAGAAAAAAAAAAACAGCACCAACATCCAGAATCCTGATTACTGCTCCTATGAAAGCACATCAAGTCCACTTCCTCTACCCAGATTTCTCCTCATTTGTTATCAGCATAATTATCAAGACGTGCGAGAAATCCTAGGACATGTAGGAAAATATACTCTATTTAAGGAAATCCCGAAGCCGCGCTAGATAAGAAATTTCATTTGCAGAATTGCCTGACAGAAATGTTGCTTAACACTGAGTGTATGTTAAGGTTTAAAGAGCACCTGTTTTCCCGATTGCCGATACCTCTGCAAACCCCCCCCCCCCCGTCTGATGTTGGATTTATTTATTTGTTTAGGAGAGTTAGCGCACGGAGGTGACACTTTTGTTCTGCCCCGTTTTATCTGTGTTCCGTTTGATCCGTTCAGTCTTGAAGTATTTTATTTTGCACAGATGACAATACCTGCATTCTGTGAGGGGAGGGGGAAGAGGGCCGTACAAGTTTACTGACATTTTTACGTGTGATCTAGTAGCTCGTTGTCATGTTTAGAGCGGGTGGTGGTGACGCTGGTGGGGAAAAGAGAAAACCAAACACTCTGCCTCTTTCTATAGAGTGCATTAATATTAAATTTGACTCACTTGCATTGTCTTGTTGTTGTCTTTGTTTTCTCCCTCTCTCTGGTGATGTTTGGATTGGACTGTGGTGATGGTGTTCTAAAGTTTGATTTTGCCCGTTCGGCGGTTGAGCTCACACGCAAGGACACGGTCGATACTGCTCGCACCGTCTAAATATAGTCCGGATCGCTGTAGGATGGACGCCTCTGACACGCGAAGTCGAAGCCTGTTTGAAAAGAACGATTCGTGTTTTTTGGGGGGCAGAATCAGGCCAAAATCGCACATTTGTATTCCTGCCATCATCCTTCTGGGAACATATGAGATGTACTTTTTCTCTGGGAGAAATCGTTGTCTTGAACAACTATTTATCGACAACAAACAGTTCCAAAGTTAAAAACAAGTTAATAAGTAACAGCCTGGTCAGATTGCTTTTTACCCCCAAGAGCCAACAGTTTGTTGGTGTTGAAATTGTTTGTCTTATTTTTATGGATTTATTCCTGTCACATTTGCTGCTTCTGTTAGCAGGACTCGATTACACTTTGGCGCCCCCCTGTGATCAAAGATAAACTATAAGGATGACACAGATCGTGTGAGCGTCCAGCAGAGGAATGAACATACCACTCATAGCGCAACATGCAGGACAAGAAGTGTCGGTACAGACAGCCGGTTCTCAGAATCGCATCTTTTATTTGAACTGCACTGAATGCTAAATGTTCACCTTGTACAAGAAACAAATACAAATACTCACACTAAAAACAAAAACATACTGCTGGCTGCCTCTTCTGCTATTGTTGGGACACTAAGTAGGAGTTTCTGCTATTGCTCTTACAGAGTACAGGATGCCCCAAAGAACCTGGCCTTCAATAGAACAAAGAAAATATAAGAAGGAGAGAAGAGAGAGGGCGGATCACATAGGACTATGGTTATAGGAACATTTAACTAGGCAATACAAATCTAACAGGACTCTTCAAAACTCTTTAACACCAAAAATGTGGGATGCGCCTTGTATATAAAAATACCACAATGGAGAGGAAGAGGGAGGAGAGAAAATATCCAGACTAACCAGATTAGTCTTATCTTTTTTTTTTCCTCAAAGACAAAATTCTGGGAATAAACAATATCTGCAAAAAAGTGTTTTCCTGAGTCATTAAGAAATGAAGTTTGCTTTAACCCTTTCCTGTCTTCAGTGTGAAATGTGCTCAAAGAAGCGAGGGCGGCGGCGGTGGGGGGTCGCGAAGTGTGCGCCACTGACGCAAAGATGAGATCGATGAGAAATATCCGTTTGTCAACAGGAGAATCAGATGCAGTCGCACTAGCTTCATTATTTTCTTTCTGATCCTGAAAGAAATCCTTCCCAGCTCGCAGTCACACTGACGCCAACAGCTAAAAAGAAAAGTTCAACACTCAGCTGGCGGCGCCCTCTAAATCCAGAGAACCTCAAACTTCAGCTACAGTCAGATGTATAAAGTGAATGTGTAGTGTTTTCTACCGACAGCTTACAAAAATAATCAGATATACTGGAGCGACTTATGCTGTTAATGGTCACGGGTGCAGAGGAAATCCCTCACACTGTGTTAGAAGTGCCCTCGAGTGGCGAAATCCTGTAACTGCAGCTGAGACAGCCGTCATACTGTATGTATTATTGCCAGGAAAGGGTTAAAACCCACTCTAGATTACTATAACTGATGAGCAATCTTTTCCTTTTATTTGACGAATGATAAATATATATAAGTCAATAATCCATTTTTAGTCATTCACACTAAAGATTGAAAGAAAAAATTAATAATTCTCTTCTGAGGCATAATGAGGGGCCTAAACAACACACATTAGTTACATAAGGAGGGTTGGAGCTGGGTGGGGGAGAGGTGGGGAGGGATCAGGAGGGAGCTGGGGGAGAGGGGATAAGGTCCAGTAGCACAAGATGCCAAAGTTTTTTCTCTTGTTCGCCCATAGGTGTGTTGAGATGTGGGCCTACGTTTCCCATGAGCTCTGAGGTGTAGGGGGGGTGGGGGGTGGGACAGAGTCTCATTGGGTAATCCGGGAGCGCTAAAAACACTGGACTCTGTGTCCACAATCATAGGCATGTCCCGAAAAAACAAACAAAAAAAAAAACATCATCAAAGAGTAAAGTCGGTACTGAGCCCAAAGAGACAGAGAGTAAAAACTAAAACGTTAAAAGTACAAATTCCCCCGGAACACTGGTCTTGTTCCCAGACGCTGACTGACTTTACAGGCAGCCGCTTGTGTTGTTTCACTGTCTTTTGGTCCCAGTTGGTCGGTCGCTTTGTGATTGGTTGGTTCTGAGAGTCGACGGGTCGGGTGAGATGTTGCCGTTTTGAATCCCCTCTGCTGCTATTGCTCGGTGAGGTGCTCTCTGGTCTCGCCGTGTTTGGAGGGCTGGTTGGGCGACGGGGCCTGGGAGGGGTGTGTACCAGAGGGCAGGGTGTGGGCGATGGGCACCCCACCTGGCACCATGCCCTCTAACGCCCCCGGGATGCCGCCCGGAGCCACTCCAACCACGCCGGGCGGGTATCTGCGGAAAGGGGAAGGTCAGAGGTGAGTGTTCAGAGACTGGCAGGTTGACTGGCCCACATTCCCAACACCGAAAAAAAGAGTCTGTGATGCTACTGGCTCTTTTCTGACACATTTCTAGTTCCTGCTCTTCAGGTGTCACTTCACACTGGTTTGGGTTTGAGTTGTTTTAGTTTTTAAGCTTAATGGAAGAAGAATACTGATGCCAGCTTCTTAAATCTGAATATTTTCTGAACTTCTATGAGAGTAAACTGAACATCTTTGGGTGTTGAACGACTGGTTGGACAAAACAAGATACCTGAAGACGTCACCTTTGAGGGGCATTTTCACTGTTTATCAATAATTAATGGACAACATCTAATCAATAATGAAAACTATTGTTGCTTTGTGTCGATAATTGTGTCGATATGGTTTGTACCTGAGCAGGGAAATAACCAGAAAATATTCTCATCCGATCCAGGTGTTCTTTCCTTTCTGCAGCCTGTATTTTTCAAAATCCATTAAAATATCACACACTCGCATAAGCGTGAATCACAAAGGACAACACACCGTGTCGTCTCACCGTGAGGAAAACTACTGATTACTTATGTGGTTAATTGTTGTCACAAAGCAGGTTCAGACTGTTAGCGAGCTCTGGGTGCCCGAGCGACGACTCGAATATTGTTTTGTTGGACCAGCAGTTCAGAAACCAAAGATGTTCAGTAAAACAGAAAAAAGCAGCAAATCCTCAGATCTGATGGGAGGAAGGATCGCAGTAATGCAGAGCCCCTGAAGGATCACGGCGGGAAACTGCTTTGGCGTTCCTTCTGATCCACAGAGAAAGGCAGAGCTGTATGATGTATTATTGACTGTAGCAGGCGGCCACTGGTTGTGACCACAGCTCTCCTTTCTGTCAAATCTGCAGAGGAGACTATTAGCCCCCCTGTGGATCAGAGAGAATGCAAAAAATGCTGCCTGGTAACGCAAAAGTACAAAAAACCCATTGTGACCCCTCTGGGACTCCGTACAGTAACACCATTCAACCAGAGAGCAGAAAAAGGACGATACACTCCAACATTAACTTCCCCAAAAACCCGTAAGAAGGAAACCACCAAGCACAACTGCATGTGAATGGCTTCAAGTCATGCTTACTGGGACACTCAAACCCCACATTCGCTGCCATCCATCTCTAGTCTGTGTTCAGTCAAACAGGTGAGTACTGGGAGGGGGGGTTATAGAGGGGACACACATCAGGTGAGCTCAGGTGAGAGGGTCTTATCCGGGACCTCCAGACGAGAGGCTGTTGGCCCGGATGGTCGTATTTACCTGCTCCTGATCTAGGCAATAATTTTGTCTTGGGGGACACCGGTTGCTACGGCCGGAAGAGTTTGGTTCACTTGGCTGCGTGAAAGAAGCACACGGAGGCGGACATGCTGAGATCAGGAAGAGCCCACGGGGGGGGACATGGTGGGCAGAGAGTTGCCTTTTCTACTACTACACAGGACAGTCATTAAAGGGATGGGGGACTAGCATCTATAGAGGGGTAGTGAGTTCATTTAAACAGTGAATATAGGGGAAAACGTGAATCAACATTTTTAGGATTTCCTCATTAACATAGCAAGAAAGACAAGAAATTGGGACATTAATAACAAAAACTCCTACACAGCAACACCCTTTGGAAATACAATGAACACCCTGAGTAACATTTAGTTTATGCTTACATTAAAAGACTAATAAAAAGAAAATGCAGGGCAGCTTTTAACAATATTGGAGATGGAAGGGTGGACGTTTGCTGGCCATCTGCATGTCCAGTCCTTACCTGTAGGCGGCCCCGTTGAGCTCAGGGTGAACGCCCGGTTGATCCATTACAGCCCATGGTGCCGTGGTGACGAAGAACTCCTTGTTGACGCAGTTTCTTAGGCTGTCCGGGATGCGGCCTGTCATGTGAAACACGCACAGTTAAAAGCACGCCGGCTTAAATCACACACTCCGAAAGGCCGTGACTCGTTAAAGGCGACGAGTGACCGGGCGACGCCAGAGCGTTAATGAGTTCAGACTGACAAACGGATCAGGCTTGGATGCACAAATGCAAATTAAGATCATTTAACAATCTGGATGTTTTCTGGTGGGCCGGCCCCCCCCGGGCTCCGCTCTGCTCAGCTGTGCGACGCCGAGCTAATGATGACATCTATTAGGAGGTCCAGATTTAATAAAAGCGGCCCAGGGCCCATTGAAGTGGAAATGTGACATCTGGGAAAGAGAGGCGTGCAACAGGTCACAGAGCGGACTGAGGGTTGTGAGCCCGGCTCTGCAGCGGGGGAAGGTAGGGTTAGGATGATGTTAGAGGGATTTTAGAGGCGTTTATATTCGTACCCGTGATGGCTCTTCGGATCTCGGTGGCGGCCGCCTCCCTCATCTCCAGGGAGGCCTGCTCGCTGTACCAGGCTGTGTGCGGCGTGCAGATCAGGTTCGGAGCGTCTTTCAGTGGGCCCTGAGCAAAACTACAACACAGAGGCAAACGGCAAGAAAAGAGTTCAGTAAAGGAGACCGAAGGCAAAGCTGTGCTCAGACGTTCGTTTTCTCTCCAATGATGACTGAAAGGTTCGTGAAGTCGCTCCCTGTTCGATGATCTCGCGTCTCGTTCCTTCATCTGGATGCTTGATGTTCACTGTGCTGAATGATGACGACTCCCAGTTTGTGTTCATTTCAATTAGCATTACATGGTGTAATAATGACACATGATGGATTTTTTTAATAAGGGGGGAATGAGTAGATGCAAGTTTTTTCATGGAGCATACATATCTGACACAAATTATTATTATTATACTATTATTATAGCATTTTAGAAAGCTGTATAAAACAAATATAGCAGAATGTGAGAATTTGCTAATCATTTTTGACATCTAATCAACTGAAAACAGTACAAAGACAATATATTTAATGTCTGACCCCATCAGCTTCATTGATTTTTGTAAATATCTGCTTATTCTGAATCTGATGCAGGAACAGGTTTTGAACAAGTTGGGACAGGAGCAGCAAAAGACTGGGAAAGTTGTGGAACGCTCCAAAAACACCTGTTTGGAACATTCCACAGGTAAACAGGTTGCTTGGTAACAGGTGATAGTATCATGATTGGGTATGAAAGGAGCATCCTGGAAAGGCTCAGTCTCTCACAAGTGAGGATGGAGCGAGGTTCACCTCTTTGTGAACACATGATTGGATAAAGGATGTTACTACATGAGCTCAGGAACACTTTGTTAAACTGTTGTCGGCAAACACCGACAAATGATTTCACTCTGTTTTTATTGATGTTTTAACAGCAGCTTTTTGGAATCAGGGCTGTGCGTCTTATAACACGTCTTAAGGGGATCTTTAAGCCTCTACCCTCACATGATGGCAGAATTGTCACGAAAACATTCTGTAAGCGATGGTAAGTAATTCTGTCAAATAAATGCGAGTAATAGAACAGTTCTGAACATTTTAACTGGTTGTTCTGAAACTGAGATACTGTTGGTTCCATCGCTTTTTCTATTTTTTTGCACAAGTGCAAGTTGGTGCACTGAAACATCGCCGCGAGCGTTCCTTTGTTTCTTGCCCTGTGTGAGATTATCAAACGTGGCAGATGTTATTTATTATCGGGGCAATCGCGAAGCCCGTTCATGTGCACCAGCTCGTTTGATATTGTAACTAATTTCCATTCAATTTGTTTCTAAAACATCAAATGTTTGTGTCTGATTTTCATGACTATTGTCTGGAAACGTGGCCAAAGGGAGAAAAACGCCAGACCCTGTTATTCACACAATCGCTCTCCTCCTCTTCCAAAACTCCTCTCGCTCAGCTCCATCCTCTCATGTGGCGCTGAACAGCAGCTCCCTCTCCTCCTCTCCCTCGATCCTTGTAACACCTCGCCTGGTTGTGTGTGTGTGTGTGTGTGCGCGCGGTGTGTAACGCCTCAGCAGCGCCCTGAATCAGTGTGGTGTTGCGTGGGATGGGGGGCCAGAGTTATGAAACACTCCCCTGTTGACATATTGGGTCAGTGGAGCATGAGCTGCAGCTCCATCGGGGCCGAGTTTCAGTCTCCTCAAGCAGCCAGTCAGCCGAGCAGAAACAAGCAGCCTCCAAACCTCCCCGACTGCCCCCGATGCGTGAACAACACATCAACACCAGTCGCCCCCCCCCCCGAGATGGGGAACACGGTTCTTAGAAAGGTGGAAAACTGGGAGGCGTGTCAAGCTGTTTGCCCTCTGGTGTGCAAATGGAAATGGAGATTGTAGCTCGAGAAGAAGCTGAATGTTGAATTTTTTTGCTTGTTACGGCTTCAAATTTAGATAAATTTTCAATGCAAATTGGTTTTCAAAGCGAAGGGCTGCTTTTCAAATGTCCAACAAACATAACCCAATCTGGTCCCGATAAAGCGAGAAGGAGAGGACACACTCTTTGTTGCTCCTCTCACACCTGCACCTTTACTGTGTTTGGTTTCCTCTGACGGGAATAAAGCGAGCACTCCCTCTCCTGAATTCCATTACCTGCAGGGCCCTGAAGGAGCCTTTTAGAAGAGGATGAGGTGTCTGTCTGTCTCTCCCCCAGCTGTTTAAGACCCTCTGCCTCTTTGTGTGATTTGTTGCTTTCTTTCCCTTCCCGCACACCCGTCTATTTTCTCGTTTGTACCCGTCCCTCCGAGCGAGGCCTGCGTGCGCACTCACGTGAAGGGCTCCGTCTCGTGAACGTCCAGGGCGGCTCCGCGTATCCTCCCCTCCTTCAGCGCCTGGGCCAGGGCCTTCTCGTCCACCAGGCCTCCCCGCGCGGTGTTGACCAGGAACGCACCCTGACGCATCTGTGAGGGCGCCAGACGCACACGTGCAGACAGATCAACACAGAACAACAGAGGCAGCGGCAGTTATTTGCAGGCAAATGAGCGGATGTGTCAAGCCTGGCAGTCGAATTAATCTGTTTGATCTAAAACGCAACATCCACCTGGATTGGATGTGTGCATTTGAGGGTCTTAAAACATATTACACAAGACAGAAATTGAGAGGGGGGGGAAAAAAAACGAAAGAAAATCGGTGACACCTTTGTTGTGCCTGACACCTGAAAGATCTAGAGAGAGACAGCACCTGGGAAAAATACTGTCAGATGTGGGAGAGAGAACAGTCTTTATCCAAAACCAAAGAGATGAAATGAAGGATGAGGGATGAGCTGAAAGACGAGGCAGCGCCACCACCCCTTAAAAAAAAAAAGAAAAGAAAAAAAAAGGCACAACAAAAAGTGTAAGAGGGAGGAAGAAAAAAATCAAATGAATATGCTCAGAAAGAAAGTAATCCCTTAATCTTGACAAAAGCTGAAATCCAAGGGCATGAAAAGCCTTTACGCTGGCAGGCAGTCTTTTATTAGGCCTTGGTGGTTCTGACACACGCGGAAACGCACAAACACACACACACACACACGTTTCCACTTTAGAAGCTGGGAGCGACTGCCAGGATTTTTGGTGAGGAAAGAGAGGAAAGTGCTCTTTCATCGCAGCACTTAAGAGGCAGCTGAAAATCTTAAGCTTTGGAAAAGACACAGAGTTAACTAGGTTAGTCTATTACACTGCACCCACTTCTCCTCGTGCACTGTAACTGTAGGAAGGACACGAGAGGCGGGAAGCGGCGAGCGTTATCGACGGATAGGGGATGCTTCCCCACCCCGGCCCGTGCAGTTCCCCGGCTGCCCTGCAGGTGTCACCCCAGGCGGCGCCTCGGAGCGCAGCTATTGAATCAGAGAGCAGCACTTTCCCCTCGCAGAGCTCTCAGCCCCCCGCTGTGCGGCCTAGTCGATATATTTGCTGTAGCCGTGGGCTGCCGCTAATTGCATTTGACAGAGCAAAGGAATGAATTTGTGTCCAGCTTAAGATAAAGAGCAGGGAATGTGCAAGCAGGGAGGCTGCTGCCATTTCCTCTCTTCTTTCTCTCCTCTCGCCTCGGCCTTTCTGCCGACTATAATGCTCTTTAGGAGAGCCTGTAGGCTGACAGAGTAATAATACACCAGCAGCTCTGCTCGTCTACCTGCTAGATAGCTCTGCATTAAGCTCAGGTCAGCTCGTCCATGACATACGCGACCTACCTGTTTGATGGTGAAGTCGTTGATGAGGTGGTGGTTGTGTTCGTTCAGGTTGCAGTGCAGGGAGACGCAGTCGCTCTGGTAGAGCAGGTCCTGCAGGGTGTAGACGCGCTGGACGCCCAGCGAGCGCTCCAGGCCGTCCTGCAGGTAGGGGTCGTAGAAGATGACGTTGAAGCCGAAGACCTTGGCCCGCACCGCCACGGCCTGGCCCGAGCGACCTGCGGACGCACGCACGCACGCAGATGTTCGTTTATGTCTGTGCACATGTCAAACACACACAACTGGGTGACTAGTGAAAATGGACAATGAATAGAACCTGGAAAGTGTTTCATATTCACAAAGTGCATTCAATTTATATAATGAAGGGTTCAGTCTGTGGTGCCGGGACGAAAAATGAAAAATAGCCTTTGGGATAACTCAAGAGTATAATAATAATAATAGGCCTTAAACCAATAATTAAAATAAATATATAATTCAAGTTCCAAAGTACAATAATTGTACAATAATTCCAGGTCAGTTTAGTGTTTCTGCAGCAAAACACCTGTAGATCTCACAATGAAAACTAAAGACGTAGTTTGATGAAGTAAAGCTGGAAACGCACCATGAGTCTTACTAAATGCTGTAATCATCATTCCTGTTGTATACACAATGATGATGTCAAGATACTATAAAACAGACAGTTTAACAGCTTAGAATCTTTATTGGTGGTCTCATCTGGAGGGTATGAACATAAAATCAGACCAATAAAGCCATCAAGTTTTTCAGTCATTTCTGCCCCTTCTGTCAAATCACATCTCACATGACGGTTTGAACGATGGCTCCGACATCCTGTTTTAATTGATATCACATTAAGGAAGCGAGGGGGTCCCTTTCTGTGTCGAGATTTGCCAATGTTGGAAGAGAGAATGATTAATGGACGGGTGAGCGACGGAGAAGTGATTTCGCAGGAGGAGGACAATGCGCGGCGGCGAGCTGCGAGACGGTGAATCAGAACGGGAATGTGTAGTACATGAGCCTCTCCCCTCCGTCTCTCGCAGCCATTTGTTGTGTAGGCTGAGAGTCGATGCCCGCTCCCGCTCGGGCTGAGCGAGAGTGATGGAGGGCTGGATGTTGCTGCTCGTGGAAAGGATCGATAAGGTCCTTTACACTCTCAAGATCCTCTCTTTGTGATGGAGCATTATGTCCTGCTCTTAGGCTCCCAGCTGAGGAGACTCATTCTCTCTCTCGTTTTTTTTTTTTTTTTTTAATCTCTTTCACTCTCAGCCAATAAGAGTCGGCGGCATAAAGGCTGGGCGACAACAGCCTTGTAATACTTAAGCAATCACTCATTCTTTTTGGCGATGGTGATGGATTACAGCTGCTTTCATTTAAAAGAAGAAAAAAAGTCCTGAAGTGATTTTTTTTTTTTTTGGTGTATCCACTTTCCCTCCACCAGCCCTGTGCACTTCTGCCTCTCTCTCTTTATTCTATTTCCTAGAATACCTTTTTTAAAACGCGCAGGGCACACGCGTGAACTTGTTGCATTCAGCTGCTGGATATAAGTGCAGGTTGAAAGAGCGATACAGCGGCGGCGGCAGCGGCAGGATGAGTTTTTCCAGCCAGTCTGAAACAGACCAGGTCGTCTCGTGGCTGCTGTGCAATCAGATTTACTGAGTTGCTGCTGTGGGGATGTCGAAATTGGCATCTCGGCTTCTTCCACAACGATTTTCTGCCTGTGTGGCTGTCGGCAAATTGGTGCAAAGTGGTGGGTTTAGAGAGAAATGGTTTGTCTTTGATTCTGAGAGATTTACCATTAAGTCTAATGTTTACAGTTGAATCTTTTATCTGAAAATATTCCCAATTCTGTTCTCCTGCAGACAGCTATGTGCCTTTTTTCCCTTTAAATATGGAGAAACCAGAGAATCAAGAACAGTTTGTCTCCTTTCTGCGTTTCTAAGCCTCCCTCCTAACGGTGGAACCCCAATCGATGCCGCTAAAAGAGCGAATATACCCACGCTGATCGGAACATTTCGATCTCTCACTCTCAGCGGCAGACTGTGGCTTTGTGTTGCTCATTCATCCGCAGTCGAAGGACGAGGACGGCGCTAAAATGTGAGGCCGCAACACAAAAATTTGTGAAATCAGCTCAACTCCGCCTGGTGGCGATGTGGCGGTGACTGGTCAAGGCCGACGTGAAGGAAAGAATGCTGCTTTTGTGAAAAACAGCCCATTCAGTAGCGACGTTTGCAGTGGCAGTGGAAAAACTGTTGGTTGAGCTCTCGTGGATTTCTCCTGGACAGATTATGTCGCTGAAGTTCTCAACTATGCACCTATAGAGCTTAGCGATTGTATAACGATCAGGTCATACTGACTGAAAAATGAAACACTAATACTGAAGATCTGAAGATGACTACGATACGCACTCGCCAGGTAGGAAGGCGTCATCGTCACTGCTCATGTGACTTTTCAGGACTGTATTTAGTTTTGTTTTACTCTTTCCTGCATTAGTGCGTCAGGTGAAATCGTGTTTTTCTTCCTCTTACATCTTCACCTCCCTCTGCTCTTCTTCCAGGACGGCTGTTTGTTTAGCCATGCTAGCTGATGCTAAGAGCTTTCTGCAGCATCTGTGCCTGTGTGCCGTGAAGGCTTTTCTTTTAATTCACATAGATTACCTTTATTAGTAAGAACATGAGTAAAATGAGCACTTATGAGCAGCATTATATTAACAACTAAGACAATAAAAACAAAGTGCAGTAGGCGACTACATTTGTTGCACCTTATAAATTACAGGCTGAGTTTGAATTAGACAGAAAAAACAACTGATTCTCCAAACTGGTTTTGCACATAATTCATCCTTTGAATGAGAAAAAGATGGTGTGAACGGTGGCATTTCCTCAGATTAAATCATCCTTTAAAAGCAGCATCCTGCGATCAATTGTGCAGAAATGTGCAGGGAAGGGAATCACATCATTTCGCTGATAGCCCCATTTTTGCTGGACGTAAAACTAATCCAGGTAGTGAAGCCAAATCAGGACGAATGAATGAATCCTTAAGTAACTGTTGCTAAGAGTGTACGGGCCTCAAAGGTCGGCGAGGCGGGTACTTTAAGTGCCCCTGAGGCTCCTGTTGCTGCAGAGCCAGAGGTTAGCTTCATTCGGCGTGTTTGCGGCCTGCAGAGTTGTGCAGCTGGCTGTGTCTGTGCAGAGTCCTACAAACAAACACCAGGAGGCCTTCGCTCTCCCCAGCCTCCCGCTGACAATGGGCATTGTTTTCGGAGACGGCTTGAGCCAGGAAGACCGAGAGAGGAGGCTGGAGGTGGGAGGACTGGGTGACAAAGAGAGAGAGATGTGTGGAGGGGGGGGTGTTCTCCCTGCCAGGACCTGCTGTTTGGGCACATTAAGTTGAGGAGGCTGTCTGGGACCTGTAGGGGGGCGGAGGTTGTGTGTGTGTGTGTGTGTGCAGTGTATATGGACACAGAGATAAGGTGGCACTCTGGAAAGGCTTGTGAGAAGACAGAGCTTCTGTCAGCCCACTGATATTGAGACGGAGCAGAATGACGCACAAACACACAAAATCATTATTAAAACAGGTGCAGGGAGGGAAACACATTAACATACACACACACACACACACACACACACACACACACGGGCAGACTGCAGTCTACCAGGAGGGGCTTGATTATGGCAGAGCAAGGTGTCGAGGGACAACAGTGACAGAGAAGAGTGGAAAAACAGAAGAAGGGAGCATAATGGAGATATAATGGTGAGCATTAGAGCGGTGGGATGAGAGAACAGTGTGGCAGAGAAAAGGAAGCCAGCCCGCAGGGAGGCGAAACAGACAACCTTGAGATAATCTGTGGGACGGGCAGAGGGAGAAAAATAACCTTATCAGGGCAGGAAAACAGAAGGCACAGTGAGCGGTGAGAGGATATGAAAACACAGAAGGAAGGGCGAGGAAAAAAAAAAACAGCAGAAATACGAAGAAACGCCGGAGGAGGAAACTGAAAACAGCAGAATAAAAAAAAAACACACTAACCGAAGCCGATGAGGCCCAGGGTCTCGCCGCGGATGCGGGCGGCGCCGGACGCCACCTCGCGGATCTGCTCCACGCTCTGGACCCGCGTGCCCTCCCGGAGAGCCTGGTAGAGCCAGGTGTTTCGCCGGTAAAGGTTGAGGATGTGGCACAGGGTGGAGTCTGCCGTCTCCTCCACGGCTGCCGAGGGAATGTTACACACGGCGATGCCTGAAAAGAGGACGACACACACACACACACACACACACACACACACACACACACACACACACACACACACACAGGCACAACAGCTAATTAATCTAGCTCAGGGCTAAATTGTGTCTGAAATCAATATCATAATTGTAATTACGGTATTTTTCCAATATAAACTGCCCTGTTTTGTCCTGTTTAATTACAGTATGACCACTTAAAAACACTGGCTGATAGATTGGCTTCATTGAAAACATGCTGTCATGAGAATTGAGATATGAGTTAATTCAGACCAGGAAGAGATCCGATCAATCTGGTTTATTGGCCGACTCTTTGCAAGACTACGTATACTGTAAAATCATCAAATTGATGTTAGATGCAATTCCACTGGAACTAAGCCTAAAGAGACAAAAAGTTGTGCAAACGTTAATAAATTATTTTGGTCATTTTAATTACAGTTTTCCTAGACTCACTAATTTAGGCAACACTGATCATATCGCGGTAATACGATCCCACTGCATGTCAAGATAAGACGTACTGAATCACTGCAGAGCTGTTCTGTCTAAAGTTTTGTGCACAATAAATGAAGTTTTAAGGCGCTTTCTGCCAGGATCTCCCGCAGTCGAATTATTTTGTTGCCGTCGGGGGAATTCAAAGCTCCGACCTTGTGGTATTACCTTGCCTATCCTCCGACAACACAAAAAGATTCTCATTATCGACACTTAAGCGCCTCCGCCTGCCCTCGCCCTCCTCGAACGTCCTCATCCCGCTCTGTATCTCAGAGTAGCAGCACAGTCGACTCTGGACAGCAAAAAATAGCCCGAGCCTGCTCAATCAATGGCCCCTTTTCTTCTCCCTGAGAGCAGCCGTCGTATCAGCGCCGCCTTCTCCAGGCACGATAGCTTTTGACTCCTGCGTTGCGAGGCAGAGCGCGCCTTCGATGAGTGGGTGGCAGTTAGACACAGTATCTCGCATTGGCAGGGAAATGGCAGCTTTGTCAACTGTAAGGGCTGTTTGAGCCACCAGCCTGCTGATATGAGGCTGGGTGGTGGTTCAGAGAGACGACTGAACTCTCTCCTGTCTTTCCCTTTCTGTCTCTTTGAACATTCTGCCTCGCAGTGGGATGTCCAGCATTCATCTGACTCTTTAATTCAGTCTTTGATACCATCCATACAGTGAAAAACGAGGAAACAGTAAACATGAAGCAGCCCCCCTTTCGGCAAAACCACGACTGACCGCATCATCTCGCTTCTGAACTATAAATGCAGTCGCTGCAATTTTCTGCATGCCACATTGCAGCGGCCTGCTGAATCACCCTCTCAAATTCACCTGAATCTGATCGCAGGCGCCAGAGGCACCACGTGTGATTAACGAGCCAACAAACGAGCAATTAAACAGACACCGATCCGCACTACTCCCCATGAAACAAATCAATACCGCCTGGCATAAGGTGAGCTTCAAAGCAGGTCTGCTAAGATCTTCCTCAGACGTGCAAACAAAAAGACCATTAAACAGACGGAGCAGACCGCCACCGCACTGCGACTCAGGAGCGCTCACCCAGCTCTCCGGCAGCCTTGATGTCGATGTTGTCGTAGCCGCTGCCGATGCGGATGATGATGCGCAGGGCTTTGAACTTTTCCAGGTCCTCTCTGGTCAGGGTGATGGTGTGGTACATCATGGCCCCCACTGCCTCGTTGAGCACCTGCAGACACACATCAACAAAACGCAGTGTGACGATGCGGGGATCTTTTCATTCGTCGTACGTTCATTCATGCAACATTAGTCCATCTGGGGTCCTGAGAGCTCATGACAGTCACAAGACCACATTCCTTCCAGAGGAGCCATGAAAACCACATCTGCCGTGACTTCGGACGCATTGAGCATTTCACAGCGAGGGCAACTACGGACGTCACTTGGTCACCAGAAGCACTGACACAGGCCTCCTTTTACAGACCTGGAACAAGTCATTATATTGTGTCAGAGGGGATACGCTTGAGGGTGTTTATGGTCAAAAGATCTGGACCGAGAGGTCAATAACGGCGATCAAGACACACCTATACACAAACGATGAAAGAGAAAAAAGAACATATGAATGCATTTGTGCCAGATTGAGGTTAAAACACCTTAGCGTTGAGCTTTGCTGTTCTTAATTGTGCATTGCACTTCTGTTTCTAGCACTGCTACATCTGCGCTCGGTACATGTGTGTCCGTCCTGGAAGAACGGTACCTCCAGTTTTCCTAAATCAGTGAGAGGGTCTAAGAGGGTAAGAATGTCATATATTGTGCAGATTGTTAAAACCTCTGAGACAAACCCACAATTATGGGTTGAATAAATAAATTTGCCTCGACTTGAGTTAGCCAGAGATGTGTTGTGGCTACAAGTTGGCAAAGCAAGAAGAGAAAGTGTGTCTCCGAGCCAAATGTATGATCTCAGTACTCCCCCAATTATGTCACCGACCTGAAATGAGAAACAGCACTATGGCTGCAACTCATGATTATTCTCAGAATTAATTGATCAGCTGTTCGGTCGATAAAACGTCAGTAAGTGTTCCCCAAAAGCCCAAGATGGTGTCCACAACCCAAAAATATTCAGTTTACCCTCACAGAGGTGTAAAGAAACCAGAAAATATCCACATGACCTTTTGTTCTTAAAAAAAATCACTCAAATGGCGATTAAATAGTTTAGTTTAATATGTCAAAACTAATCTATGAAGTGCTGCAGCTCTAAGCAGCACATATGACTCTGTTTTAAACTGAATCCAATGAGTTGAGGCAGAAATGGGCCTGGACTACTCTGCCTCATTCATCTTAAATCAAACAATCCAGAGAAAAAGAAGCAAAATTGTGGACCACTGCTTCATAAACAACCACACGGTGGCGCTGTGGAAATGAAACCACTTGATCCTCGCCTCATGAAATAACTTTCATCCTCATTTAATCCAAAATCTGTCAACGGGTTTTTGAGCTCCCCTGCTAGAAAAACAGCCGACGACCCTCTCGGTGCAGAAAATTAAAAATGCACTTGAGTCAAACACCTCGGGGTGCAAAGAAAAGTCTAATTCAGTCACCTCAGGGGGGCGTCACTGTGAAACGCTAATCCCTCTGCCACTTGACATGGACAAGGTGACCCGGCTTGTGATTCAGTCTGATGTGGATCTAAACTATTCCTCCCTCAGTATCAGCCGCAGCCCCTGTCAGCGCCTAAATAATGGCTCTCCGGCCAAACTGCATTAGCTTTCCTGTGATTAGCAGATTAGCTCTGAATTTCCATACTGCTTTTATTACAGCAGCGTCCCGGACAGGCCTTCCAGATACTGGTTCAAGGTTAAAGCGCGCAAAAAAAAAAAAAAAAATGCAAACACTCACAGACTCTTCGAAGGTCTAGTGCTGTTTTTTCTGGAGAGATCTACTCTGATTCAGTTTATTTTAATGGAAACTCTGACCTAATCTACATCCTCCTCTTCACTGTAACCAAACCTTACTGCATCCATCATTTCTGACGACGCCTGGGCTTCTCTGACACGTCGGCGAGGCCTCCCCCTTTTGAGGAATGTTTCGACTTGGTGATCCACATACTGTGCCGTACAGTTTGTGTTTGGCTTACTGGGGCAGATTTTATGGCTATGAGGTCATCCCACTGGTGAGCAGTGGGAACGTAGCGGGGATGAGAGGCGGCTGCAACACTGAGAACAGACCGTCTCCATCAGGCGGGGAAGATGTGCTGTTCAAAACGTCACTTTTAAGCATGTAGCACTTCTTAAAGCCACAATGAGAACATTAAACAACACGGAAAACAGCTTTAAACACTGCAGAACAACCTCACACAGTAATGTGGAGTATGTTGTCAAGGGAAAGCTATGATCCTTTATTGATTACGCCTCTTAAATCCATTTCAGCAGTGCAGCACAGATAAAAGAGAGTTTTGATATGAGATTCTTTGTGTGAACACAGCAGAGTAAAGCTTAAATAATAAAAAAAACAACTTCAAAGATTTGACGTTTTGTGAAAAACACTTAATCACTTTCGTGCTGAGTTACACGAGGCTGACGCTCTCACGTCTGTGCAGGGAACGTGAGGCTACCGCTAGCAGCCGGTTAGCATGAGCACAGACTGGAAGCGGTGCGCAGCAGCGAGCCTGTCCACAAAGACTGAAGGGGAGAGTGATGCGCTGTGGTTTGTGCCAGGCGCAGCCAGGCGAGCTGTCGCCAGACTTTTTGCTAACCGAAGCTAACCTGCAGTAGCAATTCCCTCACATGAACGATGAACTATTAATTTGACTGGCACCGAAACGGTCAGCTGATTTATCATCTGCAGCTCATCAACAGAAAATTAATCAGCGACTTTGATCAAATAATCAAAAAAACATTTTCCTTCTTTTAAAACATGATGATTTGCTATTAGTCTCTGTTGCATATACTTGCAAATCTTTGGGTTTTGGATGGCAGTTTATAGAATTTTTACAATTTTTTTTACGTAAAGCAAATTTCATTCCCACACAACTTTATTTTGCATCTTATCTGAACTCTTAATGTATTATTATTATATTCATTTATTCAGCTTAGTGTAAGTTATGTGTGTTTTGTGATGTGAATTGTTGCTGCAACACTACAATTTCCCTTAGGGGATCAATTAAGTACTCTATTTTTATAGATGAAACACAACATCACTAGATCACTTGCTTACGTAAACAGTCATGAGTTGTTGAGGCCCTAATCTGAACGCCACAAATGGATGAATGTCAGGAAGTGTACAATGCGACGTGCCAATGTTAACTCTGTGCCACGCGGGCTACCGTCCAACTTTTAAAAGCCACATGTGACTACGAGAAAGACTCGGGATCATCGACCTTGGGTGATGATGTTGGAGCGCAGGTGCTGCGTGCGGGATTTGGTCTCACTGAAGTGGTTGATCAGCATTGGCCCGTGCGTTTCATCATCCCCCCATCACCTGAGAAATAAGGGATTACTCGGTAGAAGACCCGACGTAACCTCGGGCCACTTTCATATTCCAAACTTGACGAGCCTTTATCATGAGTTTCTGTATTTTCTGGTGTGGATGGAGGAGAGTGCAGCAGCTGGTGTCTGGCCTGACAACATCATCCAGAAACTGAGTTATCAGCGCTGCATCTCCGCATCCAACGCCGCAGAAAGAAGAGATTGGACATTTTCAATCTACACCTCCCCTCTGGGTATCTCGACTGCAAGTTATTACTGTGAACTGCTGAATATGCTGGCGAGGTGAACATTACAATCATGTTTCTCCTGATAAGGCAGTGTTAAAACAAACAAAAAGCTGCCCGCCCCTCCTCCTCCTCGCCGCCCAAGGTCTTTGATTGAATTGATCTCTATGCAAATGCCCGGTTTTTAATATGTCCCATTTTCATAAAAACAGCGAGAGGAAAGATGTAGCGGCTCTCACTCCGTCTGCAGATGGAGAGATAGCACTTCGGTGTTACCCATTTCAGCGGCCATATATTGTTTTGCAGCAACAGCGCTGCATAAAAAGCAATAAAGAGCCTTTACAAGCCAATGTAATTACACTGCATCCCCGACATACAAGACTCTCTATTAGAACAGTGGCGCTGATATAAGCATTGCACTCTGTGGCACAAAGTGACATTAAATCATAATGAAGCCACTATATTTTAACTGGCAAGCGCGTATGGAGCCAATATAACACACTTCACATATCAGCGCCATGATGGGAAAAGAAAGAGGCAGGCGTGAGTGAGTGACATCCTCCCGTCTCTGCATCCACCTTCCGCTGCTGTGAGGTGGAGCAGTGGGAAAGTGAAGTGCGAGTATGTGTGTGTGTGAACTTTCCTACCTTCTCGTGTATCTCCTGCGTGGACTGAGCGTCGCAGAAGGCGACAGTAGCCAAGTCTTTCAGGATGGGCATCTCCACGGTGCAGTCGCGCCCGTCCAGCAGCGCCACCAGGGGGCGCGGATGCATTGGCCCGTTCATGATTTGGGGCCGAATACCTGGGGACAGACGGAGAAAGCCAGGGTGAATATTTTAGGCGTCACAGAGCACTCATAGTGGATGAAGCTTTAAATCTGTAAAGGGTCAGTTTTGCCTCTGTGACTTTTTTGTCATTTCACGCTGCTGTTGAGTTTAGTCAAATATAAGTTTTCGATGTTTTTGGGTGCTAATAGTTATCCCAAAACCATCTGCATGGCTAGACACCACTATGTTTGAGTGATGGAGACACACACACACACACACACACACACACTTTAACTGGTAGAAACACTCACTGTGCAAATTATTGGATTAAAGATCAGCAACTGACACTCTCCTGCCGGCTGGACTCAATTCATCAGTGTTTCCTTGAAAAATAAAAGACTTAGATGACAATAACCTGTGTGTGTGTGTGTGTTGATTAGCATATAGCAGGAAACAGAGCTTCTCTGAACTACCAAGCGCTGCTCAATAAATCAATGCACCTACTCAAGACTGGATTAGACCACAGCCTCACTTACAGGAATCCTGTCGATCTCATGGCTCCACAACACTTACATCACATGCACAAACCCTCACGTATGCAGACACGGCAATGGAAGTGGTTAAGGACATACTACATACTCTCTGCAGGTGCACACACACACACACACGCATGCATGCATTCGATCATACCAAGAGGAAAATGTCCCCTTGTGTACGTATGACAACATTAACACGGACACACTTGGTTGTTCCCATTTCTCAGTTCAAGGGAGAGGATTCTACTTTTGCTCTGGAACCAGCAGCTGTGGAGCAGAGGATGAAAAAAAGGAGAAAAACTATGAGCTACACCTCTAGAAATGAGTTTCACTGCTGCTCCGCCTCAAAAGAGCCATGTATCACTGAAATGAAGAAAACGCTACAAGCCAGAAACAAACCCACAGCCACGAACTCACAACTGCACTTCAGCACACTTGAGGAAATGCGCGTCGCAATTCTGGTTTTGTCTGCGCTCGACTCTCTCTCTCTCCTTCCCCCTCGCCACTTTTCTCACTTGAAGTGAAGAGAGCCGTGAGGAGCCGAGCTCCCCGGTGGGCCGACCTTCTCACACATCCCACTGAAGAAGACGTGTCGCGCTGAGAAGACAGACAATTACGAGTCCCGCTTCATACAATGTTAACAAGTGAGGAGCATCAATATTCATGCCGCATGCTGCTCAGAAGCCAGCCAGCGGATGGATGGACCTGAGCAGGAAAGCAACTGCTCCCCTCTGAGTACCGGCGCCCTAACACCGCACAGGTCATGATCTTCACTCTGGCTCAGCAGCTATGGATCTGTCCAAGCTGACAAAACAGGTCAAAAATCACCCCAGAGGAGACCTGGATCCCCTGCTGCGATTTCATGACATCCCTTTCTTATCTCATGTTCTGCTGCTCAGATCTGCATCTGCATGCTTAAGCGTGACCTCACTCCGTGCATGTGTGAGTGCATCTTAAAAGTTATCCCGAAGATTACGATGACGTCAGACTCCGAGGTGGAGATAAGGAGCGGGGTGGAGAGGGAGGGAAACGAGCGTAGAGGTGGAGAGGGCTCATTAAGGACATGCTCTGTGGGATTACTGCAGCACAGGAGGCTGATTATGGCAGATAAAGGTGAGATTAGGAGATTTAAGAGTGAGAAAGTTGTGTGTGGCCATTGCACAGACAGGCTGAAAGGCAAGGAGGGAAAACAAACAGGTGGGACGGGGAGGCAGGAAAAACAGCGAGACGCACAGGAGCGGAATTAAAATGTAAAATGTGCGTGCACAAAAACAGGCTAAACACTGCCTGTTAGCTTAAAGAGCTCCCAAGAGACATATCAGAGAAGAAGAGGAGGATGAAAGGAGAGTGCATAAACGACAGGAGAGAGAGAAGTCGAACAGAGAGCGAGCAGTCCAGCCTCTCAGGGTAGCGGGAGGACCGGCGCCGAGGTGTCATCTCCTCGTGCCATCCGCCTATTGTGATCACCGAACAGGCGTCGGCTGCCAGCTTTAATGCGCTTTATTTTTGGCGGCGCTGGCATCTGCGCCGCGCTGAGGTCGTGGGCGCAAACGCCCGTATCCTCCTCACGCTCTCGGTGCAAAGGGCAGAGGACGTGTTTTCTCTCCTGACAGACAGACAGACAGCCAGCCGCCTCCGCCCTCCTCCTCCTCAACCACAGCCCACCACCGACCACCGCCGCCGCTTCCATGCCTACTTATCTCGCTGCCCGTCCGAGACAGGTGACGTGACGGCAGGAAGGGTGAGCCGTGGCGACTTGGCTGTCTGTGCCACATCTGCAGCTGACAGCACGTTGAATATTAATGGAGGCAGCTGGGCGGCGGAGTTCATTACACCAAACTGGTGAGGGTGTGAAAGAGTGCAGTCGTGCATTTAGCGCCCGACCACATCTGAGATGGTTCACACCTGCATACAAGTGCTGGAATTACTATCTGATTAATCGATTGACAGAGAATTAAATAACAATTAGGCAATAGATTAATCGTTAGCCTTTAATCGAACCAAAATATTCAACATTAACAATTTCTAGCTTCTTAAAGATAAGGATTATTAATTGCACTGCACTATTTTCTGAAATTTTATAGACGAAATAATGAATCAATCCATTTTCAAGTAAGTAATACACTGATTAATAAATATTGAAAATGATCTTTAGCTCCAGCCCCACAATATTTATCAGCTTGATTTGCAGATTTGCATGACAGCTCAGATTTTCCAACTTAAAGCTGCATTTTCTTGGCCACTAGGGGGCAGAAAACATCTAAAACAGCTGACAGATACACAGTTATGAAAATAATTTGATATGATTGGTGTGTTTAAGCATTAATTTGGAGTCGTGCTTCTGTCCACCTGATGAATACATGTCCAATATTCACATTTCTTCTATCTCTATTTTGGTCTCCACCAACCCCTGAGAAGACATATCTGGCTCCTAAGTGGCCAGATGCTAATTTCGCCAGCTGGTTGCTAACTATGACATCTGTTTAGTGCTGCGCAGGTGATGCACAGTGGGTTGGTGGGTTGATTAGAGCTTCTTTTTTTTTTTTGCACAGACTCGACAATAAATGTGCATTAAAGCCAAAACAATAAGCTTAAAGGCTGCAGATGGCTGCAGGCTCAATTTACTGCAGCAGCACAAGCAACTCTTTCACACCTCAGGCATTTGATTCAAAGGTAATGTAAAAAAATATTGATTGTGGCATTGCAGGTTTGCGGCATGCAAGGCCGTCCTTGACACACAGAAAAGACCCACGACACCTGTAACCTCCTCCCTGCCTCATTTAAGCCACTAGTTGCTGGCTTACACAGGTTATAGACAGCAGCGGGTGTGTGCAGGTGAGGGAAGCTGCGGGTGAGGCTGTGGGGGAGAGGAGCGGCTGGCAGGCAGCGTCGAACCCCTCCGGCAAAAGTTCGACAGGCTGAACTCCATGAATCATCCGCTGGGTTTCTCTCTGTCTCTCTGACCTTTCAATCTGCCTCTCACCGACTCCTCTCGCCGTTGCATTTCACCACTTCGTCTGCGGAGTTGCATTTCCCCACATCTCTCCCCGTACGATAGCATCTTCTGACAGCTCCTCCTCTCTGCCGACGTCTAGCTCTGTATCTGTTTGCTCGCTCGTGTATATCTGCTCCTCCTTCCTTTATCTCTGTTTTCACGTGAATTCCTTCCCCACCTCTGCCATCATTCCTCGGCTGTCTCTTCGTAATCACTGCCCCCACTTTCCCTGTCATTCTTTCACCCCAACCATCATTCATTCTCCTCCTTTTCTATCATTTTCTTTCCTTCCCGCTCGCTCTGCCTGTCCAGGAGCCGGGGTGTGTATTTGTGTACGCGTGTCCTCCTGTGTGACAGATTGATTCTCACTCTGCTGATTTTGATGGAGAGGAGATGATGTATTCGGGCAGGGGAAGCAGGGGGGTGACAGGCAACACTCCCACTGTGGTAAACTGACAGCATGTACATCAAACCAGTCTTAACCAGAAGCAGTGGGTCTGTCAGCTGCACAATACCACAAACACTCAGTTCTGATGCATTCATGACATTCATCACCTATTCCTATGGACTGTGCATCTAGAATATGAAGTGTTTAAATGTGCAATTTAAAGTGTTATGATATTATTTATCATAGCCAAAGTACTGCAAAACCGCTGCATTAATATTGTAAACAAATGATATTGTGGTGCTGTTGATTCCTACTGAAGCTGGCAGGGTTATTAGATTTTGCATGTTCACCAGCCTTCACTGAAGATGATATAAGATGATGCAGAGTGATATTCTTGAGGCTTTTCACTCATTTCATCCACGATCTACATGTGTAAAAAAAAAAAAAAAAAAGTCTATCTAGTTTCAAACTGGGCTGAATTTGGTTGAAAAGTGAAACATGTAATTATCATTTCAACAAGTCCAGAAGACATTTCAACCAGACTCAGCTGACCTTTGTTAGCATCTTGCATGTTTTTTCACCTGCAAATCACCAAATCAGTGCTGATTTACCTTTGCCATTAACAAGTAAACTCCTCTGTGACATAAAGCAATCTGCAGATTTCTCTAAATTATGATTAATTTTCCTTTTGAATTTCACTTTTTTTCATATTTGTTTATCTTTGTTCTCAGTTGGGATTTATCTCCTCGCATGGTCACACTCCGTCTGCGGTTCTCCCACACCGACTAATATCAAATACAGATTCTGTACTGCTCACCTCCACTGTTACAAACAACCCCTTGTTTCCACAGCGCCGTAACAGCTCGTTCAGCTGCAACATGCAGAAATAAAACAGGGTGTTCAGGAGGTCTGCCATGTTCTCCGCAGGCTCCTGTGCCGCCGCCTGGTCTGACTGACTACAGACACCCGGAGATTCAAACTGAGCCACAAATCGAGCAGAGACTAGAGGAGGATGTATACTCACATGCACAGTGAGGGTAGGGGGCTGTGGAGTGTTTGCAGGAGGGGGTCACGTCAGAACCACAGGAGGCAGAGTGCTCTTAATTTCACTCCCCCATTAATTAATCCCTCATTTCCTTTCCTCTGTGTTCTCGCTTCCTCTGCTTGTTGCTAAACTGTTGCCAGGCTGCGAATGTGCGTGTGTGTGTATATATATGTGTGTGTGGGTGTGTGTGTGTGTGTGTGTGTGTGTTTGCGTGATGATTTGGGACGAGAGCACTGAGGGAGGTAGCTGCTGTCGTGGGTTTACCTGCCAAAGCAGTAAATGCATGTAACACACGTACACACCGCCTGCTGGGTCTTCTCTGTGCAATACTACACTGACAGACGCAGCAAATATTTAGCATCAAAACTATTCGCACCTGCAGCGATGAGAACGCGACAAATAGATTTGCGGCACATTTCAATAATATTCTCGCTCTGTGTGAAAATACTTGACGACAGTTCGAAAAAATATGTTGATGTGCGAATTAAATGCACACAAAAAAATGCCCCCGGCATGTAAAGGCCTTTAATCTATACATTCTTTCTAATAATTCAATTCATGGATTATAAAATGTCAAAGTATGGCGACAAAACAACCTTTCGACTAATCCCTGTCACAAGTCGCCAGAGCTCCGAGTGCGTCTTGCATCTGATCGATAATCCAAAAGCATTTTACACTGATGAGATCAATTATTCTTATCTAATTAAACTATTAACTGAATAGCTGTTGTCCTGCGTCAGATCTACATCCTAAATCAGCCACATTCCGCTGATCTTTATTCATCTCTTCACGGCAAGACACACCTCCGCCTCCTCAACCGGAATAACGCGAGCACGACCTTGAATCATGCTTTTGCGATAGCTACGTACTTGTCGTGGCATAAAAGCAGCGCATGAAGATTTCGAAAGGAATCCTCTCTGCTTCCTAAAAGCTAAAGGATTTCAAGATATTGAAAATAGACCTTGAAATTACATCCATGAATGCTAGATAATGTGTTACTAAAATCTTTTCAAGTCCCTGCAATAAAAGGTGGTGAGCTCAGTTAGCCGTCTAAAAACAGAACATTTTTCTCAATTAGAACGCACAACAGTCGTCAAAAATGAGAACTGGGTCACAATGAAAAGTATTTTGGAAATCTAGGTCTCCGGTGAAAAGGCGGAGGTTTAAAACCACTCGACGTAGATTACTAGCATTTGTGAGATCAGAGTTTTTTTTTTTGCTCGATCTCTCTCAGTCGTCAGGACTTTAATTCTAATCATTCCTGTAGACAAATACTTGTGGAACCCGAACTCGGCCCGAGCTGGAGGCTGCGGTTCCTGAGCCAGCAACACTTAGTCAGAGTCTGGCAGCAGGACGCAGCAGAGCGGCGCACCGGGAGATGAGGCCAGAGTTTCCATTATGTGGGGAAGGGAGCTGGGAGTTTCTTCCTACCGCTGGCCTCTGCCGCTGGTGTTATGTTGCCTCCGTGAGGGGAAGAGGGACCAGAAGGGAACAAGGAAACGCAGTTGTGTTGCGGTCAGAATGGGGGGGGGGGATACGAAGAGGTAAAAAAAAAAAAAAAAAAAAGTCACTTTAGTGGTAATGGGAGGCCAGACAAGCCCTCCTCCATGCGATCATCATCTGCTGCCATCGGTTACCTAGCAACCCCAAGCTGCTGTTTGCAGGTGGCTCCTTCTTGGCAACATGGGTGGGTGGGGGCTGCTGCTGCTGCTGCTGCTGCTGACCGCCAGCAGCTACGGCCATTTACTTTGCCGCCGCGAGCAGCACTGTGCTGAAACGTGACCCACATCCCCTGGTTAACACATGCAGCCATTCAAACAGGAGGAGGCTGTGTGTGGCGGGGGAAGAAGCCCACCACGGGGCGAGCGGGGTTGTAATAAGGACATGTGGCCTTCCTCTTCGGATCCAGTTCCAGGTTGCCTCAATTCTCTCTCAGTGCTCTTTTTATTAGCAAGGAGGAATCTAGAAATCATTCAGGTCGCAGGCTCCTCATAATAAATCACCACTGAATGCAGATTTTTTTGCCGTTCGAAATGGCAAACGTCGCTGGCAGTTGATTTTATCAGCTGCAGCTAATCAATGATAATTCTCCAAGTAACTTGCCCGAAGGCCAAACTAAAACTTGGCTGTTGTCTGGCTAATGTGCTCTCTGCAATTTGGCATCTGTGCTCAGCCAAAGATAATTCGTTAAAGAAAGGAGGAAAAAAAAAAGAAAAAGAAAACCCACTGGCATCGCTGTGTATTTGTGAGTAAACTGTGTGATTTTGCAGCACAGCAAGTGGCGAGTTTTCTCCAGTGAAGCGATCTGGCTTACAGCATCCTGTCAGTTTCGTGAGTTTTTTAGGATTTGGAGCAAGTAGCCTGAGAAAAATAAGGTGTGCACGAGTAAGTAAGCTAGGCCAACTTTAGCGACACTCCAAAAACCACAATCAAACCCTAATGCGTGCGATCATGCGTGCGGAAAGCGCTCCTGCGGAGGCACGAGTTGCAAAGGCGAAGTGAGATCTGCATGAAAACACGGACACAACAGGAACGCACTTGCATGGATGTGGCAACAAATGAATAGGAACCCACACACAACCTTGGCGGCCCGCCAGCAGCCTGACTTGAAGCTTGGCATAATGCACAGATGTGCCGTTGGGTCACACAACACTTTGTTTTCCTTGCTGGAGTTTCCTCCCTTTTCATGTGGCACTCTGCCAGAGTCTGTACTTCTGGTTTACTGAGGCTGTATTACTCATTTACTACTTTCCTCCCTCTTACACACACATACACACACACAAACCCTTCATCTGCCTGTGACAGCACGAGGTCACTGCATGAGTTGTAGTTTTTGAAGAGAGGGGGTGATGCGGGCGAGGGTGGGTGGGTGGGTATAAGCACCCTTTGTTGGCAGCCTCCTCCCTGCCCTTCCCTCCCTTCACTTCCCGAAAAGTAGCACACAAAGGCCACTTGTCCTGTGCTGCCAGTGCCCCACCCCTGTCACCACCCGGCTGCCCGCCACGCCAATCCGTCCCCTGCCAAGAAAATGAGCGCACGCCTGTTTTAAATGGTACCCTCTGTGTGCATGGGCGGGCCGGGCTCACACTCCACCACGGGACAAAAGCGGGTGTCAACAGCATCCATGGCACAACCACGCCGGACCTCCCCTCCCCTCCCTCTTTTCCCGCTCTTTTATTCTTCGGCGTTGCCCCGAGCTACGGAGCGCGCTCGGAGCCCGAGACCGCAGAGGAAGCGAAAACGCGGAGCCAAGTGCAGCGGCGCAGGACGGGCGGACCTTAAAATGACAACACTGTTGGACTCCTCGCCTACCTTACCGACCACACAACACACCCACACTCACTCTCCCTTCTCCCCTCCTCTCATCCACGCCCCCCACCTCTCCCCATCCACCTACCTCCCTCCCACCTCCCACATGCCAGACTTTATTAGACATCCAGAAAAGAAAACAGGAAACATGCTGCTTGCCTGGAAAATGTTGTCTCCACATTCTTCGGCTTAAAAACTACGCATCGCAGCAAGGACAGAAGACGATCGAGGCGAGTGGAGGGGAAAAAAGAGCAAAAAAAAAAAAAAAATACAAAAAAAAGGAAGTGGAAGACCCTCCGCAATAATCCAAGGAGGGTGCCCCCCCTCCTCTTCTCCTCCTCCTCCTTTACTCCTTCAGCCCCCCTCCCCCCCCTCCCCCGGAGTTGCTCCTCTTGCTCTGGCCCTGCTGGCGAGGGGAAGGGGTTTTTGCGGAGCGAGCTCTCACTAAGCCCCCGGCTGCATCATCTTCAGTCCATGCCTTTGAGGGCTGGGAGAAAAGCACCATGCACCCGCGGCGTCCTTATGCGCGCACACACACACACACACACATACACACACACAGCGACCTACGTGCAGGCTGGTGATCGGATGGTAGTGGGTTGCAGAAGGCAGGGGAGGGGGTTTTGTGGGGTTGGGGAGGGGGGGCGGGTTGACGCTTTTGTCCTTTTTGTTTTTAATCTCCCAGGAAGAAAAGGCTGCGGTCGGGGAGCGATGGCTGGAAACTCTCTCTCTGCCGCTTCCTCTGCTGTCAGCTGCGCAACATCTATTCACTGTGCGTCTCCCTATATCTCTCCCTCACTGTGTCTCTCTCTCTCTTTAGCTCTTTTCTCCTGCCTTTGTCTTAGCTGATAATAAACCAGGAGGGGCTGGAAAAAAAAAAAAAAAAAGGATCTTGAGGCAGGAAAAAAAAATTAAAAAAATTCTGTCTAAATCAAAAGTGCCAGCTCGAACATGCAGAGCCGAGCTCTCTGGGCTCGCACAATTTACTCCCCGGCTGCGTTCACTTCATAGGATCCGCGCACATAACACACTCGAGCACACTCCCTCCTCCCTTTTTCCCTCCTCCTCCTCCTTCTTCTCCCCTTTTTTTTATGTTTTATTTCTGATCTGGACTCCACAGTGTTTTAAGAACGCCTGCCCCCTTTTTTTCCCCCCTCTCTCTCTCTCTCTCTCACACACACAGTCTTTTGCTTTCGTTCACTCCCAGCCTCACCTCCCTCACCCTCCCGATTATTTGGTTTCCTCCTCTGCTTTTCCACTTTCATCTAGACCTCAACAACCCCCCCCCCCACCACACACACACACACCCCAACCGCCACACACACACTCACACAGAAAAACACACCCTCACCCCTCCCTGGCATTTTGCGGGTTACCGGGAAGAGATTGGAATAGTGACATACACACTCACACCCCCCTCCCTCGCCTCTCAATATGTAACACACACACACCGAAACACACATATGCGCACACACGCACACTTTAAACCAGCAGAACAATGCAACATTCAAGCCACTCCAGCAATAACATTACAGCTGTAGAGTTGGCTGTTTTTCGCACCATCAGGGAAGTCATCAGAGCCGAGTGTGTTAAGTTCACAGTTTGGTCCCTGGAGGGTGGAGGAGGGAGGGGAGCGGGCTGACAGATCGCTCCGCTGAATGACTGCGAGGACGAGCAGCTGAAAACACCCTGTTTAGAATAACAATGTAACCGGAGCCTCCCTGCAATTCTGCGGCGCGGCCAGAGCACGGCGACGCACGTGCACGTCAATACACACACGTGCGCACACACCTCGCCGGCTGCATGACAGGCGCGACCAATAGACAAAGAGCCCGGCACGGTCACACGCCAGAAGCGATTATCACTGACAGTAAAGTGGAAAGGTGGAACGGCCCGTGCAGCTTTGGCTCAAGGGGGTGGGTGGATGTGTCCATCCCGGTGTGTGTGTGTGTGTGTGTGTGTGTGTGCAGAATAATTGTGTGTATCCGCGTTGAGTGTGTTTTTACGTGTGTGCTTTGGGGACTATCGGGGCTGTTGTTTCTTAGCGGCGAGAGCCCAACGAGCGGAGACAAGGCATGTCGGGCGAGCCGCCGTCTGCGGCAATGACACATCTGAGGGAGTGTGGCCATCAAAGGCAGCAGCCCCCACTTCCTGCCAGCCGGCCAGACACACACACACACGCACACACACACAAACACACACACACACACTTCTGATGGAGTGTGGGGATACGCCTGCCCCTCTGATCTTTCTCTCTTCAATAACATTAGAGGATGTGCAGGCGGAGGGGGGCCCTGACTGACAGCAATATGTTAATATGGAACGTGGCAGATCACAGCTTCTCAAACAACGGATTCAACTCTGTGAGGTTGGGAAGATTTTAAGGAGAAGAAGAAGAATCAAAGAGCAAGAGGAGATTTTGTGAATGGCCACTGATGACTGGTGACTCCACAGGGTCAAAGGGTCAAATCATATTGAGATCCAGCATCAGCAGTTAAAGATTGTGTGCTCGGTTGAGTTTTTTTTTTTCTGAGCATTTTGCTGTCATTTTGCAACCAATTTCAACTTACTGATGAGCAAATTATGCAGAAATATTCCAGTAAGAGTAAAAAAAATCTTTGTAGCTATCTAGTTCCTACAGTAACCTCAGTGCTTATTAGACCGCCGTGTAGAACTGTCAGTAATCTCCATAAATCAAGTGATTAGGTCTGGGTATCAGATAATGATGGTTACTAACTTTTACAGTCTAAAGAGCGTGTTGAGTGCAATAAAGCAGTGCTGCCTGAACAGACAAGTTCTAGGGAAACAGTCAGGGAAGCTTGAAATTAAGGCTTGGCTTGGCTTGAAACTGCAGCGTTCTTCAAGGTTTGACCTTTTTTTTGTGGAAATTTAGCAGGGATCTGAAGGCCACATGCAAAATCTCCCCAACATCTCTGCAGCAGGTGCGATGACTGACAATCGGGCGCTGACGAGCCCGGAAAGATGCAGGTCTCAGTGGAGTCGGGAGCTGGACAGGAGCTGCCGTGGGTTACGTGCAGCCACAGGCCTGGCGCGAACAAACAGCTATATGCTCCCGACTCCAGCAGTTGACGTGCATGTCGCTACATGTTTGGAGGGGGCGAGTAAACGCTAATGAGAACAGATTGGCACAGCAGGCCCCCCCCTAACACACACACACACAAACACACACTTCCTCTTTCAGATGTAGAGCAGCCAGACTTGGGTCTAAACCAGTACTGAAGGCTACATCTGTTCACCCCTCTGCCTCTGTTGCCATAAAGCAAAGCCACAACCACACCTTAAGTGCATGTGTGCCTGCACACACACCCAGTTATTACCACACAACCTGATGCACAATCTCACACGTGCATCTATGAGCTCTCACAAAACTAATCAATACTTAAAGCTCATTATTCTTTTATTGCTTTGAGTTCCTCCCTAAAAAGTCAAGTTTATTTAAATGTGAAAAACTGCTGATTTTAAATATTCAGTGCAATGAAAATGTGTGAAATCGGGTCTTAAGAGGACCATTTGCAATGCAAGTAGTTCATCAATGTCTTATTTTTTTTTTAACTTGGGAGTTTTTTTGATTTATAGTCTGCTCTGTTTCCTCTCTTTTCACTTTTCTCTTCATTTTCTATTACATGAAGATATCCTGAGCAGTCATTGTGTAAAGCTTTTCTTGTACGCTTTGGTGCCTGAGGACTTAAAAAATGGGCAAAAATCTGTCAAATCCAATTTGCTGCTATCAAAAAAATCTAGATATTTAAGTTAAAATCTGTACAAAAAAAAAGCAAAAACACTCCTTCAAACCAAAGAGCCACAGTGCAATTTTCCTTCGACGCATTTCCCTTTTTGAAGCATAATAATATATTTTTGATTTCAAATACAGAGTTAAAGAATTCAGAGCTCAGAGTCTACACTCCCATCTCCCCCCCGCTGCAGGACTTCTTAGAGCCCTGACCTTTAGCACAGTGAGACATCAAGAGCAGCGGTCACGCTCTGGAAGACCCGACAAATGGCCCGTACCTCCTTGCAGCCTGTGTGGATTTAGCGTTGAGAGGGAGCCCTCTTCTTTAACCAGCCTAATTATACTGTAAGCGCCCTTTTCCTGTAAGCGCTGGAACTTGGCTGCTGAGAGGACGCTGGATGTAGAGGCCTGTTAAATCCCCCTAAAGCACTTAAAGGGATTTTAAGAAAGCGAATGGTAGAACGAGCCAACCTGCCGCTTGGAGACGAGGCTTCAGCTGACCGCATTATGACCAGCGGTTCAGGGGTCCATTTCAGATGCTGGACTCGGGGCAGCAGGGGGTTCAGCTCAAGAGCGGCGGTACCTCAGCCAGCTTGTACTCTACTTTTTTCCTGGTTACATTTTTTCTGCTCTTAACTTCATCTTATGCTGTATTACTACTGTTTTGACTGTTTGTAGTGTTAACGTGGTATATAGAGCATGCACTGTCTTATATGCAAATGTCTCGCACTCATTTAACTCCAGTGAAAGACTAAACACGCATACTCTCGATTTGCACAAGTTTTAAGATACTTGTACCAGAAAAAAATCATCCAGTTTTAACTGGAACTCATTTTTACTAAAGAAGCAGTCACTATTGTTGGGGTGAAGGCAGAGTTTTCATAGACTAATATCTCAAAATCTGTGCAAACAAAATATTTGCACGGCAACACACCATCAGACAAGAAAAAACATATTTTTTTGTGATGTGTGTGAACCAACTCTTGCTCATTCTTACAGGTATACTGATAGAAAATAGACGTTCACTGTTTTTTGTTGGATTTGTTTGGGCAGATCTGAACACAGCGATTGTACGCTGCACAATCACACCAAGACCCTTTGCAGGAAGTGGTCTCGGTCCACTCACAAACGGATCCTTGAGTAGTTTGTTTGTGGTGTAAATGAGATCCGACCTCGATCTGGCCCAACTACAAGGCATACTCTGCAAGTTTGAGCTTAACGGACCCCGTAGCCAGGTGAGCTGAAACCGACTGCTGCTTGCAGGAAGCTAGAGAATGAATCGAGGTCGGACCGGAACTAGCAACAAAGTGCGCTGACTTCTTAACATTTGTGGCAGATAGGACCTTCCTCGCTCCAGCCCCAGACACACTTAACCAACGAGTGGAGGCCGAGCGGACGAAAACCCAGCGAGGTTACCGACTCATCCACTGACTCTGACCACAGCAAATTAACTTGAAGCCAAGATGCAAACTGGGCACCACTTTCTCTTCCAACCCTGCTCCCATGCACAGTGAATGAATAATGCAATATCATCTTAGCCTGAGGTCATGTTTGTTTGCTCAACAACTTAGTTTAAGAGCTTAAACCTCTGAGGAAACGAGCTGCGAGTGCATCCAACCAAAATATCAGGAGAGTCGTTGCTCTTGACGTGAGGAGACTTCACTGTACAGCGCAGATACACACTGATAGCAGGTTTATCTTTTCGCTTCATAAAAACATCCACAAGTCCTCTGAGATTTTCTTTGTCCTTTCTGCTCAGTGACACTTCTTTTTGGGATTTGGGGGGAAAGATGGCTGATCTTCAATGGACTCGACATTCTTGGTGCGACGAGAGGGAGGAAACGAGAGCGGCGGTAATGTGTTTTTTGGTGACGCAAGTCTGATTTCCCCGCGGTGAATATTTATTTAGGAGGCCCAGGTTTATCCACTGAGAGGCACCTGCCGTGGCAGCAGCAGCCAGGGTAAATAACCCCCCCAGGCATGTACGCAGACACACACAAACATACACACAAGAGCCCCCACCCCCTCAACAGCGGTCCAGATAACAACCCTGAGTCAACACTGCCTCTCTGCTTTTGTTTTCTCTGCCTCCCCTCCTCTCTTCCCCTCCTACGTTCCAATCCCTGCGGAACCGCGAGGACCGGGGCTGAAAAGATGTAGGGATGAGGGACAGAGAGATAGTGAAAGAGAAAGAGAGGGAGAGGAGGGCTAAAATTACAGCATGGGAATGCAAATGAGTGTATTTTATTTGGGGGGAGCCAAGGAGGGCAAGCAGGCTTTATTTTCCATGCAGGAACAGCCCCCATGTGGCCTCTGGATCAGTTGCAGCAACAGTGAAGGGAAGAAAAGCGAACATTCGCACTCTGCCTTTTTACTTGGGGAGGAATAAAAAAAGAAATATTACAAATACAAAACCCACAACTCTCGGAGGCTGGCGCAGTCATAAAATAAAATGATATTTTGCTACGCTTTCACACCACCACTGCCGCCGCCGCCACCTCTTCCTCCTCCCAGCCCTCCTTCGCTCACTCCCTTCTGCTCCTCCTCCCGCTCTCCACATAGCAGAGATGCACTAAAGTTACTGAAATATGGGCACAAATCACAGCCTGACCAAACACCCCGCCGCCACCGCCCCGCCGCCACCTCCCCCCATCTGGAAAAACAAAGTGAGAAAGTGAGCGAGAGGGAAAGGGACGAGGACGGAGGAAGCGGGGTGAGCCAGCTGCAGGTGGTCTCCAGATGTGGTGGCTCTGGGGACGGGCCACTCTGGCGCTGTTAAGGGCGACTCGGAGCTCCCCTCCTTCCCCCTTTTCCTTCCATCGCTCCACCTCCTCTCTCAGTGACAGGAGCCATCTGGCCTGGCAGAGAGAGTGGAGACGCAGCAGTGAGTCCCACCCTCCCAAGTGTGGCCCCTGCATGCCACTCGCCAGAGTGCACGGGTAAATAAAACGCATGCAAACACACACAGACACACACAATACCTCACCCCCCTCCACCAAAGCTGTCACATGGCTATTAACCCATAGAAGCCGCGGCCCAGCTGTGCTCCATTACGATAAATACACCAGGGTCGTGGGGTCTTGTCAACCAGGAGTCAGCCATCAGATACTAAGAGGTGTCCACTTACAGCCTTTTAAAGCTCACTTTGCTGAAGAGTTACAGCCATTTTCATCATCGTAACCCCCTCGCTTCATCTCCTGCACCCTCTGGAGAGAGACTCCCACCCACCTACTCACCTCCCTCCACCGCGGCAGATGATATTTCACACTTCCTCTGGCAGAGCGGACCCCACCGTACGCCCCGAACCCACTGTAACTGGAGTTTTGCATTTGGCTCGCACGATATGACACCTGGAACACCTGACACCTACACCGACGCTGCCCCACTTCCTGTATGCCGTCAGCCGATGCATTTCATTTAGGCTAAAAGTGCAATTACCTGCAAGAAACAGGATGTTCTCAAATCAGCGAAAAACGAATACGGAGCCTCAAAACTGTTTCCTGGAAGACAAATTATTTGACTCGTTTTATTCATAGGAAAATAAAATAGCTCTCCCCTCTCCAATTGTCAGTCATTACGACTCTGTTTAGAATACTTTTGGGAAAGGTTAGCCAGTTAAACCCCTGGCTGCTTCCTGCAGGCACATTTGGTCTTTGTACGGCTTGGGAATACTCTTAAAAGGATTCCTGAGTAATTGTTTATGCTGCAGTAGAAATTGGGAATGGAGGAAAATGGACTGTAATGACTGAAAGGGTACGGGGTAGTAGCAACATAATAGCCAATGAGAGCGATGCAGGCTTAATGCTGCACTGCTCTCTCGGATAGTATTGAACGAATAAAACACTCCGCGCCCTATTAGCACGTACAGCATACAAAACAGGGGAGGAAGGGCTCGCCCCTTGCCTTGTTTTTATTTATTTTATTTATTCATTATCTTAGCATCTGCTCTCTGGCATAGCAGAGGCTCTTTTAAGTCTTTGTCCTTCAGGGAAACAGCATTCAGCCTGCTTGTTAGACAAATAAAGACACTAATGCCAGCAAATGGTGGACACAGAAATATTCTGATGTGACTAAAATATCCTAAAGATGTTAAAAACAACAGAGCTCTGAAGCTTGAAGGACCTCCCCCCCCCCGATTCCCCCTGCCCATTTTATATGTTCTCACATGGGAGATGTTCTGAGAGTCCCTGCTGCGTTTGCTGGCTGCAGAGCTGAATGAATGGCAACCAGTAGCATTGATTTGCAGCGCGGGCCGCAGATCAAACCGCAGCACAAAAGACTGGGCAAGAGGACAATGGAGGAACACAGTTGGCCGCGAGGGACACGAATGACAACCGGTCGATCGGGACGACCACAACCGACCACAGACGCACCGGTTCCAGGAAGGAACAGGCCTCACAACGCGCGGCGAGAAAGGTTAGCGAATCAGGTGCAGCTGCACAAAAAGGTAGCCCACTGTGGTGCCGAGAGACACGAGTTCTTCCAGGAGGAAAATATCCACAGGAACACAGATTACCTTTAAAATCCTATTCTTTTCATCTCCTCTACTCTCCTCCATCTTTTTCTTCATCCTCTCCGCTTCCCCACCCCTCCTCGCCGGCCACAGACCATGAAGAAAGTAAATATGTGCACGAGGTAAAGCAATCGGTTAACCTTTGAAATACCCTGGCAATGAGATCTGCCGCTCTCTACTCTTTTTTTTATTTTCAGCGGCAAAAAAAGGAAGAAGAGAGGAGAAAAAAACACAAGGTTGGCCACCACTTCAGAGGGGATATTCAATATCCATGAGCTTTTTCATTTCACACTGATGAATAATTCAGGGTGACCTGCCCACCACTGAGTGAGAGAGAAAGAGGGGGAGGAAGACAAAAAAAGGAGCACTGGGGAGGTGTGCAGAGGTAGTTGTCTGTTTTAGTGGATGCAGCTGTTGCCGTTCGACGTGCACAAAACCAATCTCCTCCCCAGCTGCCGCGGAGAGAGGGAATAATATGCGGCAGAATTGACGACATATAATTGGGGAGATTATATCAAAGTGCCGCCGTTCTTACGGCGCGAGCAGTCGAGCACACGTCGTCGCCGTCCTGTAAACAAAACAGCCACGGGATAAGGAGAGCGGCAGAATAAATGTGACAATGCAATCTCCCAAAATAACAGGAAGACCCTCCTCGCCAGTCGCAGCATCACGAGACGAGCGCACACTCAGGTGCGTAATCACACATGACTGCAGCTCCTCGTCTGCCTGTTAGCGCTTAGCAGTGACCTTTAGGCCTGTGGAGGAGCATGCAGGAGCCACTCGGATGACCTCCAGCGATCCCTACGCCACCTGAAATACTGGAATATGTTTCTAAGAAAATTAGCATAGCCGCTTCCTTCAGCTCGAGTTTTTCCGGGCATTTCAAATCTAATTTAGGACCCATTTAATCTTCAAATGAGCACAAGGAACACAGAGTTCCACTGAAAAGTGCCCTTACAAAAAGCTGAGACTGTGTTTTAGATTTAACAAAAAAAAAAAGTTGAACAATGTCAGATCCTTAATCTGCCAACACATCAGTTCTTTAGAAATGTGTGTTCAGAAATAAAAAAAAAAAACTTTATTGACCCTCACAAACTGATGGAAATTTGTCCCTGACATGGCTCATAAATTAGTTGGTAAAAACTCTCATGCACACACGCACACACACTGTGTTGCAAAGTGTTGCAAACTCACGCTTGTAAAGTCTGATTGTTCATCAATTAACATTTAACAGTAGGAGCAGCAGGACAGTAGATGGGAGAAAACCGAAGATTTAACGCCCACTTTCAGACCAGGGACGGCACTTCTGACCCCGCGCAGAGGTCAGCTGCTACCATCGCGCGCACACACACACGAACACACACTCGAACACTCAAGCTGTCACAAGCAGGGGGAGACCAGCTGTTCCTCATTCGCTCGAAGGCTCCGTTCCCTCCGTGGGTTGGCTGGCTTCGCAGAAACCATTAATCCCTCTGTGAACGCAACCGATGGTTTGGAAAGATCAACCATGAGAAAGCAGCGAGGGGAGGGGTGAGGGGTGGCGGGGCGAGAGGGGATGGGGCTCCGCAACACTTTTTTCTTTCACTTGTTTTTTTTTTTTTTTTTTTGGAGAAAAAACTACTGCAGTGGAAAAACAGATTTTCCTGGCCATATTTCCGCGGGGACACAAACAATACACAGGCCGAGTGGAGATGGAGCAGCAGATAGTTCATGTAACATTTACCAGGTTCTCCGGAAACTGGAGACACATGACAGAAGGACTGCGCACAGATAAGGTTTAAGAATGCGGAGGTGAACGGTGGCCTTTAACGGCAGTCATTACAGGCTCGCAAAGCGCAGAAAGAAAGCGTACTCCATCGCTTGGGATTTGCGTTTGCACTCCAGAACGTTAGGTCTGAAATCAAGCAATGACTATGAGGTTCAAGTGCTCACTTTCATCTTTAAATTTGAGAGAGTACGGCGCACAAGCAAAGCCTCTTTCATACATAGTGCCCAAACTTTAGGACAGCGAAGCAGAACAACTCTAAACATGCAAACAGGGGGGGAAAAAAAGCTTTTATAGTAAATAATCAGTCACGTGATCTCACTCCAATTGATTATTCATTTTACTTGCAGAAGATCAGACTGAGGGTAAAGAAAACACCGCTGCTGACGTTTATGGGTGAAAAACTGCAGATTAGGCATTAAAATCTTCAATCCCAATGCATGCAGTTCATGATTATTTATAATATAGCGTGATAGAGCAACCGTTCTGCAAATATAAATACGAAAGAGTTTACTGTACTAACAACTGCCTCACATGAGACACGTTAAGGTCCCAAATGAGAGCAGCAGAGATGCAATAGAGGTGAATTAGCACCACAACTCAAGCTGTAAGCGGTCCTGCTGAACAAATCACGTGACCTCGTGAGGCAGCTGGACTGCTATTGCACTGCCGTCCGAAACATATAGCAGAGACACTTACATTGTTTTCTTACATGAAGTCTGGACAATGTCCACTGAATCAGGTCTGGACACTGTTTTGAGTTGCCCTTTGACACGGAGCACATTTGTAGGCGTCAGACGTGTTCTCACTTATCGCAAGTACTCATCCTCATAATCCTTCATCATACTGATGACTGTTTCTGCATTGATATTAATACTACAAGTATTTGGACTTGCATGCAATAAGGACAAAAGAGTGGAAAGCACTATACAGGTGAGCAGGAAAGAGTACAGCCATACTTTGTTCATTGTTATCAATACGCCCACTCACTCCCTGTGTAGCAGGGTAGCAGCGCATACGCTGTCAATGACAGTGTGTAAATATGGCTTATGAGATGGCTGCTGTGGTGGAATCGGTATTACCAGATCTCTACCAGTGGACACATTTCCACTGTTGCACGATATATACCATCATAGCGCCCAACCCTATTCCAAAGGGTTAACTTCTGCCACACTGTCCATCTGCTGGATGGAAACACTCTCAAACAGAAGCTGAACGTCAGCACTTCAACATGCTGGAGACTGACCCAACCAGACCAAATGCATCCCTGTCACTCTATAACAGCATTGTGCTTGTTTAAATAGGTATGATTTGCGTAGATACAGTTCATCAGTGCATACACATGGTGGTGTACGATATCAACACAAGCGCAGGGTTAGACTGATTATTATAGATCTGCATTCCCTGTTATAACCCCTGACCGTCATGTGAGCCCAAACCTCTTGTCTGCCTCCGCTCATTCATATCAGGGGGATTAGCGAGGATGACACAGACTCCCACTGACACGTGATGCTTGTATAGTAGAATACACACGCACATAAACACACACACAGATGGCCAGTAGGATTTCCCCATTCTAATTCTCAGCCTATTTCAGGTAACATAAGCTATTAGCCCTCCTCAATGAGAGCCCCCGACCCATTACACCATCATCAACAACAAGTAAGGAAGAGGTCAACATACAGCGCAGTCAGGGAGTATTCGGACAGTCACACGTTTTTGTTGTGTTGCATCTGTTGCATTTGAGTTAAAATAAAACAATGATTATGAGATTAAAAGATTAAAATGTGCACTCTCAGTTTATTTCTAAGGCATGTATCGCTGCAAATAATGATTATTTATATCCCTATCAGTTAATCCGCTGATTACTTTCAAGATTAATTAATTTAATGTCTTGTCTATAAAATGTCAACAAATTGTGAAAAATGCTCATCACAATGCCCCAAAACCCCGAGTGAAGTCTTCAAATTCCTTCTCTTGTCCAAGCAACAGTCCAAAACCCAAAGACTTTTCATTTACTGTTATAAATGACAAAGAAAAGCAAATGTTTGACGTTTTTGCTTGATTGAAATGACTGAAACAATGTTTTTGATCTCTTTTGAAATGAAACACTGAAGTCAGAAGGGTCAGAATCACTGTGATGGCACTGAGTAATAAGAAGAAGTTTGAACACACTGAGGTAGGTTTTTAATTCCACCTGAATATTTTTTTTTTGCAAATAGATTCCTGCAGATGACTATACGTGGGCCGTCTTAGCTGGAAAACACAGCGGGACCACAGCATGGAGCCTTAACCTAGTCCAAGTCCAATAAATGGTGATAACAATAACACAGAAAATGAATATTTTACATGCTTTTCTAATGGCATGTCCGGGCATTCTCCAAAAAAAAGGCCCTACTGTATTTATTTAGCTGAATACCTCAATTTAAATTTAGCCATTCTGAGTTCCCTGATTTGGCTGTAAATCACCCACTGACATAGCATATCTTCATTTTCATAATTTCATTGGCTATACGAAGCGGCAGTCATCTGCACAATCGAATGCAATTGGCTCGACCTTTACACAAAAGAAGAGGGGCAGGCACTTGTGTTAAAGGCGAACTCTCATTGACTACTGTTGGCTGTGGAGAGGACATGACTTGTTGGTAAGTCCGTGTCAATAGAAAGGCTAGAGTGTAGAGGCCATTTTTAAAGCATCATATCAACTACACACACTTACTGGAATAATAAAGGAAAAGATGTGGAAGATTAGTACATCTGCTGGCTAATCTGAAACAATGCAACAACTTCCTGTGGATCATCATAGTGTTTGGGACTAAATATTGTACTGCACTGGATCTTCTGGAGACCATTTTTGAGTGTTATCGATCGGTGAATTACTATGAGACCTTATCATTGAGTTTGGAATCAGTTCTTGTTGGCATTGATTGTGTGATTGCATCTCAAAATGCTTTGCATCAATCGAATCACAAGAATCTCAGTTTTCCAACAATTTATCGCATGAGTACAAGCGGAACACAATATTGATGGAATAATCATTTTCATTCGCCGTATAAACAGTTTACCAGGAATGTTTTCCTTTTCAGAATAAGGGAAAAAACCGAACACTTTGTGCATGTAAATGTGGTCAGTGACAATCATATCATTGTCCTGATACGTTCTGCAGTTTACATGCACAGTAAAAAGTGCTGGTCAAAGGAAGAAAGAGACAGATAGAGGAAACTTCAGGCCCTGTCCCCACTTCCTGCTGTCACAGCCAGCCGCCCTCAGATGAAGACAAACACTTCCTGCTGCTACGATGTGTGGCAGGATGGTCGGGGGGCAGCATTGTGCATTGTGTGTCCAAGTTATGCATTTGAGGCAACATAAGCACAAAATCAAAGCGCCCTCATACAATGAAACAGCAGAGTGGCGGCACAGGAAGACAGGCATTACCTGGTCTCTAAAACACAAGCGTGTCCAGAGAGAAAGTTAAAGGCCACACTGACACGCATGGAATGCTTTCTTCCTGACGAGCCAGTGGAAAACAGGCAAGAGTGCACGCTGAAATCAATGTCAGACACCTGAACAAAGCAGTTTAGCCAAGGACAGCTGAGAGCACATTAGGCATGCATCCTCGTGGATGTCCTTCCAAAACCAGGCAGGGAAATTAAAATCCCATTCAGGCCCCCATGGGAGCCATGCACTGGAAGGTTACGTAACTGTCAGCCTCAACAGTGATGGCTTCCTGTCAAGAAGAAAAAGACCTGCCATGTTTTGACTGACCTCCCAGGAAGGAGCGCACACAACCTGGGCACAGTGGAACCAAGAGAACAGACTTATACAGGTGAACACGTCAACTGACATATCCCATTTGGCAACAAGGGCTGTTGCCAAGGTCTCTCTCCTTCCTGTAAGCTAGAAGCCCTGCCCTCCGACGCACCACCTCCTAATTCTCCAGCCCAGAAAAGTACATCTGAAGATGTTCTGCGGATTATCTCCACAAGGAAACCACGTGCTGGCATGTGTGGACAACATGCAAGTGTCCACCTCAGTTAATCTACTAAGCACGCACACAATGCAGGCTACCGGCCAATGACATCTCTAGCTAGCAGGTTGGCTATTCTGCTTCACGTGACACTGAAGTTAGGTTTACCCACCTGTGCCGCTCTGTGGGATGCCACTGACAGACAACTCCATGGCCAATACGAGTGCTGCAAGGCGCTCTCCCTACTTTGGGTGGAAGGGAACTGTTGCAACTAAGCTCGACTCAACCGTTTAATGCCATTATTAACACTACTTATGGCTTTAGCCAACCAAGACAGCGCCCAGCGGAGAGGAGTATACAGGCAGGGCCCTCCCACCTGCACCTTTTTCATAAATATTTTAAGGAGCTACTGATTTCACTGCTGCTCACATCTTTGCTTTCAAACTCTGCTCTGAGAATAAATAAGGATTCAACTATTCTGAGATGTGGATGCCTCAGCGGCTGTGTGTAAATTTACACTTTGATGTAAGATGATAAAGAGAAGACTGGTTTGTATTGGAAGAACAACCAATTTATTCAGTAGGTGCAAAAGGAATAATGTGTCAACTTTTCATCAATATGCATGTTTGAACATAAAACACCATGCATGTAATAAGAGAGGCTCTTCACTGGTGGAGCCTTCGCACAAAAAATGAGAAGCAATCTCTTGAGATGTACACTGTTCAGAGAAAGAGTGAGAGAGGGAAAGAGACTAAGAGAAATGTTTTTATTAAGTGCCCTGCAACGTCTTATTTTTTCACTCAATTTCCTCCTGCCCCAAACTGCAAATGGCTGCTCAAAAGGAGTAACAAGTGCACAAAATAAATGTGCAACGCTGCATGCAAGGCTCCACTTTTTCCCTTTCCTTAAATGTGAAGATTATCTATCTCTGATTACCACCCAAACCTGGGTTGCTTAGCAACACACAATTAAGAAGTATGCTTTCCGATCAGCGGCAAGGGCTGCCCATTATCAGATGAAGTTACTGAAGCAACAAATGTCAGCTACATGCAAATGAGTTTGTTGTGCTAAAAGTGCACTGGGGGTTGGGGTGGGGGTGGGGGGGGTTGCTGCCACTGTAACCTTGGAAAGCAGCGAAGACTTGCATGAAGCTTGGAGAGGGACTTCCCACCCCCACCTCCCCTTATTACACGAAGGGAAGACACTTCATAAAAGTCATTACTCTTTAACAAGTGCAGCAGCCCACAGACCCATTAGAGAGGCAGGCAAGATACAGGGTTACACGGCTAAAAGCAAGGTTAAAAGACTTAATTCTTCCCCGAGCTCATCAGCTCTCATCATCAGGGAAGTATATCAACTTGTTAAGGGGACAAATCAAGGCCTTACGTGTAAAAATAAGATGAGATGGCGCCTTGCTAGAGAATTAACTCTGACGGTAATCGAAGCATTAAAAGCTGTCACTAAAAGAAAAAAAAAAAAGCCAACACAATTATGTGCTCTGTAAAGCCGCTGAAGATGAACCATAATAAACATATTCACAAGAATATGACGGTTAAAAAAAAAACACCATCAGAGAAAACAAACAAAAAGGCAAGTTTGTTTTTGCCATATTGTATGCGGCAGCATGATTAGGAGGCCTTCAACAGAAAATATTTCTTTACCGTCAATCTATGAAAATGTAAATAGATTCTTAAGCATTGCCAATCAAGACATAAATGTTGGCAAGTTAGTGAAAACAGCACAGAGCAGAAGAAATGCAATTCTGAGGTGAGAGTGATTGAGTTAGAAGAAATAAATATCAGCAACACAACAACGAGAGTTTCAAACAGCGTGCCTGTAAAAAACTGTTACTTATTATAGTATACACAACTATACATCCAATTAGTGTAATTGGATTTGAGGTAGTTAAGCCCATGATTAGGAGAGAGTACAGTGTAAAATAGAATGACAGCAACTCTGCATCAAGGAAATAAACTTTTACACACTTACTTTCATTAAACAAGCTGGATGTTTATGTGCTTTTGATAATTATTAAATCTGCTTTGTAAGAAAACAGGTCCAGGAATATATTAAGAGAACATCCAGCAAACAGCATCCTCTAAAATGCTATTTTAAAAGTGTGTTTTTGCCAGATTGTTTTGTGAGTGCTCGCCACGAGTGAATAAATGGTGCACAAGGAACCTTGAAAAAGAAAAGAGGCGCTACAAAACAACCCCAGAAGCGCACCGTTGCTTCAAAAAATTATTTTGACCATTAAACTAAGTGAAAGAAAACGACAGCAAAATGTTGACCTCAATAACTGGAGTTCTGCTCATAAGAAATATTTCATCTTGGTGATGAGACAGGATCCCCTCCGGCAAATGACACAACTCTGTTGCAATACATGTATAAATAGTTGCATAATCCAAAAAAAAAAAAAAAGGACCTCTCAAAGCAAAGCCGCTTAACTTGTCAGATGCATCTTACATGCTACTCCTCCATTCAAAAAGACTGTCAGTCTGATTTTTTGTAGTATGCCAAAAATCTATAATATACATAATTAAATCTCACTATGCATCTAATCTATGACAAAACAAAATGAGAAAAAACTTAATACCTACAGAAAAAAATATAAAGCAGCAACAGCAACAAGGACAGAGGAGAAAGGGTTTGAAGAAATTAGTGAGAAAGGTGGGGTTTGACATTACTTGTGTCGGGTGTGGTGGCCATGGTTGAGACTATGACTGGTGGACCAGTACGACGTCCTACCATCTTGGTGTTGTTAAGGTTTTGAGCTTGAAGAGTGGAGGAAGAAGTTACAGGAACAATGGTACTCTCAGGAGCAGCACTGATCCCTTTCCGGAGAAGCTGGGGGCTGTGAAGGGGGCTTGGCGCTCCGACAGGCGATGCTGGGGGAAGGTTGGGGGCTCTCTTCATCAGCTCCATCGGGGAAAAGGAGCCAGAGAAGGTTTTGGGCGCCGCTCCAGGGGTGCCTGGAGCTGGTGGAGGCTGTTGTCCAAGAGCAGACATTGCAAGGCCTGTGTGAGCATTGTACATGGTGAGGGGTCTTGCCTGAGTCATACCACCACTATATCCTCCAGGGCTGACTGGAAAAGCTCCAGTAGCCAGGGTCCGTGCTCCCGGGTAGGTGGTGGTCTCCAGGAGGTGTTGGGAGGGTGCGCTGCTGGGTCTTCTACCAAGAAACTCGCCCATCCTGGGGGACACAGTTTGGATGGTGGTGGGAGGTTGCTGCATCAGGCTGGGGTCCATGGTCAAACCCTGGGGCTGCATGTAGAGGTCATTGCGGTGGCTGAAGCTGTTGGATCGGGTACGTGTGACCGGCATGCCTGCCTTGCAACCAAGCACCACGCGGGACAGAACACGAGCCTGGGCCAAGTTAGGGGCCACAGAGCGGACATCATGATCCTCCATCATTCCCAGTGTGCCGGTGGAATCAAAGCCATGTTGCAGCAGGAGAGTGATCGTACTCTCCGCCAAGCCTTCAGCTCGCAGGAAAGACAAAAAGGCAGGGTCCACCATCTTCTTGGGGTCTGCAGCGCTGGGATGGTGAGGAGGCAAGCCAGAGGTCATTCCAGCTGTGGCAGCCACCATGGCTGAGCTGGGGTCATAGTTTGGGTCATAAGGCAGCCTCTGGGAGGCTATAGCTCCATAAGCCCGGGGGAGAGCGCCGTCCATTCCCTGAGAAGCTGGGTCCACCACTGAACTGGTGGCAGCTGGCTGGCGGTGGTCCAGGGACAAGCTGTTGATATTGTTATAAGCTTGGCGCGCAGAGAGAGACGGCGGCTCAGCAGCGTAAAACGGAAGAGGGGGCTGAACCCCGTAGACTGCAGGAGAGGGAGAGCTGCCACCAATACGCTGGACGTCTGGGATCATCTTAGATCCCAGCGATTCCCTGTACAAACGGCTCAGCTCATGAACGGGAAGGGGAGGAGGTGGCGGTGGAGGCGGGGGAGGAGGTGGAGGAGGAGGAGGAGGAGGAGGCGCGGGGGTAGGTGTGGAAGCAGAGGCCAGCACGGAAGGTGTGGCCCTTGCCTGTCCTTGATCCCAGGTAGGCCTCACCCCCCCAACGCTGGGCCCATAATGCAAGGCTGATCTGGTGAGCAGGTGCTGGTTATCCCTATAAAACCCAGACTCTTCGAGTGGCTGACCAGATAAGGTAGCATCAGCCAGGTAGTAATCCTGAGGTGGTGCAGAGGCCCGGCCTGCCATCACTTGCCTGAGGTAGAGGCTGCCGCTCAGATCAGGCACAGAGTTCTTCCTTAGTAGCTGCTGCACATGCTGGTCCTGCTGGATCTGCCTGTACGGGGAGGACTGGAGCACTGGATCCTGCTTCGCACCAAGATTTAGGTGAAAGCACAGTCCACTGTCTCCTCCACCCAGTGCCAAAGAATTCCTACGCCCTGCAATGTTGCCACAGTAGTGACAGCGACTTGCAGCCCTGTCGTTCTGGCCTTCAGTCCATTCAGGACCACGCTGGCCCAGAGAGCCACCAAAATGCGACTGCTCGCTCGAGTTAGGCATCAGTGAAGACAATAAAGCGGACAGCTACAAAAGCAGAAAATAGAGCCGGGTATTGTGTTTCAACTCTCCGGTTGCACTCTCCCCCCAATCAAAAGGGAGGAGTGGAGAGGAGAGGAGAAAAGGTGAAGCATGAGGTACCCTTTTACCTGATCTGCATCTGTAGGGCCCCCCTCCCCTCACCCTTAAGTCTGTGCTATCATGTAGCTCCCTGCTGGCAGCCTATCTAAATAATTCAGCCCTGGAAACATTAGAAATCCATGAGGACAGAGGCGCAACATGACAAACACATAGACAGTAAACACACACACACATGCAGACAGAAAAAACACACCTTTAGGGCGAGGCTCTACTCCACTCTACAGCAGGGACCATGCTTGTGCTGGGCATGATGCTTACGTTCCACACTAAGACTCAGCGTAAAGAAATTGGGGTAAAAACACATGCTGGACAATGCTAACAGAATGGAGGAGGGGACGAGACGCACTAATCCATTGGGGTTGATGCACGCCATTGGCAGGGACTGTCGTCTCCTCCACAGCGTTTGCCACAAGGGGATTAGCGTCAAACTAAAACCTGCTTAAATCCAGTGGCCCCTGTGACATCACTTGAACCAGATAGTGTACGCAGCCAGCGTGCTGCGGAGGCCCCTGGATGTGTTCATGGAGTGTAAAGCTACAGTGTTTACGGTGCTTAGTGGTTATTTCTAACCCCTTCGATGGCCTGCAGCCGGCATCCCCCTGGGTGTGAATGGATCTTCCCAGAGGGACCGGGGAGGTTGGGGACTGACACGCTTGCTGTAGTGTGTCCCTGGAGAGAGGGGGAGGGGGGTGGTTGCACATGCCGGACACACAAGCACTATGGAGGGTCAGATTTAACCCGGTGGCTACTGGAAGGAGGTCAGGAGATGCATCACTCAAATCATGGAGAATGCACAGCCTCTACTGGACAACACTAGACTCACATACATGAACACGCACATACAAATACAAATACATGCAAGAATGCAAAAACAACAACAAGCAACCATGCAGCGCCTTCTCTAATCATATTTTATCTGCTATTTGAGATTTATCTGTTGATTACAAAGCATCATAAAATTTTAAGAAAAGCCCATCACAATTTCCCTGAGCCCGAGATCAGATTTTCAAATTGCTTTTGATATTTGATATTCAGTTTTGAGCCGAAAAAAGCAAGAAATCCCAACATTTTGGTCAACTGGAATTTTTGTTTAATTGAATTATTAACCACTGATCAGAACCGCTAATCTTCCTACAAGTCACTTATCAATTAATCAACATATCACTTCCAATCTGCGCGATTCAGGAGCTACAGAGGAAAAATATCAGGGAAAGTGTGTCACATTACTGTCATAATAAAGGCCACGCTGTGCTCGCCTCACTAAATTTCGATTCTCAAAATGAATCAGCATGCACCTTTACCAGTCGAGTCGTATTTCCCCTCACCGAGCTCGCACTTTGCTACCACATGTGCCAGATGTACAACAGAGCAGATGTGGCTTATCTCAGATGTTGGCATCAGAGAGATAACTGACTGTGTTTACTTGCCGTGACAAGAGCAATGTAAACAAAAAACAGCGGCGAGGGGGAGAAGAAAAGGGCGCTTTGATAAGTGTGTGATGGGAAAAAAGCTGATAAGGTGGGAGGGCTGCCTGCTTCACCTCTAAGACAGACAGCGTGGGATAGGACCAGGCGGGAGGGGAAGGGGATATGATTGGACTGCACTGGACTGTGACAACTAGATGGCTGCAAGCCTGTTTCTATTCTGTGCTTTATTTCTGTTTGAAATAGGGTGTTTAAAGGAAGAGTTTCTGCAGCAAGTCGCCAGGGACATCATCTGGATGCTCCTGAAGCTGAGACACAGAGACAGCGTGACTGAGAAGGGCTAAATTTATTACTGTTTAAGAGTGGCATGAGGCTGCTGCACTGGCTCCGCGCCTCTTTATGTTGTCCCACTACCTGTCAAGTCGCAGTGGGAAATGCTATAACAAGCTTGTTTTCATTTTGGAGCTTAAGTGATGCAATCGTGATATAATATCAAAAAAACAAAATCCGATTGTTTCATTATGGAAGATCCTAATTGGAGAACATTAAGTAGGTCAAAACAAAAATAAATCAGAACAGATTCATTTTCCCTGTGGCCCTTGGCAGTCCAGGATGATGCACATCTGAAGGTGGGTTTCTTTCATTAGAGGTAAAGTATACCTAGCAATTTCCTTGCAGTGATTTCTCAGCCCTGTCCTCCCAGGTCTGAGTCTCCCTGTGCTTTTTTGTCAGCTGTAAAACACACCATTAATCACTGTGTTGAATCTCTCCACCGCGATCGCCGACAATAACTTCTTTTAATAAGCCCCTTCCAGGGCTGTGTGTCACTCAGATCCCCGCTTCCTGACAAAATATTAATAACAATAATAAACACCTCACGTACGGTCAGGCTAGTGTTGCTAAAACCGAAACAAGGATGTGGCATATCATATCTCCTGCCATGCAAATTGCTGCATTTCCCACAATTCATAAGCCGGAGAAGCTGCGGTACCATATTCATCTTGTCTACATTCTCTGATATGCCTCTCATGAGAGCTGCTCCATAATTAAGTGAGCATGCTATATTACATTCATCAAGCAACAGGGACCCTGTAGTTGCTAGCATGAATAATACAATAGAAGAAAAGAAACCCCAAACTTGCACAGTGGATATTTAGTGAACAGCATCAGAATTGATGCCAACACTCGGCTTGCTAGCTTGCAGCCAATCGCACGGCTCTGTGAAAGACCTCTAGGTACAATGTGTTGAACAGACGTCCAGCAACAGTCATGCCTTTGGAGCAATCTGGCCATCTTTCTAGGGCACAGGACGCTAACGGCAGGACTTGGCAGGCAGCGCAGGCAGAGATAGCTGCCGAATGATTTAGATAGCTGCAACTCTACAACTGCTGATCCATTAAACTTTCATAGGGACTTCATAAATTAAAACCATGACTGGAAGAACTTGAAAATTCTACTCAATTACTGTGATTGTACAGTATATTAAAGTTTTAACGAGCCTCTGGGCCTTTGCTCACTCCAACACAAGTGCGGGGGGGGGGGGGGGGGGGGGGGGGGGGGGGGGGGGGGGGGTAGGAGGGGCGACGAGGAAAGAAAAACACATGGTACCAATTCTGGTCCGATGGCTTTCGGTGGGTTCACATCTGCTGTGTTATCGAGACGCTGTCCTCCGCCTCTTTACCGCCTCGCATCTCCACAGCGGATGAGACAGTGTGTCGCACATTTGCATCGGTGGGAGGAACGTGGGGCAGAGCGAGAACCGCTACTGCAAACCTTTCATCAGCAAGGCGAGACCTGTGGTAGACTTGTGCGAGGCAGCTGATTAGAGTTTTGTCTTGCGTTTTAGCGGGCTGGTTTGTTGCCTCCTTCGCCTCGTGCACAGCCCCGCGCTCCGCCTGCCTATCATTATCAGGCCAGTGGCCCATACTGCATCACAGATGGGGCAGACAGAAGGGAGAGACGACAGCCCGCTTGCTTTTTGGAGAGAAGAGGAGTGTGCAGCTGAGTGAGAGAAGAGGGAGGGAAGGAGAGCGAGAGGGGGAAGAAAGGATAGAACAGAAAATGTAATTTGCTTCCTCATCACTGATGAAAAAAAAAAGAAGATATGGAGTCTAGTTAAACGAAAGAACACTTTTACAATATGTCCTACTCAGCTGTGGTTATGAGCAGAGATGTGTGGGGAGGGGTAGATGTACGTACATTATGAACTCTAATTCAATTTAATTTTATGTACATCTCCTGTGGTGTTAATGCTTGGTCTGCAAAGGTTACTGTGTCCGCTCGCACCTTTTATTTTACAAAACCAGGAGGCCCTTGTATTGTCACTTTTTCGTCTATCAAAAGAACTTTGCTTCTTATTCATCAGTGTTTAATGTTGTCTTAAAGGGAAACGTCAGTATTTTTCAACCTGGACCCTTTTTTGCGATGTTTTGGTGTCTAAGTGACTGATGGGGACAGCCATTTTTGAAACTGGTCCAGTATCAAGCGAGTGCGCTGCAGCCAGCAGCTGCGAAACAGGCCGTGATGTAATCCATCTGGGCAATTGCGTCCAGTCAATGTACGTCCACTAAAAGTGCTCATTTCTGCCGCTGACAGGCTCAGGCTGTTATTGCAATTTTCTGACAACATTATGGAAAGAACCCCTAAAGAGAAATGAAATGTGTTCTTCAAGTCTCGCTCAAGGGCAAGTCCCGTTCTGAAGTCTCACGAGAGTGGAGAGAGGAAGGTGGAAACGTGTTTGAGACATTTTCAAAGTCATGGCTGAATATTTAGCTGATTTGGACGTACTTTGACAGCCCAGAAACGCTCCATACTGGACTAGTATTTAAAAAATTATTGTTCTCATTAGTCACCAAAAACAAGAAAATCAGGTCCAGGTTGAAAGAAGTTTGTTTCTGATGCTCCTACAGCAGTATCAAATAATACTAATAAAAATCTGAAATGCCGTTCAATGCCACACATGACAGTTTTTAATTCTCAGTGCTTACAGTCATTACTCAAAAAGACTCAACGTGCGCAGCCTTTATTTTCACGTGAGCACGGAGCATTAACCCACCACTCGCTTGTGTGCAAGCCACAAAAACAAACTCTACTCAAAGCGGAGACGGATGAGAAAGTGGTAGATGCAAAACAACAGACACCTGACTGCATATGAAACACACTTCATCAGAGAACAACCGAGTAAACAAAACACCACAAAGCAGGTCGCCGTCAGACACCACGCCCTGCGAAAGTCTTCCTGATCTGATCTCATTTGCTCTCAGCGAAATCTTGTAGGGCTAGCCGAACAGCTATCTGCATGTTTAGATGCACAGTCAGTAAATCGATATGAGATCGCACTGTTTATCCTCAATAGCTGCATGCAACCTTCAGTTTAAAGTTTAACAACATAAATTAGCACAGATATTGGGAGGCGAACATAATCACTAGAGGGAACTGAATGCTGAACTACTTTTATGTGTATGTTCAGCAGCTAATATGGATAAAATATATTCCTGATTATGCAGGTGTCATCATGTAAGACAACATGAATAAAATGTAGATATTGATTAAAACATTATCTGACTAGATTAGAGCGGCTCTAATCTAACCCAGAGGGGAAACAGCATTGCAGTCTACAAGCACAACAACAATCTTAGCAACAGAGAGAGAGAGAGAGAGAGATCAGGAAAAGAACCGTCCTCCCTCCCAGCCACTCGGCCCAGTTGCTGCAGAATGATAAACATTGGTTCAGCTCAAATTAAGCTGAGAACATGAAAGGACCTGAGGCTGGGAGGAACATGGGCCACGGCAGATCACTCCTCATCTCTTCAGATGACAGAAATGAATCTCTTCACCCCTGAGAGACAGACATAGAGAGAGAGAGAGATCCCTCTATTCCTCCTAACACTGAATTAAAGCTGATGCTTACCAGCAGCTGCTTTGATTGAGCTAACTAGCAGCTTTTGATGAAAACAGTTGCAACCAGCTCCCTGCCACCTTATTTGCAGACAGGCCAGATTATGCTAAATACATATCAAGGACTTTAATGGCTTAATCAGCTTTGTCATCTACACACCGGGTTTCCTTAGATACCGCATTTCTGATCCCACCGCCACGAACGCCAACGTATAACAGCCAGAATGCAGAACTCGGGCAATGGTATAACATTTAAAAGAAAAAAAAAATACAATTTACACCTTGCATGGTGTTGGAAACTGTCTTGGACGACGAGAGTTGTTTTTTAGTGTCGGGAAAACAATAGAAACAAAGGCGAAAGCTCTGTTGGACAGTGCAGAGAGAGTGTGGTCTCAGCAGACGTTTTTGAAAGAGAACGGTCCAGATTTTGCCTTGAAAGAGATTGAGGAGAGACAGCACGAATCACGGCTTCATCTGGTCTGTATTTGTTTGCCAACTGCGGGCCTGGTTGAAGTGTGAACCTGGATTAAGATGAGTTAGTCCTGACAGCAGCCAAATAAGCCCTGTGAGCATTTTACCTGTGTGTGAAACAAGAAGCAGAGCCTCGCTTCATGTGTGTTTTCTCCTTGCATGGAGACAATTGCCATGGCAGCCTTATCACGCTGCTACATGCAATCAGTGAGACAACTTTGCCTGGTCATTGGCTCATGAACAAATCACAAATCACAAGCTGTTTTTTTTTTCTTTACGCCCTCACAATGGCCGCCAGAGGACTGATTCACTGATCCTGTATGATGGCCATCTGGAGAGCTTGTGTGTGTGTGTGTGTGTGTGTGTGTTTGTGCGAGCGTGCACGTGTTGGTGTGTTTGCGCGATTCGGAACGGCGGCAGGTACGCTCACCGCGAGCTAGCTCTGCATGCATCACAGCAACACCTGTTACCGTCTCTCTGCGCGTCTCCTGTGGGCTTTGAGCTCCTGCCCAGCAGAGCAGGCTAACTGTTGTTCCCTCAGGAATGACTAACTACCTCAGCTGTCTGCTTCACACGCACGCAACAGCTGGATGTGGACTGCAACTCTAATCAGGAAGGATTTCCACCAATGAACGACCCACCTGCGATATGAAATACGACTGTGTTTATGACTCGCCTTTAGGGTTTATTCAGCATTATTATTCATCCGCTCACAGCGGATTCCTATTGCCTTGACATAATCTTAGTCATGTTATCATTATATAAGACTCTTCTGTGCAACTAACTAAGTAATGTGTGATCATAAAGTGCTAAAATGAATCATTTAAAAGGTAGAGTGCTGAATTTTCGGAAATGCTCTTATTTGCTTTCTTGCCAAGAGGTTGATGAGAAGATTGACACCACTCACATGTCTGTGCTGTAAGTGTAAATCTGGCTAAATTAGCTTAGCATGAAGACTGGGGCTGCATACTTTTTCTTTCTGCTTTTATACGTACTGCAGCTAGATGCAGTATGCATGCATGCATGGGACATACTACTTCAATCACATTGCGCCTTGAACTCTGACCCTCTTGCTCATACATGTGTCACAGTCCGAAGCAGGAAATTTGAACTGAAACTACAATGCAGAGGATTGTGGGTCAGAATAGCCAGAAAGGCACGCTGGTTTGCATGTTGCAAAATGTGACCAGAAGTAGCACATCCTGGTGTTTTTACCATACTGCAGTTTACATACCATGTATTGGAGCAAACTTGATGCTTTTCTAGCATTCTTAATAGTATGGTAGTGTAGGTGTTGGAATGATGAATGGTAACAGGGGGGAACAATTAGCCCGGCTCTGTCCAAAGGTAACAAAATCTGCCTACCAGCACCTCCAAAGCGCCGTAATTAACATGTTGTTTCTTTTTTATTTAATCCGTACAAAAGTGTAAAAACAACAATTCAGCATTTTACAGGGAGTTATGTAATGAACCATTTCTTGGCGGGACCTGTAACTTCCTGAAGTCTCTGCTGGTTGCCTGGCAACTGGTCCTGGCCCAAAAAAAAAAAAAAAAGGGGGGGGGGGGCTTTAGAGAGCTTTGGACAGAGCCGGGCTAACTGCTTCCAGTCTTTGTGCTAAGCTAAGCTAACCAGCTGCCGGTGGTAGCTACAGATTTGCTGTACAGGCATGAGAGTGGTATCAATCTTTTCATCTAGCTCTCAGCATACATGTGCCATATCCTGATACTGGAAACACTTCCCCTGCTTTTCTGGGACTTTCAGGGGGTCTAATAATCGGAGGAGGAGTTTAAGTTCAACATTACACACATATTCTTCTTGTTGGGCTTTCTGAAAGGTTGAATTTTGACTAAACCGGTTCTAATCTGACTGTTTCTAGGCAGAAAATGAATTATCCCATCTAAAATAAACAGGATTTAGTATTCTACACCAGGATTACATCCCTGGGAGTGCAGGCAAAGATCTGAAATAGCATTTATATCGTCATGTAGGGAGATGCAATTTTTAGAGGATATATAATTGAAAAGTTAAGTGAATAAAATGTGAGGAAATAAACAGACGCTTAGGAAAGAGTTTCTAAAACGTGTCTTGAGAATAATGTAGCGATACCTTCTCTTTATTGTTTCTTTTTTTTTCTTTGACCGACATTGACATTGTACTGTGCTACATCTCTTAATGCATGTAGTGTCTTGGAAATGCATTAAAATCTTTTCTATTTTCCTATAGCAGTCAGGTACCAAAAACTAGGATTCTTATGCCTAGCTATGGGCTTTTAGGCTACAGTGTCTGCAGCATATGTCCTTCATTTCAAGTGTGCAGCGCTGAGGTGCTTACATCATGCTGCAAAACAAATATGCTGGCACTGGGGGTAATGGTGCGTCTAGCTTCATTTTCCAGCACTGCAGTCATGTCTGCCTCTCCCTGCGCTGGCTCCAGGAGGGCCCGGCAGCTTAACAAGCCTCTCGGGGACCCAGACAGCAGAGAGGAGATGATTTTACCTCAGGACACAGTCTGACAGACAGACACACACACACACACACACAAACACATATATGCACACACGTGCTGGGCAAAGTCAAACAAGTGGGTTTAAAAATGCACATCCACAAGGCTTCAGACACAGTTTACACACCCACACAAAGGCTCATATTCCTTGTTGCCTGGGCCGACTTTGTAGCTATGCGCACGGCAGGGGGCTCCTGTTCTATGCTCGGGCCCTTCAATACAACACCACTGCTCTGTAATCCACAACCTAAAGCCTAATAATCACTGCAGTTCACGGTGTAAAATTGGCCGCTTCCAAACAGCCGTGACAGGATAGAAACCATCCAATCCCCTGCGGTAGTCTGACTTGAGTTCAGATGTTTAGAGATTCTCCATAAGCATAAGGCACATAACAGGCACTCCTACACAAACAAACAGCGGCTCACAGAGAGGCCAGAGTAAAGCGGTAATCTCATTTACATCCACCAGATGACCGTTCGCTGCTGAGGTCAACATTTATACACTGGTTACTGTAGTATCTGACGTGTGCTGTGTGCCAGGAGGAAATTATAGCAATCAATGGGAATTGATCACCAATAGGTCTTAGGGTTGTGCTGATAACAATAAGGATGGTTGGCCGGGGGGTGTGTAGCTCTGAGAGGAAATAAAAAAAAAAGGGAGGATTTCTTTTGCAAAATAATGCAACTATTTGCAGCAAGAATGTTTTTGGTGATTTGCAGGTCAAAAGATGTGCAGATATAGATAAGTTAAAACTGGGCTAAACTTATTTTTTAAAGTGATTTTCAGCATCCAGCCACAACATCATTTAATTACTATATTTCCACATGTGGTAAAGGTCTAAACTAAAATACAGTCACTGACAGGCTGTTGAAACAATAGTAAAATGTATTGTAGATGTATAAAGGTGTTCACATGAAGCTCAGATCACTGCTCAGATGATATTTTTATTATTTATTGAATTATTTCTCCATCTTTGGCAACAAAATAGATGCATTTGGACATTAAAGGAGGCAAAATTATCACCAACTACAATCACTGCTTCTATTCATAATAATAATCCTACAGTTTATCAGACAATTTACCAGAGGAGAGAGCACTTGATTTGATGCACTGGAGCTCGAAACAGAAAAGCATCAATATCAAACACTCAGAGCAAGTTTAATTAAGTGTGAAATCCAGAGTTGTGATTGTGAATATGATGTTATTAACTCTGTAGCCCTGCTTGGAGCTACAGTGTTTGTCGGGAAAACACGGAGAAAACAAGTGTGACTCTGCGGCAGAAGGAGAGATGACCAAAAGTTCGGGACGCGCGTGCATGCATGCAACTTTACCTTCGCAGATCCGGTCCAGCCGCTGCCTCTTCACTTTGTGTTTGTCAGTCAGGGACATGGCGTCAGACGCAGCACGGCACAGGACGGCTCAGCACGGCACGGCGCGGCAGGGTACCTCTCCTCCTCAGCCACAAATACTGACAAGGTTCAGACTCCTAGTGCACTGTCAGCACTATTCCCCGGGGCATACCGCCTCGGCACATACACCTGCAAGAAAGGCAAAAACCTGGTTAAACACAACGCCGACGCGCACGCACACACTGTATATACACACGTTATTGATGTACAAGCACAAAAAAACCCGGTGACACGGGAAGGCATTAAAGAATCCTTGACTACAAAGTCACTTCGCCTCTTGCTCACAAAGAGCCCGGGAAGCTGCAGGCGATAGATATACAGAAAATCAGTGCATCACACACACTCTCTCTCTCACACACACACACACACACACACTTACTCAGATACTGTTGGTGACAAAGTGCCCCATTTGCTCTAAAAAGTGACAAAGCTTCCATGCTCTAAAAGCTCCACTTTTCTCCCGTTTGAAGTGTGTTTTTCTTTCACTGACAAACACTCATCTGAGGCTCCATCTAACCTGTCACTCGTCACATTCCTTATTGATCGCGGTGACATTGGAGGTATGTCGACTCAAGACAAATAGCAATCCTCTTTTACCTCTTTTTTTTTTGTCGCCCTCACAGCTGATCAAAACAAAGCGAGCGCGGAAATACTTATTCATCTGACAAAAGTTGATCCGAGCAAATGTGAAAGACGCTGATAGAAGTTGGGAGGAGGTGATTCATCATCTGACAAAAAAATGAAGCTCCTGAGTCGATGTGCTGCACCTGAAGGTTGACAGACTGTCGTGTAATGACACATTCAGGCCAATAGAGGGTAGTTAAAATCTACTCAGAGGGGAGCACACTATCTCACTTGCGCCTCTACACTAATACAGTGCCAGTTCCTTACATCCCTATTTCTCCTCTGAGCTCTCTTCCAGCTTCAAAAATAAAACTTCAGAGCAAGAAATGCATTTCTGGCGATTTATTCTGACCAGGATTTGGGCTCGCAGGGCTCGCTATTTCAGATTATATCAGCTGATGTTACTTGACAAAGCCTTAAGTTCAGTTTCACTGACAGACATGCAGGCAAATATATGTACTAATGCATCTTTGTTGGAGAGAAAACAAGGAGTACGTCTTTTTTCCCTGGCAGCGCATAAAGCACACAGCCAGGATCAGCATCTTAGAGAACTGGAGTGAAATTATTGCAACACAACAGGGATTAAATGTTGCACTGAAAACTCAAATTCCCCATCGTGCTTGCCCAGGACCAGAGCCAGAGGCGCCTCTCCTCTCAGAAACTGCTGAGACCACGAAAACATCACTTTCTGCCAGAAAGCATCAGGGCGAAGTCATGACTTGAAGTCTTCATCAGTCCTTTGTAGTCAGAATTTAGGAGGAAGAAACGGGAAGAAAGAGGAGAAGGTAAAGAGTTCAGCAAAGAACTGCACCTTCTCTCATGTTCTGCAGGGAATCGGGCCGGTTTGGATGCGAGTCTGCCCTCTCCTCAGGCGTCGGTGTAATTTGTCAGAATTGGCTGGTCAGGTCTGGAGCTCAGGGCTGGTGTGGGTGGTTGTGAAATCTGACACTTTTAGGACATGTCTACATATATTGGCCCACACAGACACATTAGACTAGGAGGTGCACGGAGCAGCACCTTGAGGAACGATCCTCCTTTAGCCACAAATTCATCAAATATTCCTCAGATATGCTGCTGTTACTGTATGTTACTTCATCTCCATGGAGGTGCACCACTTTGTTGCTTTCAGCAAAAGGCTAGGGTCGACTGCTAAACAGTTTGCACGGTGCACTACACAGCGAAAGACCAAATTCAGACATCCAGACAAGCGTTTAAGTTCTGAGACAAATGCTGAGCTGCCATCTGAGCCTGTAAATCTAAAGCAGGTGAGAAATGCAGTTTGAAAGTCTCAGATAACACCTCTGTCTTTTCAACGCCAGATTTCTCTCTCGCTGAACATCTGCACAAAATGTTTAGAGAAGAAGCCTCAGCTCTTAACGTGCAGCGTCTGACACCGAATTCCTGACATTTTCAACCTCAACCCAATCTCAGTTCTCAGTTTTAGAAATGGTTCTGCGTGCAATCCAACATTAGCAACAGGTAACCGAGACAATTCATTTGCAAATGTGTTTATTTATTTGGACTTTAAAGGTACCCTGTGGAGTTTTGTTTTTAATGATTGGGTCCTGATCTTGTTTTTAATCACAAAAGCATGTCGGCGATGCAACGCAGTCCTGCCAGCACAGCAGGTGGCGATAAAGAGCAAAGAAATGCAACAAGGTGGTGCCCACAAAGGCAGTGAAGGAGACAACTGCAAGCTAGCAATCACAGATGAAAAGAAAACAGTTTTAGAGCTGTAGGAATTAGCTGATGGATGCCTCTTGATCTATCCCTGATTTCTCAACTGACATCTGATCACCATGCGCTTTGGGCGATGCATTTTTCATTATTTTCAGATGTTTTATGGACCATACAATCAACCGACTAAGCAAGAGGATAATTGCAACGTTAATAAACTACGACACTGATCATGAGTTGCAGGTTAATATCTTTGCAAATGTTTTTATGAGGCAGGAAAAGCATGCAGGTGAGGTGAAAATACCAAAGAGCATCTTTAATTGCCTTTTCATAAGAAACCTCTCTGTGTCTCTGTAGACAGAAAAACCTATTTTGACATGACGGATAGAGGGTAGATCCCAGCAATGATGTTTGGGTCGGATTCGATCGTGTCAGCTGTGCTAGCCTACTTGACATGGTGCAATTAGGGTAAACAGGCAAGCTGTAACCATGGTAACGGCAATTAATTGACAGGCGAGCACAAACTCAGTGTTTCCGCTCACATGCGTTGACTTACTACTCTCTCAGATTCAGGTGGGGTTCAGACAGAAATAGTGAGGAAGCCACACACTTCGAGGGTGTCGCAACGAGGCAGCACTCCGGCTCCAGTATGTCAACGTGCTGCTGGAAGGCCTCACCCTGTTACTTGATTCATTTCAGTTGTTTTCTCCGTCCCTCCTCCTTCCTTTTCATCTGTCCATCTCTCTGTAGTGCTGCTGCGTCTGAGGTCTCTCACACGGAGTCATCAATCACCGGGCCCTCTTCCAGGGCTTTCCACTGTGTGTGTGTGTGTGTGTGTGTGTGTGTGTGTGTGTGTGTGAGTGACGGAGAGGGAGGGAAGTGGAGGAAAAGAGCGCTCACAGAGGATAACAAGACCCACGCAGAGGCCAACCCTTCCCCAAATCTCATCCTCTTTTCTTTTCCCCTCCTTCTCTGCTGCACTCATGCTTCTCCTCAGCCAGCTACAAGCAGTAGTAGTGGTCCCAAAACTTAGAGAAAAGACCCCTCCATGACTTTCGAAAACACAGCCAAGCCATGCTCGTATGAAAAATTATGAAAGTGGGCGCAATTTCTCCACGGCTCAAAAGTAAAATTGCAACAAAGCCAGCAGTGTAGCCAGCGGGGTATTTAAGCAGGGATTTTGCGCTCTCACTCGAAACACAAAGGTCATTTACATGAATCTTAATATTTAAGAGGCATTAAAAGTCAGATGATCGATAAAACTCGCTGCCTGTGGGGCAGGACAACTCATTGAAAGAGAAACATTTGCGTGCGAGGGGCCGAGACATTAAATGCAGGAATCCATATCTGCGGAGGGCCGGCTCGGTCTCCCAAGGACGGATCTGCTGTGAGCACAATCGCAGCCCACAAACTCTGCTCAATGTCAGCAACACACAGAGATCACTGTCCGAGAGCTGTCTGCAGAGGTGGGGGAAGGGGCGTCTAACACAGCACAATAGATGGAGACAAACACACACACACAGGAACGGTGTCAGTTAGTCAGAAAGTGAAAAAGAACCAGCAGCTAATTGCTAATCTATTAATCGTTACGGAAATATTCCACATTTTGAGCCGTTATTTGCTTTGTCACCAAAAGCTAGATGTGATTATGGATCTGTTATGAGATATGAAGCAAGAGCAGAGAGACGGTTAGCTTAGCTTAGCATAAAGACTGAAAGACAATTTTAAAGTTTGATTTTTGTGAGGATTAAACAAATGCGATACTGCATACTACAGCATTGCCAGGTGGACTTTATTACCTTTAAACAGAGCCAGGCTAGCTTTTCTTGCAGTCCCCAGTCTTTATGCTAAGCTAAGCTAACACCTCCTGACTTTACATTAATATTTAGAGCACGTATACGAAAGCAAGAATTTCAGCAAGTGTATTTCCCAAAATCTGTTTTAACTTTTTACAAGCGAATACATCAAGCGAAAAGTGTTTGCTAGCAGCAACTTAGCTAATATGAGGATCTGCATCTTTTCGGATTGCTGTAAGCTGCATATCTTTTTCTACTGCACATCTAGTTGTGGTTGACGCCATATTTTGTTGATGCAGACAGAACAAGTCAATCTATTGCAATCCAGCTTGTTAAGCGTAGGTCATTTCCCAAAAGGTTAGCGGTTAGCTCGTTAACCGAGCCATTTCCTGTTGTCTCAGTAGCAACAATCTCAATGACAGATGAACTGCTTGTCATTTATGAATGAGAAACATGAACTCTCCACTGTTTCGTATCATGAAAGCCTTTTTATTGCCTTGAACTGCCACTTTGGGCTCTGTGAACTTGTTCTGCACATTTTCTGTTATGTTTTGACCTTTTATTGACTAAACAATCCCTCACGTAATCAGAAAGGTCATTTACAGATCAATGATGAAAACACTCATTAGCTCATCAGCCGCCACCCAACATTATGACATAAAGCACGGGTGAACGTGAAAAAACAGAAGTCAAATTGAATTAATTTGCGACGGCATCTTCTTGTAACGCGGTGAAATTTAATGATGACGGCGCTGTTGTTGCAATCCATCTTCCCATTGAGAGGCAAACACTAACAGAATTGTCTCCTGTGTGATTAATTGACTTTGCCAAACTAAGAAAATAATTTGGTTTGGTAAACAGATACGAGCAACGCCCCTGACAGATTCTCATTAGAAAGCAGTGATTACTTACTTTATTAGACGCTCTGGGTGGGGGAGGGGGGGCTATGGATCTGAGGCAATCTCGCACAGTCAAAACAGCCATTACAGTTACAGTATCACTTCATGTGTTGACACAGATCGGTGTGATTTGGAAGAGCCTTAAGAACGGAGCAGAGAAGCCGTTTCCGTCTGTTTAAAGACAGACAGAAATATGTTTGGACAGGAGGGAGATCGCTTAAAAAGCCAAACTGGAGACAGAGTGAGACGGCGTCAGTGGATGAGTTCGAGAGATTTAATAATTAAAAAGGTCAGGCTACCTGCCTGCTGGGTGTCGCACACACACACACACACATACACAGTTCTGAGAGAGGCACAATGCACACTGGGGAAAAGACTGAAGAGACAAGTCATTTGGGGGAATGATCATTTTCCCTCGAACACAGTGTAGTTTGTGAACTAATTGGGTGAATCCATAATTAATTTGCTGACATTAAGCCTTCGGGTCTGCTCCACTAAGACTCTACTTTCTAAGGATGTGAGGAAGTGCTAGTGAAGCCTCGGGCTCTCTGCTGAAGGGGGGACTCTTGTTCTGATGCTTCACAGTGCAGGTTCTGACATTTAGAGGAGAGATATCTAACAGCAGTACATTTCCACACACGTCAACTCAAAATACTGCAGGGAAAAGCTTCATGTAGGCCTAGATTTTCTCAATGAACGTGATGGACAAGCACAGAAAATCCATACTCAGCATGTTTTCAGTCCACATCAGAGCCATAACGCTGCACGGTTGATATTCGGCTATCCTCGGGGAAGAAAAACATCAATGCCAAGCGATATTAAGAGAGTTTTCACGACTGTTTCTGGCGCTGATGAGAAATTTACAGCTGAGAGTGACCCTCTGCAGCTGAAGCACTGCAAACTGTAGGTCAGAGCGTTCAACCATCGCAGAGTATTACTTGTTCTGGGGTTAGTCGTGATTGGCGAGCCAGATTGCTGCAAGGCAACAAAGAAGAGAAAAATTTGAAAAAATTAGGCTTTGAATTTCAAACAGGGGTGTTTGACACGTGTCGCTTTAACAAAAACACTTGCCAGTTATTAAATATTTAAGATATTTCCTTTGATTTATGACTTCAAACCACAGAGGTTCAGTTTTCGGCCCCACGTCAAAAACGCAGGAAATTTGAATGAAATTTGGTGCAATGTTTGAACAAGACCAACCAACCAGAGATACGTTTTGGGGGCATATGCATGAATCTCTTTGTTAAGAAACGATTTTTATCATTTTCTCAACAGCTGCTGCGCTCACTTGAGTGAAACATTGAACGAAAACTGGCACATGATCGCTCACCACCATGTTTATTCTGACGCAGATCCAGACTACAATCCTGTGAACATTTGCAGTCTAAAAACAAATGTAGGGGATTGTTCAGGCTTGGCACAGGTACGAACTCGGAGCACTCTCTGCTGTCTGACTTGATTTCAACATTCGTCTGGTAATTATGATGAAAAATCTTCACCAGCTGCTGTGGTTTTTTAACGTAGCACTAAAATCATATGACTCACGCTTTAAAGCTCCGAAGATTAAAATGAGGTAGGATTAGATGGGAATCGTCTTTTGATTTAGATCTGTTTGAATTGTATTAAGTAACCATAAATCCTTACACTGTACAACAGTCTTTTACGGCCAATCTAACCACATTTTCAGTCTGTGGTGAAAATACAGGAACCACACAGAAACCGCAGGGATTTTATCAGTCGTCAGATGGGATGAAATAGTTGGACAGTGGTGCATTTTTTTGGGACAAACAGCCTCATTGTGCTGAGTGATGAAATGTTGAGCTTTAGTACAAATAGCCCGAGGCAGGGAATCTTTATCTGTACTAGAAGGAAAGTTAGAAAGATTAAGATTATCTAACGGGGTATTTTTAGTAAACTGCCAAATTATTTCTCATTCAGGAAAGCTTTAGATGAAATCTTTCAATGAGTTGTCAAACGCTCTGAAGTCCATATGTATCTCTCAGCTGATGCTGCAACCTCTTTTTTGATGCAACGTCTCAATGCGGGTCCTGTGGCATTCCTCGCCAAGAGTCTAAAAGGACGAAGCACTCCCCTTTAAGATAGAGTTGGATAACTTGAGCACTTACTCCTCCTGACTTAATTTCCCAGTGGAGTTTGACAGGAAAATTGTGGGGAGAGACAACTGTTAAAGTTATCTGACGGAGCGCAGCAGGAAAAAAACGCCAGCAATATCCATCCCTCCTACAGCTGATTCCTATCAAACGGCAGAGCTCGGCAGGCCTCTTCAGAGACTCCGAGACGATAACCTCCTCGAAGCAAGCGCAACTTCTCACAGAGACGTTACACTTTCACCTAAAGAGGCGCGCTTTGCTGGAAAAAACACCTCTATCCTCTTTAGAAATAACAAACATGAGTCTCAATGGCAAGGTTGTTTATACTATTGATATTGCAATCCATTATTTCTCCCCTGTTATTTTCGTCAAAAAAAAAAAGAAAAAAAAAGCCCCCCGTTTTCTTTCCACTAGAGCCGCATTTGAACAATGGAGGCCTTTTTTCCCTTTCAGATGCTGGAGTTCCTCCAGAGGTAAATCTGTCAGCGTGGGGCCAGAGCGAAGAAAGAGAAAACAGGAAGGTGTGGACACCCTGCAGCACCAGCCCGGCTCTACTATTAAAATCAACTCGCATGCCCAGATCCTCAGCACCTCAGACAGGGGAGAGTGTGATTTCCATGAACTAAATGAAGCCTGTGACAGCGTAGGCAGGTGACAGCTTGACACAATTATATTTAGCTCGGTAAGCACGCCAAACTGAGTGCCTCCAAACTGCGGAACTGTTGAACTAGTGGCATCAGTAATGATATTTAGTCTTGGAATATACAAACAAGGCAGCACTTGAAATCTAAGCTGCTGAAGCCCACCTTGTGCTATTTGCGTCCGATCAATAAACTCTTGTTTTCAAAGTTCCAGAGGCTGAGGTTATCAGTGCAAGCCACAGCCGCAGCCAAGGCTGAAAACACTTCCCAGTACAGGAAAACGCCTGCAGCGTGCCAACCTGGTGAGCAGAGGGAAGGCGTGGCCTGCTCCTGCGAGGGTGAGGTAAGATCGCAGCACGCCACCAGCTCGGTGTCAGCGAGAGGCCAGGCTCTGGCTCAGACAGCCTGCCCGAGTCCAGCCGGCTGAGCCCGGCTCCCTCCGGGTCCTTCCAGGAAGAGCCGGCATGATTCAAAGCTTCCTGGTCCAGGAGAATGAGGTGCTTCCACTCCCCCCTCGAATGTGCCCGCAAACACACATCGCTCAGCCCACTCCCTGCGGACGGTGAGGCCGCCAACTCCGTGCTGTACTTGGGCTTACATTGGGTGGGGGCCAAGTTAAACAATGTGTTGATAAAGTCCAGAGCAGAGTGGTGAGAGGAGCGCAGAGAGAGAGCACGAGGTCCGTGCTGCACCACACGAGGACGGCGACTCAAACAGGCAGAAACACTTAAATATAATCATTTCGGTTTGTCTCATTCGTGCAGTTTTGGCCATCAGTCCTGTGGGTAACAATAACATCGTGCTCACCGAGTTAATTGCTGAGATCTGGGAGCACGAAATCGCGAAAAAGAAGTCAGCTGTTGGTTGTAAAAGTCAGTGACCGTTTACAGATCGTAATCTCGATTCAACTTTGACCTGCTGTGCTTGTCTGCTGTAGCTGTGGGCGCACATAGCTCTCTATGCGGTGACAGTTTAGTGCCAACATTTCTCACTAAAGTCTTAAGTGGGTTTGTTTACAACCCGCCTGATCATCTGACCTCCCGGGTATGTTCGGATTTCGTCGTAGTGATCTCCACATGTTCCCGAGCAATTACTTTGACGAGCACATTTTTATCTAAACTGATTAACGATGGCCAGAACTACAAAAAACAAAAAAAAAAAGAGCCAGAACTTTCCCTTAAAAGCAGCGTCGGCAGTGTGGTTTTTCTGCTCCCCGAGCACAGTTTAACTGGCCATATTTTGGAGAGCCGGAGCAATAACTGACTTTACAGGAGCGCTTTTTATCCGAGCCCCTCTGATGGGCTCACAACACAAGGCTGGCCTCTCTCGCTCTCTCTTTTTACCACATCCTATCATCTCAGGCTCTACTAATGCGCCATGCTTCAAGGGAGTAGGACTGACACACACACACACACACACACACACACACATCTCTGCACTCGCACACACAGCTCAGTCAATTAGTCCTGGCCCAACCTTGCAGCTGAGAGATAAATGGTGTGGAGTCTCAGCAGGCTTTTGCGCGAAGCTGTGCTCCTTGTCCGCCGTATGTAGAACAGCTCTCTGGAGGAATGCTAGCCCCTCCACCAAGACGAGATGTGGTGAGCACAAGGCTGAGGAGGGGCTCCGAGTGCTCAGGCTTGTATTAAAATATGACCACGAGGACCCCCACCCCCCCAACTCCCTAATCAGAGCTGGTCTGAGAAATGAGGAGGAGAAGGAAGAAGAAGAGGTGGGGACGTTCAGTTGGGGTGTGCAGAATTTCAGGTCATTCCACTTATGCCTTGTTAACCATTTGGTTGTGCAGCCAAGCGGTAACCCGCCTACTGTAAAGGATCTAATACGAAAAAAAATATGTGGCCACTGAGATTGCATCCACATTCGCCTTTCTAGGTGAGTTTAATGAAGTCCATGCTAAAACACCATTTCTTACGCATTCAGGAAACAACTAAATCAGGCCACCACAGCCAAGTTGGACTCACAAATGAACTCCGATTTAGCGCAGACGCAAGGAAAACGATGCGGTTTCATACTTCATACTCACCTCCATCAGTGTAGTAAATCAAGAGGCTAAGCTGCATTATCTGCAACTACCTGACAACCCTATAAACACCTGACGCACCCACGGTAACAAGCATCTCCCCCGACCAGGTCCTGCTGACACATTATACAGTATAAGGCTTATACTCCTCGCTAACTTTTCACGGGACGTCAATCGTATCGCTGCTCACACACGCGCCTTTAAATCAGCCGCCGGCGCCGGCGGGGCGGGACGGAAACAGGTGTTTGTGTTTATGTGAGAGGGCGGAAACCCTTCCGTTGACAGCGAGACACAGAAACGCACACAAACGCAGTGGCACGGCGAGGTGAAAAATTACAGTGCGGGGCTGGCAGATTAACTGCGGAATAAAAGTGCTGATGGGCAACAAAAGAGAAAAAACAGCTATTCATCACCCTGGCACAGGATCAAACTCACACACTCCTCAAATGCCCTCCTTGAGTTATTGTGCAGCGCGGCTCTGGTGGCAGCTCCACAGATAATGCTGCCCTACCTGAATTGATTAGAGCGCGGATGCAGCCTCTCTTTCCAAAGACGGAGTGCGTCCCTGCATCCCCTCAATGCTGAAGTGGAAGAAAGCTGTTAACATGTACTTAACAGCTCGACTGTGATTTTTTTTTTCCCCCACCTGCTTTGAGATTTTCTTTTTTTTTTTTTTTTTTTGGAGATCATCAAGCATGCAGCCGTGGTAATTTTCTCAAACAAATGCGATCGCTGTGTTTCTGCTGCTGCTGCAGTTCTCTGTAGCTGGGGTGGAAACAAATTGGGGGCATCTGTGTGAAACTTAAATCACATTATTAGCTCCACATGCTGCTAGTCCAGCTTACACTCAGGCACATACAACTAATTTTTTGGATAACGTTTATGTCACACATACAGATGGGTGACAGATTAGTAAGGTTTTGCACCACCACTAGCCTCCAGACCAGCTTCAGGGCTCCCTGCCATGGATTCTCCAGCTCTCTAAAGACTACTGGAAGGATGAACACCACCTTCCAAGAAATACTCCATTTGATGATGATGGCGAGGAGCACTGTCTGAACACCAAAATCTCTTTTAGGTGCGCCGAAGGCCAAAACATATTTCACATCTCTTTCATGCTTTAAACCTTTCGGTGACCCCGAGCGGGTGGAGGCATCATCTCCCTGTAAGTTGCCACTCCCTAGAAGGATGACACAGTGTAAGTGTATGCATGCATGTGCATTTGTTTAGTTTCCACACGAACTTATTCAGTCGTTCTCCATCTAACACAACTGTCATACACAAGGGTTAATCCGGCAATTATTTTTTTTTCCAAGTAACCTATTAAACAATTGATTAGTGTCAAAAATGGCAATCACAAGCTCCCAGAGCATGAGGTGATGTTTTCAGATGACCCGAAGATATTACATATACAGTGAAATAAAGCAGTAAATCCTCGCATTTGAGACGCACCCATCAAGCATCATGGCCTGATGAGTGACGAATAATTAATTGGTTATCAATTGGCTCATCAGCTAATCGTTCTCAACACTAACGTACTGAATGGAAGCTCTGTAATCTTTGCTCTACATGCTGCCATCTGTTACAGTTTCGTGTCTTCTATCAAAGCACAATTTTATCAACAATCTGAACATCAAAGGAGGCCAATAAAAACCATTAATATGAATATAATGTCATCAGCTTTATCTTTGAACTGCTGTTAAGTGTTGTATAATATCAGCGCTCCACTAGATAGGCCATTTAAATGCATTAAAGTCCATGGTCATGTGTGAATAGCGTACATAAAGATGTGTGTGTGTGTGTGTGTGTGAGATCTCCTCCCAGGTCCTGACAGTCCATAGAGCTGCACAACAAGGGAGGAAATGCCATGAAAAAGGCTGAATCATGGGATTGTATCCACACTGAAGACACACTGACCGCCTCAAGGTCTAGGTCAGTTGTGTTTGTCTGAGCGGCGGCGACTGACACCACCACACACGCACACACAAACACACACACACTCACAACATTTTTTACAGTTTCTAAAATTCAGATATCCTCCTTCGTTTGTTTTTTTTTTTTTGGTTTTCATTCATGAAACAATTGCTGTCAGAAGCTTTTTTTCTCCCCCCCTCTCCATCGGGGCACGAGAATCGGCGATGGCCTCCATTTAAACTCGGCGGGTCACGGGGGTCGCCACGCTTTTTAAAGAAGAGAAAAGCCCCTGTCACAGCGCTAGGTTTCTCTCCTGCCTGCCACAAAATGTCTCCTGACACAAAGCCCTCGTACTCGTATCAGCGCACTCCCACAGCACTGCCAACAAATGTGACCTCCTTTTTTTCCTCCCACTGCTAAAAGAAAAAAAAAAAAAAAAAGAAGCTTAACTCACCTCTACCTCGCCAACTGAAATAAAATAAATAAATGAAAACAATGTGCTCTGCAACTCTGCCAGACCATGAACAGAAGTAAAATTTTCTTCTGCTTGAGATAGTTTCCATGTTAGAGTCAAGGTGACGGCTTCAGCTTTATACTCGTTGTATTCAAGGCCTGGGGGAAAATGTTTTTCACTGTTTATCTTTGGCTGGCTGGTCTGAGCCAAGGCCTCTGAAACACTGCAGTAACCAAAACGCTGCTCAAACCTGCAGGAAAAAAAAAAAAAAAAAAAGCAAAGCTTGCAAAGTGATGCCATGTCTTTGAGCACCACGTTATAAATGTGTAGAAATGTGCAAAAAAAAAGAGGGTTATTGAGGTTAATTAGACCTTTCTGCTTGAGCTATTGCAATTCCAGATGACTTGATTAAATTGTCAGAGCCAAACATCTGTAACTACAGTTTGTTTTCATTTGTATACGCTTTTAATCAAATGAGTAGTACTTCATTATTTAGCGTTTATATCATTTATGAGGCAAATGACAGCTGCTCCCAGCTTCTCAAACATGAGAATTTGCTGTTTTTTCTTCGTTTTATATCACTGTAGACTGTTTATCCTTCGGTTTCAGACTGTTGGACAAAACATGCAAGTTGAGGACATCTGTAAAACAACGTTGGACACAGTGAACATCTCAAGACAGAACAATTAATCTGACAGCAGATTAATGAAAGTAAACATCACAGCCCTACGCCTCACTTTTGTGTACACTACGTGGTGTCATATGCTAACAGAACTCATAATGTCTTATGAGGTGTGACCTGATCCATCTGCTCCCACAAGCATACAACAATCCCAGAACACACACACACACCACCCCCACTCACCACACACAGAGGTCGGCCCGGATTAAATCAAGTGCATGGAGAGCAGGGCCCCATTACCCTGCAGAAGCCACTTCACTGGTTGCTTTACTAGCCAGCGTTTCCCCCCAATTATAAGAGCTCAAAGCTTAAGTCAGCGGGGAGGTTGGGGGTTCGGGCCCTTGCGGGGGTGACCTTAGTGAACTTGGGGATGGGGGTGAGGGCAGGACGTGACCAAAAAGCCAGGAGGTGAGAGTCCAGTTCAGGGGAGGGGAGGAAAACGAGGTCCTGCGTGTAGATTTGGCTGCTGTAGCAACAACTAAGCTTTTTTTTTTTTTTTTTAAGAGAAGAAGAAACCTGATGCTGCAGGAAATACTGCTGGGAGTGGACACCTCTTTTAGCCAAATTAACTTGCAGAGTAATGGAAAAAAACACACACACACACACAGGGCGGAGGAGGAGGAGGGGAGGATGGAGGAGTAGGGGGTGGGGACAGTGTGGAGAGTAGGTGACGGGCAGGACAGAGGTGTGTGCGCGGGGAGGGAGGCGGCAATCTCTGCGCAGAAAATTAACAATTCCGCCCCGCGCTGTGTCTGCATGACATTAAATGCATGAAACGCATGAGTTATTGCACAGAGGGGGCTGAATTAACTCTATATATCAAGCGGAGTCTAAATAGTTCAGGGGTGAGGGGCTGCGCGCCTCGGCTGATGAGGGGGAAGGGGGTGGGATGAGTGTGCGTGGCGAGGGGAGGAAGAGGGAAAAATAAAGTAACTCAACATTTCTATCTCCTCCCATTAAAGTTAACCACTTCTCTCTCTCTCCAGGGCCATAAAGCTGTCAAACTGACCTCTGATTTATTCTGCCCTTGCCCAGGCTCCTGTCCTAACTGTCGCATGCCTCCAATTAATTTTTTTTGTTGCTCTCCATCCCTTCCCTGTAAATGTAATGAGATTGCAGTGCCGAAAACTGCTGACTCCCGTTAACGCGCGATTCCTTAATAATAAACTGAAAGCTGGCCGCAAAAGCTGAGGGAAGCCCAATAATCGCATTTTTAAAAGTGCACTTTCGCCGGAGATGCAATTAACGTTACTCACTGCAGCGTTCTTCATATTTGCACACAGCAGAGCAGGCGAAAGCTCGAAGCTGACACCCGGCCCGAGCGACTGTAATGCATGAAAGACTCTTTGTGACAAATACAATCTTCAGATTCGATCGCCGCTGCATCCATTTGTCCACCTACTCTTCACCCACTCAGCCGGTCCTTTCAGCACAGACAGAAGTTGTTTTGAAAAAAAAAAAAGGAGCGAGCTGACATGACGAGAAGAGGAAGTCCAGGAAAAGCACTTTTCAGTATTTACAACAGCGAGTGCCCGCCAGCGGCCGAGGCGAGCGGATGAGATCTGATAAGAGAAAATGGCTGCAGTTATTGCGTTTGGGCTAAGACACAGCAGCCTAACCTGCACACAAGGTCGACAATGCAGGGCTAAATGAGTCAAGATTTTAATTACCCAATCAGAACTTTCAAAAGCATCCCGGAGACAGAGGGAGATACCGTCTTTTGGCTGTGCTGATTGTGTGATTGAGCTGTGCGCTGACCGTTACGGGTGGGCTGCAGGTGCACAGCGGGAGGCATTAAATAGACTGTTTTGGTCAAAGCTGAGCGCAGCTGGCAGGTGTTGCTGTGGAGGGACTTTATTACCCTATAAACTATCTGAGACAATTCACTCACACCGTCTTCTGTGGGCAGCAAAAGCCCCGATTCAATTACTGCTGAAACTCAACATGGAGAGCCCTAGGAGACCGGCGGGGCCCGACTCATTGTTCTTCATGTCACCTTCCTAAGCAGAAAGCACAACAGCGCATGTTCTCACACCGCCGGAGCAAAATGAAAGGAAACTTTGCCGGTTGTAGATGTAACCCAATACATGGGATTAATACCCAGCAATCTGAGGAGTGATATGTTCTCATGGGCGACTAATAACTCTTGTCAGAAGAAAAAGTGGATCCAAGCAAGCTGTAGTGATTGATTGACGTGTTTGGGACAATTAGAAGCTCAAGGAAGCGAGCGTTTCCCGCTTGTTTTGTTTGTCCTTTGTTTGTGTACATGGAGAAGATTCATTAGGCCTCTGCATGGAGGATTTGAGGTCTGCAGAGCGAGAGGGACCCAGCCCAAGTGAAGCATGTCAAATTAGGAGGGAAAAATCAAACCGCCGCTACTGGGACTCATTAGAACCTCGACAAACACAGAGCATTTTGTTGTGTATGTGTGCGTCTGCCTCCGTGTGCGTGTACTAATAAAACAGAGGAGTAGCATTGGGCTGTGTGGTTTTAAGTTATTTTCATCATAGCAGTTTGTTTTATGAGGCACCGAAGCTGAGAGACTCTCCAAACAACTTTAATGAAAGTGAGGATCCAGCGGCCTCATGGGAACACAAGTGGTAAGCCGATTCTCCAACAGAACAACCGACATGCTGCAAAATTAAAAGTATCAGGTGACTTTAGTAAAGTACCCGAGTCTCCTGGCATGCAATAACAACAAGGACACAAAGTATCATTGATGCAAAGCACCTCTTTGTACATCTGATGAGCAGGAGTTTTTGGGGAGATGTTGACTGAATAATGAATATTTCTACATGAGGATTCAATCCTTGAATCCTAAAAAAATGGCAGCTATTCTGTTCTCAACACCAGTGTTGCGCTGGATGTGGCTATTTTGCACGGCTGTAATTAGACAAATCTGAAACAACAACAGCATAATAACATGATTTTATCACAGTAAGTTCCAATGCATCACTCCCGCTTTCTCTCTCTCTGTCTGTCTATCTCTGGTCGGATCAGGAGACGGACGCTGAAGGAGAAATGAACAGACAAGACTGCAACCATAATCTTCTGGAAATATAAACATTTCTGCCAACAGGGATCGAAACTCACATCTTCTAACACTCTGTTAGCCGACTGCAATCCATCAGCAATCACATTTGATTGGAAACTGATTGAAAGTGTGCAGCAGAACCTACAGTCGCCAAGAAACTTGCAAAAGGTGCTTTCTTTCATTGTTTGATTTGTCCATTTTGGGCTACCGTAGAAGCATGTGCAACATGGTGGATTCCATGAAAGAGGACCCGCTCCGTCTGCAGACATAAAGAGCTTATTCTAACTTAAAAAACACGATGATTCTTATTTTCAGGTTATCAAACGCTAATGAAAACATAATTAGTAACATTATATTTCATTTCTGCCATATTCTGCCAATAGAGCCCCCTAAATCTCACACACTGGACCTTCAACGTCTAAGTTACTGCACCGACCCTGGAGTAAGGAATTCCAGTTGTTTTAATACTGGAGTACATTACACATTCATTGTTTTCCACCATTACAGCACAACATGGAACACACACATGCGTACATATCAATATACATAGGCACATATACATGCATATATTGGATGGATGGATGCAGTCTGCAACCTGTTAAACATTCATGCGTTAAGTTTGTGAGGTGAGGAAGTTACAAGTCAGTTCAGTGAGGTGAGCCACATCTCTGAATCTGAAATGAATTAACAGCCCAAGTAAGGCCACCAAATACATCACACCTCTGAAGATTTAATGCCACTGCGAGCAGTCATTGTCGTGGAAGTAAAGAAAACCGAACGGCTGCGAGGAGGAGAGATACTTAAATATGCAGAGGAGAGAGCCTGAGAGCGCCTCCCCGCCTCAGCCTGCAACATGCTCTTTACAGGGGCCACCGAGCATGGCAGAGCCAGTGAGATATGGGATTTACATCCAGCAGCACTTCACCCTCCTGCAACGAGAAAGGGAAGCCCAATTTGCTATTTGAGTGGGGAAGACACATCTGCCACCCCATTGATTTCTGGGGGTTAAAGGGAAGCTAATCTATCCCCAGGCGTATCCACGCTGAGGGCTTCAAACAGCTCACTTTACCACACAGCCCGCTGCTGCACAACAACTCGCAGCTCCGCGGTTATCATCCAAAAGCTTAACTGCACAAACTTCCCTTTTTCGCCGCCCCACACCTCTCCCTCCGCTTCTCTCTGTCGCCTCTCTCGGCATGTGTACCTGCGATGCGTCCCCTCAACAGGCGGGGAGGTGTGGCGCTTCCTGTCCCCGTCTCTCTTACTTCCTCCTGCCCCTCCCTCATACGCCTCTCTCTCGCTCCTCGGATCATTTCAAAGGGCCCCAGTGATCAAAGCTGGCCCTTCTTTCAAAATGGACAGGAATGGGGGATGTATTTAGTTAATCATTTATTTGGGGAAATAAAAGAACAGACCCCACCCCTCCTCTCCTCTCCTCTCCTCTCCTCTCCCCTCCAGCTTCTGTCTTAGCACTCTTTCTTTTCCCCCTGCTATCCCCATCCTCCTGAGGCCCTGCCTGCCACCTCCCAAGGCAGTTTTTAATATGCAGAGAAAATAAGCTGGTCGTCCTCTTCAGGCAATGGATGGGCGGGAAAGGCCTGGGGAATACAGTTCGGCTACACATGAACACTTGCTTCTGATGGATTAACCCCTACTGAACTGAGACATGAAGTGGTGCCTGTGCATCACCTCTCCGAGACCGTGCGTGTACCTTAAGATGACAGACGGATATCTCATTAGTCTTGATTTAGGAGGTTTGCGCACTGCTTTTACTTCTTAGCAGCAGAGCAAACAGTGAATCCATCTTCTTGATCTGCACGTTGTCTGTGAGACACGCTGCAACAGAGAATGTGGAGCAGCGCAAATCATACATACGGAGTGATTACGAGACAGTGACGCAGCTCACATCCTGTGCTAAATCATGATTAGTGTCGAATCCGTTCTCGGAGTTTGAGGTGAACAGTCTCTCTTTCATCACACACACACACACACCTCTCAGCTGACCGGCCTCCAGCAGGAGGGGTGACCCTGTGAAAGGGCTTCGTCACACTCCCTGCCCAGCAAATGGACTGAGGCCTGAGGCAGCTAATGGCATAATGAGCCCACGGCAGCCTGGAGTGACATTTCTGGCCACGGGTGCGGGGAAGGCCCAGGACGGAGGCAGCGCACGTACACACACAAAGGACGACGATGATGTGCACATAGTCTCCATCATTCTGACACTGTCTCCTAGTTACCCAGTGATGTGTGTGAGCCGAGTGTGAGCTGCCTGCTAACACCATCTCCGGGCATTTTACAATATTTTTCACGACACTCCAGTTTTCTAGCAACTTTTAACGTCACTTTGCTGAGTATAAAAATGTCTTTCTATTAAACGCTTTATTTCATTTAGTAGAAAAAGTTTTTAACTTCTAAAATGCGTTTATTCTGGTCTTAAAGGAAGAGTTCAACATTTTGGGAAACATTCATATTTTCTTTCTTGCCAAGAGTTAGGTGAGAAAGTCGTCACGGCTCTCATGGCTGTAGGATAAACATGGAGCTGCAGCCAGGAGACGGTTAGCTTAGCTTAGCATAAAACAGTTCGGACACACAGCGACAACAAGACCTCGAAACGTTTTTCTGTGCAGATTAAACAAAAGAGGTATAATGTGTCATTCAGAGGTGCTACTAGATTCGCTTCCCTCCATTTCCACCCTTTATCCTAAGCTAAGCTAACCACTGATGGTATATTGAATAAACGAATAAAAGAGTGGTATTGTTCTTATCACAGATTTCTCGCCAAGAAAGAAAATAAGAAATAACAAATTAAATTAATTTCCCTAAATGCTGAACAATTTCTTTAACACAAAAAAGCTGGAAAACACCTTTTCATACTAAAAGAACAGTATAAATCATCATAATTGACATAATAATTAATTAGCTGTGCACTAAACGGTCAGAATGCAAACAAGCGAACATTTAGCTGCTAAAGAGGCATATATTTCCCTCAGGAACTGGTAGAGACCAAAACCTGAGCTAAGAAAAGAGCCAGGGCTACACAAGCACAACTCCACATGAATTATCATGTTGCTTCAAAACATCTGGATGTGTAAATAACCTATTGTTTGCTAACGAGTTCCCAATATCTACTTAAGAGATCAAGATGATACATCATCTAGTAGTAGAAGTAAAAAAGTTGACCTCTTTACGTGTTTTATCTACTTCTGTCACCCAACGTTTCCACCAAATTACAAGACAATCCAAAATTAAATAATAACAGTTAAAATTGAACCAACGTGTATTTTAGTATTATTTATTTGTCTTATCTACTCGGGCTCAGGCCTCCTGAAATCTCATACTAAAAACAGAGTGTGTGATATTTAGGCTGGCACCACACGGTTACCTGACATTTGACAGCACGTATTATCTGAAGCACTCTGTAAGGCTGTTGCAATCTCCATCCTTGGCAGTAAGTGAGAATGCCGTCAAAGACAAGGGCTGAAAGGTCTGACAGCCATACACGTCAAGATTAATGTATCATCTGTGGCTGTGCTTTAGTTATAGATGAGAAGGGAGACCGCATTGTCTAGCATAAGGTCTCAGAGCCCCTGCAGCCTGTGAAAACAGAGCTGCCATCATGTAGGCTAAAGGTTCCCCTTTCTACCCCTTTCACTCTCTGACCTAGATGTGTGCGTGCACTGGCGTGGATATGAGCTGCGCGAGCGTGAATGTGCGCTGGGTGGTCCGATCCATCGGAGGCGCTGGCTGCCAGCCAGGACCTTCTGCACGATTCACCTGGGACGTTCTACGTCTTTGCGAGCTCCGGTTATTCTGTTCCGACTGTCGATGAGAGACGTGAGAACTGGACCCCACGCAGGGGGGAGAGAAGGGAGAGAGCAAATTAAACACAAAGAGACAAGAGGGAAGAGCCCAGATGAGCCGTGGAGTCTAGTCGGTCAGGCAGAAGTGGGCCAAGCTGGTGTTGCACTCAGGAGATGACACACATACAGGCTACTGTAACTGACTGGAGACGAGCCTCGCAGTCCCTCCCTCTCTCTCTTTCGCACACACACCCGAGTCCCCCGGGTCCCCCCGCCGCATGCCGATGTTGTGAAAAGCACAGCTCAAACATCGAGCTGACTAAACAAGACGAAGACGGCTTCATTTCGTCGTGATGAGGGGAGGCGGCCGGGTGAGGGTGACGCCGCGAAATGACATGTCCTTACCTGACAAAGCCTGACTTTTGTTCCACCTCAACTTCAAAGTGGTGATGTGCGCTGCATGTGTGCAGCTGCTGCCTCGTGTTTCTCCGTCAGCCGAGCAGAGATGTAGCTAACTAAACTGGCATTAAAAATTAGCTTCTGATTACATGTTTGGTCTAAAAGGTGTCACAAAATAGTGAAACCTGTCAGTTATCCTTACAAGCACAGAGTGTTTTTTTTCTCTGTTCAAGAGTCCAATTCAATATACAAGGAAATAAAACCAAGAAGCAGAAATTAACCAAATTATTGCTGGTTAATTTCCTGTCAACTTATCATTTCAACCCTAGAAGTAATTGAATAAATAAGGCCCTGATTTACACCCTCAATTTCAAAAATGTTGGGACTTGAATAAAACATGAATAAATACAGAATGCAATAATTTTTCACCTCGCTCTATCCTCACTTGTGAGCGACTGAGCCTTTCCAGGATGCTCCTTTCATACCCAATCATGATGCTATCACCTGTTACCAATCAACCTGTTTACCTGTGGAATGATCCAAACAGGTGTTTTTGGAGCGTTCCACAGCTTTCCCAGTCTTAAGTTGCTCTTGTCCCAACTTGTTTGAAATGTGTTGCTGCCATCAAATTCAGAATAAGCAGATATTTACAAAAATCAATGATGCTGATTAGTTTAGACATTAAATATATTGTCTTTAGCACATTATACCATTCTGTTTTATGTTTATGCAGCATCCCACAATTTCACACTTGCATGTACAATTTAGCATCATCTCATGTTTGCTGAGGAGGATTTCCATGAATACAAAAGGCAGGTGGGTTTGTTTCTCTGTCAGCCATGATAGTCCTCTGTGAGAGCAGAAAATATGTGAGGTATTGTGGTCGCTTAGTGCGGGTCACGGGAGCCAGAGGACAATGGCTGCCTCTTAGGCACAGGTTAATGAAGCCTTTCAGGGGGCGCCCGTTTTGGGCCTCTGCAGGTTAATTACAGAGCAACACACTGACAGGCAGCCAAGCTGATTTTATGCAAAGCAGACAGGTTTGAAAACTTGTGTTGTGCTGTTGTTAGCCTCCACATTTCCATGGAAGGAGCTGCATCCTCCACCCGGGTCAGTGTCTGAACGAGGGCTCACAACCTTAGACAGCAGATTTCCTCCCTGCATCTCTGCCTCTGGTCAACTAAGTCGACTGCCGCTATCTTTACGCCTCGCCTCACCCCTCTCCCCTCTCTCTCTGATAAACAAAGTGGCCCAGGCATCACCAAATGCAAGCCTTTGTTTTTGTCCTTATCATTACGGGAGGTCACCAAGCTGACATTCATCCATTTTTCATGAACACAGCCTTGCACGTAAAAAAGAAAAATCTATTTCCCAACAGTAAATTGATGAGGACAGACAATAACAACCTGTAGGACAGGTACTGGTAGGTTTCTCTTAGACATGAGTATTGTTCACTACAACATTATATTGTATTTCTGGTACTGTGTGATTACTAACTCCCTCATCTGAAGTCCACTTCACAGTCCAGAACCCTCTCACAGCCACATGGTGGCTCAAAGTGATATTTTACTCAAAATACTTCTTTTGTTTCTCTAACACGCATCAGGTGCACTGGTTTTAATATGCTACAGAGACTCCTTCTCTCCTATTGGTCTGGAGAGCTGTTTTGTCAACACTTGCTTAATGGCAAGGCTTTTAATGCACTTCCTTTCAGCAAAATGGAGCATAGGGCCCATCTTAGTCTGAAAATAAGAGGCAGGAAAAAGTCCAGAGAAGAGCACATATGTGAAAGACATAAAATGAGACTGTGATCAAATCAGATTATCCATTTAAAAAAAGTGAGTGGAATTAAATAACATGCGCAGAGGCATAACAGTGTGTTGCACTTGCAATTACATAATCCAATGCTATCTAACATGTCAAATTTGTTCAATGTACAATGTAAGCTTGAGCGAGAACCTGGTAAACAAGACTGTGATACCACAACAACAAGGCAGCGTGGCCGCATTCCCAGTAATCATACAACGAGGCATCAGACGCTCCTCGCTCTGACCAATCCCTGGAGATCAACTCCTGGGTGGTACGGCCAGGGAGTGGGCCGTTGGCTCTCCAGCGGCACCCAGTCCAGGCTCTAATGGAGCTGACTGATCACATTTCACAACAGGGCCCATGCAGCCAGCAGAGCAGAACAGGGCAGAGCTGGTGGCCCAGGGCCCAGAGGCCCACTATAAAGACCAAAGCACGCTGTGTTGTTGGCAGCCTGGAGAGCAGGGAGGAACCTTCACCACACATAAACCTCTTTCAGACAGAGGCTAGCTTCAAGTATCTGTTAAAGTGCTGGCTTTTGGAGCTTTCAAATGCAAGTCTCCATTACAGAAATGCTCCATAATAACTCTGCCTAAAACATAACATGACCGATATGTGACATTTGGCATCAGAAGCACGCGAAAAGGGGAAAAGCCCCTTTTCCTTTTCACCAGGGTGGCAGAACGAGTTCATACTGTAAGAAGCTGGCATGACTATAGGCAATAAATTTAGGGAGGGAGACTGACGGTCTGATGATTAATGTGGTTTTCCAAGAGTTCTTTTAATCCTCTTTTGCCCTGCACTGCGAGGGTAAAAATAAAATCAATGAAAACACATTTTTATAGACTGATCCGACACAAGAATCTCCTGAACAACTTAAATGGCTCATAATCACAATACTTTGGTTTATTAAAGGGACTTCTTTTTCAGTGTGCATAAGAAATTATGAATGAAAAATGTATTACAGAGCGCATCAGAGGGCGGAATTAGATGCCCCTTTAATATCTCTCTGACTGCATATTTAACCTTGTGCATGCTTTACTTTTATCTAATGTGATGGCATTCATGTTAGACTTGAGCTGCGACCAAGTCAAACTTCCACTGTGGCTTTTACAAATATGGCACACTAGAGCCGTAGATCAGATTTACTACAAACCACCGTAATGTGTAAGATTGTAGCAACAAAAGGGGCAATATAACAGCTATTTAGAGTCCTAAACTAAAAGTATTTTTCAGTATTTTGTCATATCGTTATCACAGAAGGACCCAGAAATATCGTGATTTTATTTTAGGTCCATATCGCCCACCTCCACTGCGCACAGGAACACACACAGAGAAAATAACAAAATAACCAACAGATGCTTGGATGGAATCGACTACAAGTACATGTTCGGTGCACAAACTTACAAAATTCATCATAAAAACTCTCATCGCGTTTCCCCTCTTTGCAGTTCTGACCCAAGTAATAAACAGGCCCTCTTGGAGGGGGAGACACTTTTCCACTAGCTGCAAACTTTCACTGCTTTATTTGAAACTGAATATGTTTTTTGCTTTTCACTTGCCGCAATTATTTCCCCATAAAATGTACTGACGAAATTCATTTGCAAGCTTTAAATGCTGTTGATTCTCCCTTTCACCGGGATGCACAACATATACCGCTCTCTCGGAGTAGACAAACACTTTGGCGAGTTACCTTGAGAAAGCACGGGTAGAGTTCACACTATGTGAAAAAGACAATTTTCTATCAGAGATAAGCAGATAAGTGTCCTCAACTGGAAGCCAGGAGTCTGGCTGGTTTGTTTACCTAAGAAAATGGACCCACACGCTGAACTTCAAATGAACCATATCTAATGCACACACACACATCTGCAGCGAGCTTAAAACAGACACTGTGGGCTGAAAAATAATGGGTGTCAATCATCGCAGCTAAAGATGTCCAGTGAATATTATGCACTAGCAGACGTTATTGTTGCACACGGAGCTCCATCGAGATAAAAAGATATTCTGTAACTCTTGTACAAAACACGTATATACGTATGTATATAGTACACTTAGAGGAAAAACCTCCTGAGAAACCCATTTATTCCTGTATGTGTAACTAGGGCATGAAGGCAACATTTTGTAAACACAAGCCCAATTAAAACTTGTTTTTGCAATTAACTATCGTTCTCCGGAGATGCCACGCAAACATGAATTCACACAAGAATATACAGTAGTCGTGTGTTTCCAGCGTTTCTTTATCAAACAAGATAAACGGTGATGTGACTGTGCACTTTAAGACAGATGGTCAAAAAAGTCTGAGGTATTAGGTGACCTCAGCAACTGCCATCTGTCTCAGTCCGTAAAGAATAAAAAGGAAAGCATTTAACTCAAGACTGCAAAACAAAAAGAGATTACATCATGATATATAATCTTACACATCATTGTTCATACATACATGTAAATGGCAGAAAAGCCATAAAATCCAAGAGAGCTATAAACATGTGCATTGAAACCGTAAGAGGCAGGTTGCTTCCACACATCGTGACCACCGCAATGCAAATGACAGTATAACAGAAAGCAGAACGCATAGATGCAAAGTCATGGAAACTGTCTTATTGGCTGCAGAAGCTATCTTAACTTTCCTGAGCAGAATATGCCAATGTAGAGCAAAGAATTATGGCAGCAAAGCTAACAGCGGTTGTACATTGTGTTTAGCACTATGTAGCAAATGCTAGCTTGCCAACAGGCTAAATTAAGATGGTAAATTTACCTGCTAAACATAAGCATGTTAACAATGTCACTGTGAGTATTGCTGCACGCTGATGTTAGCATTTAGCTCAAAGCACCACTATGCTGCTTCTCTGAGGCTAGTTTGATGTATCAGGGCTATAAGATAAGATGTCTAAATGCAACTAATTGACTTAAACTGTAAAAATGCTAGCATTAGAGGAACTACAGGGTTGAAGCGCCTGAGAAGGGTTTAAACTCTGTAAGATATTCTGTTTTTAGCATTCATTTCTCTGCCACAAGCAATAACCGTTGTGCAAAATGTGACATGAGTGGCATTGTCATGGGTAAATACAATAACACAGATGACAGCAGGGTGGAAGACTTGTCAGATACTCAAAGGGAGATTTTTATTTTACCAAAAAGAGATTGCTACGACAACAGATCACAAATTGTGAGATAATTGGCAGCATCCGATGGTGTCAAAAATCACAACCGGTAGAAAACATGTGGGACCGATGTGTTTCATTTAATATTTAATGAACAAAAGCACAGCTTGCAGTTCTGGTGTCTTGTGACTCTCACGAATGAAAATCTTACAAGAGCCAGGTGCACTCAGAGCATTTTGTTAGTGTTACGCTCCTTAAACTGTGAATAAGTCACCTGAGTAAAGCAAAACTGACCGCAAGAAAGGCCAGATGCCATTTTCAACCTTAGATGTGCTGCATGAGTGCATCATTTAGACGTACTTGCAGGGTTTGCTGTTATTGTCTCACTTGATCTGGTATGACCAGTAGCTTGTGGTAGCTAACGTTAGCAAATGTTGTCTAACTGACATTACTAAGTAGTTTGCTGACTTACGACTCTTCTCTAATTGTGCTACTGTGTTTTCCCATTTACTCTTATCGTGCAGTTACCACTTGTGGCCACAGTGGCCGCTGTTCTGCAACATTTACATAGTGTCGCTTTAAAAGAGAAATGGATCATGTGGCATAAAAACAGATATGGTCACCGGCCAGCTAATACAGCATCAGCCCATGCCGAAATAATTAGCTGATTAATCGATGAGTCCAGCGATAGAAAACGAATTGCCAACGATCAACAATATATTATTTATCAGTAAAAACGCTTGATAATAAAGCAAAGCTGTAACTTTTGGTTTTGGGGTGTTGATTGTACAAAACAAGCAACATGGAGATAAGAGCCAGCAGAACTCAGTTAGAATTAGAATGTTTTCTAATGAGAGATTAATGAAATGATTGAAAAAAAATTAATAGATAATCAATAGAAATAATCATCAGATGCAACCTCAGCGCCAAGCTGATGTTTACTCCCACACAAATGAATGGTATTCTGAGATATCCAAGACTGTTCAGACGATATGAGCTATTTCTAGACGCCTGCTGCACAACAAGTCTAGGAACATCCCAGCAAATATAGACAAGAATGTAAACAAGAAATGATTGCTTTACAGCCAGTGACGGTTTTGGCCGAGAAGATTATGACAGAGCTCAGTCGCCAACTGTGATCTTTTATGTTGCCTTTTTGCCTTCTTAATTGCACTCTTTATGCTGCCATCAAAAAATTACATAAAACATTAATTCAGATTTGTGCATGGCTTTTAGTAGCCTTACTGGGAACAGTTGGAGGCGTTCTTCCTACAACAGGAAGCAATGACCCGTGATGGTGGAACTGCCACTCTCCATAGGAAGTCACACATGCCTTTTTCCTCCTTGGCCTTACCTCCTAGTGATTAGAGCACATCTGCACACACAGACAGCCCTCCCTGCTTTTCTTTTCATATTTTACACAAGCAAACTCCAGGAATCATTACCCAACATGAGCTCATCATTAGCACATTCATAATTCAGTGTAATGGATTATGTAATTGCTCCATTAATCAGGGGAGCCACCCCGGCATACTCTCCTATGCATTAGTTTAATTATGGAGAAATGCCTCTGTTAAAATAGATGCTCTGTTTGCAGTGGCAGAGTTTGGAAGGCAGTGTTTGGCATAAGGCTGTATTTGGTGGGAACTTGTGCAGGCTGAGGTTTAGAAGCGGTGCGGCAGCGCATAGCCCCGAGTCTTTGTGGTACGCTCGCAGACAGCTCTTCAATAAAATGTGACATGGCAGTGGGACAAAATGAAAAAGTATGCAAAAGGGCAAATGCCTTTTAGGAAACCAGTTGTCAAGCTCAGGCTTCACTCAAGCCACATAATTTATTGACATTTGCAGGGCAGCATCTATGTGATGAATATTCCAGTTATACACGAAGCTGCAAGTGTCTGAAACAGATTAAGACACATAGACATGGAGGCACTTGTCATCTGATTCCAGCAGCTGGCATGACTTGTGAGGACTTAATCCAACAGTGTCATCAGCTATTTGTCAAGGAAAAGAGATAGAGGGCTCTACACCTCCTCCTCCTTACTATTGTTGGAAGCTCAGTATGAGAGTCTGGCTGCAGTCCTTTACTTTGAGTGACATTTGACTATCATCACTGAGGGACACTCAGTGTATTTTGGTCTTCTCATCCTTGTTAAAAAGGTCAGTGACAGGCAGAGCGCCATATGCACTCCTAAGTGCGTCGAGTGCTGACAAGAAATAACAGCCTTTGTTGAAAAAAAAAACCTGTTGTTACATAAGAGAAATCACTCCACATGTACAGAAATTGCAGCACACTTATCAGTTATTTTCCTTGTCTGCTTTCCTCCCCCAGATTGTACTTAAAGCGATCTCTTTCTTACTTTTGCCTTTTTCCTGCACTTGGATGGAGAGTGGGAGAGCCTGAAAATTAATATGCATTTTATACTGCTGCATACAGTCCAGCATAAACCTCAAATCCAAATAGGACCCGAGTGATTGGTCCCTCAGTCACTACCTACACAAAACAAACAACTAAATGGTTTGTGGTTACTGTCAAGATGTTGGCAAAGCTTCACAAGGCTTAAAGCCCGCTGCCAATAACGCAGCCTGAGCCAAGCAGAAAGACAGAGAGAGACACACACAGAATAAAACATGGCAAGAAATGTTTTTCCATTGTGAGAAATGCCCATGTAATGCTTGGGGAAAAAAAAGCGAAGAAGAGCTTACGCATTCACCTCGTAGAAGTGACATTTAAATAAGCAGGAGCCATTTTCTTCCTCAATCCCTCCATCCCTCCTCCTTTCTCCCGTTCCCTCTGTGCCACTGTAATTTGAAGCTGCCACAAACAAATCCTCCTCGCAGACCTTTCCAAATGTCAGGTTCTGTCAAGCGGGATGACGGCCTCCAAAAAAATCAGGGCCTTGGAAACTTTTGTCAGGAAAACAGAGGAGTTCGAGTGCACATGCATATTTACAGGAACTCGCCATTCACTCCACGCACAGTTGCTGGAGGAGAGAGAGGACGAGCCGAGCCACTGATCCGACAGAGTCGCTCCGGAGTTTTACAAACATTGTTCAATATTCATTCATGTGTTTCGTTTTCTATCCAATCATTTACTTCTAGTTGGGAAAAATACTGAGGACTTTTGTCCAATTTCCTCGGGGCAGGTAAAGACAGTGATGAGTCCATAACTGGTGCCTGTAACGGCACAAAAGCATCTCTTGCCAAATACTGCCTGAACATGTTGAGTCCTCAACCAAACCAGTTCTGCCACCAGAGCTACATTTGGCGCCTAAGACTCGTCTTTAGAAATGCTGTTCAACAGTGTATTAACATGCACTCTTTGCCACTTGCCATAAAAGCTTCCTGAATAACTCAAATTACCAACTTGAGGTTCCGTACGTGCGCCAACCAGTCAAGTTACAGTTTGCATCCACGTCTGCCCAGACTCATAATATATGTAGGGAAGACTTTTGCCGAAAAGTAAATTAGCACTATATTGACATGTATGATTCCAGTGAGAAACATGCTGTCTTCACTTAGAGACTATTTTTACAGAGGAGCACAGAGGACTGATAGAGAGCTTCATCACATGTTGCAACAACAATCACCTGACATGTGTACAATGACATGTGAACTGTGGTCACAGTCTCTCCTCCTGTTGCTGAGTTACGGTTTTGAATAACGGCCAGAAAAGTGTCTTTGCAGAACATCATGATGCCACGGTGAATTTTACCTGCAACGTTTTTGGATACGAAACGTCATCACTTCATCATTTTGTCCTCTGAGACGTTTGTGTGAAAATGTTGTCATTGTTTGCAAATGAAATCTTGAGTTGTGGCCGAAAAAGTGTTTTGTGACGTCAAAGCGACCTTTGACTACCAACATCTAATCAGTTCATCATCGTTTGTGTCAAATTTGGGGAAGATTCCCTCAAAGCGTCCCTAAGAATGGGAAAGACAGACGGACAGATAACCCAAAAACAAAACAAATCCAGACATAAAAATCAAACCCAGCACTATAGTACTAATTCCTACATCATACCTTATACCTACCAGGTGCAGTATCTGACATTTGAGTCAAAAACTAAACTGAAGTCCAACTTTTGTTTATTTTAATTAGGTGGCAAAGCCATAAAAATGAATGCTGAGAAACCACATAAATATAATAAATAAGGGAGAAGAAGATACATTCTTCTCCAACACTGAGGCACCATTCTGGCCTTGTAGACTGAAGAGATGCGCAAGAGGTAATTAGACTAGGCTGGACAATTGTCATGAAAGCTTGATCGTTCAGGGTCGAAAACATTTCAAGCAAAGAAAAAAAAAATCTCACAATACACATTTCTTCTATAAATACAGGCAGAGGCTGCACAGACCGCTCGGCATAAGTCAGACACAACAATTCAGTGACTATGCATTCAAATCCTACATAATTTTAATAACCTCTGGCACCAAGAAAGTTAACAAGAAACTGTTAGCAGAAAGCGCAATCTCAAGAGTCATTTTACTGCCCTGAGTGTGAAGGAATGAGATGAGGGAGAGCAAGAGGAGCTAATCAACTCTTACTCTTCAGTGGCATTTCATGCACTGTCTGCCACTGGTTCAGTGTGCACAAAGGGCACGGAGCATCAATAAGTCAACACGCTGCTATAGCAGGAGCGGATCCAGACTCCTCAGCCATGAAAAAGAGACGCGACTGTATAGCAAGTGGAAGATTAAATTAATTTTGCAGATGAACTGCTTGAGGGATGCAGAGTGCCTTAAGTTAACATGGCGAGCGTACAGAAAAGTTTAATGTGAAAAGAAAAATATGACCCCCCGCAACAAGACCTGGTATGGATCGAGCTGCTGCATTTGCATTTCTTAAGACGCAGCACCGGAGTACAAAAAAAGCTGTCCTCTCGCTGCACCTTGTATAAGATGCTGAGCCAATGGAGGTGGTGGGCGGGGAGAGAGAGGTAGAGAGGTTAGAGGAGAGAGAGAGAGTGAAAGAAAAAAAAAAAAAAGCCTCTTCTCTGTCTTCTCATTTTGAAGAAGTTCGCACTGCCATCTTTTAATCTGTGCCACTGCAGCTGCACATCATGTCGCCGTGTCCAGAAGGCCAGACTGGTTTGGGGCTTCTCCTTTTTTTTGCTCCTTTAGTTTTTTGTCCCCTCACTCCTCTTCTCTCTTCCTCGTTGCCTTGCATCAGGCACAGGATCTGAGGCTTTAATATGGCTGCCAGTGAGGCAACAGCCATTTAATAACAATGCAATAGTTCCTCACAGCAGTAGTCCGGTGTCGCTCATGCACCCTGCCGTGTGCAGATGGTACATTGTCTGTGGTTTCCGAAAACATTCTCCTTTCTGAGATGTTTTTCCTCTCTCCCACAACACACACATTGCCCTTTCTGTCAGCAATATTTAACTCTTCGCAAAAACAACATACAATTGCACCGCCGTCTTATTTCTGCAATCATTGCTCTTGGCTTATTTCGTAACAGGTCAGCCGAAGTGTCCCCGCCCAGAGATGATCTGTGTGTGTGTGTGAGTGTGTGTGCGGTTGGCGGTAAGCCTTTTGCATGTGCCTCACAGCCTCCCGCAGTGGGGGACATCTGGAGGAGGCGTTACCGTGTACACAGAAAAAAAGAAGAAGAGTTCAGGCCTGAAATATCATCCTCTAAGGACACGACTGGCTTTCATTAACATACAAAGGGGGAAATATGGCGTTGGGAGATTTATTCAAATCAACACGGCTAATGCTGCCATAAGCCAGTCACCTTGCCAAGTTACCCTAAAACTCATTCTCTCTATCAGTGGCCCTTCCCCTGACTCGCCGCCGAGAGCAATTAGGGCACATTTTGATGAAAATGACCGGTAATTCAGTGCAAGGAAAAAGCTTCGGAACAACCATTACACAAGGTAGATGTTAATTATGCGCCAGCAGGGAAGGGCCTCCTCTTAATAGAGTGCCAGCCATAAACATCCCTCATCATCACCGGGCTTGCCATTTGATCTCACCTCTGGGGGTTCTGCACTGGGCATCTTCATTCATTTCTTCAGTGTTTCACTGTCTGTTTACTCAGTAATGGACTCTGCCCAGAGAGTTGTTAAGGGGGAACAAAGTGAAAGTGCCCGACACTCTGCTGTGGCGGTGATTAACGACTGAATTAGAAAGCAACTCCAGGTCACCTTCTTTAACATTGTGATGGATGATCTGATGCCAGCATCTGATAGCCTTCGTTATAGGTGAGCTACAACCTGGATCGCAGGTGGAGCAGCGCGACGGTGCACTTACAGCAATGATCAACTTTTCCATGAATCTGCAATCAATTAACACTGTGCTGTAATTAACAGACAAAAACAATGTGGCAAGAACCAAACTGGGATGCTTTATGGCTTTGATAATAAGCATCTCACTGATGAGTGTGCATGCAACTGTGTCCACCACTGTCTGTAAAGCCTTAGTTAGCATTGCCCTAGTTCAGCTGTGTATGTGCCATCTCTCCTGTCACAGGCAGTTTACAAGACTGGGAACGAGGGTTGCCATCTGTCCCACCTCTATGGGGTGCACAGAGGGACGTTTTGCACAGTTTTGGCATGCCTGACTTCCCCTAATGCTGCACAAATGTTTAGAGACATTACATAAGCAATGAGACCTTCACTAGGACAGAGGGGGAATGGAGATGGATACGTGCAGAGGACGAGAGATTAGAAAGTGCGAGAGAGCAGACACGGCCCTTTTCATCCCCCCGACTAGCCGCACTTTGAGGCAGACAATAGCACGGCAGGGTTGCGTTCGTGTTCCTATAGGGTGCAGGTAGAGGATAAAATACAAAGCAAAAAGTCCATTTTAAAGGCCTTTCAAATGCCAAGACCCCACATGGGATGTTTTCATACATTTGAGACAGGATTGTGTAACTGGAAAGTTTTCACAGCTGCAGTTATTTTTTCTTACATCTAAATTCTCAGCAGGTAAACCACAAATTAGCCCAATGCTGCAGAATACCTGATGCGTGAGCTCTGATATAGCAGTGGCACAAAAGCAGGCAGGAACAATGCTTTAGGCAGACTACCTTCCTACCCTCTAACCTTTAGAAGTGATGTACTGCAACACAGAAACATTTTGCATGTCATTCCCATTTCATAATCGCGTTGATGATACAGCACCAACGCAGTGGTCTCGCTGAAACGAATGAGGAAGCTTGCATTTGTTGCCATAGCGCGGTCTGAATACGCCTGAACAACTGGCCAAAGTGGGAAGTCAGTGAGAGGTGGATCGAACCTAACTTCGGCTCTGCATCAAACTGCAGCTGCACTGGGAGAGGCAATCTGAAACCAAAAATAAGAGATGCCTCGCTGCAAGGAAAGGTGATACTGAGCTCGGCCGCTTTTGCTGGAAACCAAGAAGAGGAGGAACAGCCAGTTGATGCACAGAGCAATGAGTGCACCAAATCCAACAGGAAAGAGTTGTTTTAGTGCTGTGTGTGCGTATGTGCACATGAACGTGTGAGGGTCATCCCCAGCACAGTACACAACGGGTGTCCAGGGAGAGGTTTTTCAGTGCTATGACAGGTTGCAACGGACACCTGGAGCAGAATTTGTATGCAATTCTCTCCTTGCTTCTTTCACAGGAGAACAAGAGATTTCACTGTGACACAGGCAGGGCATGCAAATAGAGCCAAACAAGAGGAGGCACATTCAGTTCCTACACATACTCACTTACTCTGACACAACAGCAACATGTAAAGCAGAAGCGTAAAAAACCCATTTCCAAGCATGCATACGTGCGTGTGCATACGAGTATCACCTCGACCGCAAATCGCCCACTGGAGCTGTCACAGTCATCACAACTGTGCAGGCTTCTCTAACAGCGATGATAGAGCCCACAGTGGCAAACACACTGTAGTACACTGTTGACAAAAACACTTAGACGTATGGACAACCTTTCCACATATGACAGAACGCCTTGGAAATAAAGCTAGTTTCATAAATTTTCTGCACCTCAAATCATCCCATGCTGTGTTAATGTTGCATCAAACTATAAACTAGCCTTGTCCTTGCACCACATGTCCACACTCCTCTGAAATAACTGACTGCCGGTGACTTTGCATCTTGTTGTCGTGCTGGTGTGCGCAGGTCAGATTTAATCCCCTCCACTTGAAGCTGCTAAACATTTTTCTCAATATTTGAGCCGATTGTGAATCAACAGTGTGAGACAGACATCCCTGAAGTACACAACACTGAATCTGATTTTTTTTTTTTTTTTTTTTTAGTGCCAAATTAATCATGACTGATTGCTGTCTGTTAATTCTGCCCACAAATACAAGCCTGGTGCCACGGAGCACAGTCCCGGTGATGGTGTCCAGGATTATAACAATGTGTGAGCTGTTAGCTCCCGATAACAGTTGGTCTTTCATTCTAACAAACATATTTTGGCAGTTTTTGCAGGTAGGAAAACAGCGAGGATTCGTGTCCTCGCTCCACAGTGGTAGGTGATCCGGAGGGTGGGGGTGGAGGACTGCATGAACCTCAGCGCACCCTCCCTCACTGTCAGGTGAAAAGACGTGGGTGTCACAAGGTTCTGAGGGCACATGGCTGTCTACACCCTCCCCAGGACATCAGTGGAGTTGTAAAGTATAGGGGGAATTGGCCATACCAAATTGGGGACAAAAGGGAAAAATTGCTTGGACAGGATTAGTTACGACTGAAGTCACAAGACCTTATAATAATGGTAAGAAAACTGGGGAGGAAAATTTCACTCACATGTCGCCATTTAGTTGGCCTATCTTTGCTCCCTGCTACCTCGTTTGGGATGAAGCCAAAAGGCAGCAAAAGGATCTGCATCGATTGAAGTTTTAAATTTGCATCTTTACTTTCTCAGCCTCTTAAGCTGTCGACTGAGAAAATGCACAGCGGTCGGCTGGAAGTTACCGTCAGCAGTGTGACTGAACTGTGTCGATGTGCCACATGGTGTTCTGAAACACTCTGAAAAAACGGATCCTCGAACGCATCATTATCTGTATGATATAAAAGCTAACTGCAGTTTTCCACTATATTATTACAATACTTGTTTTTCCTCCATATTATAGAGCCCAAGATAACATCCACGGTTTGATGGATAATCTCACATGATTTGCCGGTTGTTGGTTTCAGTCATAACGTAGACAATGGATCTGCGCTGCACTAGTGCATCGCTTGTACTTCCATCACTAAAGTTGTGGCATGTCAGCGGTGAGGTTTGGAGAAAGTGAGAAAACGACAGTAGGCACAGTGGTGAGGAAACGCTACCGGTGATAACACCCTCTACGAAAAGCCTTCAGCCCACCCACTCGCTACCTATGCCGACCTCGATCACTGGTTTTATCACTTCCTCATATTGCACACATACTGTGAGGTTTCCTTATGCTCGTTCGGATTTGTCTGTGTTAATGGTGCTACATGAAATGCTCACATATCTGCGAGACATTTGTATTACACAGAGTTTGCCAGAAAAACGACAAGGCAACAGATTCATTAACTGCGCTGATATGCAGATACGCGAGGATGAGCTGCAGATACTGTGTGATAAAGTGTCGAGTACAGCAGGCTTCTTAGGCCGTCTGAGCAGCGAGGGATGTCGCTGCTGCTATCATGGTGGTCCTTCTCCCTGCAATTAATGATGCACAATGATTTTCCTAGAACCAACCCCCCCCTTCGTCCTGTGTTTGCACGTTTGTATGCATTTGTGTAAGTGGTTGTGTTTGTGCATGCTTGCATGTGCGAGAGGAAGCTAATTTTCTCCACTGTGCAACAGAAGGATATGCACTGAATTTATATTCAGTAATGAGACGGGGGTCTGGGAATGATGGTGAATTTGTAAGCATGCATCATCTCCAATAATTCCATTTAGTAGTCCTGTAAACACTTGTAAATGCAGGCGGTAGTTACGGCAGCCCCCCTGCCCTCGGCTCTCATCAGGCTAGCACATCTCCAAAGAAACCAAGGGCAGGAGAGGAGGAGATATTGCAAATCACATTACGGGACATGAAATTAATCCACCCTCCCCAAACATTTGGCCTTCACACAGTTTAACCTTGAAACTGCTTTTTACTCCCCTGCACGAGGACTTTGTGAACCCCCCCCTCCCATCACATCACATCCAAAAGAACGAGTCTGACATTACAACAATGGCTCTGCAGGGGTAATTATTCAATAGGATCCTTCACCGTGCTGATGATACGTTGTAATTTCATTTCACTTACGTCTGTTTCATAATGTAATACACAATTGAGCAGGGGCACTTTACGTCCCAAAAGACCACTTCCTCCTTAAGATAATAAAAGCCTTTTGTGCTTGCCTTTGAGAAATCCTTGGTGGATTATGTGAGTGTGGATTCGGGAGCACATCAATTAATATGCATTAAATGAAAGAGTATTAAGTTGTAAGAAAATAATTAATAACTCTAATTGCTGTGCTGCTGCTTTGCCCGACGACATCGCACCTTAATGCTAACAGGACCGTCTCCGACATCGCCAACGGGGGCCAAAGCACAAGAGTTATTTGACCTTTTACATGGCTGAAAGACGGTGTACTTCCACTTTATTACATGGCCGCCTCGCTCTCCCCTGATACTAATGTAGAGTGGTGCAAGATAAAAGCACAGAGTGACTGTTACATCCAATCCAATAACTGCAGAAAAATTCCTATCTGACTGCTAGCCAACGCTGAAACCACATGAGGTTCAGCTCGACTAGTTTCAGCCAGACTAAAATACATCTGTTTGTGTTAGAGAATACTGTAGATCTCTTATGCAAGGCCTATCGCTGGATCTTGTCCCTTTGTACGGTGCAGAGAATAGCGCTGGCACAGGGTTCCACTTTCCCCGTTACCATGAAAAAGACATTCACGGCTCCAATTATCCTTTACCCCTGCGCAGCTCCAGAAAACACAATCGCTGCCACTGTCAATGAAATTATAGGAATGGGGGAGTAAGCGATGACAGGGGGAAAAATCTGATAACCCCCACCCTCCTGACACACACACATACACACTCTTCAATGTGCTAAAAAAAATGAAGATGCAGAATGCCTCGGGAGGGCAAAGAAATGGGAATGACAAGCAAAATGTTTCTTTGAGATATCTTTTCAATATACCACTTCTAAAGGTTGGAGGGGTTCTGAAGCCACGAGACAGAAGCTCCGGCTGAGCGATGGCGCCTTCAGCCGCTGTGAGTGGTGACGACGCTGAATAGTTTCCACCGCGGCGCTCTGTTTTAAACTTACTCGCTTTGACCAAGAACGATCCAGAATCACTGTCTTGATCGGTGAACAGTTCTAGGTACAGTATGTTTTTTTTTTTTTTAAATTACCCCAGCTGTCAGCTAAATCAATCCTGCCTTTGGTTGGAGATAATGAGCATGTTCGCCGGGCTTCAAATGAACACCGTTGCTCCCGGGCTCCTCAGCTCAACGTAGTCACAACGCGCAGACACTTTTGAGGAAGGCAGAAAAGAGGAGCCTTATCCTTCGGAGACCAATTAAAAACACATATTCAAATTGACCCAAAAGGAGCACGGTAAGGCGTTCATTTACAGTGCTGCCCCGTCACCACAGCTTCACATCGCTATCGGATTCATCCCGATTGTTTTCAACTCCGACAAACAAACAATCTCAAAGAGCGGAAAGACTCAGAAACCAAAAAAAGAAAAAGAAAAAGAACCCATCTCATCTCTGCAGGATCAAAGACTATATCGAGAGGTAGTGAGCACACACAGAAATACTAATTTTCACACAACGCTCGCTCACTCGCATTCAAAGGACATGGATTTACCAGCTCGGTAGCACAGTATGCATACATTAGATGATCCTTATTAAAGGCCATGGTGAATATTAGATCATTATTCTTACTATCTCTGCTGTGAGAAAGCCTCGCTACAAAGAAAACGACTGCACAGGAGATAGAAGGGGTATTTGCTTTCTCTGTTGCCTTTATAATGCTTTAAATATTGCAATTAAATTGTATAACCATGATGGATGAAATGTACACATAAAGTCATGTTACTGTCATATCACTGTGCATCTTGTGCCCTTTTGCAGCTGAAGTCGACTGATCAATCACCGCCGATAGGTAGTATCGGAGGAACCTAGCTTTGCATGATTTTTTTTGGCTGGGTCAGGCCTATAAGCGCAAAAGTCTGTGACAGAGCGCTGAAGTTACACCATCGTCAGATCGAACGCCGCCACTTCCTCCATTTGTTTCAAATTAAAAGCCCTTGCTCCAAATTAAAAGACCAGTTTTCTGTACGCTGTCCAGCCGTGTTTTTTAATGCCTTATGAATGGAGAACTTGAAATACATGTTTCAAAACACAAATAATCTCTGCATGGAAGCCCCATACACAAAGTCAAGGTAACTGTAGGTCACTGTATACCTGAGAATCTCAGGTGGACTTTGAGGGAAAGTAACAGCTCAAACATTAAAAATCATTCCTTGAATTATTTTACGGTTAGTTTGCTGTTCAGTTCCAGATTTAATTATTAATCACTCTTTGTTTGATGTTCAAGGTATTTATTACTTTCAACTAGTTCAACTAATATAGTAAAAAAATGTTCATTTACATCAGTGTCAATCTGGTTAATCGACTTTTTCCTGCTCCAAAAGCTCGCCATCATACCGGCCTTTAAAAATCCACCATCGGTCGACCTCGAGGTGCAACTAATGATTACTTTCAACATCTATTCAGCGATTAATTGTTTAGCCTAGGAAATGTGATTCGTGAAACATGCCCAACACAACCTCCCAGGCCTCAGGATCACACCTTCGAATAGCTCGTTTTGTTCAACCAACAGTCCAAAAACAAAAAGTATTCCATTTACAATGATGTACAAGAGAGAAAAGCAGCACGATGTCGCATTTAAGAGGCTGGAATGAGCAAACGTCTCGCATTTTATCTTGATAAAGGACTTGAACAATGAATGACTTATCAGCATTGTAGATGAATTCTCTGCCAGCTGACTAATCTGAGCACTAAAACCGAGAAGTTCAGGGCAGCTCTGCAACCAGTCAGAATTTTATCCCTGACATATTTGGTACCACAGCCCAGCGGGTATGCAGCGACTCTGAAACATGCTCCGTCTCGCTTCCACAGCACTTCCAGGGAAGCTGCCGTCATAAATCCCCTCTAATGGTCGCTGGCGAGGGAACTTTTTAACACAGAACTTAGGAGCCACTGTTATTCACCCGTAGAGCGAGAGTCTCGAGATGATGGATGGTAATAAATATTGCACGGGGCTAACAGAGGTCCCCCCAGAGACGTTCAATTGCCTTGAGTGATAGGGTGCTGCTCGGCAACACAGGAGAGGGTGGCAGAGGGCAGGCTCTTCACGGGGCCGGCTAACTGAGTCTGTTCAATTTCCTCCCTGGAAGCACGACCGTCCTCATTTCTAAACAATAACGCCGTCTCACAATGTGGGAAGATAAGCAGGGGGAACGGGGGTTTCTGCGAAAAATGGCGATCTCAACTTATGTATGGCAAGTTTGTTGGTTATGAATGAGGAACTGATTGACCCCGGGAAGAAAATAAAAATCCACTGTGGAGCGGTAATGATTGAGAATGTACCTGGCATGTGAGGAAAAGGAACACTGCTCAGTGTTACGGCCACTTCCCCGCTGGAGCAATTTAACGGAGCTTTCTGACAAGGGAGCTCTGTTGTGCCGAGCTGCCCACCATCTTAACTGCTTCCTTGACAATGGCCGGCAAAGGAGCAGATGTCCACGCTGCACACATCTGTAGCGGCCTTATATTCCTGCAGGCACACACCCCCTTGCCTCGTCCACTACGCGCACATGGGCACCCATTAGATGGACAAAGGGGCGCTTTAGCATCCCTCTTTTCAGCTTTCCAGCATCAAAAACTAATTCTCCAAGTTTTTACTTGCAAATCATTTACTCTTTTTTAGGTGTTGCACGCTGCAGGATATAAATCCTCTTTGTTGACATGAACAAATGTCTGACAATTATGCTTTTAATGATGAGCGAGAGGAAATTAAGACAACTCCAGTTCTGAATTAATCCAACATGTGTCCTGTTGTCATATTTAGGGGTAATCGGTGAATTAATTAGCCCAATAATGTGTAAGAATACTTGTGCGTGTGTAATTAACAAGTTAACACGAGGCAATTAGCAGCTCGTTCATACACCGCTGGCTGCTAACAGTGGCTGTAAACATAAGATGCACTTTCCCAGATGATCTTTAAGTTTAATCAGCTACGGCGCTCAAACCTCATTGCAAACATCAGGCCGGTGCCACTAAACAAGACAAATTCACCAGAGTAAAATGCACCAAGAGTGGGAGCAACAAAAAGCAGTTCATTAGTCTCCTCCAGTGGGTTTCAAACACAGGAGCCACCAGGGGACCGTGCTCACAAGTTCCACATCCCCACACTTTTTTATGTGCCCACCTGCAGACCTGCAGCCCTCCACGCTTAACCACAAAATCCTTTTGAGGTGGGATTCAACATGTCATCAAAACGAAGGCGTTTGATCCGCCGCTTTAATCGCGCTGTGATGAAAAGAATAGAAAAAAAGAAAAGTTTTCACGTGTAATGATGTGTGGCAGCTTCTTTAAAAGCTCCTCCGGGGGGGAAAAAAGTGCGCAGGAACAAACGCGTGTGAAAGGTCAGCGGCGTTCTGGTGCGGCTCGGACAGCAGATGTGCACCGCGGTGATGATTTGTGTGTGTGTGTGTGTGTGTGTGTGTGTGTGTGTGTGTGTGTGTGTGTGTGTGTGTGTGTGTGTTTTAAAAAAAGATGCACAGGCTGAGCAGCAGCAATCAGCGCTGAAGATTACACGAGATGACGTCTCGCACTATTTTGCCTACAAAAAAAAAAAACTCGAGTCAAGTGTGAGGTATTAGAGGATTTATGGGGGGGAATAACCTCACTAGAAAGCACAACACGCACACACAACTCCACACACCTCTCATAATGCACTTCCCCTTTTCTTTAAACCGACACACACTCCGTACGGGGTCTCGCTGTGTACAAAAAAAAAAACAATCCGCGTCTTCGCCGAATACCCTTCCGATGTAAAGGTGAGGACCATGAAGGCAGCACCGGAGCGGGGGAAAACGGCTATTTTGTGTCCACATTTGACAGTTCCAGCCGCTTTCGCGCGGTCAGAAATGCCGTCCCCGGTGTGCACAACCCACCCGACCATTCCCCATCTTCATGGCGCAGTAAGGTGGACACACATGGCCGGAGCCGTGCGCGGACCCGACGAGCAGCCCGCAACTCTCATTCCGAAAAAGAAAGAAGCACCAAACTGAATCAAAACGCGGTCTTACCTGGGTGAAGGATGTCAAATCGTTAAGTTGAGACTTTTCTTTCCCCCCCTCTCTCCTTCTATCTCCCTCTCGCGCTCTCTCAGGCACACGTCGGCGGCAGCATCATCCGCTTCGGGGGGAGAAATGTTTCACGTGAAGATTTGGAGTAATTCTGATTCCACCTTATTAATCCTCCGCGCGCGCCACGGGGAGAGAGGAAAAAAAAACAAAAAGGGGGGGAAAAAAAGAGGAAAAAACGCGGCTTCTTTCAGCAGATGGGAAGAAACGACCGGATACAGAAGAGTGACAAGCCAGCAGGGAGCGGGCTGCAGTGTGTTAGACGCGTCCGTGTTTATTAAAATACGGCCGAGCGTAAACGCCGAGTAGGTGTCTAACTGTTCCACTGCTCCCCCCCTCTCCCTCTCTCTCTCCCCCCTCTCTTTAGCTGTAGTCACACACTGTCTAACTCTCCTGTGTTATCAAGGCGGGGTCTTGGGTCGTTTAAACCAATGACATAAACCATGAAGAAGAAGAAGAAGCCTCCCCCTCCTCCTCCTCCTCCTCCTCCACCACACATACACACACCCTCCGCTCGTAAGCAACAATAATGTGGTCAAATCTCATTTGTCTTTTTTTAATCTTCATTAATTGTCTGATTTGCCTTATTTTTAATTCTAACATGAGAAAATCACCTTCAAGGGTCACTTCACACAAAAAAGGGAAAATCTCATGAACACATTTTTTAATATGGCCAATAGCAATCCTTCTTTCCAATAAAGGTGAATGGATTTTCTTGTAACATTAGAGAAAAAAAATGATTTTCCCACAACTATGCCCTGATTGTCTCAGTGGGAACAGCTTTCTGTGGAACTACTTTTCATTGGTCCCAATGAAAACTGTCACCAATGAGACTTTCAGCTGTTTTTGCTTTTACTTAAAAGCTGCACTAATCAGTATTTTTATATGAGCATTGGGTTAAATGACAATGCATGAAAGGCGTCGTTGCTTGTGACAAGCCCATCGAGAGTTGCCGCCCGACTCCGCCGTCCCCTCGGCCCTGCGGAGCGTTTGACCACCTTTCGACTCGCGTTTGATTTTCTGGTCTTTTTCATGTTTCTTTTCTTCTGGAAAGATTATGTATTTGACGTTTTTTCTTTGTTAGACAGGTCGCAGTAGAGATGCAGACGTGAAATGATGAGGTGGGGAGATGACAGGAAACGAAGGTCCCCAGTTAGCCATTGTGATTACAGTATATTAGTGTGCATTTTAATCAAGCAGCAACCTCTGGGGGCTGAAAAATGAAGTCCAAAAGCAAGTCAATTCCCATAGACCCCCATATTACAATGTAGCTTTACAGCAGAAATAAACATGCTTGCACATTTTTATAAAACTCACTCATTTTAATTATTTTAAGGCTTAAAGTTATGCATAATTATGGGCATGGCCCCTTTGAGTGACAGGTTTCAGCAACCAGGCTTAGTTCGGCCCACCTCATCCCACCATTTCTGGATTAGAGGGGAGTTTGGTGGGGCTGGCACTGCCAAGATGGCGACAGCCGGAGCCACTATCACTGAGCTTCAGAGTGGCTCTTCAGAAACCTATGGGGGATGTCATGGAGACGATGCCCATGTTTTACACAGTCTATGATGTTTACCAGCAGGCCGCCATCACACCTCAGATTTACTGTCTCGGTTCAGCTCTCATCAGCATTGTCTTCTGGTGTAGTGGGCGGCTCCTTTCAGCAAAAAAATAAAAGCTCCAATGAACCCACCGTACACCACCCGCCCAGCACCAAACAATCCACAGGCAAAGCCAGCGACTAGCTGCTGAACATGAAAAACAATGAATGCAGGTTTAATCAGCATAAACACATCAATTCATTCACCTCCGTTGTACTGGAGTCGCACCAGAAATCACTCTCAAAACGCGGGCACATTTCTTTGCAATTTGGCTCAACAAACACTTTAAAAGGCTGATAATGTGCGCACATGGAATTATGCATGTGCCGGTGTTGCTCAAGTATGCAATGAATCTGTAATTTATGGTATTCCTTTAACATAATAATCAGATATTTATGCCTCACTCTTCTTTACATATAATTAGTGGTTCTCATTTGAATTGATAACAGTGGGACGCTGCTGGATGAAAGCTCACACAAAACGCTGTCAAGTGAGCAAATCAGCCGTGCTGTTGTAAGAAATGTTCTTAGATTTTCTTCATTTGGGAAGTTCATGAATCGGCAGCGTTCTTCACAGAACATGGGTTGCACAAGTCTCCGCTACCTGATATTGATTATTTTAGGAATTCCTTTGATTTCTCCACAGGGATTTTTCTGTAGCAGCGCTGAAGCTTGAGGCCACACGATTTAATGTAGTAATGCTAAATATTGTTTCACTGTGTGCGTACATACTGGACTCACCCATGCGCGATTGATTTGACACGACTATGTGGCACAGCACGTGACCCCCGGTGCTTTGTGAATGCGCGGGGTCACGGATGACATCACGGGATTGATTTTTACTGTCCGTCCTTGGAACTTGTTGCACAAAGAACAACATCATCACGTTAATCCATGAAGGGTTTGCCTCTGATACACATCTGGAAGCGTGGCCCTGCTACCATGCAGCCACGCGGCTACATCTACATTTCATTTTGGCACTAATTTCTGCACTTTGTGTCGTCACTCCGCGAGGTCACGTAAACGGTGGCAGATTGTGTGAAGTGGCAGTCAGAATGCTAAGTGAGAACAGTTATCTATATCCCATTTTCCACTTTTCATTTCAATATTCCGCCTGGCCTCCATATGCTTCAATATTGATCTGCCCATCAACTATGGTCCATGGCTACATGTGGGGGTGTGCAGCATATAGCACAGAGAGACGGCCCCTCAGTGGGATAATTATGCAGAAAATGAATGCGGTGAAATTGTGTTCTTGAATCTCACAGCTGTGATTTTATTGATGTTTTGGACCGATTGTATATTGTTTACAAAAATCAAGATTGGCGATTTCAGACACTCTGTGTTCACAAGCAAAAGCCAGATCAGAGAAACAGCTATTTCATGATGTGTTGCAGACTATTATGTGAGGGCAACAGCATTTAAATGACCTTTAAGTCTGCATTTGCCATCTATGTGAAGAAAAAATGTGAAATATATTCTCTGTTTTCGTAAATCAGATCTGGTGTTAAATCAAAGCCTGCAATAATACTTTATTAATTCTCTTATCGTTATCAGCTAATCAGTCAACCTATTGAACTGTTTACTTCAAGCCAAATGTCACAGAACTAACTAATAATGATGACAGATTCCTTTTTAAACAACACAGCCAGGAAGCTGCAAAGTGCTTTATTAGTTTTTTTTAATGTGCAAAACCATAGTTGCATGTGCTCTGCAGCCCACATTCAATCTGCTGCTGTATCAGCGTAAAACATCTCATCGGAGATGCAGAGGAGTCTCAAGTGTTGAGGGGATCTGTGGCATCCTATGAGAGGAGGAGGGACGGGTTCAATGCTGCTCTGTTCGAGACCATCTCATGTTGAACTCTGACCTCGATCTCAATACTCACAAATTCACAGGCAGAGTTCACAGCGAGTCTCTGCGGGGAGCCGAGCAACATACTATCCACACTGCGGCCTCTGGAGACACACATCTATCAATCTCCAGATGAATTATTGAGGGCACACCACCCCCGCCATGTTTCTTACATGGGCTGGAATTAGTGGCTGTTGCAAGGACCACGTTGCATTAGAATTCGAGGGGCGAGTTTGTTGAAATTTTGATGTTTTGCTCGTGCTGTGTGTGTAGCCCAGTCATTTTTCTATTTGTCAATTCCCCTCAGTTGCTTTCCCCTGACAGGCAGACTCTTATCAAAGTGATTTCCCTCCACACACTCTGCTCAGGCACTATTGTGATGCGCCAGCTCATTGGTAAGTTACAACAATTTAATTTCTCTGTTTTTTGATTGAATTAGTGGAAAATACAATAACATCAAATACAGCATTAGAGGGCACTGAGACACAGCAGACATGTAACATTTGTCTTTTTGGAGCAAAAATCAGCATTCGTCCTCTTTGCTGTCGTCACGACGTGCCTCGGTGATGCTGCCCCCCCCCCCAACAATGTCTCAGCATTTGAGGTACTTGCAGAGGTCAGTGTGCCACAATGACTTCACGTCCTCTACTCAGAGGCTGAAGCATGCTCAAGCTGCACACACACACACATACACACACATGTTAGGTTTCCATCGCTTTTGAGGACATTACATAGACTTAAATTCATTATCCGGAGGCTTACTTAACCATAACCATAACCACTACTTGCCGAATCCTAACCTTAACCCAAGTCAAAAGGGAAGTCCCCACGATGTGACTGTGGGAACAGATTTATGTCCCCACAACATGAGTAATACACGGCCACATATACACACACAGTGTCGTGTTTCATTGACTTGCATTCAGTTCCTGGAGACTTACCACCATCACAATTAATGCCCAGTCCCCATGTGCACAGATGTTTTTCAAAAATGTACCTTTTTTCTATGTGTTTCTTCCTTTTAACCACACACAAATGCAGCTTTAGGTCACTGAAAACGGATCTTTTGTAAAACTCCAGGATGAAGTGTTAGTGCAGTATCTATGTGCAGATAGGGAGAACAGTTTTTGGCTTGTGACGACCGAGTATCTCCTTTGTTTACATGAGGCAAGCAGTGCTGCTTCTAACCATGCTAACAGGACTTTTTACATGTTTACACATATGTACAGTTACCCTTTCACTTTTATATAGGAACAGAGGTGTACAGTATGGAGGACACTGCTACATAATCCAACACTCCCACAATGCAGACTCTGCTGTCAACATTGCTGGTTTTGGACAAGACCTGGCCGTGGAATTACAAATCCTACTATGGCGACAGCAGGTCATGCCTTTTCCATAGTAGGATTCGTAATATAGGGGTTGGACTAGATGCACTAAGCCTACCGGGAATAGACTTTATTCAGCCGTCTGATTGGCCAACATGGCTTTAGGACAAGAATTATATTGCTGCTCGTCAGTTTGGCGAGCTTTTGACAACACTTCAATCATGTTTTTGTGTTTTCATTTGGACAGAGATTTTTTTTAAAACCGTGCTTGTGTGGACAGGATTTAGGTGACTAACCGTAACCCTTTCTCTAACCCTAACCTAAACGTAATTATACCCTAACCCTTAAAACTCTCAGACCAAAATGTCTTCACTTTCCAAAAATGTCCTCACTCCCAAGGTCTAAAACCCAAATTGGTTCTCACCAAGATCAATGTAAGCACACACACTTTGACCATTTATTTATGTCCACATAAAAGAGAGCTCAGTGCTAGGACAAAAATACTGTGTGCAGGTGCAGCAGGGTACATTCACAAGGTCACGGAGCATGATACAGTCTTCATGATACAAAACACACACACACACACACACACACAGTCCACTCTTTTTTTGCTAATGAGGTGGCAGGGCCTCACCATGCAAGGATAAAGAGGGGGTAAACGGCTCAGACCCCCAATGGGTCCGCTTGAACTTGTGAAATTGGATTGACACCACACTCAAAATGAGCTCCCGCCATGTAGGAAAAGCAGACTGAAGCCCCCCAGGAGGCTAAGTTGAATCAATTCTCCTAATGATGTTTGTAATTTAGGAGGCTAATGACATGCACTATGAACTGGAAGATTATGTCTAGAAGATGCCTCTCAGAGGCAAGAATCAGAAACCTGCACAGAATGTGGGAACAAATATTCAAATCCTAGAGATACAGTAGTGTGCATACTGTAGTCTGCCATAGTCTTATACTAGACTTTGTCAGAATTGAAAATGTGAGTCAAGTCTGAGTCAAGTCTCAGGTCCTTGAGCGCAAATCCAAGACAAGTCACACTGTCACAATGTTGTTCTTGGCTGCAGGAAGCAGCTGTTCTCCACAAACAAGTCAGACCCGACTCCGAATGAACAACAATGTTGCTTCATCCCTGCAGGATGTGTAAATAACTGACTGTTTCCTAACAAGTTTGACAGGTCAACATAAAAAAGGATGATACGTCAATGTCCAAACCTTGTTTCTGCTGCCACCCAGTGGCCAAAAAAAGGTTCAAGCTCCAACTAGGAAGTTGTCCACAGAAACTGCCTAGACCATCCGTCTAGGCTAACTACGACTGATCAGATCAACGAACCATACGACAGTAGGAGAGCGAAACGTTTCTGCCAAAAGTGCGTAACTTGAATCCTGTCAAGATGGATTCTCGGATCATGTGATCTCACGTGATCTCATGATCACAAATCCAGCTGCCTTGCAAGGTAGGCTGAGAAATTTCACTTGTAAGTTATAGCAGAAAGCAGTTTAAAGGTTATGAGGAGGGATTACTGTTAGATCTAACAGATGTTTTGTGTCCCCTCTTAGATTTGGCCTGGAGTACTCGAGTACTAATTTTGTTTTGACCCTTTGGGGGTACTGAGGCCTGCTTCCTGTGGGATGAGGATGTCTCTTATTGTACAAGATGTTAAGTGCTGTGTATACATGTTGTTTAGGAACGAGTGCATCCCCATATGCATGCATATCCATCCTGTGTGTGGCTAACATGCCAAACGTTCACACAAGCACAACTGCATAGGAGGCATGGCAACAGTACGCAGCATGATATGCATGCGCAACATGTTGATATGATTACTCCACAGGCTGTTCCCTGTGTTTTAGGCTGGTCATTAACAACCTATTTGAAGACTTTGTCAATAGGTGCCAAGACAACAAGAAGCAACATCGCCCCCTCCGCGCTCAACCCCCCCCCCCCCCCCCCCCCTCCCATCCACTTGCCTTTCTTTTCTCTCATTAATATGGAAATGAGTAGCTCATTGTTGTTGGTAGGGAAGAAAGCTGTCATGTCTTTGGTGACAGGCTCAATGGATGTGTTTGGATTGCAGGGCTTGCTGTTTTCCGAGAGCATGTCTTATCTTTGTTTAGGCAGCGAATCAAAAATGTAAACATCACTTCATTAGCATCTGTCAGGAAGCTTAACAGTATGATTTTTAATACATGGCTAAACCCTCTGAATAGGCAAGCAGGCCTCGTTATTCTGTCTCTTCTTTTATCTCCACTTTGTGTAGTAGTTAATTTCTCAAAGGGGAAACTTACTTAATCCTCTTCGTTTGCTGGTGAAAGCCATGTTGTGTAGCTCTGCTTTCTCCCTCTGTTAGAACATTACTTACCAGAGATGCTTTATTGTACTTTTCCTGCTGCGTGGTGGTCATTCTTATACTTTTTTCTCATTTGCAGTCCCAAAAAAACAACGCAGATTATTTTTTTTTCAGCCAGATAATCGGCTCAAAAAAGAATTTCTGCTTTGGGAAAGTCAGAAAATGAATAAAACATAAATTAAACTATTCTTAACCTTTAAGAGAGATCAAAGAGACTTGTGTTCCAGCCAATCACTGACTATCAGCATCACACTTCATCCACTTCATCAAGGCCTCCTCCACACCCAGCATTTACTTCAAGTATACCTGCACGTTGTGGAGTGATATTATAATTACTGGGACATGACCAAAAGCAGGCAAGATTAGGTAAATGCAGCTACTTATCTCAAGTAAGTGCTTTGTTTATATCCAGATTTGCCTGTTGCAGGGGTACATGCACATGAGCTCAGGGGAGTCATATTTCCTGTCTCTCAAAACGATTTGAGTTCCTCGTGGGCTCTGCAGGCTCCATCGGTTGGCTGTTTTTGCAGCTGCGATCCCCAGGAGTTCATCACCGAGCTGGAGCACCTCTCATATTGGGTCACACTGTGGACAAATATATGCTAGAGGCCAAAGTTGTACCGAGAGAGAGAGAGAGAAGCAGTGACAGAGACATCCAGAAGAGTACTGAGCGGACATGATAGGTTTAAGTGAGTAAATGTCAGTGGCTCCTCAGGGAGGTTTGTGGAATATTAGGCTGTGATTTGAGCTGCACACTCTTGTGTCAAAGCATCGGGTCAATCTGTGAGTTTATCTTGAACAAAGAGGACAAAGCACAGTGATTTCTTCTGGGTGAGAAATACAAGTGTCACTGTTGTCATCGTTGAGCATATTTTTTTTAATTTTTCTTGGAATATAAGAGGAAAATCCATTGACTGAAAAGATTAGATAAGTTAGTGGTAAGGTATCATGAAATACAGTTAAATTGCCAACATATGAGATGAAGGTGATGTGAGTGTTTGCTATTTTCAGGACATTTGAGTGTGGTCAGCCATGTTCAAAGTTTGTTCGTAGTTACTTTATTTTCATTTCAGTACAGAGCTGACGTGAAAACCTCACTGAAGGACTCACTGACATATGTAACTAGTAACAGACACCATTTCCCACAAGCCCCATACGTATGCGGTGCGCTCCATTTAACTACGAAATGGGAAGCTGGCGCTGGGAATGAGGTCACGCCCGAGTTCACCGCTGAATATTCCAGGAAATATGTTGGAAAACCGACAAGTACAGAACAAATATGAGGAAGAAGAAAGAAGGCTCAAAAAGTATTGTAACATAGGGTAAAAAAAAAAAAAAAACGTTTTGGGTTAGTTTTAATCAGTTATTCTGTAACCAGCGTGGAGCAGCCATCTTGGATTTTGAGGTTGGGGGTTGGTTTACGAACACGGAAAATTCTGACTGTCTGTAATAACAGCGGAGACTAAACATTATAGGCGTTTTTAGACAACAGAGATTAAAATTAAAGTTAAAAATATGACTTTAGATGAGAGTGTTGGTAAAAAAAATTTTTTGATGTGGACAAAACCAAGCTAGCTTGACGAGCTGTAGTTTTTTCTGAACTAACCAGCTAAACATTGTTTAACTTTGTTTAAAATACAAGGGTTTCACTTTCTTATAGCAGCTGCAGTAGAGGATGTGGAATTATCTTAGAATATGGACAGCAAAACCCAGAATCACACTGAGTTACAGAAGCTAACAGAAGCTAGCCTGCAGTGAAAGTTAGCTTAACTGTTAGCAAGGAGAGCACCGTTGCTATAGGTACCTGGAGTCTGATATGAGTTATTTTCCGAGCTCTGGAAACCTCCTTCTTTTTCTAAATACATGATTTGTTGTCAAGGACATGAAATTTATTCGGTCAAACATGCGCATGTGTGGCCCTAACCGCTAACTCAGCAAGCTAAAGCTAATGATTATGCTTTGAAAGCACTTGATAATAGCTTCACCGCTTAAATAGCTTCACTAAAGTAAAAAAAATGCTGCATATCTTATTCTCACTCTGACCAGCTTCTTCTCCATAGCAACAGAGATTAAATCTATTGGTTAGTTAGTTGATTAAAACTGATAATCATAACACAAACATATAGTACGGATAAATGACGCTGAGATATCAATACCTTCCTTTCTGGCGGAACTGAGAGCTGCCAGCCAATCAGAAACAAATACTGTCTGTGTAAAAACATTGATTATTGGTGTTTGGAAGGGTTGAAATTTTAGGGCGCGACTTCACAACACTTGCACAACAGAAAGATGAATGTAATTGCTGTCACAGTCATCAGTTATCCGTGGCTTTGTCACACTTTAACAAAGAATTGACGACACATTGATTAGGTGAATCTGCCATCCTGTGAAAAGAATGCAACTCAGATGTAATTATGTACAAGAGTCCTTTCAGATAGATTTTCCTCCCTTTTAAATCATTTCAGACTTTTGTTGCGCTCCTAATTGTCCATTCAGAAGTTGTTCCAATTGCTGAAGTGCCTTTATGTGATATGGGGAAGAGGAGGGGAAGGGATGAATGTGTGTGTAATGTTTTTGCATTTGTATTCCTCTATCCATCTCCCTTTTTGTCAGAACAGTTTCATTTCCATGTCAGTGATTTATGTAGGGAGATAGGAGAGAGCCTGTTAATGGGATATTTCTTTTGCTCTCCTCATGAACAACAACATGTCAAAATGAGGATAAAAAATAAACCCAAATGCTTGCCGGGGGGAGCAAATTAGGTCTTGTGGCAATATTGAAAAAAAAAAAAAGAAAAAAGAAAAAGCGCTTTTCCATCATGCCACTCTAGACTCATAAACATCCAGGCATCTTGGATTTGATGTGCAGCTTCTCATTTAAAAACACTGGGCTGTAATTGAAACTTATAGCTTTTCAAACAGAATATCTTACCTTGGAAACATACTGAATCATTCCAGTTTAAGATGAAACAACAAACCATAATAGAATACAAAGCTATTTTTTCATATTACCAGTAAACTGAATAGCTCTGCCTTTTGTTGTGCACAACACAGTCTAGCAGAGGTCAATTTTCTCTAACATACAAGGATCCTAATTTATGGAGCTGTCATTATTTCCTTTGGTTGGAGTGACATTTTCTTGTTTTCATTTCTTTCACAATCTACATATCTGAAATTATTAAGACAAAGGTAAATAGAAATAATTCATTGAATCTCCCTGCGCTCTTATTTTCCATGTTTTTTGTCTCTGTGTGTTTGATTTTAACAAGTGCAGAAGCAAAAACCTATATTCTAGAAATATCCCAGAACAGATGCTAGACTTCTTATAGGCGGTAAATGTATATTTTTTGGGTAGCGTGAGTTTATTTTGGGTGAAGAGAAAGGAACCAGCCACTGCTACCCCAGCCTGACTGACTGCGAGGCTGCCATCTTTTCCTGGAGGTGGAGTGGAGTGCCTCGGATGATTGCGGGTGGTGCTGACAGAATCCGAAGTGGGTCGTCCGCTAACCTCAGCCCCCTGGAGTACGGTGGGTCTGGGCCAGAGCGGAAGGGAGCGGAGTCCTGCTGAGACGCGGAGTCTGGTCTGAGGTAATGGGCAGAAGGGAAAAAGAGCCTTGCCTGTGGCGTGGCACAAAATGAATTACTGCCATCTTTCTGCTCCTCTGCCTCACAGTGAGAGTAGAGTCTGGAGGGCCAGATAACAAGGGCACAGAACCTCAAACTCAAGCAAAATGGAGAACTGCCCAAGAAAAAAAACACAAAAAAACGCTGTCTGCTGGAGTTAATATCATGTCATTTATGATGATTTGGCTGAATGTATGATGAGGTCATTCTCATTTCAGAGTTAATGTCGGCCCAGACAGTGGAGCAGGGTGGTGGCAATGGCTGGAACATTTTCTTTTATTTCTTAGCTCCCACTCTTCTCATTTATCCTAACAGGGCATGGTATGACTCTTTTTTTCCAGTGATGTGTTACAGCACTCTTGGACCGGAGTGATAGGGCTGTCATATGCTAAAAATGCTCCACAAGGCAGAGGGAGCTGATAGCATGTCGGGGCTTCATGAGTGCGACATAAGTGTGGGAAATCTGCCCTTCACACAAAGATCACGTAAATAAATAAATGACACCAATTATTCTGCTACATTCTGTCTTTACAGGGAATACATCAGTTACCTCTGCAACAACTTGTCACCTGTATCTCATAGAGCAGATTCAATATTTCTCACGCATCAGTGTTTTCTCCCTTTCCGCCATGCATGTGCAGTTGCTCAGCGTCTGTAAGGTGATCTAAGTAAATTCCTATAAACATGATTTAAATTTCCTCAGGGATCAATACTCCGGCATCATGAATCCTGCGCTCTTTGATGCTCGTTTGGGCAGCACGAGCGTAGTCTCCTGCCTGCCGGGTTTGTATGTTGTGGTTACCGCGGTCAGGATGAGGATGTAAGACGATACATCCAACCTTAAGAGCATCCTGAGGAGGAAGTGCTCATTAGCACGGCCGATCAATGAAAGAAAAGGTTCGTCTGGCCTCTGCACAACTTACAGTTAGGCATTTTTCTCTTGCGGATTTTTTTTAATGCGCATTAAATCTTCCAGTAAATTCAAATGAAGTCAGCAGAACTGCAGAGAACCAGTGAATCAGCAGAGATTTTTTTTTTTTTTTTTCATCAGAACCAATCCTGAGTAGCTTGAATGGGATATGACTCGACCATGTTGGAAAAAAGAAGGCAGAAAAATGGACCCATAATTAGGTCAAAGCATTAGGGAAACTGTTGAGTTGCGTTTTGATTCATCTCACCTTGCCGCATTTGAACACGTCACCTGCATGCAAATGATTCTCTTTCTTGTCTACCCGAGAGAGAGGGAAAAAAAACCTACTTGAATTCATTGATGCCATTGTCTGGTATTAGATACAATCAATCTGGTGAGTGGGTGGGGAAGCAGGATGAGGGGCCCGCGGAGATTAAACAGAAGCCTCACCATGGTTGTTCCAAAAACAAAATAAACCCATTCATCCAATTAGGAGCTGCGGAATATTCCAAAAAATACAAAAAAAAACAAAACAAAAAACAAGCTGGACGAGAGCTTCTCGGCTAATTTACGCTCCGCTTCAATCTGAATATCCTAATAGACTGGACAAGATTACAGGCCACATCAAAGTCTGCAGGACTTAGAAACAAATAAGCCAGAGTGACTGGGTGGCACAGCATATTTAAAGCGAGCTGAAAATATGCAAAACTGGGTGCACAGACTCAGCTGCGCCTGCATAATGAATTCTCGCGACTTGAACCGCGGTTCATGTGAGAAAACTTTCCTACTGTTTAGCCATGATTACTCATTTGCTCACGTCTTTACAATTTTTTGTTAGATTAGCTCATCGCGCGGCGTTCTGTCCGCAGATTGAGATTTTCTAATGTGTGCACAAGACAGAAGCTGCAGCCTGCACTATTCCTCCCCCCTCTGATCCCTCTTTCTCCCCTTGGATTAAAATGAGTTTAGCTGTTCAACTTTGATTAACACCCAGCGTTCCCCATCCTGCAGAGCAACTCCCTCTGTTTGATGAATCTGGGCCTGTTTGTTCCCCTGCTCCTCCCGGTGTGTGATGCATGACAGCACTCCCTCTCAAAATGCAGCTTTATTCCACACAGGGGAAAATGGAGTCAGAACGGGCAGCGCCCCCCCGTCCTTCCCTCCTCCTTTTCATGGAGCACCTTAAAACCTCACAGAAGAGAAAGGAAAGTGTACAGATGAATGCCATTTTTGACTTTTTGCAGGGCCTGGGAAGTGGTTTGCAGTGCCCATCCGCATGTAGGAAAGTAAACAAGAAAGGTATGTTTACTATACCTCGGAGCTCTGGATAAACTCTTAACCCTGCAGGTGAATTGCATCTGGTGGCCTCACAGACACACGGTGTCACACAATATTAGACTCTCCACTCTGTCTTCTGTGAGCCATTTGATTTTATTTCACCCCTGGTTGCTGTATCTGCTGCTTATACCTGTCAAAGCAGTAATGGAAAGTGCTTTGGGATAAACATTGCTCATCGAGGAAAACCTATTGAGACCGCGGTCTGTTTACGACGGTTTCATGTTCACACGTATCTTTTAAGATAACAATGAATTGATGAAAGTACATAAAGGTAAATAAACACTTTGATAACAGTGACTTATGTTTATTGTATCCAGAAATAATGGGAAAAAGTCATGGTTGATGTAAATGTGTCAAATGCAACCAGATTTTCTTCTTTCACCCCGTTCTGGAAGTAGTTCAAAGCATTCAAGAGAAAACAATAAAATTCATAGAGTATATTATAATGAGACCATCCACCCATCCAGAGAGTTGACTCGAGGGGAGGTAGTGGTGTGTGAGGAGGGGGTCTGGGTGCACAATGAGCCCTCTGATGTCATGCTGCTGGTAATTTGTTCTGAAACAAGAGGGGAAATATTGCTGCGCTGTCACTGCAGTGTCAAGCCTCGCACTGCAGGACAGATTTCGCTGACACGTCGTATCCTCTGGAAAAGTCGCAAGTCAGTGCTATTCCCAACAGGGCTCAGACATGGCCGGGGAAACGGGGAGAACACAGTCACTGCACATCCGAGCAACAGTCACTAGCTTCAACTCTCTGCATAAGCTGCCGCCAGAACACAATAAGGCAATAAAGCAATTAGAATAAGCTGCGCTGTGTCTCTCCAATGAGCAACCTCCCCTCTCCTCCGTAAAGCAGCCAAACAGAGCCACCATCCAGAAATCAATGAAGCGCTCCTCATAAAGGGATTGTCAAATTCAAGACTGTGCAATTTGTTTTGTGATAACTCTGCAGGCTCATGCATGGAATCAATATGAGGGCCTGTGGCAAAAAAAGGAGGGGAGAGGGAGGGCTGAATGTGTATTGATTCGTACTCAGAAGCATTAAAAGTCCAGAATCGGAAGTGGTAACCTTTGATTGCAGGTGCGTTTAGATCAGTTTAAAGTTTATTTCACACTGAGGTGGAGACTAATTTATTCTCACCAAGCAAAAAAAAAAAAAAAAAGAAGAAGAGGAAATGGCAGTAAGTAGAGTGTTATAATCCTGCCATCCACTCATTTGCCCTGCAGCTTGACCTTCTCAGACAATCACCCCACTGCTTTTTAAAACCCATAAATCACAGAACAGACTTGGACAGTTGGCCAGTAATTGTGATTAAAAGCATAACCTGCAGAGCTGGCCTTATAAAAGCTGAAAGAACCAGCAACAACAAGTTTCCAGGCGGGAGGTCATCGTCTAAATCTCCGGCTGAACTCGCTCTCCCTTCTCCTGTGTGAGTTTAATAACGACTCCTGCGTCCGTATGCTAAAATGTCAGGTCATGAATATGTTCTCAGGTTAGAAATGACTAAGTTATACGTTATTTTTGCTCTGTCAGCCTCCCTTGCTTTATGTAACATCTCACGTGCAGTATGGCGAAGCTGCCTTGTGTGTCTCTGCTGGACGACTTCAGATCCTCGGTCGCATTTTGGCGTTTTTGAAGCTACGCTTGACGTTTGATGCAAGCGCGCACGCAGGTGGATAAGTTTTGGTCCACATCTCCTGTGATAGTAAAGCTTTTTTTCCCCTCACGGTTAGATGGAAATGTCAGTTTTGAAGGATACAAGTCAATTAACCCAAAGGGCAATGTTTTCTGCCACCTCCTCCCGTCGTCACTTCATTTAAGAAACAAAGAAAAAAAAACAAAACGCAGTGAGAAATAGCAGGCAGCCCTCCGTTTCGTGGAAAATCATTACACAATCTGAGAGAGAATAGAATATTCTGTGCCCAGGCTTGCCTCCTGTTATTGCACCATTAATAACTTTTGCTGCTGCCAACGAGACAACACCAAGCTTGGTTGGAGAAGAGCCGGCTAATGCAGTCAGTAAATTAAAACCATCGGTGTTCGTTTTCATAAGACAGACCGATCCCTGTTGTCAGAGGTTGGGCTTTTTGTCCTTTTCTTTCTTTTTTTTTTAATTTCACCATCCTCCTACCCAGTGCATCTATTTGTGTTGGACTTTTTCAAAGAATTACTGCATTTCTCAGTTCCCACAGAGCAAACAAACCCTTAAAAGCACGCCACACATCAAACTACTGCATTTCACGCTTCTGACTTTGACTTGACGGCGGGAATGAAAAGTTTTCAGCAGAGAAGATGAAATTATAAAGTGGAGGGGAAAAAAAAAAAGGATTGCCGCACATAAGCACATGACATGCTTCTTTTTGAAAATTAATTAGCATCATGCAAACAATCCTATGTCAGGAATCACAATGAGACGGGAAAACAAAAGCGGAGGAGAGTTAATCTTGCCAATCATCTCTGCATACTCATTAATGTGTCATTAATGCGGTTTCTCGGCTTGATCAAAGAACCCTTTAAAAAGTTTTAACTTTGTAATTAAAAGCAAATGCCACATAAGGCCGACATCCCATTAGCTCGGTATGTTCATACGTGCAATTTAATTATGTGCAATCTCCAGCTTCATTGTCATGTATGGTTGTTATAGAAACTACGCTTGCTGCAGCGAGGTCGTCTGAATGGAATAAGCCTGGCTTATAGAAAATATAAACAAAATCAAAATGACTTAAATAACCTTCATGAAAACTAAGCGAAAAGATTCAAGAGCAGGGAGGTTAGGTGAAGAAATATACATGTAAATTATATAGCAAATTGATTCCATTTCTTCGAAGTTATATGCTTCTCTGCGTGTTAGTGTATCAGAAATTCAAGCAAAAGAAACACCAACAGTATAGCTAAATTTTGCAGAGAGACCACAACTCCTAATCTGTGAAATTGGATGAATTTAAGTTGCCTACCAAATGGGATTAAATTGTATTGGCTGCAGTTTGCTGAGAGGGGGGCATGTGTGAAAGGAATGGATACGGGTGTTACAGTATTAAAGAGGCACCCATATATTTCACCCAGGAAACACAGTGGTGAGCATCCAGTGGGAGTCAATGGGCTCAGGGAGGCTGAAGTGCCAGCTCAAGAGAGAAGGCTTAACAAAGGCTGTGTGGGAGGGCTTCTGTACAGTGTGTGCTCATGAAGTGGAGCATTGTCTCAAGTTTTCCCCCAACTGCCAACCCACACGTGTAGTCACAAACCTACCACCCTAGATACACCTAATCACCATGAAACGGCCTGCCTCCCCTGCATGTCCATAAACTGTAATTTTGCACATGTAGACAGTAAGATAATGTGAACTTAACCTCGCTAAGTGCAAAAGGCCTCGAACTAAAGCACTTAAAAACACACTTTAAGAGCAGGAAGCATTAATATATTCTCAATTGCTCTTGCCATTTGAACTGCCGTACCTCGTACGTGAGCCGTCTGAATAATGGGGGGTGTGGTAGTTCCAGATCTTGTGTGATGGTGGTAATTTCTCTGTGATTGTTGGCCGATGTTTGATGGGGAACTTCATTTCACACGTGAAAATCATAATACCGGTCACGAGCAGTGCTACTCAACCTGCGGAAACTGTCTTTTGTGGCTCTGGTGGAGCTTTGTGGAGAAAATAACCCGAGTGAGGCCATTGGGGTCATCTCGGATTGGCCTTGGAGACGCATTTTAATGGAAAGTCTGTGTAAGAAATGGTGGACATAGAATGTTAAAGGCACAAACTGAAAGATGTTGCATTATGGGTAGTGTAGGATTGAGTGGACTCATGCCAAGAAAAGTTAGAATATCTGCCGTCTCTGCTGCAACCTTGACGAGTCCTCAATTAAAGGGTCAGTTCGAACACTTTAGAAGATTCTTTATTGTCACATGAAATCACACTCAGTGCGATGTAGTGAAATTTGTTCTCTGCATTTAACCCATCCCTGAGGAGCAGTGGACTGTGCAGGAGGACCAAGTCCTGCTCTAAACCAGTGCCTTGGTTAAGTGCATTGACTAAGATACATGTTTTTGATGGTGGGGAAAACCAGAGCCCCCAGAGGAAACCCGTGCAAGCGTGAGGAGAACATGCAAACTCCATACAGAAAGTCATTTTTTCAGACTCTTAAATGCAACAGCGGATTCACATTGAATAGTTCAATATTATGTAGGTGTATATGTTAAAAGACTACCATGAAATGTTCTGCTTATTCACTGTATATTTCAACTTCAATTTAAAGTAATTATTTGTGAACAGACGGTGCGGCGTATTATTTATAGGTCGTGCAGTCTCACCCACTAAAGCTAACAATTAACACACAAGCAATCCGAGGCCTAACGCAGTGATTAGTGCGGCTAAAACACCAAACAAGCACGACTACCACAACGTGCAGCTCAGGGGATATTTTATCCCACTCTTATATATCTATTACTCCATAATGGCAAACATATATTGAAAAAGACTGAAGGTTTTGACCACCTAAAAGCTGGAATTCAGGGACACAACTTGTACACGAACTAATATGATTGTGGCCTACTTGCTGTACTTCGGTGGCTCAGGCTGGGCCTCACAAAGCTGCAGTGGGCGTCTCCCAGATAAATGGAATCTCCTCAGTTTCCACTCTGTCTTGCATTTCTTGGTCAGGTCCTCCTCAAAAGCAAGTTGAATTAAATGAGCTTTCCGGGGGTGTGACATGCTTCTTCGGCACTCAGTGAGCACATTTTTCAAAGTGGGAAAAGGGTTCTCGCAGCCTTTTACTGTAAACGTTAAACCCGGTGATGCATGAGCTCTGAAATGTGTACAAGGGAAACAGGACGCAGCTTCTAGACTAGAAGACTAGAAGAATATCCAGGAGTATCTGTTTGGTTTTATCCACCCTGAGGTCATCTGGAATTACACTGCTTAATTCTCCAAGATGATGGTTGGGAGAAGGGCTGCTGACAGATGCACAACTGCCACCTGCTTCTGAGGTCGCTGCTGGTGGCAAAAACAGCGATCCAGGCCACGATAGTGGTGGTGGTGGAGAGGGGCGAGGAGATGGCTTGACTTGTGGTTGCTAGCTTGGTGGTGACATCAGCGTACGGTTTTTATAGCGTGGCTGCACCACGCTAATAGTTCACCCAAGCATCATACTAGTTTGAAATGAATAAAAACATGCAAAACTCACGTTGTTACATGCAACTCCAAAACAGTCCAGTGGGTCACCAGCAGAGGGTTTACTAAAACCATATCACCAGAATCTGGGGCAGTTCTTTCAGATTTTCAACCTACAACAAAAACTTAATGTTCCATTATACAAATGCTGCAAGATAGTTGAATGCAAAATATATCCAATAATAATAATAATAGCAATAATAACCATATATATACAAACCCAGGACTAGCTATGAGGTGACAGCGCTAACCACTGAGAAAGTGTGCCACCAAAACAACATAGTGTCTGGCATTGCAGATTGTGTTGGTTTAATGGACCCAGGTTTTGAGACATCTGCCTCAGAGATTGTTGCACACAACCCAGTGCAAGAGAGGTGAGGAGAATTTCATTTGTGCTGCTAAAAATTACATTTGAGGAAGTCAACAGTGTGTCTTCCCAGAAATAATGTCCCGGTTAGTCTGCATAATCCTAAATGTTCAGCCGTTTTCACAGGGGCCGTCTCTTTATTAGCAAAGTATTTCCAGTGGAAACTAGTGTGCATTAACCCGAGCAGCACACAGTGAAGTAAATATATGCTATTTAATATAGCAGTTATATGTGTTCATGTCCTGCATTTATATGCATTAAGTAAGTCTAGCAAATAACAAATTGTTCCCAATGTGGTTAATGTGCTCCTCGTTAAATATAGTATAACAAAATAGTGAAAAGCTATATTAATCCTTTTAATGCATTCATCCTAAATCATGTTCAGGTTTCTTTATACGTATACACCAGATTCTATATGATGTTGTATTTGCATATTTTCTACTCATGTCCATGCCTTTTTAGGAAAATATTAATTGGAAATAAAATATTAACATGTTATTAGGCCCTGAGTTGCGTTTGCAGGCATTCCTGTCAGGCTGCGTGCAGCCCCAACAACCTGCGCTGATAAGACGGGGCAGCTTTTGTGTCAAAAAGTCTGCAAAGCACTCGCTGCTGCTCCTTAAGTTTATTACTTTGAGGGCACAATAATAACTGAAGGCGACTCAGATGATCAGATCTCATCTGGACCATGCTGGCTGGACAATAAGAGAACGAGGGAGGGAGGCATGCCCAGTGAAAACTACGCCCTTGGGTGTGAGGCAGAAATATCTCAAACCCTGGGCAAATGAAACCCAAACTATCTGCACGGCCAGATCCCACTAGGAGTAAATGGAATTAATCATTTGGGTGAACTGGCCCTTTTATTAATGCAGAACAGCAGAAATTGTAACGCTGACAAAGGCAAAAAAGCACCTTGACCAAAATGCACCATATTGGATGTGTTTTTAAAGCCTGTTCATCCTGAACACTGAACTGATTCAGGCATTCATTCTGGGAGTAAGCAGCATCTAATCTGAGCATCATAATTTGTAACACTCCATGCTTATTAGGTGGTATCTCAGGCATTATGGGCTGAAGTAATTAACTCAAGCCACCCAAGGGTAAAGGTGTTCATGGTACATATGAGGGCTAAGCCAGTCAAACTGGGGCTAATAATGAAATCAGATACAGTCCCTGTGGTGGGTCACGTGCTGCTCAGCCTGGTCATGGTTTGCATGGAATGCCCTGCTGTCAATTAAAACGCTGCATCAAATAGTGAAATAACCCTCCAGTAATTACTCCCTCGCTCTGTGAGGACATGCTGCACAGGATCATAAAAAAAGGATCATTTTGTGCGGCTAATTTGGGGAGCCGAAAAAGTGAAAATACATAAATCATATTTTCCTCAGTGTCATTTTAAGATGATTATTCTCACAATTAGCTAATGGTATTAGCAGATTCAAATCTCAACAAATGGACTTTGTCTGTTCCCCTCTTGTGTTGTGTCAAAAAGAACACCAGCATGGGCATTGACTTCCAAAAATAATGAGTTTCTCTCCTGACTTGATAATTGAAGATATAATGAGGGAGCGAGAAAAGACAGAGATGAAGAGAGAGAATGCGTGTGTGTGTGTGCATGTGTGTGTGTGCATGAGAGAGAGCGAGTGCCCCATATTTTTTTGTCGTAGCCCTGGGGGCTGGGTACATGCACCCCCAGCATTGCAACCTACTTTTTACACCCCTCCCTGGAAACAAAAAAGAGGCCCAAAGTGTCCTGAGCCCAAATCCAATCTGTTTCTTGTGACACCATTGTCATTTGTGCCAGCCCAGAGTGCAGCTCTGCCACTTCCCTAAACGTGCTGCGCCGCGCTGCTCGTCTTCATGTTCTAATGTTGACTGTGAGCACATAAATTACTGCTAAGTAAACATGTAGACATGAAGCGAAAAGCAGATAAACAAATCATGAAACAAGGGGCAGCGGCTCTACAGCAGATGCATTTGAAATGTCCTTATCTTTGAGCAGTGTTAGAAATGATTATTTTATGCCTCCACATGCATTCTTTAATAATACACTTGCTGATGCTGAATGGCTTTTTGTTTAATATGAATGTTTTATCAGCTCAATTCATATGAGGGATGTATGAAAGTAAAATAATTTTTCTTGTTTTCCTTTTTTTTCGCCTTTCCCTTTCTTGGGGATGAACCTCCGTCACACTTATCGCTTCTGTATCTGCATTGTAAATTAAATTGAACAAGGGCAGAGCATTAGGATGCAAATTAAAGACCTTCAAAAAGCATTCAAATAATGATAGGGAGAAGAAAACCAAGGGGCCGTTTAGGAAAGTATTGAAGTTTTGCTTGGCTGCCTTTATGAGGCCCTCATAACCACATTCTAGGACTTCTGTCAACATGTTGATAAAATGCATTGGTCTCATTTACAAATGTTGTCTTC